>NC_052148.1:86375964-86995472 GCF_902713615.1 Scyliorhinus canicula
TATATTGAGAAATATTATGAGAAAGGAAAACATTTTGAATATATAAACACAGATGAAACATGAAATAAACGCTTTATTCGATTTTAATATAAATCAATCAAATTTATTAAGTTCTTTTCCCCAAATGATACCTCCTGTCACAAAACACCTGAACTACTTCACTTTTTACATCAGCTGTGAGAGATTCTTTTTCAATGCTTATTAAAGCCAGGTTGGTCAGTCGCTCCTGTGACATAGAAGACCTCAGATATGTTTTTATTAATTTCAGTTTTGAAAATGACCTTTCACAGCTTGCGACTGAAAATGCAATTGTAAGCAGTAATCTGTATGAAACACACAGCGTCGGAAAGACATCCCTCCCATACTGCAGTAAAGACTCCAGAGCATCTTTAGGATCAGGGGGAACTCTATTCCCTCCAGCTCGAAGGAGCATCACAAAATCAATAATTTCGTCATATAACTGAATTGCAACCACATCATTGTCATAATAATTTGCAAAGTCTGAACATTCCTTTTTTAATTTCTCTCTTTCTTGTTCATCTTCAATCACTACTGAATTCAAGTTCAGAAGAAAAGAAAATCGGTCACTGAGTCTTTGAAGACGGACACTGCGGTCTTCAATTTCAGTTTTTAATCTGTTCACAATCTCTACCATTACTCTATTCATTTCTTCTTATGCCGTCAGTCCACTATCTCTTGCTGACTCTCCAGGCATTATTCTTCTTCTCCTTGTTCGTGCAATTCGTATTCCCCAATTTTCACAATATTCATTGGCTAAATCTATTGCATTGTGGATAATTTCATCATTCTTCAATTCAAGATATGAATAAGTCCTCTCAGATCACAAGAAGCTTCATGGAACCCCATTTTCGGATCCTGCAAACGTTTTGAGACTTTCTCCACTGATGATAAAACTGAGTATCAAAAATTTAATAAAGCTATAAACGGGAACTGTTGAATAGAGCTAAGTAGCGATCCTGCATCAGATTTAGTTTCCCTTGAAAATTCTCCTTCCAGCAGGTGTTGAAGGCTTGCAATAACGTTGTCACACTCTTCATGGATTACTTTCACAGCATCATGGCTGGAACTCCATCTTGTGTCACACTGTCTTTTCACAGTCCGAGTAACAAATGATTTTAACACTTCCCAACGAGAAGTAGATGAAGAAAAAAAAGTAAAGAGTTTTTCTATAATGCCAAAAAATGTAACAACAACAGGTTGCACCTCACTTGCATGGACACAAGCCACTCTTACTACATCCCACGTAAATATTTCATTAAATATCACAAAAAAAACCTATAAAAAACGTAGTTGCACCCGTTCTAGAGCTATTCACTGACCTCTTTATCTTTGTCATCTCTAAGGTATAGGACGGCTGCCTGAGGTTAAATTGCGCTGTAAGAGTTAGTAAATTTCCCCTTAGCGCTGGGATTCTAGGGATATTGTTCTCTTCTTCAGTCATTTTGCTTTGCAGCAATGGGTGAGATGTTATGTCTCGAAAGTTGTGCCTCCCTCCTCTGCAACCCCCATGGAGAAGGATAAGAGCAGCAACGTCATGGAAATACTGTTATGACCCTTGTGGAAACAAACTACAAACAACCCAACTAAGACCAATATACAAGACTTCACTTTTATATTAGCAATCACACCAAAATCAACGTAAATTAGACATGAATTAACAGGAAAATTGCAATAATATGACCGATAAATTATACATAGCAGATACAAAGACATATCTCACACATTTCTCAGTCAGCCCATTCAGCACGTATCGCATTCATTTCAGCCACAATATCCTTCAAAACGTTGAACTTCTTCAAATCAAATTCCATCTTCATTTCTCTAAAGCTTTAGCACCAAGTCTCATCAAACACCGCATTACTTCACCCAATTTCCACAAATATAATTTTCACAGTCGACACATTTCCAGATCCCTTCTTCTTCACAAAACCCTGGTCATGTGGGGCCTGGTTTTGCACTATGCCAGTGCATAAAGGGTCCCCAAATCCAGATATAAAAGCTCTGTTCAAGATCCGAGCTCCAGCAGCTTGCAGTCAAGTCTCTGAGAATCTCCCATTTATAAGACTCTGGGCTTTAAGTATAAAGGGTAAGAGGGGAAAAGTTAAGAGGCCATGATGAATCTTTATAAAATACTGGTTCTGTCCCAAATGGGTGCCCCTGGTCCAAATGTCAAATTCTGGGCACGACAGTTTAGTAAGTTGACAGCTATAGAGAGGGTGCAGAGAAGAGTTTTAAAATGGATCAAAAGATAAAGATAAAGAATAAATAAAACGCACTCATGGTGGCATTGCCGTCGATTCGAGAGAATTCGCGCCCTTCCTATTCCCGCTCCAGCCGCTGAGTGGAAAGCCGCCTCTTCACCAGCGGCGTTCGCGGTGCGCAGGCGCGATCAATTCTCTGCACGCCGCTGCCCCCATCCAATGGATGCCCGGGGCCAGCGCACCGTCGGCCCCCCCCTCTGCACGCCACTGCCCCCAGGTCCTTACAGGCACGGACTGGGAGGAGGGGGCGCTGAGTGCTAAACCGGACCAGTCCCCTGGGACGCCGACGGTGGCCACCAGCGCCCCCAACTTTCACCCCCCGATGAGCCCGCGTCTCGGGGTCAGCACCTGAGACAGGGTGGTACAGCTGTTGAAGCCATCTGGGATGGCCACGGCCCGATTACAAAATGGAAACTTTGCAAAGAATGCAGGGAAAATGGACAATACTGAGAAAGCAAGCATGTGCAAGGTTTGTCTGATGATTGGAGCCGTAGCTCCCAGGCAAGACTGATACTGCAAAGCCATTACCATACTAATGAGCCATCTCCGGGGACAAAAGAGTAACATTTAAGTAAACTGATACTAAGGCAGACACCCTGGCTCCAGAGGAGACTAGAACAAAGCAGGCCAACGGCCACCTAGGACACGCCCAGCAATCAGGGCACCCACCCCTTTATTGGAGGAAATCAATCGGAATGATCAAGAAATGGCCCAATTAATTGGGGCCAAGTTCAAGGCCCGCCCAAAAGCACGCGAAGCCCCTTTGGGGTATAAGAAGAAGCCCCCAAGAGAGACTCGCCATCTTGGCCTTGGCTCTCAGCGACGAGAGGCCTGCCTAGTAGCTGCACCAGAACAAGTAAGTCCAAAGTCAACGCACGGTACGAGACAGACGCTCCTAGCTACTATTCCGTACCAGCTCAACCCCAGCAGACTCAGAACCGGACAACAGCCATTGTTCCTCTGACTGAGTGGGTGCCCAAAGTTAAATATAGGCTTTAGTAGTAGTGATAGTCTAGTTGGTAGAGTTTTGTGCATGAGTATGATTGACTGTGTGTAAATAAATGAGTATTGATTTTGAACTTACTAACTGGTGTATTGAGTCTTTGATCAGTGTTCGGTTTTGAACCTTGTGGCGGTATCGAAAGGATACCTGGCGACTCTTGAGCAAACGTAATTAGAATTAAGGAAGGCGACCATATTAACCGCCATAAACAGAGCCATTTAAAGAGAGAACACAACGAGCAACACTGTGCATGTGCCATTGCCAAGTGAGCTCTCAGAGGATGCCCGCCAAGGGCATCGAAGACCACGGGACAAGATAAGCAGCTGGCTGCCTCCACCTCAGATATGCATCCTGAGGAGACAACTAGACGTAGTGATAAAGCAAGGTGGGCCAGGCACATCGAGGACCCAGAGGGGATGGAGGGATGGGGTGGGGAGGGGGGGGGGGGGGAAGAGGGCAGGTAGGGGGTGAGGGTGTATGTGGAGGGTGGAGGTTGGGGGGGTTGGGCGGCACCATCGGGAGAGTAACAGTAAACACCCTTGTGCACAACCGGTAGGATGCCTCTGTCACTTTCTTCAACAATGCAACACCACGCGCAGGTGATGGGTGTGAGCGAGCACTCAGCAGACAGGCAGGGGTCAGACTATGACATAGATTGAGGAGCACCAGCGCTCAGCTCTCTGCAGGTTATCATCAGCCCCCTGCCCTCGACAGTGACCGGCTGACTCTATCGAACATAGGCCCAGCACCTTGGAGTAATGTGACATATACCCTGGGAGGGTTAGAAATGGGGGTGGCGGGTGGGTAAGAATGTGACAATGGACCAGGCCATGTCCTAGGTGAATCGGGCCAGTATTAGGGCCTCCCTGGCCCTCAGGGCTTGCCAGGCCCTCACCGCTGCCACTTGTCCTGCAGCCTGCGGCTGGGTCTCAGGTTCTTCTCCAGTTTCGTCCTCCAGCCTCTGTTGGATCGGCGCCTCCTCATCATTCTTGTCTTCGTCCCCCCTCCTCCATGGAGGTGGCCACATGTGTATGACTGCCCCAGTGTAACTTTCGTGCACACTCCCTGGGAAGCGGGCACACAGGAGCATTATCTTCATCTGGTGATTGCACACGAGCTGTATGCTGAGGGAGCGGACCCCTTTTGGTTAACATAGGGCACCCCCAGATGGCCTCGTGAGCACAGGGCGACATACGTGGTGGCATCTATGACCCCTGAATCTGGGGCATCCCGGCGATGGCGGAGAAACCTGCAGCCCAGCATCCTGTTGGGCCTGGTCCATGTAAAAGACGATGTAGTCTACCACCCGTGACCTCTGAGCTGTGGCCTATGAAATACCACACAAGTTCCCGCTCGAGCTCTGGTATGATCCCGTTGTGTAAATGTTATGGGCTGCAGTAACCTTGAAGGCCACCGGGAGCAGGTGACCTCCCCTCCATGTGGTGCCAAGTCCGCGAGAACATGGCACAGATGCTGCACCGTCTTCTTGTTAAGGCGGAGCCTCCTGCGGCACACGCTGTCCATCATTTGTTCAAAGGCCCAGCGATGCCTATACACTCTGGGCCGTCGCGGGACTCCCCTTCTGGGTGCCTCCCTGCTCTGATGGGCAGTCAGGCCCTCAAGGTGTAGGGGGTGTCCGGCACATGGGCTGCTGCCTCGAGCATCTGCAGACACTGCTGCTGCAGCCTTCTCCGGCGTCTGACTGCATCGCTTAGCACCAGCACCACTAGGGCAACCTCTGCGTCCAACATCCTTGCCATAGTGTTCAATATCTGTAAGGCATTGGGAGAGGGTGTTAGACTGACAAACTGTGGTGGCTCCCACCCCATGACCCTCTGTTCCCCCACTGATACACGCCCCCCCTACCCGGAACATCCTGCCCACACACATCCAGCTGCAGAGGGCCCAGCGGGCTCCAAACCCTGTACCTCGGACACCCGCTCACAACGTCAACTGGAGCGGGTGCTGACCCCCTCCCCATGGCACCCACCCACTCCCCGAACATATCCCTGGAGCTGTGTCCCATTCCCTGGGTGTTCGGATGTTGGTTGCTGCATGTGCGGTGTTGCCTCCCGCAGTGTTCAGGTACCATATCCAGGTATTGCGTTCTGATTGGGATTCTCGGCAATGGCTCCCACATGCTACATGGCCCGCCTAATCACAGGAATCTAATTGGGATGCGTGAAGTGCTCACATAACCACGATTGCCAATTCCCTATTAGCAATAGCCTTCAGCTGCACGGCCAGAGGCCTCGGCAATCGGTGGGGGCTATGGGTGGTCGTGGGGGCCGGGGCGAGGGTTGCCCCCGGAACGGGTACACATGATCCAGGAGTTGGCATGGTGGTGCCATGAGCGGTTGCCCCTTGGTTGTCACCCCAGTGCCCCCGCCACCGTCCCATGGCGGCCCACTGCTATGGAGGGTCCCCCACCCTTAGCCGAGGGTCCCTCAACCCCGCTGAGCTTAGGGGTAGCAAGTGCCCCCGGGCTCTTTGCCTGTTAGCAAAGATGGCTCCTCAGCTCCTCACAGAAGCCATTCCACAAGGTTCTTATTTTTAAAAAGAAGTATTAATTGACACCACCGTGAGCACCTGCTGGGGAGGCCACTGAATGACGGGAGGTCATTGGATGACGAGTGGCTCTCGTTAATTGTATGGAAATGGGGCTTAAGTGGTGATAATTAGTTTCTCACCACACTATGACGAGATCCCGATTTCGCCTACAGGAGCTGGCTGGTTGTATTGCAAACTGGCGCCTGGCGTGGATCTCGTTTATGGCCTTTCCTGCGACTCACTGGCCTCATTTTTCTTGAGCGAGAGCGTAACGAGGCCGGAAGATCGCACCTCTTATCTCCAGCTTGAAGTGTGTCCAGAAAACCAAATTAGGCATAGAAGTTGTCCATCTGAATTATCCATGTGTGGTATTTGGTATTCAAAGAAAATTATGCCGCCGATAGTTCATCTGGGGTGTAGTAGCCAAGAGATGTACTTGATTCCATTTGAAACTTCATAATTATGTGATAGACAGAGTCAGATATATAAATCATGTAGCTTACATTGTCATTTCAGGGAGAATTATCTTTTTTGTTCATAATTTTAGCACAACGATATCTATTACATAACAATAACAATGATAGAAAGCAAAATTCTGCAGATGGTGAAGATTTAAAATAAAAAATGAAAATGCTAGATATATTTATCAGGTCAAAAAGAACAGTAACTTGTATTTATGACATGTAACATGTCCCAAGGTGCTTCACTGGAGAGTTATGCAGCAAAACGGAATATCGAGCAATGTAAGGCATTATTAGGGCCATTGATCAAAAACTTGGTCAAAGAGGTAGGTTTAAGAAGTGATTTAAACTCCCCCAATGGTGGAACAATTAAAATTGAAGATGCTCAAGACGCTACAGTTAGATGGGCACAGGTACCTTGGAGTCATGTGACTGAAGGAGATTACAGAGATAAGGAGGGCGGAGGCTATGAAGGAACTTGATAAAAAAGCTATAATTTTAAAATCAAGGCATTGCTTAACTGGGAGTCAGTGTAGATCAGTGGAGGCACTGGGGTGATGGGTGAACATGAGTTTATATGAGGAAGGACATGGACAGAAGAATTTCAGATTCAAGTCTATTCAAGTCAAGTTTATAGAACATAGAACTGTACAGCACAGTACAGGCCCTTCGGCCCACGATGTTGTGCCGAACTAGTCTGAAACTAAGTTCAAATCAACCTACTCCCAATCATTCTAGTGCACTCCATATGCCTATCCAATAACCGCTTGAAAGTTCCTAAAGTGTCCGACTCCACTACCATAGCTGGGAGTGCGTTCCATGCCCCAACCACTCTCTGAGTAAAGAACCTACCTCTGACATCCCTCTTAAATCTTCCACCATGAGCCTTATAGTCATGCCCCCTTGTAACAGCTACATCCACCCGAGGAAAACGTCGCTGAACATCCATTCTATCTATCCCTCTCATCATCTTATACACCTCAATTAAGTCACCTCTCATCCTCCTCCGCTCCAAAGAGAAAAGCCCTAGCTCCCTCAACCTTTCCTCATAAGACCGACCCTCCAATCCAGGCAGCATCCTGGTAAATCTCCTTTGCATCCTTTCCAATGCTTCCACATCCTTCCTATAATGAGGTGACCAGAACTGCACACAATACTCCAAATGTGGTCTAACCAAGGTCTTGTACAGTTTCAGCATAACCTCACGGCTCTTAAACTCAATCCCCCTGTTAATAAATGCAAACACACTATAGGCTTTCTTCACGACTCTATCCACTTGGGTGGCAACTTTCAGAAATCTTTGGACATGAACTCCGAGATCTCTCTGCTCCTCCACATTCTTCAGAACCCTGCTGTTAACCCTATAATCTGCATTCAAATTTGTCCCACCAAAATTAATCACCTCACACTTATCAGGGTTAAACTCCATCTGCCACTTTTCAGCCCAGCTCTGCATCCAATCAACGTCTCTTTGCAGCCTACAACAGCCCTCCACATTATCCACTACTCCACCAATCTTGGTGTCATCAGCAAACTTACTAACCCAACCTTCAACTCCATCATCCAAGTCATTGATAAAAATCACAAATAGCAGAGGACCCAGCACTGATCCCGATGGTACACGGCTGGTGACTGGGCTCCAGGATGAAAATTTACCATCTACTACCACTCTCTGCCTTCTATGTGATAGCCAGTTACTGATCCAATCGGCCAAATTTCCCTCTATGCTATGCCTCCTTACTTTGAGCCGATCATGGGGCACCTTAGCAAACGCCTTACTAAAATCCATGTATATGACATCAACTGCTCTACCTTCATCCATGTACTCAGTTACCTCCTCAAAGAATACAATCAAACTTGTGAGGCAAGACTTAACCCTCACAAATCTGTGCTGACTATCCTGGATTAAGCTGTATCTTTCCAAATGATCATAAATCCTATCCCTCAGGACCCTTTCCAATAATTTACCAATGACTGTAGTGAGACTAACCGGCCTATAATTCCCAGTGTTATACCACTTCCCTTTCATTTCATTTCATTTAATTTCTTGAACAAGGGGACAACATTCGCCTCTCTCCAGTCTTCTGGTACTATTCCTGTAGACAGTGAGGACATAAAGATCAAAGCCAAAGGCTCTGCAATCTCATTCCTCGCAGCCCAAAGAATCCTAGGATATATCCCATCAAGCCCAGCGGACTTATCTATTCTCAGGCTTCTCAAAATTTCTAACACATCTTCCTTCCGAATATCTACCTCCTCCAGCCTATCAGCCTGTGTCGCACTATCCTCCTCAACAACATGGCCCCTCTCCTTTGTGAACACTGAAGAAATGTATTCATTTAGGGCCTCTCCTATATCTTCAGACTCCATGCACACATTCCCACGACTGTCCTTGACCGGCCCTAACTTCACCTTGGTCATTCTTTTATTCCTCACATAAGAGTAAAAAGCCTTGGGGGTTTCCTTGATCCTATCCACCAAGGACTTCTCATGCCCCCTCCTAGCTCTCCTAAGCCGTTTCTTGAGCTCCTTCCTAGCTATCTAGTATCTCTCAAGTGCCCTAACTGAACCTTGTTTTTTCATCCTTACATAAGCCCCTTCTTCCTCTTGCCAAGCCATTCAACCTGTTTTGTAAACCATGGTTCCCTCACTCAACCATTTCCTCCCTGCCTGACAGGCACATACATATCAAGGACACACAGTATTTGCTTCTTGAACAAGCTCCACATCTCAATTGTGCCTATCCCTGGCAGTTCCTGTTTCCACCTTATGCTCCCCAATTCTTGCCTAATCGCATCGTAATTACCCTTCCCCCAGTTATAAACCTTGCCCTGCCGTATGTTCCTATCCCTCTCAATTGCTATAGTGAAAGTCACCGAATTGTGGTCACTATCTCCAAAGTGCTCTCCCACAACCAAATCTAACACTTGACCTGGTTCATTACCCAGTACCAAATCCAATGTGGCCCCGCTTCTTGTCGGTCTATCCACATATTTTGTGAGGAAACCCTCCTGCACACACTGGATAAAAACAGCCCCATCCAAACTATTCGAATTATAGTGGTTCCAATCAATATTTGGAAAGTTAAAGTCGCCCATGACAACTACCCTGTGACTACCGCACCTATCCAAAATTTGTAATCTTTTCCTCCACATCTCTGTTACTGTTTGGGGGCCTATAGAAAACTCCTAACAAAGTGGCAGCTCATTTCCTATTTCTAACTTCAGCCCACACTACCTCAGTAGACAGATCCTCCTCAAACTGCCTTTCTGCAGCCATTATACTATCCTTGATTAACAATGCTACTCCTCCACCTCGTTTACCACCTTCCCTAATCTTACTGGAACATCTAAATCCCAGAACCTCCAACAACCATTCCTGCCCCTGCTCTATCCATGTCTCCGTAATGGCCACAACATCATTGTCCCAAGTACCAATCCATGCTTCAAGCTCACCAACCTTATTCCTGATGCTCCTCGCATTGAAGTAGACACACTTCAAACCACCTTCATGCCTGCAGGTCCACTCTTGTGACCTTGGTACCTTCCTCAGTACTGCACTACCCTCAACTTCCTGAACTCCAGCAACGCTAGCTCCTGTACTACAAATCAGTTTCCCATTCTCCTGCCAAATTAGTTTAACCCCCCCCAACCTCCCAAAGAGCTGTAGCAAATTTCCCTCCCAGGATATTGGTGCCCCACTGGTTCAGATGTAACTCGTCCTGTTTGTACAGGTCCCACCTTCCCCAGAATGTGCTCCAATTATCCAAGTAACTGAAACCCTCCCTCCTACACCACGTGTAGCCACGTGTTTAACTGCACTCTCTTCCTGTTCCTCACCTCGCTAGCATGTGGCACTGGCAGCAAACCAGAAATAACAAAGTGGTCTGTCCTGGCTCTCAGCTTCCACCCTAGCTCCCTGAATTCCTGTTTTACATCCCCGTCCCTTTTCCTACCTATGTCGTTGATACCGACTCGTGGCTGCTCCCCCTCCCCCTTCGGGATCCTGAAAACACGAGCAGAGACGTCATGGACCTTGGCACCCGGGAGGCAACACACCAACCGTGAGCCTCTATCGTTGCCACGTACCGCCTATCTGTAACTCTAACTATAGAGTCTCCAATAACTAATTCTCTCCTGCTCTCCCCCCTTCCCTTCTGAGCTACAGGGACAGACTCAGTTCCAGAGACCTGGTCACCGTGGCATACCTCTGGTAGGCTCCTCACCCCCCCCCCCCCCCCCCCCCAACAGTATCCAAAACGGTATATTTGTTATTGAGGGGAACAACCGCAGGGGATCCCTGCACTGACTGCTTCTTGAAATGAAAATGAAAATCGTCACGAGTAGGCTTCAATGAAGTTACTGTGAAAAGCCCCTAGTCGCCACATTCCGGTGCCTGTTCAAGGACGCCGGTACGGGAATTGATCATTTATGTACATCACAAACAACAGTGGTCTGAGTACGGATCCCTGTGGAACACCACTAGTCACCTTTCTCCATTTTGAGACACTCCCTTCCAGCAGTACTCTCTGTCTCCTGTTGCCCAGCCAGTTCTTTATCCATCTAGCTAGTACAACCTGAACCCCATGCGACTTCACTTTTTCCATCAACCTGCCATGGTAAACTTTATAAAATGCCTCACTGAAGTCCATGTATATGACATCTACAGCCCTTCCCTCATCAATTAACTTTGTCACTTCCTCAAAGAATTCTGTTAGGTTTGTAAGACATAACCTTCCCTGCACAAAACCATGCTGCCTATCATTGATAAGTCTATTTTCTTCCAAATGTGAATAGATCCTATCCCTCAGTATCTTCTCCAACAGTTTGCCTACCACTGACGTCAAGCTCACATGTCTATAATTCCCTGGATTATCCCTGCTACCATTCTTAAACAAAGGGACAACATTGGCAATTCTCCAGTCCTCTGGGACCTCACCCGTGCTCAAGGATGCTGCAAAGATATCTGTTAAGGCCCCAGCTATTTTGTCCCTCGCTTCCCTCAGTAACCTGGGATAGATCCCATCCGGTCCTGGGGACTTGTCCAATTTAATGCCTTTTAGAAAACCCAAAACGTCCCCTGATGGTTCAGATGTGTGGTCGGAAACTTTTCACAATCCTGCGCAGTCTCAAACAGGTAGAAGGATGTAATCAATTGGTCAGGAATGGAGTTTGTAATGGGAAACAAAGACAATGGGCAGGAATAATCCTGGGACGCCTGGACCCTGTTCCGCAGTGGGAAGGTGAATCGGGTGTCGGGGCAAAATCAGGCTTGCGCTGGGCTCCGATCCTATCGTGGTGCTCTGACCCCCCCCACCCCAGCTGGCAGCAGGAATGAGGTCCACGCCGCACACCAGTGGGAGTATGTAAATAAATTCAAATGGGTCGTAATGGGTCATCATTTGCATTGCTCTCAAGGGAGTGCAGCAAAGGTTTACCAGACTGATTCCAGGGAGGGGGGGATCTCATGGAGACTTAAAAAATTCTAACAGGACTAGACAGAGTAGATGCAGGGAAGATGTTACCAATGATAGGTGTGTCCAGAACCAGGGGCCACAGTCTGAGGATTCAGGGTAAACCATTTCGGACAGATATATGGAGACACTTCTTCACACAAAGAGTGGTGAGCCTGTGGAATTCATTACCACAGGAAGTAGTTAATGCCAAAACTTTGAATATATTCAAGAGGCGGCTGGATATTGCACTTGGGGAGAATGGGATCCAAGGCTATGGAGAGAAAGCAGGATTAGCCATGATTGTGGTGAATGGCGGAGCAGGCTCGAAGGGCCTAAAGGCCTCCTCCTGCTCCTATCTTCTATGTATCTATGTATCTATGGTGTGGAACACTGAATTGCTTGTTGATTTGCATTCCGTTGTTCCCATTTCTACCAGCTCTCAACCAATATTTGTCTCTCTACTTGTCCCAATACTATCTCCCTTTGCTTTGCACCACCAACTCTCTTGCCACTTAATTACTTCTGGCTTTCTCAATCTCGCACCTTTTATTTTCTGCTTCTTTACACAGCTTTCCCTGTCTCTGTATTCGCTCGAAGCCTCTCTTAACCCTTTTCAACCTTAAATTGACCAGATTTTAACTCTAAATGGATGAGGTTTTGAGTGAACTAAAATCTGCCCACATATGCTACCTGACCTACTGAGAATTTCCAGCATTTTCTGTCTTTGTGACAAAAGTTGCGATTGTGTGCAGTCAGCAACATCAGTGCCAAGGTACCTATGCAAATTGTAATATCAGCTGCTTAAATCACTGGAAAACAAATTACAGGCAAGATAATGTGACCTTATTTCCTCTTTGAAAGAGAGCGAAAGTTTTAGTAGGTTGCAAGCTGTGAGCATTAAAAATGGGCTGGGGAAAGGAATAATTGGGCACCACAAGGCTTTTATTTTGCAGCAACTATTGAGTATGGTTTGGACTACAAACTGAACTTGATTAATTAAGGATATATAATGAGACACACATGTTTTTAAGTTCTGTCACCACTGAGGAAGACATCATAACTTACAGATGACAAAGCCACTGCCACATGTCAAGTAAATGCTGAGAAAACTCGGCAAAGAGATGTTAGCGATGTGGTGCAGAACATTTCCAGGATTTTGAAAGAGAAAGTAAGGACTTGCATTTATGTAGTATATTTCCTGTTCCAAGGTCTGAGAGTGTTTCAAAGCCAATAAAGTATAATCACTGAAATAACAGCCACATTCCGGCGCCTGTTTGGGGAGGCCGGTATGGGAATTGAACCCGCGCTGGCCTTGTGCTGTATTACAAGCCAACTTTTAGCCCACTGTGCTAAACCAGCCCCTGCTAAACCAGCCCCTGGTAACAGACCAATTGGTAACAGACCAATTTCTCTTCTATCTAAGCTGTTGGAAAGGATCATCTGTCTGTGGAGAATAGATTATCCATATCAGGTGGATTCCAGAGGGAGCACAGCACAGAAGACTTGCTCTCACCACTCACATCCAAAATAGCATTCAAAAGTGTCCGAACAGTCATTTATGTCGATCTCACTACAACGCAGTGTGGCACAAAGGCCTACATGTTAAGCTTTCTAGGGTTCTTCAACCCTGGGTTGCTGATACTACCACTTTTCTTGAAAGCAGACTATTCCGAGTCTACGTGGGTCCAAAGCCACCACATGGAAGAGGCAGCAAAATGGCCTACCTCAAGGATGAGTACTGGCCCCCACCCTGTTCAACCTGTACATACCCACCCTTCAACCAGACAAAATCGAAGTCCTCAGCAGAGGGCTCAATTTCTGCACCACCACCAAAATGGACCCCATTAGTCTCGTGGTAGACACTGAGGAATTCATCAGGCGAATGAGGCTCCGGGAATTCTTCCACAGACCCCAAGAGGCTGACAGCGAATCCAAGGAGACGGCCAATGAACCGGAACAGCCGACCGCGAGATCTGTGGTGCAGCAACCGAAAAGGAAAGAGTCGAATTGGACCCCTCCAGAAGGCCGCTGCTCTAGACTCGACATGTATGCTCAAGCCGTCAGGAGTCGTGTCAATGCCAGATTCATCAGTCGCATTCACAAGGCAGCCCCGAATGTCACCCAAGCAGAACGCAACGCCATCCACGCTCTCAAGACCAACCGCAACATCGTCATCAAACCAGCAGACAAAGGAGGGCCTCCGTCATACTGAACAGAACGGACTACTGCAAAGATGTATACTGACAACTCAGCAACCAGGAACACTACAGACAGTTACCCGCAGACCCAACCAAGGAACACATCCGCCAACTCAACAGACTGATCAAGACCATGGATCCAGACCTTCAGAGCACCCTACGTGCTCTCATCCCACGTAATCCCCGCATTGGAGATCTTTACTGCCTCCCGAAAATACACAAGGCTAACACACCAGGCCGTCCTATTGTTTCAGGCAATGGGACCCTGTGTGAGAACCTCTCTGGCCACATCGAGGGCATCTTGAAACCCATCGTACAAGGTACACCCAGCTTCTGTCGCGACACGACGGACTTCCTACAGAAACTCAGCACCCATGGACCAGTTGAACCAGGAACATTCCTCGTCACAATGGATGTCTCGGCACTCTACACCAGCATCCCCCATGACGACGGCATTGCTGCAACAGCCTCAGCCCTCAAAACCGACAACTGCCAATCTCCAGACGTAATTCTGCAACTCATCCGCTTCATTCTAGATCACAACGTCTTCACCTTCGACAACAAATTCTTCATCCAGACTCACGGAACAGCCATGGGGACCAAATTCGCACCTCAATATGCCAACATCTTCATGCACAAGTTTGAACAGGACTTACTCACCGCACAGGACCTTCAACCGATGTTATACACCAGATACATAGAACATAGAACATAGAACATAGAACGATACAGCGCAGTACAGGCCCTTCGGCCCTCGATGTTGCACCGACATGGAAAAAAAAAAAAAAAACTAAAGGCCATCTAACCTACACTATGCCATTATCATCCATATGCTTATCCAATAAATTTTTAAATGCCCTCAATGTTGGCGAGTTCACTACTGTTGCAGGTAGGGCATTCCACGGCCTCACCACTCTTTGCGTAAAAAACCCACCTCTGACCTCTGTCCTATATCTATTACCCCTCAATTTAAGGCTATGTCCCCTCGTGCTAGCCACCTCCATCCGCGGGAGAAGGCTCTCGCTGTCCACCCTATCTAACCCTCTGATCATTTTGTATGCCTCTATTAAGTCACCTCTTAACCTTCTTCTCTCTAACGAAAACAACCTCAAGTCCATCAGCCTTTCCTCATAAGATTTTCCCTCCATACCAGGCAACATCCTGGTAAATCTCCTCTGCACCCGTTCCAAAGCTTCCACGTCCTTCCTATAATGAGGCGACCAGAACTGTACGCAATACTCCAAATGCGGCCGTACCAGAGTTTGGTACAGCTGCATCATGACCTCATGGCTCCGGAACTCAATCCCTCTACCAATAAAGGCCAACACACCATAGGCCTTCTTCACAACCCTATCAACCTGGGTGGCAACTTTCAGGGATCTATGTACATGGACACCGAGATCCCTCTGCTCATCCACACTACCAAGAATTTTACCATTAGCCAAATATTCCGCATTCCTGTTATTCTTTCCAAAGTGAATCACCTCACACTTCTCCACATTAAACTCCATTTGCCACCTCTCAGCCCAGCTCTGCAGCTTATCTATGTCCCTCTGTAACCTGCAACATCCTTCCGCACTGTCTACAACTCCACCGACTTTAGTGTCATCTGCAAATTTACTCACCCATCCTTCTGCGCCCTCCTCTAGGTCATTTATAAAAATGACAAACAGCAACGGCCCCAGAACAGATCCTTGTGGTACGCCACTCGTAACTGAACTCCATTCTGAACATTTCCCATCAACTACCACTCTCTGTCTTCTTTCAACTAGCCAATTTCTGATCCACATCTCTAAATCACCCTCAATCCCCAGCCTCCGTATTTTCTGCAATAGCCGACCGTGGGGAACCTTATCAAACGCTTTACTGAAATCCATATACACCACATCAACTGCTCTACCCTCGTCTACCTGTTCAGTCACCTTCTCAAAGAACTCGATAAGGTTTGTGAGGCATGACCTACCCTTCACAAAACCATGCTGACTATCCCTAATCATATTATTCCTATCTAGATGATTATAAATCGTATCTTTTATAAATCGTATCTTTTATAATCCTCTCCAAGACTTTACCCACCACAGACGTTAGGCTCACCGGCCTATAGTTACCGGGGTTATCTCTACTCCCCTTCTTGAACAAAGGGACCACATTTGCTATCCTCCAGTCCTCTGGCACTATTCCTGTAGCCAATGATGACCTAAAAATCAAAGCCAAAGGCTCAGCAATCTCTTCCCTGGCTTCCCAGAGAATCCTAGGATAAATCCCATCCGGCCCCGGGGACTTATCTATTTTCACCTTGTCCAGAATTGCCAACACTTCTTCCCTACGCACCTCAATGCCATCTATTCTAATAGCCTGGGTCTCAGCATTCTCCTCCTCAATATTATCTTTTTCTTGAGTGAATACTGACGAAAAGTATTCATTTAGTATCTCGCTTATCTCCTCAGCCTCCACACACAACTTCCCATACATCGATGACATTTTTTTCCTTTGGACCCACAGCGAAGAATCACTGAAACAACTACACGATGAGATCAATAAGTTCCATCCCACCATCAGACTCACCATGGACTATTCTCCAAATTCAGTTGCATTCTTGGACACACTCATCTCCATCAAGGACGGTCACCTCAGCACTTCGCTTTACCGCAAGCCCACAGACAACCTCACGATGCTCCACTTCCCCAGCTTTCACCCTAAACACATTAAAGAAGCCATCCCCTATGGACAATCCCTCCGTATACACAGGATCTGCTCAGACGAGGAGGAGCGTAACAGACACCTACAGATGCTGAAAGATGCCCTTGTACGAACGGGATATGGCGCTCGACTCATCGATCGACAGTTCCAACGCGCCACAGCAAAAAACCGCACTGACCTCCTCAGAAGACAAACATGGGACACAACTGACAGAGTACCCTTCGTCGTCCAGTACTTTCCTGGGGCGGAGAAACTACGACATCTTCTTCGCAGCCTTCAACACATCATCAATGAAGATGAACATCTTGCCAAGGTCATCCCCACACCCCCACTACTTGCCTTCAAACAACCGCGCAACCTCAAACAAACCATTGTTTGCAGCAAATTACCCAGCCTTCAGAACAGTGACCACAACACCACACAACCCTGCCAGGGCAATCTCTGCAAGACATGCCAGATCATCGACATGGATACCACCATTACACGTGGAAACACCACCCACCAGGTACGCGGCACATACTCGTGCGACTCGACCAATGTAGTCTACCTCATACGCTGCAGGAAAGGATGTCCCGAAGTGTGGTACATTGGCGAGACCATGCAGACACTGCGACAACGAATGAACGGGCATCGTGCGACAATCACCAGGCAGGAATGTTCCCTTCCAGTCGGGGAACGCTTCAGCAGTCAAGGGCATTCAGCCTCTGATCTCCGGGCAAGCGTTCTCCAAGGCGGTCTTCAGGACAGGCGACAATGCAGAATTGCCGAGCAAAAACTTATAGCTAAGTTCCGCAAGCATGAGTGCGGCCTCAACCGGGATCTTGGAATCATGTCGCATTACATTCACCGCCCACCATCTGGCCTGGACTTGCAAAATCCTACCAACTGTCCTGGCTTGAGACAATTCACACCTCTTTAACCTGGGATTACCCCCTATCTCTGGATCTGTAAGAATTTGATTACCCGCAAATGCTCGCATTCCAAGCATTGTCTGGCATCTCTGACTTTGTCTATATAAATGTTTCTGGAACATCCCTCTCCATTCACCTGAGGAAGGAGCAATGCTCTGAAAGCTCGTGTTTGAAACAAACCTGTTGGACTTTAACCTGGTGTTGTAAGACTTCTTACTGTGTACATAAATGACCTGCGAGCCACATGCAGCCACAAATTCATCTATGTAGTTGGTGTTGTCAGCACAGGCGGTGTCTCTCTCCTTTGTCTTTGAAATTACCTTGAACTGTGCCGAGAAGAATTGTATGTCAGAAGCTATGGGATGCCAACAAAGACCACAATGTTCCAACTTTTATCCCTCAGTTTCTCATTTCTCAATCCTTTTTTGGAAATCGTCCAATTTCACCCCTTCTATAGGATATAGGCTATAGGATGCAAATCACCTTGTGTCCCTCCCCAACTCTGTAATTAGAATCACATAGGCTAAAGACAAGTCTTCATCCCTTTTCCCCTGGAGCCCTCAGAGTTTGCATCCCGTTACAAGCAAATGCAAATGACTTTCCAGGTACAGAGAAGCCATAAATAAAGTCTCATTCTCTTTTCAACTTGAGCCCTACAGAAAATAAAAGTTTCATCTGGTACAGAGCAATTTGCTTGTTTAAACATAAAGTGGCATCTTATGTTCAGACTATTTTCAGCTATTTCTTCTAACTTATCTTTTTTTAAACACCGAGTTGTAATGTGCGCCTTTAAAACACAAAAGATTGATTCAGTTCAAGGAACTTGGTCAGAAAACAATAAAACAATGTTGTTGCTTCACAATCAATTCCTTCCTGTTCCCCAATTACCATGACTGTTAGGTGTCCAGTAGAAATTCAAACTGACCCATTTAAAAGTGGTTAAAGAATAAATTTCAAATATGTTACAGATTTTCAAAATTAGTAGAATTATCAAAATCATTTCCTCACTACAGAGATTCTGATTGATATTGTTTCTGTCTTACCATTGTTGGACAGGAATTTGTTAATTTGACTCTAATCTATCGCTGATCATGGTAGGCCTTCCAATTTAATCAACTACTTTCTCCTCAAGTGTGCATTTCTACCAGATAACTCTATGCTGTTTACACAAGAACATAGTTTCTCCCAATATCTGCTTAAAACATTGGGAAATAAGATAAGAAACACCTGATTGTCCCTGATCGTTACGAGCAACAATTTTAATAACAAGATTATAAATGTCCGGATAACTAATTCAAAAAAAAAATTTAGAGTACCTAATTCTTTTTTTCTTTCCAGTTCAGCGTGACCAATTCACCTACCCTGCACATCTTTGGGTTGTGGGGGTTAGATCCGTGCATACATGGGGAGATTGCGCAAATTCCACACGGATAGTGACCCAGAGCCGGGATTGAACCCGGGTCCTCAGCGCCCGTGAGGCAGCAGTGATAACAACTGTGCCACCATGCTGCCCCTTCCTGGGAACTAATTAACATACAAATCCCTGTTTGTTGTAGTTGCATCAGTCTATCATTCGCTGTTGAAATGACAAAAGAGGTGTACCTTTTATGATTAACCCTTAAAATCCTGTACCTGAATTGATATTGTAACTCAAGCTGGAAATCCATGCTTCCACATAGCCAGTTTACTTGAGTTGTAGAGCAGGTGTTATGCCACAGATAGTGTGTGTGACACTGAAATTCCTATTCGTGCCAGGCTTAGATTTAGATTTATTGTCACATGTACCGAGGTTAAGTGAAAAGTATTGTTCTGCGTACAGTCCAGGCAGATCGCTCCATACATGAATACATGGAACATACGGGCAGCACGGTAGCACAGTGGTTAGCACAGTTGCTTTACATCACCAGGGTCCCAGGTTCGATTCCCGGCTTGGGTCACTGTCTGTGCGGAGTTTGCATGTTCTCCCCGTGTCTGCGTGGGTTTCCACCGGGAGCTCCGGTTTCCTCCCACATTCCAAAGATGTGCAGTTTAGGTGGATTGGCCATGCTAAATTGCCCTTAGTGTCCAAAATGGGCAACTATGTTACTTGGTTACAGGGATAGGGTGGAGTTGTGGGCTTGGGTAAGGTGTTCTTTCCAAGCGCCGGTGCAGACTCGATGGGCCGAATGGCCTCCTTCTGCACTGTAAATTCTATGATACGACAAATACACAATCTAAATACATGAACATAGACATTGGGTGCAGTGTACAGAGTATAGTGCTACAACTGTTAGTGTAGAGGGTAACTGAATTTCATTGAGTTCAGGGATGCTTTCAAAGAGCAGGTGCAGGCAGGAAGGATTGAATAGGTTCCTTCTGTGCTGTCTTCATTCCTGGGATGCGGGCATTGCTGGCTAGGCCACCATTTAGTGTGCATCCATATTTACCCTTGAGAAGGTGTTGGAGAGTTGCCTTCTTGAACCACTGCAGTCCCTCATGTGTCGGTATATCCACGATGCTGTCAGGGATCCCAGTATCAGTGAAGGAACAGCAATATATTTCCAAGTCAGGATGGTGAGTGACTTTAAGGGGAACTTCCAGGTGGTGGTGTTCACATAATCTGCTGCCCCTGATCTCGATGGTAGCGGTCATGGGTTTGGAATGTGCTGTCTAATGAGCCTTGGTGAGTATCTTGTAGATGGTTCACACTGCTGCCACTGTATGTCCATGATAGAGGGAGTGAATGTTTGTTGATGGGTGCCAGTCAAGTGTGCTGCTTTGTCCTGGATGGTGTTGAGTTTCTTGAGTGTTGGAGCTGCACTCCAGATAAGTGGGGAGTATTCCATCACACCCTTGACTTGTGTCTTGTTGATTGTGGACAGGCTTTGTGGAGTCAGGAAATGAGTTACTCACCATAAGATTGTCTCTGATCTGCTCTTGTGGTGTTTACATGGCTAGTCCAGTTCAATTTCTGATCAATGGTAACTCCCAGGATGTTGATAGTGGTGGATTCAGTTATAACAATGCTATTGAATGTTAAGGGGTGATGGTTAGATTCTCCCTTGTTGGAGATGATCATTACCCGGCCTTTGTGAGACACGAAAATTATTTGCCAGTTGTCCGCCCAAAATTTGATATTGTCCAGGTCTTGCTGAATAAGGACATGGGCTGCTTCAGTATCTGAGGAGTAACAAATGGTGCTGAACATTGTGCAATAATTAGTGAACATCCCCACTTCTGACTTAATGATGGAAAGGAGGTCATTGATGAAACAGCTGAAGATGGCTGGGCCTACGACATTACCCTAATGAATTCCTGCAGTGATGTCTTGGAACTGAGATGATTTGCTTCCAAAATCACAACCATCGATCTTGTGCCAGGTTTGACTCCAACCAGCGGAGATTTTTCATCATAATTACCATTGACTCTAGTTTTACAAGGGCTCCTTGATGCCATACTCAGTCAAATGCTGCCTTGTTGGCAAGGACAGTCACTCTCACTGCACCCCTGGAGTTCAGCTCTTTTGTCCATCTTTGAACCAAAATTGTAATGATGTCAATTATCCTGGCAGAACCTAAACTGAGCATCAGTAAGCAGGTTATTGATAAGCGATAAGCAAGTGCTGCTTGATAACACTGTTGATGACCCCTTCAATCTTTTTACTGAAGCTCGATGCTTTGATTCTATGATTTCATGACCTAGTTAGAAAGGATTTCCACTCAGTTCTGTTCAGGCAGTGTCTGACCACAGACACCACCATTGGACAATATCCAGGAAGCAGCCAGTCCGCAGTGTCCACATTATTTAAAATAGAAGAAACACTGAGTGGGGAGCTCCTAGATCATTCGGATTATTCTCTGCATTCTTGGCTGCTGATCCTAATGTGAAACCATCCTCCGACTCCTCCACGGCAAGATGCCAGCGACAGTCCTCACCGATGGAAATAAGACAGAAACCTTTGAGGTCAAGAATGGAGTCAGGCAGCGATGTGATCTTGATGGAGGAAGAGATCGGATCTTACACTGGAGCAGGTTGGGAAAGGACTTCAGTCTCCTTGAAGTTGAGGCTCAGACCGATTCTTTGGTTTGTTTCCACGAAGGTGTCAAGCATGGCTTAGAGATTTTCTTCTGAGAGAGTGGTGTCACCTGGATTCACCCGAGGAAGGAGCAGTGCTCAGAAAGCTAGTGTTTGAAACAAACCTGTTGGACTTTAACCTGGTGTTGTAAGACTTCTTACTGTGGAATGACGATGATATCCGTATACTAAAGTTCCACAAGTGATGTCAGTATTGTTTTCTTCTTGGATTACAACCAGTTGAGGTTGAAAGGTTTTCCGTCCATCCTACAGATGATGTCCACTCCATTGGGTAACTTACTCTTGACAAGGTGAAGGATGGTGGTGATGAAGATGAAGAAAAGATCCAGGGCGGGATTCTCCGAGCCCCGCGCTGGGCTGGAGAATCGCCGCAACCGCGGCACGCCTCCCTGACACCGGCACGCGATTCTCCGAGGAGCGGAGAATTGGCGCCATTTGCGCCGGCGCGTTTGGCGCAGCACTGGTCGTGGGCTGCTGTTCACGGTCGGGCCGCCGATTCTCCGGCCTTGAAGGGCTGAGCAGCCGTGCGGAAACGTCAGAGTCCTGCCTGCGCTGTTCACACCCTTCCGCAGTCGACGGGAACTCTGCGCATAGGGTCAGGGGCGGCCTGTGGGGGGGGCTCCTTCACCGGGGGGGGGGGGGTGGCTCCAATGGGGTCTGGCCCACAATTGGGGCCCACCGATCGGCGGGCCGGCCTCTCCAGCCCTGGCCCTATCTTATTACGCTCGGGCCCCTGAACCCCACGCCATGGTGCATTGTGGCCGGCGCATTGAGGAAGTCCCCCGCACATGCGCGGGTTGGCACGGCACGCAGTTGGCACCGGGAAGGGAGGCTGGAGCGGTGTGAACCCCTCCACCGCCATGCTGGCTTCTGTGGGGGCCAGAATCGGTAGTTCCCCCGCCCGTTTCACACCGTCGTGAAACACGACGGCGTTCACGTCGGCGAGGACACTCTGCCTCCATTTTGGAGAATCCCGCCCCCTATCTCTTCCTCCATCAAGATCATAAGACTGGAGTCAGGCAGAGATGTGCACAAAATACTCCAGTTGTGGCCTCACCAGTTCCTTATACAGTTCCATCATTATATCCTTACTTTTGTATTCTATACTTCTGCCAGTGAAGCAGGGCATTGCATATGCATGCTTTACAATCTTATATACCTGTACTGCTACCTTTCGGAACCTGTGCCCTTGTACGTCAAGATCTCTCACTTTCAGTGTATTCTACCTCTTTCAGTATATTCCTGTTTATTGTGTATTCCCATTTACTGTTTGACCTCCCTAAATTTATCAGGATTGATTCTAACAATTTGCCCACCACCAAAGTAAGACTAACCTGTGGTGATATGCATCACTGTAAATACACAAGGCGTTAATGTAAATACACGTAGACTAGCCTGACACTAGAGGGAGCACCAGAGACATGACACACAGACATTCAACCAATAGGTCAGTAAGATAGGACACGACCAATGGGCATTCACGATACACACAGAGGTGACACCACCACAGGAGGGCATTACATCAATCCATATAAAAGGACACAGCACACATGCTCTTTCTCTTTCCAGTGGAGACACTCAGTGTGTACACAGGGTTGATTTGAAACACATCACACCCACCACCCGGATTGTAGAAGTCTGGTCCGTCAGACTGAGTAGCTATAGCAGGATTAACAGGAGAGTCGAATCCAAGTAGGAGAATTGTTAACAGTTTAGTAAATGTGTTAAAGCTATCTCCACGTCTGAACCTTCCTTTGTCAGAGTGCACATCAAGGAAGCAGCTTATGCTACGTCAAGAGCAGAACAAAACATGGTATCCAGGAGTGACCGTTTAAATCCATATAGTTCCAACTCAGCGTGACCTATAATTGTTTGGCATTTCCTTAATACCCTTTTTAAACAACAAAACCACATTTGCATTCCTCCAGTCCACGGCACTCCCCTGTGTCTCGTGAAATTTACAAAATAATTCTGAGAGCATCTGCTATTTCCTCCCTGACCTCCTTCAACATCCTAAGAAACAATCCATCGAATACTGCTGGCTTACCCACCTTCAAGGATTCCAACTCCTCCAACACTTCCTCTCTTGTTATGATTATTTAATTCAATATTTCACACTGCTCCTCTTGGGTTACTATATCTGCATCATCCCTTTCCTTTGTGAATACAGAGACAAAACATTTGTATAAAACTCTTCTCATATCCTCTGCATTTTCGCACAAGTTCCTTTCTTCATCTCTGATAGGTCCCACTTTTTCCTTAACTATCCTTTTGCTTTTTATATACTGACAAAACATCTTTAGGTGTTCCTTAATCTTACTTGATTTATTTTTTTCGTGCCCTCTCTTTGATTCTTTATTTCTTTTATTACTTGATCCCTGTACCTTCTGCAGTGCTTAGTTTTTTCTGACGATTATAAGCTTCCTTTTTCTCAGGCAGCACATTGGCGCAGTGGGTTAGCCCTGCTGCCTCACGACACCGAGGTCCCAGGTTCGATCCCAGCTCTGGGTCACTGTCCGTGTGGAGTTTGCACATTCTCCCTGTGTCTGTATGGGTTTTGCCCCCACAACCCAAAGATGTGCAGAGTAGGTGGATAGGCCACGCTAAATTGCCCCTTAATTGGAAAAAAATAATTGGGTATTCTAAATTTATTAAAAAATATAAAAAATAAGCTTCCTTTTTCTCTTTTCCTTCCCCTGTATTTTTCTAGACAACCATGGCAGTACCATTCCTATTTTTGAAGGGGATATGTCTGCTTTCTTTCCCAAGGATCTCACTTTGTGCTTCACACTGGTTTACCACTGATTTATCCTTTAGCAATCTTGTCCAGTCCACCTCAGACAAATCACTTCCCAGTTTTGTAAAATTTGCTTTCCCCGAGATTAAAGCTTTTACTCCCGGTTTATCTCTGTCTTTTTCCAACAAAATACTGAATCTAAGTGAACTGTAGTCACTATCCCTGATATGGTCGCTACTGTCACTTCATCCACTTGTCCATCTTCATTTCCCAAGGCTATATCCAGAATTGTGTCTCCTCTCGTTGGGCTTGTCATGTATTGTTTAAAAAGAATTCCTGGACACCTCACATGAATTCTTTTACCCTCAATGCCCTTTATATTGTTTGATACCCAGTTGATATTGGGATAGTTAACGTCGCCTACTATTATTGCCCTCTTATTCCTACTGGCAGAAATGTGTCTACATCTGACTTATTCTATCTCCCTCGCACTATTTTGGGGTCTGGAGCATACTCCTAGTAGTGTGACTGCCCCTTTTTTATTTCTAAACTCAACTCATAAAGCTTCATTTGTTAATCCGCTTAATACATCATCCCTTCTCACAACTGTAATTGATCCTTTAACTAATAATGCTACACCCCCCCCCCCCCCTCCTTTTGTTTGTCATCCACTCAATCCTGCCTGAAAACTCTATATCCAGGGATGTTGAGCTGCTAATTTTGCCCCTCGTTTAGCCAAGTTTCCATTATAGCAACGACATCTTGCTGGAATATGTTTATCTGAACCGTCAGTTCATCTGCCTTGTTTGGAATATTCTTTGCATTGAAGTATAAACATTTCAAATCCGTCAATTTCCTTTGCTGGGCTCTTTTTAATCCTTGTGTCTTTTGTCTTTCTGTGTTGCTGACTACATGACTAACTAATGTTCAAACTCCTTTACTGATCAGAATCTGACCCAGCTAAGCATACCCTTGAATTCCCATCCCGCTGTCATTCTAGTTCATGGCAAAATAGGCATCAATACCTGGGAGACGGGAGGTGGGGGTGTGGGCAGCACAGTGGCGCAGTGGGTTAGCACTGCGGCCTCACGGCGCCGAGGTCCCAGGTTCGATCCCGGCTCTGGGTCACTGTCCGTGTGGAGTTTGCATATTCTCCCCGTGTTTGCGTGGGTTTCGCCCCCACAACCCAAAAATGTGCAAGCTGGGTGGATTGGACACGCTAAATTGCCCCTTAATTGGAAAAAATGAATTGGGTACTCTAAATTTATTTTAAAAATATACCTGGGAGACACTTGCTCAGAAGAGATCTGCTTGGAGGAACCTCATGATTGAAGGGACAGAATTCTTCGAGGATACCCGATGGCAAGAGGGAGCCCGAAAAAGGAGCCTGAGAACGGAATACCAATAATCTAGATTCCATGGACCAATCCCTCCTCCCGAAAAGGCCTGCCAAGTGTGGTCAAAGATGCGGCTCTAGGATCGAGCTCAGCAGCCATGCAAGAACCCACAGAACCCATGACCAGTAAGACAGTTTCTTAGGTGGACAATCATACTCATTAGCGAGTAATCACTGAAGAAGGAGATGTCTTCTCTGCATTCTTGGCTGCTGACCCGAATGTGAAACCCCTCGAGAGTGGAATAGCACTTGGACCTACATGCTCCTGTATTAGTTTGTTCCTCAGCTGCACCTTCATGCTGACACGTTGAAAGAGTTCACACCAAGGGGCAATAGTTGTGCACAACTCCTCAATTTGTAACCCGTGGAGGATTTCTCACATTAAGCCTGTGCCGTAGTTGATGGGTCTCACAAGATCTAAGAAAAATTGAGGAGTCCCTTCAATTCTTTCCTGATAAAAACAGGCCTTTTCCTTATTTTCAGCTATGTGCAAGGAACTCGGGTGATTTGAAGGACCAGCCAGTAACCTCCTCCTATTCTACTTTCATTTGCACTTTTACTGGAGGGCAGTCTTCAGCCCTAAATTGGGCCACATATTGTTGTTAGACTTGCTGCAGCAGCAGCCCCAATCTTGCGGCAGTTTCTGCTGTAGCGTCTGAACAATGAATCATTTTTTCTATCACCACAACATTCTCCTTCATGGAAAGCTGCAGCTCTTTGAGAACAGCTGATGATGTAGGAACACACGTCCTCCTTCTGTCAGAAGCAAATCCCACCACGCAGTGAATATGCAGCATTGTTGACTGAGAAAACTGTGGTGGAGAGAAAATGAGAGAGGAAAAGAAAGAAAGAACTTGCACTGTGTGACTCAAATGATCCCGGACATTTTGAAGTATTGCACAGCCTGTGAATTACATTTGCAAAGCGGTCACATTGTAAAATACAGGAAAATGCAGCAGTGAATTTGCAATCTTCCTCAAAACAGTTCTGACTTTTAGTATTTCATGGTGTTATGTCACCTTTTTAATGAGAAAGCAGGAAATAGACTTAAATTGAATACGCCTATGGCTGCCTTTGAGAGTCGATGTTCATGTTATTGTATTTTACCGTTTGTCACTGCGTGCTTCATTTATTACAAGTTACTTTGGAGTCATTTTATTTTGCAGTCGGCACAGTCACAGTTGCAGTTCCTGTAAGAATGTGATGGATGAGTTTCAATTAAAACAATCCTGCATAAAACACTTTACTTGCTGAGATTGATTTTTTTGACAAGATAGTAAATCTTCAGTAAATGCTGTCAAAGACAAGTCCTGACCCAATATGTAATGTGTTATACTATTAAAAATGTATTTTTAGAAAAATGGCTTTGTGGAAAAACCATTATAATCTCCAGAGTGTGTATTTGTAGCTCATGCACTTTTAGATATATGGGAACAAATTTCAACTTTGATGGTTTTGAAGAAGCATCAGATTGGACTCGAAACATTGGACTGGATTCTCTGGTCCCCCAGCTGCGTGTTTCACGGTGGTGCATGTTCGCTGGTGGCAGGATTACCTGCTCCCGTCATTTATCAATGGGATTTCCCATTGAAGCCACCCCACACTGCCAGGAAACCCACAGGAGGGGGTGCACAGCCGACAGGATAAGCGAATCCTAACGGCCGAGGAATCGTGCCCATTAACTCTGCTACTCCCTCCACACATGCTTCCAGACATGCTGAGATGTTCCTGTACGTTCTGTTTTTACTTGAACTTTGACAGGGCTGCCAAAAGGCTTTTCAGTGGATTGATGACATATTGTCAATTGTGTGAATTTCCTTTCCACTGGAAAGTAAAGATAGGCGGGACTCTACTCGGTGCACAGAGTGCTGGGGGAGGCAAGAAATTCAGCACGCACTTCTCCAGCTGCACAGCCACGCTTTTTCCCCAGATTGTAGTGCACTTTGTGCAAGAAAAATCTGTGGCCTTGGTTTTCACCCTTACTCCGGTGGGTCTGGTAGCTCCACAGAGATTGGGAAGTCATCTTTAATTGTCGTCCTGATCTGGGAGAAAAATAAACTCCAACCCCCCCTGCCCCCCATGGACAGGGAGAATCCCCCCTCCACAAGCATTGGGGCACCCCTCCCTCTCACCACACATAAAGGGAACCCCGACCCAATGGGGCTCCCGAGGGCTCACCCCTGCCACAGGCAGGCTCTGCCACACTGACACTGACAGTGCACTTCCGGGCATCTCACTACCCCCGGGGACTATACTTACCTTACCCTAGGCGGGTTCTTCTCGACTGATTCACACTTTTAAAAAGATGTTGTGAACCTTGTCAATGTGACGTCACATTGGTGAGGTATGAATATTCAATGAAGGGGCAACATATTATGGGATAGCCCTATGATGTCCTGTAAATCTATCAACATTTATTTGAATGTCATGAGGGGCGAGCACAATCGGCAATTTCCTGCCGGCGAGAATCTCGATTCCTGACTATTATGAGATTTTGGGGCCGTGTCACCATTTACCTAGCTGGCTAACATGGGCTATAAATCACTCCATGATGTGCAAGAAATCTACAATTAGCCATTTTGCGCACTTACCACCTTTGGACTTTACCCCGCAGTTTGAAATAGGGTGTTTTCTATTGGCAACAAATATGATTCTAACAAAATAATTGACCCTTTATAATATGGCCTAACAACTGCTCTAAGCTAGTACATACAGGAATTTATTATGAATGGATTAATGCATTCATCAATATCACACATGTTAGGATACTATTGCAAACCCTTTGTCTGTTCTGTGTTTCCTTCTTAACCCCTGTCCTGTTGACTGCCTTTGATCTACCGTCTGCTTGCTAATGGCTACCAATACTGAGAGTTTTGCTTAAACTACAGACTTTAGGCAATCCTGAAACACCTGTGGTTTAATGGACTAGCCAGGACTTCCTTTTCAGGTTCCATGGCAGAGCTCACAATGTCAGTTTGATAGACTTGGCAAGCAGCCAACCAGTGAATCTGAAATTCTGAACTATCTCCTATTGTTGCTTGCAATTGGTGGAGCTCTTCAGAATCTTCTGGAAGAAATGTGTGTCATCTGGAGAGCTCCATTTCGGCCTCAGTTCTGTAGTGAGTCAGTCTAGAAGCAGCTGGAAGGCATTCTCTCTCACTGCTCTCCCACTCTCTGCCAGACGATTTTAAAACCTCCGACACAGATCTGTGAACGCACTCCTTATTAGAAGACACAGACAGCAATCAGATATGTGAAAGGACCTTGTGGAGTGCCAGAGTGCAAGCAGTTTTTCCTCAGGTCCGTCACAGTTCGAGGGCAGAAAAAGACTGAAACTGGGAGCATTCTTTATTACACAGCCGATGTTTCTGTATAGAGATAAGGCCAATGGAAAACATTGTAAAATTCTCCGGTTTAACTTTCCAGAAATACCTGGGTGGCACAGTGGTTCGCACTGCTGCCTCCCGGCACTGAGGAACCAGGTTCGATCCCGGCCCCAAGTCACTGTCCATGTAGTGTTTGCACATGCCAATTATTTCCTTTATATGTTAATCTTTTACTCTTGTAAGTAAACAGTTTGTTAATATTTTACTTGGAAATATGGGGTTGGATTATCGGTTCTGGAGACTAAGTCCTCATGCCGGCGTGAAAATGGTGGAGTTACGGAAAAACCGTTGTGAATCAGCCACCGATTCCCCGTTTCGCTGGGGCTAGCAGGGAGGCAGCATAAAGCACCCGGCTCTAGCTGCCGATACGGCCTAGAGAATTGGCGGGTTCGTGGTCGTGCATACGCACAGCGGCGGCCTGAAGCAGCTGCACTGTGCTTCACGGTGGATGCTGCTCATGGACATGGCCCGTGAAATAGACCTATCCTTCGGCTGGCTCGCGCATCCTGGACCGCCCCACCACGATGCCCCCAGCCCCAAATATGTCCACCCCTGCCCGCAAATAGGCCCTCACCTGTCTGTGGGGGTGCTGGGCTGTATCCACAGCCGCCGTGCCGAGTTCCCAAAGGGTGAGACCACATGTGTCCCATGCCATCGGGATCTCGCCTAATTGGGGGGTGGAGCATCAAGGGGCGGGCCTCAGCCAACGTATGGAGACTGTGGATACGGCATGGCAGCATACTGTGCGAGTATGCCGCTTTTCGGGGGCGGAGCATTGCAAACGCTGCGCCACCCCCGATTATGGCATCATCGGGGATTCTCCGCCTT
The DNA here is from genome assembly GCF_902713615.1 of Scyliorhinus canicula. Taxonomy (NCBI): domain Eukaryota; kingdom Metazoa; phylum Chordata; class Chondrichthyes; order Carcharhiniformes; family Scyliorhinidae; genus Scyliorhinus; species Scyliorhinus canicula. Next base: position 86,405,946 of record NC_052148.1, read on the forward strand.
GCCGCCAGACACGACTTCGGCGTCGGGGGTTGGGGAATCCAGCCCATGGTGTCTGTATCTCATTGGAGCAGTCAGGGGTTAAAGATCTCAGGAAAACATGAATTATTGGTTCATTTACTTATGTTCAGACTCGGGGGCCGGGATTCTCCCCTACCTGGCAGGGCGGGGGGGGTCCCGGCGGGACGGAGTGGCATGAACCACTCCGTCACGGGCCTTCCCAAAGGTGCGGAATTCTCCGCACCTTTAGGGGCCAAGCCCTCACATTGAAGGGCTAGGCCTGTGCTGGAGTGGCTCCCGCTCCGCCGGCTGGCGCGAATGGCTTTTGGCGCCCCGCCAGCCGGGGCGAAAGGCCTTCGCCGGCCGGCGGAAGTCCGCGCATGCGCCGGTGCGTCAGCGGCTACTGATGTCATACCGGCGCATGCGCAGAGGAGGGGGTCTCTTCTAACCCCGCCATGGTGAAGGCCATGGCGGGGCGGAAGAAAAAGAGAGCCCCCACGGCACAGGCCAACCCACCGATTGGTGGGCCCCGATCGCGGGTCAGGCCACCGTGAGGTCAGATCGCCCCGCGCGCCCCCCCTCAGGACCCCGGAGCCTGCCCGCGCCGCCAATCCCGCCGGCACCAGAGGTGGTTTAAACCTCGCTGGCGGGAAAGGCCTGTCAGCGGCAGGACTTCGGCCCATCGCGGGCCAGAGAATCGCCGCGGGGTCCCGCCGACCGGCGCGGCGCAATTCCCACCGCTGCCAAATCTCGGGGGGCGGAGAATTCGGGACATGGCGGGGGTGTGATTGACGCCGGCCCCAGGCGACCCGGGTCAGTGGGACTGGAATTGACTCTGCACTTGCCCAGGTGGAATAACACACAGCATGTCTTTCACCTCAATGGTGTCAAACTGTAGGGAATACAATTTAATGTTATTGCATAGAGTAAAGCTACACTTCGCGACACAAAGAAATGAAACAATCTCTGCACGAATGGTCTCAATTTTCAATTGAGCGTTGATTGGCACCAGGAGGGATGCCAGGTATTCCATACTTTGATACAAGTCCTACTTTGGGGAGCTGTCTGTCAATCAGATTGGCCGACAGTTCTCCAGCCCCTCCAGGCGTAGTGCTGCAGTGGCCAGAAGAAGTACTGCAGCACGTGCCTGAGCCTAAGTCCCAGGACTGCACTTCAGGACCGGGATTCTCCCCTACCCGGTGGGGCGGGGGAGGGTCCCGTGTAGCGGAATGGCGCCAAAACTGGCGGCAATGGCCTCTGGCGCTACGCCGCCTGGCGTTGGGGTTGGCCGAAAGGCCTTCGCCAGTCCGCGCATGCGCTGGTGCGTTAGCGGCCGCTGACGTCAGCACCGGCGCATGCGCGGTAGGGGGGGGGTCTCTTCTGCCTCCGCCATGGTGGAGGCCGTGGCGGCGGCAGAAGAAAAAGAGTGCCCCCACGGCACTGGCCCGCCCGCCGATCGGTGGGTCCGATCGTGGGCCAGGCCACCGTGGGGGCACCCCCCGGGGTCCGATCACCCCGCGCCCCCCCAGGACCCCAGGGGCCTGCTTGCGCCGCCAATCCCGCCATCAAGGGATGGGTCAGAGGGGGGAGGACTGAAACTCGCAGATCTCTGAGGGAAGGGTTCCCTAAATCTGAAGGAGCCTTCCCGCCCCAAGTCCTGCCTGAGATTAAGAAACCTCACTTTTTCTATTCGCCGACCAGGGGGGTGGGGGGGGGGGGGGGAGGGGGGGGGGGGGCGGTGTAGAGCTGCCCCCGACCGTGCCGGCGCCAATGGCGCTGATTCTCCACTATCCGGAGAATCGGCAGCCCAGCGTCGGGGCGGCATCACGCGATTCGCGCCCGGCCCAGCGATTCTCTAGCCCGTCGTAGGCTGAGAGAATCACGCCCAAAGTTCTGCAGGTTACGTGAGTTTCGCCTAAGCACTAATTATTATAATACCACAATGGAAAACTCAAGTAAATAATAAGTTGGCAAAATAATTTTCATTCACTTAACCATTCTACTAATTTTTGTGTTTTCTATAAAACTATTATCAAGTTTGGCAAGAAGCTAAGATTGGAATGCAAACTGGATTGCCATTACACTGCTGAAAAAAGTGATACATGGGCCAGATTCTCCGTTTCTGAGGCTAAGTGCGGAGGGTTTATGGTGTTTTACGTGGAATAAATCGACACCGCTCCCTCACCGATCCTGCAACTGGTCAGGGACTAGCAGCCGCGCCACGTAAAACGCCCGGCCTCCACAAAATAAATGGCCGGAGAAGGGAGAACCCCCAGCCCTCACGGAAACCCTTCTGGGAGGCAGCACGGCTCCCACCTGACTAAGGCCGTGCTGGACACAGTCCGCAGCCGCCACCCCAGGTTCCCGCACGGCTGAGGCCATAAGTGAACCGCGCCGTCGGGAACGGGGGCAGAGCATCGGGGGAGGGCCTTCAGGGGACGCGCTGAGGCCGTCCCAACGGCGTGCAGTGCGCACCCTGATGACACCATTTGGAGGGGCTGGCACATATAAAACCTGCGTCAAACTGGTGCCGCCACTGATTTTGGTGTTAAGAAGGATTCTCTGCCCGATCGCCGATTATGAAATCGGCGCCGGAGACCGGAGAATCCCGTGATTTTAGAGAACTGAAAATGTATTTATATTGTTTGCTTCAATACAGAAACCTTTAAAAGAGGTTGTGATATGCCAAACTGCTCAGCATTTCTGCCCTGGGAAGTTGGGAAACATGTTTTTTTTTCCATGTCGGTGCAACATCGAGGGCCGAAGGGCCTGTACTGCGCTGTATCGTTCTATGCAGCATATTCAGCACTGTAATAACTTACACCTTCTTTGGAACTAGCATTTTCATTATTCACGGGGAGACAGAGTTCCTACCAATTTGTTGTCAAAGGGCTAAAACATTGGTAAGTTATAAGCATCAGAATTTTTAAACATTACCATCCAATGAGATGGTTTGTACACCTTAATCAGAAGAACCTGTCTCATTGATTAGCAAGACACACAGCTTTAGTAAGGCAACACATTTCAACAGTTAAATCCACACTTTCAAAATTATTTTGCCCATGTAACGGGGAGTTTTATCATTGGAAAAGGTAAGAAATGGATTTGCGCATGAGGATTTTATTCTCTAAAACATTGTTACCGTGATTTTATGGCCACACTCTGCCCGTAAAGCGGTTCGCGGTGACACAGCGTAGCCAATGGAAGCTGGGAGACCTCGGCTGAGTCCTGTTCAGTACTGGTCTTCACAAGTGGGGACCATGTGGAATGGCACTCGTGAGGGCTCCCAGGGGATCAGAGCCTCCCAGGTGCATGCCTGTTGGTGCAACCTGGACACCCTGGCCATGCCACCTTTATGCCAGCCTGACACTGCCCAAGTGGGGGGGCACTGTCATAGTGACAGGTTGGCACTGCCATTGTGCCAAGCTGGCATTTTCTGTGTGCAATTGGGCCGGGGGTTCTCCTGAGGGGGAGGTTGGGGATTGTGTCCGGGGCCTTGGAGTATTTTACACTGAGGAGATCTGGCGAGCAGAGCTCCTCAGTGCACAAAATAGGTCTACGTGTGGCCTCAGCCGTGTGTTCCCTGCTGAAGCCCCTTATCAAAAACTGAGTGGTGTTTTATAGCCTTGTGCGAGTGCCAGGAAGCACGTGGCTAAATGTGCTCACTATGGGACTTTGTTCCCATTTCGTAAAATCGCACCCTGTATTCCTTTAGTTATTCATATAATTGAGCTTGACTGTAGTAATAAAACATTTGCTAACAAATTCAGCTTTTGCTTAATAACTCAAATACGATTAGTTTTATCCAAAATATTAATGGAATTGATAGATATTTATGTTGCAGAATCACATAGAAATTATAACCGGAAAAGGGACAGCGAAGTCCAACCAATCTGTGTTGTATGTCATTGTGATGTTGATTGAAGGATAAGCACTGGACTGGACACAAGGGATAACTGCCCTGCTCTTCTTCAAAATAGTTTAAATTTTTATATCAAACTGAGGGGTAAACAGCCCTCAGTTTAACATTTCATATAAAACACAATGCCTCTAACAATGCAACACTCTCTCAATATTGCACTGTATTGTATGCATTTATTATGTGCTTCAGACTTTGGAGAAGGGTTCAAAGCCACAATGTTCTTATTCAGAGTAGCCAATGTCGGGCAGTATATTGGGACCTTATGGAAGCCCCGTGCCAGAGACCAGGCCAGCCTCCTAACTGCCACCTCTGTGTTCACCAACCTATGAAGGATGGCAGGCAGGCTGCTAAGTCTGGAGGACCTGTTAGTACTGAAAGAATGGCAGCTCCACTGTCAGAAGAAGTTGCTGTGAAGTATGCAGTGGGCGCAAAGATGCATCTATTCACAGTGAATTACCACAGAGGATATAAGAACGGCGAAAAGGGTTAGGATCGTCAGATAAGATAGGGAAAGCCCACCAAAGTAATAGTCATTGCTACCATTGCGGACATTTAAGGGGTGGTGTCTTTCCCATTGATTGGAGCCGCTGGTCTGATGTAGTACCACAATCCGCCACCCCTCCCCTCCATCCCCGGTGCGACCCCAGCCCTTGCATTTGTGTGGTGAGAATGTTACTTCCCACTTGTCAGCCCATGCCTGGATATTGTCAAGGTCTTGCTGCATTTGGACATGGACTGCTTCAGTATCTGAGGAGTCACAAATGGTTCTGAACATTGTGCAAACATCACCATTTCTGACCTTATGATTGAAGATGGTCATTGATGAAGCACTTGAACATGTTTAGACCTAGGACACTCTACTGAGGAACTCGTGTAGTGATGTTCTGTAACTGAGGTGATTAACCCCCAACAACTACAACCATCTTCCTTTGTGCTATGTATGAATCCAACCAGTGGTGAATTTTTCCCCTTATTGTCATTGACTCCAATGTTGCTCTGACTCATTGATGCCAGGCATAGTCAACTGTTGCCTTGATGTCAGGGGCAGTCACTCTCACCTCACCTCTGGAGTTCAACTCGTTTGAAAATGTTTGAACCAAGGCTGCAATGAAGTCAAGTGCTGAGTGATCTTGGCAGAACCCAAAGTGACCATCACTGAGCATTTCTTTGCCACTTGGTAAGGTAAAGTCGCCATAGATGACCATAGGCTGCTTTCCCTTTTGATGGGGAGAGCTGACTGATGGTGATTTAACCTGAGGATCACCATACCTCTTGGGCAGTGTGGTGGCACAGTGGTTAGCACTGCTGCCTACGGCACTGAGGACTCGGGTTTGATCCCGGCCCTGGGTCACTGTCCGTGTGGAGTTTGCACATTCTCCCTGTGTCTGTGTGGGTCTCACCCCCACAACCCAAAGATGTGCAGGTTAGGTGGATTGGCCACGCTAAATTGCCCCTTAATTGGAAAAAAATAATTGGGTACTCTAAATTTATTTAAAAAAAAGGAGGATCATCATACCTCAAGCGAGGGGCAAGGTTCAGAAGGCAGGCCTTCACGAACAACCTCAACCAGTCGGGGAACTGAACCCCTGCACTCTGCATCACCAACCAGCTGTCGAGCCAAGTGAGCTAAACCAGCCCTTACTTGATAGCACAGTGCCACTTGATAGCCCTATTGATGACCGCTTCCATCATTTTAATGATGATTGAGAGTAGACTAGAGGGCAGTAATTAGCCAGGTTGGATTTGTCCTGCTTTCTATATATAGGATGCACCTGGGAAATTTTCGACATTTGTGGGTAGATGCCAGTGTTGTAGCTGCACCAGACACCTTGACTAGGGGTGTGGCAAGGTCTGGAGCACGAGTCTTCAGTACTTTTGCTGGATATTTTCAGAGCCCATGTATGCCAGCAGAGGAATGTAGAACTGGATAATGAGGTATCCTTCAGAATGTTAGACCATTAATGTCATAGTTGGAGCCAAATACATTTAAAGCGGAGAAAGCTGAGAAAAGACCTCGGAATGAGCTGTGAGACTCAAATACTCACCTTTCCCAATATTGGCTAAATGTCGTTTACTGTGCCTTGATGATTCAGTTCTGTCAGTAGTCACTGGAGACAATCTAATTTGGTGAGGTTGATTATCTACTGCCAAATGCTATGGGGTTGTTTTCCTTGCAGATTTGGAACGCCTCACAGCCATCGCTCCAAATGACTGTTGGAATGATGAGAAAAATTGTTCATTTCCCAGATCATATTATTCCCTTCTCTGTCGCTGGCAAAATGCTGATGAGCTTTCTAAATAACCTCCAATTGATTGAGCTCTGAATAATTTAATTGGCTCTCTGCTTTGTGCGCAGCTGATCCCTTTCCCAAGACATCCTTAGGAAATTTCCTCAGTCACAGGAATGCATTGGGCAGCCACCCTAACCTTGTTGTTGCTTTTTGCTTCCCCAACCACTGCCTCGGGTCCATTGACTCTGTTTCAATCCTTCGCTCTGGTAATGCGTTCCACAGCTTCAAAACCTAAAGTAATAAAAGGTTCTGCCTGCTGACTGTCAAAATTAAAAAAATATTCGTCTTATATCTGGGTCCCCTTGTTCCAGACTCCTTAATCTCTCTCAAGTGTCTCTTTATATCGAATCACCCTATATTTCCCCTTTTCTAATGACAAGAGCTCCAATTTTCGAGTCTTTTTTTATATCTGCATTCTCCTTTTCAAGGCAGCATCCCAGTGAATCTATACTGTACTCCATTTCACCATTATCCTTCCCATTGCATAGAGCTCAATACTGCACATTGTACTCCAGTTACTGTGAAAATCCCCCAGTCACCACACTACGGCGCCCGTTCGTGTACACTGAAGGAGAATTCAGAATGTCCAATTCACCGAACAAGCATGTTTTTTGGGACTTGTGGGAGGAAACTGGAGCGCCCGGAGGAAACCCACGCAGACACGGGGAGAACGTGCAGACTCCGCACAGACAGTGACCCAAGCCGGGGATTGAACCCGGGTCCCTGGCACTGTGAAGCAACAGTGCTAATCACTGTGCTGCCATGACGCCCATCTCAAAATTCTCTGCTTTTCCATATGAGTCAACTTTTTGCCATTAGAACAGGTAGAATGTGATATACCTTCAAGATCAGTATTAGCTTTCCTTTTGCCTCCTGTATGTTCAGAGGACATTCATGTGGCCTGAGGGAACATGATACTGAAATATGTTGACAATACAAAAGTAGGGGTTCGGCAAATAGTGAGGAGGCTATAAAAGATCAAGAGTATACCGACAGGTTAGCAAGATGGACACAACTGAATGTGAGGAAGTGAACGGTAACACATTTCAGGAGAGAAGAAAAAGCAATCAATGGGCAGATACTCAAGAATATCGCTGAACAGTTAAACTAGGGAATTTGAAGTGGAGGGAGTTTTCCATCCCTTTCGATCATGGACATCAAATTCTGATCTGGAAAATGAACAATTCTTCTCTTCATTCCAACAGTCATTTGGAGCCATGTCGAGGAGGCTTTTGAAAACTACCTGGTTCTGACTCCGAGTTATACGGCCTCATTGTTTTTTGGGAGCAGCTAATCATCTTCACCAAATTAAATTGTCTACAGCTATTTTTTTAATAGCACTGCACTATCAAATAACAACAAATCATATTTAGCCAATATTTGGAAAACTGCAATAATACAATAGTTTCAGAGCTCATTCCAAGGTCTGTCTTGAGCATTGTCTGCTTTATTTATATTTGGCTCCAATGATTACATTAATAGTCAAATCTTCCTCAAGGATACCTCTGTACCCTTATACCTCAAAAGCTAATTCTACATTTCTCTTCTGCCATAAACTGAGTTATGTTGCTTTGGCTGCGAACATCTGTTTCATATCCTTTCTCTACAGATTTAATGCAAAACCAAATCATAGAATTTACAGTGCAGAAGGAGGCCATTTGGCGCATCGAGTCTGCACCAGCTCTTGGAAAGAGCACCCTACCCAAGGTCCACACCTTTACCCTATTCCCCATAACCCAGTAACCCCACCCAACACTAAGGGCAATTTTGGACACTAAGGGCAATTTAGCATGGCCAATCCATCTGACCTGCACATCTTTGGACTGTGGGAGGAAACCGGAGCACCCGGAGGAAACCCACGCACACCCGGGGAGAATGTGCAGACTCCCCACAGACAGTGACCCAAGCCGGAAATCGAACCTGGGACCCTGGAGCTGTGAAGCAATTGTGCTATCCACTATGCTACCGTGCTGCCCAAAGAATCCTCTCCAATAATGTCCCTACCACTGACGTAAGGTGCCCGCCCTGTAATTTCCTGGATTATCCCTGTGACCCTTCTTAAACAAAGGAACAACATTTGTTATTCCCCAGTCATCTGGGACCTCACCTGTAACCAGTGAGGATACAAAGATTTCTGTCAAGGCCCCAGCAATTTCCTCCCTTGCCTCCTTCAGTATTCTGGGGTAGATCCCATCAGGCCCTGGGGACTTGCCTACCTTAATGTGTTTCAAGACACCCAACACAACCTCCTTTTTGGATCTCAATGTGACCCAGACTATCTACATGCCCTTCCCCAGACTCATCATCCACCAAGTCCTTCTCTTTGATGAATACTGATGCAAAGTACTCATTTAGTACCTCGCCCATTTAAATTGTTAATGCACAGAAGTTGTGCTCAGTTAAGGTTACTGCTGTTTGCAGTTGTATTATATGTTGTGAAACCATCCTTCATAAAGAAATAGAAACCCCTCACTAAATATTTTCAAAGACCACACCCACATTCCAGAGATTTCTGATCACAGTCCAAGGTGGTTGCACATTTACTTTATTGTACCTCCTGCTTTCCAAAATTAATGAAATGGAGACATCCTGTCACAAAGCGGCAACAGGAATAATGACCTTGTAAGAGGATGAATGGGGACATCTCCTATTCCATTAACAAAGCATCCAGAAAATCGACTTGGATGCTCAATGGAGTGGAGATAAACCATTAGACATCATCACTTGGAAAACAACAAAACCCCAGAGTTCAGCCTGACTGAGATAGGAATTTCCAGCTATCATCTAATCTAATAAATTTAAAATAAAAAATATAGTGCAAATGACTATTTGTATCACTGGGCAGTTGGAGAGATAAGGGGCTGGATTCTCCGATTTTCAGGCTGTGTCCTGATGCAGGCATGGAAACGGTGGTGTTTTACGACCAATAAGTTGGTGCAAAATGGCCACTGATCCTCTGTCTGGTGCGCGGCTAGCAGGCAGGCACCGTAGATCACGCGGCCCCAGCTGCCGATATAGCCAGAGAATTGCCAGGTCAGTGGCCGCGCATGCGCACGGCGGCGGCCTGCAGTGGACGCGCGATGCTACATGGCTGGCCGCGGGCGGACCCGGCCTGCCAAATAGTATCCCCCTTTGGTCAGACTCGCCACCCTCAGATCACCCCCCAACTGTGCCCTCAGCCCCTGCCAAAGTCGCCCCCCCCCCCCCCACCGCCCGTGGATCATCTCTCCTCCGACTGTGGCGGCGCTGGACTGAGTCTGCAGTCGCCACGCTGAGTTTCCAACAACAAATAACATGAGAGACCCATGCCTTTAGGAACTTGGCCAGTCATGGCAGAGCATCGGGGGAGGGGGGGGGGGGGGGGGGGTCAAAGATCAAACAAAGAACAAAGAAAAATGCAGCACAGGAACTTGCCCTTTGGCCCTCCAAGCCTGCGCTGACCATGCTGTCCATCTAAAATAAAATCTTCTACACTTCCTGGGTCCGTATCCCTCTATTCCCATCCTATTCATGTGTTTGTCAAGATGCCCCTGAAACAATCACTATCGTCCCTGCTTCCACCACCTCCTCCGGCAGCGTGTTCCAGGCACCCACTACCCTCCATGCAAAAAACTTGCCTCGTACATCTCCTCTGAACCCTACCCCTCTCACCTTAAACCTATGCCCCCTAGTAATTGACCCCTCTATCCTGGGAAAAAGCCTCTGCCTATCCACTCTGTCTATGCCCCTCATAATTTTGTAGACCTCTATCAGGTCGCCCCTCAAGCTCCGTCATTCCAGTGAGGACAAACCAAGTTTATTCAACCTCTCATCATAGCTAATGCCCTCCATACCAGGCAACATCCTGGTAAATCTCTTCTGCACCCTCTCTAAAGCCTCCACATCCTTCTGGTAGTGTGGCGACCAGAATTGAACACTATACTCCAAGTACGGCCTAACTAAGGTTCTATACAGCTGCATCATGTCTTGCCAATTTTTATACTCAATGCCCCGGCCAATGAAGGCAAGCATGCCGTATGCCTTCTTGACCACCTTCTCCACCTGTGTTGCCCCTTTCAGTGACCTGTGGACCTGTACACCTAGATCTCTCTGACTGTCAATACTCTTGAGAGTTCTACCATTCATTGTATATTCCTTACCTCCTTCCAAACGGGATGGTCTACACCTGGACCAGAGGGGTGCCAATATCCCGGGGGGAAATTTGCGAATGCTCTTTGGGAGGGTTTAAACTAATTCAGCAGGGGGTTGGGAACCTGAATTGCAGCTCCAGTATACAGGAGGTTGAGAGTAGTTAGGTCATGAATAAGGTTTCAAGGTTGCAGGAGTGTACCGGTAGGCAGGAAGGTGATTTAAAGTATGTCAACTTCAACGCTAGGAGCATCTGGAATAAGGTGGGTGAACTTGCAGCATGGGTTGGTACCTGGGACTTTGATGTTGTGGCCATTTCGGAGACATGGATAGAGCAGGGACAGGAATGGTTGTTGCAGGTGCCAGGGTTTAGATATTTCAGTAAGCTCAGGGAAGGTGGTAAAAGCGGGAGAGGGGTGGCATTGTTAGTCAAGGACAGTATTACGGTGGCAGAAAGGACGTTTGATGAGGACTCGTCTACTGAGGTAGTATGGGCTGAGGTTAGAAACAGGAAAGGAGAGGTCACCCTGTTGGGAGTTTTCTATAGGCCTCCAAAAAGCTCCAGAGATGTAGAGGAAAGGATTGCAAAGTTGGTTCTGCATAGGAGTGAAAGTAACAGGGTAGTTGTTATGGGGGAGTTTAACTTTCCAAATATTGACTGGAAACGCTATAGATCGAGTACTTTAGATGGGTCAGTTTTTGTCCAATGTATGCAGTAGGGTTTCGTGACACAGTATGTAGATAGGCCAACAAGAGGCGAGACCACATTGGATTTGGTACTGGGTAATGAACCAGGACAGTTGCTAGATTTAGAGGTAGGTGAGCACTTTGGTGATAGTGACCACAATTCAGTTACGTTTACTTTAGCGATGGAAAGGGATAGGTATACACCGCAGGGCAAGAGTTATAGCTGGGGGAAAGGCAATTATGATGCGATGAGGCAAGACTTAGGATGCAAAGGATGGGGAAGGAAACTGCAGGGGATGGGTACAATTGAAATATGGAGCTCGTTCAAGGAACAGCTACGGCGTGTCCTTGATAAGTATGTACCTGTCAGGCAGGGAGGAAGTGGTCGAGCGAGGGAACCATGGGTTACTAAAGCAGTTGAATCACTTGTCAAGAGAAAGAAGGAGGCTTCTGTAAAGCTGAGACGTGAAGGTTCAGTTGTGGCACTTGAGAGTTGCAAGTTAGCTAGGAAGGACCTAAAGAGAGAGCTAAGAAGAGCCAGGAGGGGACTTGAGAAGTCTTTGGAAGGTAGGATCAAGGATAACCCTAAAGCTTTCTATAGGTATGTCAGGAATAAAAGAATGACTCGGGTAAGTGTAGGGCCAGTCAAGGACAGTAGTGGGAAGTTGTGCGTGGAGTCCGAAGAGATAGGAGAGGTGCTAAATGAGTATTTTTCATCTGTATTCACACAGGAAAAAGACAATGTTGTCGAGGAGAATATTGAGATACAGGCTACTAGACTAGTAGGGCTTGAAGTTCATAAGGAGGAGGTGTTAGCAATTCTGGAAAGTGTGAAAATAGATGTCTCCTGGGCCGGATGGGATTTATTCTAGGATTCTCTGGGAAGCTAGGGAGGAGATTGCTGAGCCTTTGGCTTTGATCTTTATGTCGTCATTGTCTACAGGAATAGTGCCAGAAGACTGGAGGATAGCAAATGTTGTCCCCTTGTTCAAGAAGGGGAGTAGAGACAACCCCGGTAACTATAGACCAGTGAGCCTTACTTCTGTTGTGTGCAAAGTCTTGGAAAGGTTTAAAAGAGATAGGATTTATAATCATCTGGAAAGGAATCATTTGATTAGGGATAGTCAACACGGATTTGTGAAGGGTAGGTCGTGCCTCACAAACCTTATTGAGTTCTTTGAGAAGGTGACCAAACAGGTGGATGAGGGTAAAGCAATTGATGTGGTGTATATGGATTTCAGTAAAGTGTTTGATAAAGTTCCCCATGGTATGCTATTGCAGAAAATACAGAGGCATGGGATTCGGCGTGATTTCGCAGTTTGGATCAGAAATTGGCTCGCTGTAAGAAGACAGAGGATGGTGGTTGATGGGAAATGTTCAGCCTGGAGTTCAGTTACTAGTGGTGTACCACAAGGATCTGTTTTGGGGCCACTGCTGTTGTCATTTTTATAAATGACCTGGAAGAGGGCGCAGAAGGATGGGTGAGTAAATTTGCAGATGACACTAAAGTCGGTGGAGTTGTGGACAGTGCGGAAGGATGTTGCAGATTACAGTGGGACATAGATAAGCTGCAGAGCTGGGCTGAGAGGTGGCAAATGGAGTTTAATACAGAAATGTGTGAGGTGATTCATTTTGGAAGGAATAACAGGAAGACAGAGTACTGGGCTAATGGTAAGATTCTTGGTAGTGTGGATGAGCAGAGAGATCTCGGTGTCCATGTACATAGATCACTGAAAGTTGCAACCCAGGTTGACAGGGTTGTTAAGAAGGCATACGATGTGTTAGCTTTTATTGGTAGAGGGATTGAGTTTCGGAGCCATGAGGTCATGTTGCAGTTGTACAAAACTCTGGTGCGGCCGCATTTGGAGTATTGCGGGCAATTCTGGTCGCCGCATTACAGGAAGGATGTGGAAGCATTGGAAAGGGTGCAAAGGAGATTTACCAGGAATGGAGGGAAGATCTTATGAGGAAAGGCTGAAGGACTTAAGGCTGTTTTTGTTAGATTGAAGAAGGTTAAGAGGTAACTTAATTGAGGCATACAAGATCATCAGAGGATTAGATAGGGTGGACAGTGAGAGCCTTTTTCCTCGGATGGTGATGGCTAGCACGAGGGTACATAGCTTTAAATTGAGGGGAGATAGATATAGGACAGATGTCAGAGGTAGGTTCTTTACTCAGAGAGTAGAAAGGGCGTGGAATGCCCTGCCTGCAACAGTAGTGGACTCACCAACATTATGGGCATTTAAATGGTCATTGGATAAACATATGGATGATAAGGGAATAGTATAGATGGGCTTTAGAGTGGTTTCACATGTCGGCGCAACATCGAGGGCCGAAGGGCCTGTACTGCGCTGTAAAGTTCTATGTTTTATGTTTTAAAATGCATTACCTCACATTTGCCTGGATGAAACTCCATCTGCCATCTCTCCGCTCAAGTCTCCAAATGATCTAAATCCTGCTGTATCCTCTGACAGTCCTCATTGCTATCTGCAATTCCACCAACCTTTGTGTTGTCCGCAAACTTACTGATCAGACCAGTTACATTTTCCTCCAAATCATTTATATATACTGCAAACAGCAACGGTCTCAGCACTGATCCCTGCGCAACACCACTAGTCACAGCCCTCCAATCAGATTCCATTGCTACTCTCTGCCTTCTATGACCTAGCCAGTTCTGTATCCATCTTGCCAGCTCACCTCTGAACCCGTGTGACTTCACCTTTTGTACCAGTCTGCCATGAGGGACCATGTCAAAGGCTTTACTGAAGTCCACATAGACAACGTCCACTGCCCTACCTGCATCAACCATCTTTGTGACCTCTTCGAAAAACTCTATCAAGTTAGTGAGACACGACCTCCCCTTCACAAAACCCTGCTGCCTCTTGCTAATACGTCCATTTGCTTACAAATGGGAGTAGATCCTGTCTAGAAGAATTCTCTCCAGTAATTTCCCTACCACTGATGTAAGGGTCACCGGCTTGTAGTTCCCTGGATTATCCTTGCTACCCTTCTTAAACAATGGAACAAAATTGGCTATTCTCCAGTCCTCCGGGACATCACCTGAAGACAGTGAGGCTCCAAAGATTTTTGTCAAGGCCTCAACAATTTCCTCTCTTGCCTCCTTCCGCCTCCTTCTCCTTCCCTATTTGCCAATTACTTTTTGTGACCCCTTTTAGTCCTTGCTTAAGTTCCTTTCTACTTTTCTTATATTCCACACAGGCTTCATCTGTTCCCAGCCTTCTCGCCCTGACAAATGCCCCATTTTTCGTTTTGATGAGACCTACACTATCTCTCGTTATCCAAGGTTCCCGAAATTTGCTATATTTATCCTTCTTCCTCACAGGAACATGCCGGTCCTGAATTCCTTTCAACTGAGGCTGTCCTGAGGCCGTTGATACGGCGTGCACCTAGAGCATGCTGTTTTGCAGTGGGCAGAACATCACAAAAGCGGCGTTGCCTCCGATTTCGTCGGAAACGGGGATTCTCCGGGTGATCGCTGTACGCGATTTCGGCATCAGAGATCGGGGAATCCCGCCCAAGATTTTAATCACCTGTGTACTCTGCAAAAAAGGACAAGCAGCTGAAAGGCTGAAAAAACAAGGTCCTGAGTGTTCCTTTTCTTTCTCTCTCTCCCTCACTAATCCCTCCATTTAATATGCAAGTTATTTGCAGCCTTTCTGTTGATTTTGACAATCAGGTGCTCACCAGTCTGACCATGTAACAGCACATAAAGAGTTAAACACTCACAGAATTCACAAGCATATCTGTTTTTAAAAAAAGCCTGTTGTGGCCAAATGAAGAGAGGAAAAAGGGAGGAGCCATATTATCCCTTTTCACCTGATCATAATATAAATTACACTAGCTCTTGTTCAGCAGGCCTGTTTGACAGTACACCAGCATATTTGCCCAGTAACTAAAATCTAACTTGTTTTTACTAGGAAATCTGCCAGCGATGTCTTTGATTGAATCAGCAGCACCAGGAGGCAGATTTATACGGTATTCAGGACAACATGGAACACCAAATAGATCACCGACAATAAAAATCAATTCCAGAGAGACTGATAATAATATTTTGAGATGATGGAATCTCCAGTTTTGTCTGACATGAAGAGAGGGACGAGAACCTCCCTCACTATTTGTATTTTCAGTATCTGGGGACAAGATGGGAAATGGCACTAAGTGAATTGTTCATTTGGAGAACCGGTGCAAACACATGGGGCGGGATTCTCCGAAATCGCCAGGGCGGAGAATCGCCAGGGGGCGGCGTGGATCCTGGCAGCAGCCCCCCCGACGATTCTCTGCCCCCCGATGGGCCGAGCGGCCGCCCGTTTCCGGCCAGTCCCGCCGGCGTAAATCAAACCAGTTCCGTACCGGCAGGACCTGGCTCTGCGGGCAGACTGCAGAGACCTCGGGGGAGGGGGGGGGGGTTGGCGCAGGGTGATCTGGCCCCGGCGGGTGCCCCCACGGTGGCCTGGCCCGCGATTATGGCCCACCGATCCGCTGGCGGGCCTGTGCAATGGGGGCACTCTTTCCCTCCGCGCCGGCTGCTGTCAACCTCCGCCATGGGGGCCAGGGGCTGGTTTAGCTCACTGGGCTAAATCGCTGGATTTTAAAGCAGACCAAGCAGGCCAGCAGCACGGTTCGATTCCTGTACCAGCCTCCCCGGACAGGCGCCGGAATGTGGCGACTAGGGGCTTTTCACAGTAACTTCATTGAAGCCTACTCGTGACAATAAGCGATTTTCATTTTTTCATGGCTGGCGCGGGGAAGAACCCCCCTGCGCATGCGTTGGGATGACTCCAGCACACGCTGGCCTCCGGTGCAGTACGGCCCGCCCCGCCGGGTAGAGGAGAATCCCGCCCATGGGCTGAATGATCTCCCCATGCACTGTAACAATTCTGTGATTCTGTACAGTTATGCAAGCTTTGGCCTGTTACATCAAAGCACCTTGTAGCTTGCAGATTTTGGAACCAGATGATATACTGTGTGTCTCTGAGCCATGCCATCTGGTACTCCTCACCTGCTGGATTTTATGAGATTTCCTGAGATTTAAATTCAATTGGGACAAATTAAACTCATATCCATTCATTGCTTCCTGACAAATTATCCCGCAACACATTACAATGAAGGACTTAAAATATCCGCGTACTAAGACACCAACAGTAATTATGGAATTATGGATTTTAATCTTGTTCCTCTTTTGTAAAGTTATTTTTGTGGTCATCGCCTTTCCTTTCTCTAGCAGACAGAAATAAATACAGTGATTTGTACAATCAATTATTTTGTTTCTCAATTACACAATACCCTAAGAAACATTTTAAACAGATGGATAGATGGGAAAGTACAAGATTAATCCGGGTATCTGGAGATGCTGCAATCTCAGAATTTGTCTGAAATGAATAAATGAACCCTCTTCAAAATTAAAATTAAATGCCAGTTCAGACTTTTTCTCTCAAATGTTATTTATCACCCCTTATGGAAAGAGCGGTGATTCCCCTAAACCTTCCCCAAGGATCGAGGCCTCCTTTGAAAGATCTTCCTTCAAGGATTTCAAGATCCTTCGCCAAGTTCTGCTTCTTCACCTGTTGCCATGGCAATAGCTATGAGTATCAATGTCACTCGAAATTTCTGCCCATATTATTCTATCACCCTGACTGCAATGCTCAAATAAGCAAAATTCTATTCTCTTCATAGTGTTACAACAGTCCTTGAGTGATGTGCCCCTAATTTGTTCTGATTCAGGACAATATACCCAATTTTCTATACCCCCAGGTGAGGAGGGATGAACTGCTTTTTCTTCTTTATTTAACCCCCTCAGCTTGGTTGCAACAAGTTTAACCTAAAAGGGAATCTTTTCCCTTGGGAATACATTTTCTAAGTCCAAATGTTTTTTTAAAGGAGTCAATTTAAAATGTGAGAAGAAAATAATAAAATGCAACATGCATACACACAGATTATAAATGAGAAATGAGTCAAAAAATAAACAGTAAAAAAAGATATCCAATCAGGCTTTGGCTTGTCTGCGAGGAGTGGGTGATGAAAAGTTGCAGCCATTAAGTTGGGTGATTCTGGAAGCGCTGACTTTCGCAGTTGAGCAATTAGTTTGGAGATTCTTGGTCCTGCAGGCTACATAGAAGTAGTTGCCCTTTTTCTTTTTTGATTGTGGCTTTGCTGACTTGTGACTTGCTCCCAGAAATTACAGAGAGAGACAGAGAAGCCTAGCGGATGTTCTTCAGTTGCGTCCTTCACAGAACTAGAACATCAAATGAACACACATAGACCAATATTGCAGTCTATTTTTAACCCACATTGTTGTGCATTCCGGAAAGGGAAAAATACAAAACATGTATTTCATCCAGAACTGCTTTCTTTCAACTCATATTACGTCCACAAGGCTGGGCTATAGCCCACAGGAAATGGTTTGTGCTGAAATGGCAATCAACCTCCATGATCTCTACAGGAGATTGCAGTGCAGCTTTTGCATTGCATCATCACCTTTTGCATTATATGTCTTCATTTGAAGTATCTTCCTCACAGCGCAAGGGACCCAAGTTCAATTCTGGCCTTGGGTGACAGTCTGTTTGGAGTTTGCACGTTCTTCCCTTGTCTGCATGGGGTTCCTCCGATGTTCCGGTTTCCTCCCGCAGACCAAAGATGTGCAGGGTTGGTGGATTGGCCATGCTATATTGACCCTTGGTGTGTAGGTTAGGTTATGGGGAGAGGGCGGGGTGGATGGGGGAGTGGGTATAGGTAGTGTGCTCCTTCAGAGGGTTGGTACAGACTCGATGGGTCGAATGGCTTCCTTCGACACTGTAGGGATTTTATGATTCTATGATCTTTGCCTGAAAAAGGTGTGACATTCTATTCTCTTTGGACAGCCTGGTCTTGAGTAATCCACATAGGAATTCCAGCAAGTGGTTACTTTACATACTCATCCAGGTTTTGCTTGTATGTCCTTTTTAAAAAAAAAAATCACATGTTATAATGGGCGCAATTCTCCGCACCCCACGCCAGGTAGGAGAATCGCGGTAGGGCTGGGCCAATCACGACACACCGCCCTGGCACCCCCCTCGATTCTCCCACCCCCCCCCCCCCCCAAAATGACGGGTTGCGTTTTTCGACAGGCCGCTCGGAGAATCGCCACTCGCCGTTTCTCACGGCGACCGGTGATTCTCCAGCCCGGATGGGACGAACGGCCTGCCGAACCTGTCCGGTTCACGCCGGCGCCAACCACACCTGGTCGCTGCCGGTGTGAACAGCGCGCGATCTCTGTGTGTGGGGCCTGTGGGGGGCGGAGGGAGGATAGAGCACCATGGGCGTGCTCAGGAGATGTCTGGCCCGCGATCGGTGCCCACCGATCGTCGGGCCGGCGTTTGTAAAAGACGCACTCTTTTCCCTCCGCCGCCCCGCAAGATCAAGCCGCCATGTGTTGCGGGCCAGCATAGGGAGAATAGGGGGCGAGGAGCCTCCATTTGCTGCCTTGTCCATTTTCATGAATGCGGTGGAGGGAGACGCCCAGGAAACCCCCCCCCCCCCAACTCCAATGAAAATGGCTAGTGACAGCATTGTAGGCTCTTTGAGAGGGTGTTTTACGTCAGTTTTTTAAATTTTCATGGAGCTGACCAGACTTTAGCAGTTATCATGTTTTGCACCCACTGCATAGAAGCATGAACCATGGATTGCAAACAGAAAGAGTTTACAGCACAGAAGCACAGAACAGTACAGCACAGAACAGGCCCTTCGGCCCTCAATGTTGTGCCGAGCCATGATCACCCTACTCAAACCCACGTATCCACCCTATACCCGTAACCAAACAACCCCCCCCATTAACCTTACTTTTTTAGGACACTACAGGCAATTTAGCATGGCCAATCCACCTAACCCGCACATCTTTGGACTGTGGGAGGAAACCGGAGCACCCGGAAGAAACCCACGCACACAGGGGGAGGACGTGCAGACTCCACACAGACAGTGACCCAGCTGGGAATCGAACCTGGGACCCTGGAGCTGTGAAGCATTTATGCTAACCACCATGCTACCCTGCTGCCCATGCCCAAACAGTTTAAATGGTAAGTAAAATGGTTTTGCATCCTGTACAGTTCATCAGTTCACCTGTGTTCGGTAAAGAGAGTTATGACAATGGTGCGATTGGATGACGTAACTATACTTTAAACAATCAGCTTGTCAGATTATTATTTCTGCCAGCTAGCAAGCTGTCAAGTAAAAGATCAACATATAAATATGGAAAACTCTTCAGATGAGTCAACAAAGTTAATTTAATGGATAGAAAAAATATATTTCACGCTATTAAAAGATCAACCTAGTATGGTAACAATTTGCACACATTTAATCTTTTACGGATTTTGTCTAGACATCTATTGAGATAGCAATTCTGGGGTGTGTTTGTTTGATTAGTGAGTTGTTTGGGCTCCTGGATGCAATCCAACTGCCTAATTGGTTTTCAAGTGATTGACTTTGTTTATGTAGTTAGTTTGAAGATTCTGTTTGTTTACTAAGGGAGTGTTATGGGCTATTCATTGGCTTACAAACTATTATAATAAGACTGGTGACATCTGGTCATGAAGTGGATAACCGGTGATGAAGTGAGAGGTTTGGGTTGATAGTTTCAGGATGAGCATGAAGGTGAGTGGGTGAGGGGGTGAAGGGGGTGATGGTGAGAGTGTGATGGTGGTGAGAATAAGGAGTTGAGGGGGAGGGAAGTGAAGGGCTAGGGTGAGGGTTCTTTTTTAAGAGGCTATAATGTTCAAATGTATATAGTTGAGCCATTGGTTGCATTGAAGTATCAGGCTGAGACTTTTTGGGAACGTGACTGGGTCTTTTAAAATGTCCGCTCTTGACTCGTTCTGTCTCCATTTCTGTCTCCAGCCGCTTAGCCCCTAAAAATGCCCCATCCCCACCCCTCCCAGTCCGCCACACCTCCAATGGCAGTCTTAAGATGGAGGCAGGATTGTGATGACAGAATTAGTCTCCTCTCCTGATTTTTACATCTGACATAAACATTTGGCACCAGGGATCAATACTTAGCTCTAAGTCCAAATTAAACACTTATTTTTTGTTTATGATACAAATTCCCACTTGCCATTTCACAATAAGTAGCATTATTAATAGACAAAACAAGTGATCATAGTTGCTGGTGATGCAGTTGTCTGTTGAGTGGTACAGGCGAATTGTTCCTTCTTTAAAAATAGCATTGTCAGACATCATGAAAACCACTTACGGTTTTCTAATTGTAATTCTTTAGGAGTTCTTATCCATGCATACAATTTTTCCCTTAAAGCATTTTATCAAGAGATACTTGCTCTTGGCTCTAACCATTATTCTTTAAAAGTGGAAAAGAGAGCGATATCAATTAGCCTCCAGTGTTGAGAAAAAAACTAAGTGGCATGCCGTGCTGTGGCTTTCTCACCTTCTTATTCTTAGACATGAAGGTGATTTTAACTAAATCTGGTGGCACTTGATCCCTTTGCTAGAGCACACATATTTGTTCATCAAAAGTGTAGTACAGGGTCAAGAAGCCTCATGAAAAACATACTCCAGGAATTAAATTAAAAGCAAAATACTGCAGATGTGGAAATCTGAAAAAAAACCTCAGAAAATTCTGGAAAAACTTAGCAGGTCCAGCAATATCTGTGGAGAGATAAACAGAGTTAACATTTCAAATCAGTATGACTCTCCCTGGCAATTCTCCGGGCCCCGATGGGCTGAGCGGCCACCTGTTTTCGGCCAGTCCCACTGGCGTGAAATAAACATGGTCCATCCCGGCGGGACCTGGCTTGGAGGGAGGCTTGCAGAGTCCTCAGGGCGGCGCGGGGGGATCCGGCCCTGGGGTGGACCCCACGGTGGCCTGGCCTGTGATTAGGGCCCACCGATCTGCGGGCGGGCCTGTGCCGTGGGGGTACTCTTTCCCTCTCTGCCAGCGTCTGTAAGGTTCCGCCATGGCTGGCACGGAGAAGAAAACCCTGCGCATACGCAGGAAACATGCCGGCGATTCTGCGTATGCGCCAGAACCCGCCGCCAGTCCTGCACATGTGCCAACTTGCGCCGGCCCACGGCGGCCCTTCGGCGCCGGTTGGCGCGGCACCAACCCCTCCAGCACCGGCGTACCCCCCGGAAGTGCGGAGGATTGCGCAACTTCCGGGCGGCCCGACACCGGAGTAGTTGGCGCCGCTCTTGGCGCCGGTACAGGAAACCCTGCCAATTGCGGGAGAATCACGCTCATAATTCTTACAGGGATTTATGGGGTTGAATGTTTCCTTTGACGACAGGGAGTCTGGAACCAGGGGATGCAGTGTGGAATTTTAGGACCCCATCATTACAGGGGCAGGGCTGTAAAATGCAGTGAGCCATCAAAGGTCCATTTCTGCAGAACCAAAAAACCCCGCCGGCAGAAAGCTCTCCTCACAGTATCTGAATAAGGGACAGACCATTTAGGACTGAGTTGAGGAGTCATTTCTTAACTCAGAGGATGGTGCACCTTTGGAATTCTCTGTCCCAGAGAGATGTCGGGGCTCAGTCATTGAGGATGTTGAAGACTGAGATCGGTAAATTTCTACACATTAATAACGTCAAGGGATTTAGGGATAGTGCAGGAAAACGTTGATGAGGTAGAAGACCAGCCATGATCTTATTGAATGGCGGTGGAGTGGTCTCAGAGGGCTGAATGGTCTACTCCTGCTCCTATTTCTTATGTTCTTATGTGGCTGTTTTAAGAAGGTTTTAACTGATTTACAAATTGGTAATTACCTTTTCCTTTGTGCCAGAATGTAAGATTAGTTAACATGTGTAATTTTCTGTATTACTCTAGGGCCAGGATTTTATGGCCAGGCCACAGTGTGGCTACCCTGGATGAATGTGACGAGCCATTTAAATTGTCATTTACTTTGGTGGGACTGTAATATCTGACTGGGCGGGAGGGACCATTAAATCCTGGCCGAGGTGACCGTGATCAGACCATGATAAAATTTCACATACACTTTGAAGGTGAGAAGTGTGAACCGAAGGCGAGTTTTTTCAATCCAAATAAGGATGATTATAAGGTTATGATGGCAGAATTGGCGAAAGTGAACTGGGAAACGAGGTTAGAAGATAATACAGAGGACGTGCAGTGCCAAACCTTGAAGGAAATTTACATTTATCTCAGTGAGAAAGAAAGTTTCTAGGAGAAGGATGACTAAATAAGGAAGTTGAGGATAGTATAAACTTGAAAGAAATACTGTGCAAATTTGTGAAGAATAATGGTAGGTCAGAATATGGACAGGTCTTAAGAACCAGCAAAGAATGACTTAAAAAAAAAACGAATGGCAAATTAGCACATGAGCAAAAGCTAGCGAGAAATATGAAAACAGATAGTAAGGTTTTCCAAGAGTATTTAAATAAGAAAGTGTAACTAAAGTGAGCATTGGGCCTCCAGAAATTGAGTCTGGGGAATTAATGGTGGAAAATGGCAGAAGTGTTGAATGCGTATTTTGTGTCTTCCTAAAAATTCTTTAAAGTCAAGAGGTGAATAGAAGGTGGAATTTAAAACAATCACCACCACTAGGGAAAAGGTGCTGGTAAAACTATTAGGCCTAATATATATTAGACCTAAAGGCTGTCAAATCCGCAGGACCTCATTTCCTGCATCCTAGCGTCTTAAAAGAAGCACCTGCAGAGATAGTAGAACCATTGGTTATAATCTTCCAAAATGTGTTTGATTTTGGATGGGTCCTAGTGGATTGAAAAAATGCTAATGTAACACCTTTATTCAAGAAAGGAGGGAGGCAGAAAGCAGGACACCAGGTAGCCTAAAATCTGTTATAGGGAAATTGCTACAATCCATTATTAAGGAGGTTATAGCAGGCTACGAAGAAAATTATAATGTGAACAGGCAGAATCAAAATGGTTTTGTGTGAGGAAATTGTTTTTAACTCATTTATTAGAGATTTTTGAGGAAATAACAAACAAGGTGTACAATAGGAAACCTGTAGATGTGGTGTAGTTGGATGTCCGAAAGGCATTTGATAAGGTGCCGCATCAAAGATTGCTATACAAAATAAGTGCTAATGGCGTAGAGCGTAGCATTAATAAAGGACTGATTAGCTATTAGGAAGTAGGTTGTAAGACTAACTATTGGAGTGCCACAGTGATCAGTGCTGGGGTCTCAACTATTTACAATCCATATCAATGACTTAGATGAAGGGACTGAATGCATGGTGGCTAACGTTTTCCGATGACACAAAGATAGGTTAGAACGTTGTCAAGAGGAGGTAAAGAGTTTATAAAGGGATATAGTCAGGTTAAGTGAGTGGGTAAATGTGAACTTGCTCACTTTGGCAGGGAGAATAGGAAAGCTATACACTATTTAAATTGCCAGAGATTGCAGTACTCAGTGGCCCAGAGGGATCTGGGAAAACTGGTACAGGAATAAAGAAAAGTTATGACGCAGGTACAGCAAGTGATTAAGACAGCAAATGGAATGTTGTCCTTTATTGCAAGGGAAATGGAATTTAAAAGCAATGAAGTTTTACTGCAGCTGCACAGGGCTTTGGTGAGACCACTTCTGAAATACAGGGCGTGATCTGACAGCCGCGTTGTGCCAGGCAGAGATCCGTGCGAGTTAGTTAGACAGCGGGAGGGGCTGAAATCGGAATTCCCGCTGGGCACCTATCAATTTCCGATCTAACTGGCCCGCTCCTGTTGGTGGGATCCGGATCCCATCAAGACGTGGTGAGGTACCAATTAACATCAATTGAGAGCATTCTACATCTCATTAACGAGATGGCCGTCCTGTCTAATGGCCTCCCGGGACCTAACCGGCTCCCCAGCGGGAGGTCACGCAGGTGCCCTTTAACACAACGATTTAAAAACGGGAAGCTAGCATGATGGCTGCTGTGGGGATTGGAGGAGGAGACTAGCCATCTTCAAAATTGCAGCCCAAGGGCACTGGAGTTGCTGGGTGGCGGGGGTTGGGGGCTGGGGGGAGGGGGGTGGGAGAAGATTGGTGGGGCAAGGCGCCATCGGTGGGGGGCTCCTGCCTCAGCTGGGGGGAGTGAGGGGCTCAGCACCCGTGAGTCTTCCAAATTTGTAGATGATACAGAGTTGAGTGGGAGGGTGAACTGAAGACAATGCAGAGATTCTTCAACGGGACTTGGACAGGCTGAGGGAGTGGACATATATATGGCAGCTGCAATATAATGTGGCTAAATGTGAGGTTATACCCTTTGGTATCAAAACTAGGAAGGCAGATTATTATTTGAATGGGTGTAAATTGAGAGACGTGGATACTCAGCGAGACCTTGATGTCCACGTGCATCTGTACCTGCGCAGGTACAGCAGGCAGTAACAATGGAAAATAATATGTTGGCCTTCATGGCAGGAAGATTTGAGTCTAGGAATAGAGATGTTTTACTTCAATTGTATAGGGCATTGGTGAGGCCACACCTGGAGTATTGTTAGCAGTTTTGGTGTCCTTGTCTGAGGAACGATGTTCTTGCTATAGAGGAAGAGCAGCAAAGATTTACCAGGCTGCTTCCTGGGATTGCGGGCCTGTCATATGAGGAGTGATTAAGTTGGTTAGGATTATATTCATCGGAGGTTAGAAGAGTGAGAGGGGATCTGATAGAAACTTGCAAATTTATAACATGATTAGACAGGGTAGATTCAAAAGGAATGTTCCCGATGGTGGGGGAGTCCAAAACTAGGGTTCATAGTTTGAGGATAAGGAGTAAACCTTTTAGGGCTGAGGTGAGGAGAAATTTCTTCACCAAGAGAGTGGTGAATCTGTGGTATTCACTACCACAAAAATTGGGTCAGGTCAAAATGTCGTGTAATTTCAAGGAGGAACTAGATAAATCTCTTGGGGCTAAAGGGATCAAGGGATATGGGAGGAAAGTGGGATCAGGGTATTGAACTTGATGATCAGTCATGATCATAATGAATGGCAGAGGAGGCTCGAAGGATTGAATGGCCCCCATATGCTTCTATTTTCTATGCATTTTTCTGTGTAATATGGTGCAGTCACTTTAACTCCTTCTGACTGTGAGCAGCCTCCAGCTGCGCAGCTGAAGATTATTGTTAGTAGGGAATGGCATTGTTAGCTATATGGGCACTACACAGTCCTCGGGTGATGCTGCAGGTTGTGTTTTCTGCTTGCTGCTGCTTGTGGCTGTACATGCCTGGAGGCTGCTGCTACTGATTCCTTTTTTCTCTGTAGCTTGGAGTGAGGAAAGCGATGACGGGAAGATGACCTGCTGTCTCAGCTGGAGAAGGGGAAGGGGAACTCTTTCTCTCTTTTGGCGTGCTGTGGATCAGTGTGATTTTCCACTGCTGATAAGTCTACTGCTGGGAACTTAAGGGGGGGGGGGGGGTGCAGAGAGAGGCAGATTGATCTGAATGAGTGGTGTTTGCTGTTTGTTGCAGCTTGCAGCAGCTTGCAGCTGCAGCTGCCTGGAGGCTGTGAGTTGTTTTCCGCTGCCCCTTTGCATTTTGTGGTCTGGAGTAAGGAAAGGGAGGACGATGAGATAATCTGCTGCCTGAGTCAAAGAACTGGATGGGGAGCTCTTTTTCTGTTCTGTCGTACTCTGAGTCGATGCGATTTTCCATTGCTGAGGAGTCTACTGCTGGGAGCTGCAGGAGGGAGAGAGATGGGGATTGATCCAAATAAGCAACTTGTTAGATATGTTGAATAAATGTTTTATCAGATTGCTGCCGATGTTATTGTAAGTCTGGAGACTAGCACATCACCCAGCATCAAACATACTGGATGTCGAGGCTGTTTTACTGTACCTTGACCACCAGTGGAACATGCGGTTACTGACATTTGGTTCCGATGAAGTTAGGCCGTAAAAGAAGGCATGCACAATGATGGCTCATGAACAGAGATTAATATATAAAACAAGCGAATGGCAAGGATCCTCCATTCTGTTCAGTACCTGCGGAGGGCGATACAGTGTATTTGGTTTTCTTTGTATAAATTACTGTTGTAGTTTTGTGTTTTTATTGATATTCTGTAGCAAACAGGAACCTTGTTGATTAATGGTTAGTGTGATATATGGACTGTTAAGTAATTGGTTTTCATCTCTTTGTACTGTTGACTGTTCAATAAAAAAAATATTCTTGAGTCAAATCTCATATGCCATGTCACAGACCTGGACACGTTGCCTGAGGCCTGGACATTTTGCCTGAACCCAGGAGGCATCAAGACCACAGAGACCGCAGTCAACAATCAAACATCCAACGAGCTGGGCTTCAGTATTGGGGATATTCCTGCAACCAGAGGGCGAGTGTGTGCGGATCGGGTAGGGTACTTGATCTGGTCCATGTAATGTTCCCAGCAGGGGTATGGGGTCCAGGATCTGGTGTCCGGAGTCCAGGGCCTGGGGTGAATGTGCAGGATGGATGAGGACTCTGTCTGGCACTCCGCCCCCCGACTGTGCATTTACCCACTGGTTATGAACTAACCTCTCCTGTGGGGACAAAGAGAGGGCATTGTGAGCCTCACGTTTGATGTATCATGGGGGTGGTCTATGTGGGCGATATGTGTGGGCACCACGACTGGACATGGGTGGGTTGTGCTGATTGTTGCTAGGGTACAGGCATGGTATTGTGCTGGGGTGGGTGGCGGTGTAGTGTGCAGTGCTGACCCATTGGTGGGCGGAGGGGAGAGGTCGGGGGGGTGGCAGGCGTGACTGATACTAGGGGGCAATGTCAACTCACCCATGTGGCCCAGTGGAGGTCGTTGGTCTTCTTCCTGCATTGGACTGCAGCCATCTTGGCCACGCTGCTCGAACTGTCTGCTGCTGCTACTGCCTCTCAGGTGGCACTGACGGCCCTGTGGCGAATCAACTGGTGGGGTGGCCATTTCTGTCATGAAGCACATGGGATATCATTTCCAGACCTAACTGACGTTAGGTACCTACCGCAGTCTCGCGGCAAGTTGCGCTTGCGACCACATTTATTGCTTCTCCCTTTAGATCGTGTCTCTTTATTTAAAAATTGCGTTGGAAGCAGTTCAGGGATGGTTCACTCGACTTATTCTTGGAATTAAGGGTTTATTTCATGAATAAAGTTTGAACAGATTGGGCCTTTGGAGTTTAGCAGAAAGAGCTGATTTCATTTAAACACCGATCCTGAGGAAATTTGATAGTTTAGATACAGAGAGGATGTTTCCTTTAGTGGGCGAGACTGGAACTAGGGGCCGCAGTTTAAAAATAAAAGGTCTCCCTTTTGAGACAGAGATGAGGAGTACGTTTTCTCTCAGAAAATAATTTGCTAACTAAAATTCTACTTTATTCTACATTATTTTTGAGCTCAATGATCATCCACAAATGCTCTTCTGAATTTTTTAAAGAAAGCAAGTGGGATAATTTTATTCAAATTTTTATTCCCATGCCTTTTGTTATGATGATGGAGAAGAAAAGCCCTGGAATTATTGGACTTTCATAAAGACCTGGGGTGGGATTCTCCGTTGGCGAAATGGGAAAACGTGATTGGTTGGAGAATAGGTTTCGATGTCGAAATCGCGGCAAGCGCCGATTTGACGCCAAATTGCAATTCTCAACAGTGGCGTCAATGCGGTCTGGAATGCGCATAACACCGGTTGCATATTATTAGAGGGCCCGACCCAGAATGCTCCCGGGCCTCCGCGATTCTCCTCTTCTGATGGGCTGGTGAGGGAGAGTGAGGAGGTCGGACATGGAGAGGCATGACTGTGGGCTGGCAGGCAGGACAGTGGCCGGGCTGGCTGGGATGGAGGGGGATGCCCTTCCAGGGCCGGGGGAGGTGAGAGGGGAACAGGCCGATTGGCCGGGGTGTCCCCCTTGGGACTGGGGCGGTGCCCAGGCATGGACTGCCATTACTGCAGCCTGCAGGGCAACCACCTTGCTGCACATCCACTGACCACCCACCTTGACCACTGGTTCTGCAGAGTGACACCCGCCATATGGATGCCCCCACCGCCCCGCCCAACCTCCCACCCAATCCTCCGCCACAACCCCCACCCAGCGCCACCTGCAATGTCCCACCCAGGGCAGCGACCACAGTAGCCTCTACGGGGGCATGGGTCAGAGGCCGCAGAGCATACCGCTGGCAAGGTCAGTCCCAGCTAACGGTACCCTTGGCATCAGGGACAGGTGGCAGAGGCCCCCATGGTGCTGGGCAGGGATGGGGCAAGAGTTGCGGGGATGGGGTGGAGGGCATGCTGGGGGAGAGCTCGCAGTGCCAACCGGGGCCACCATGTAGCCCATTGGGCCTGATTGGGCACAGGGGGTACGCACCATGCTAACATGTCGGCCTTTCACCCGCTGCAGACAATGGATATTGGAATTCAACCAACAATGATGACCTTCCTGCTAGTCGCCGCAGCCCTATAGGATGCTCTGTGGCTGTACGAGTTGGAGCTGCTCGAGGCGGTGGAGGAAGCTGTAACAGCGGAGCGGGTAGCAGTGGAGCATGCCAAGCGGAGTGTGCTGCAGATGAACAGGCAGCAGCCTCCCAGGATGGGCGACAGGGGTTAGCCACTGTGGTCATCGCTGATTACACCCACTACAACGACGCCCATACAGCAACCAGGAGCATGATCGAGTGGTGTTTTGGCCTCCTCAAGATGCAATTTATGTACCTGTACTATACTGGAGGGCCCCAGAGTATGGTTCAATGAGGGTCGCCCGCATCGTGGAGGCCTGCTGCATCCTCCACAACATCGTGAGCAGAGGTGCGACATGCTGGAGGAGGAGGTGGAATACCAGGTCTCGTCCTGAGGAGGTTGTGGGGGAGGTTGAGGATGGGCAGGACATGGGGCCTAGGCAGGCACGGGAGGCCGCACAACGTGTGCGCCAAAGCCAACGTGTGCAGGAGTCCCTCATCGCTTCCAGGTTCACCATCTGGGAGTGGAGGTTGGGGGGGTGGGGTGGAGTGGCCATGGGCAGAGACAATTCATCCCACCCCAAAATAACCTCAGTCCCCCCCACCAGCCACCTTCCCACCTGCAACCCCCTGCCACACTACAGGTTGCGAGCCCTATGTTTAGGATAACAGCGGGTCTGGTCCATGGGATGGAGGATGATGACAATCCACTCTGCGATGAACTCTGGTGCTCCACATTGTCTCGCAATGCCTCTGACTCCTGCCCACAGTACCACTTTCCATGTCCACCTGGTTAATCCCTGCATGCGAGCTGGCCATTCCACCACTCGGACCCATCGATTCCCTCGGGTGATGGTGGTGGGGATGATTGATGGGCTGGGGGGGTAGAGGGGGCAGCCCAGACCACCCAGAACATCTGCCCATTCTGCCCCCACCTCTTCTGGCCAGCCCAGCCCAGATCACCTCTCACACCCACCTGAAAGAGCACCGAGGCAGGTTGTAACAGTGGTAAAAGGTGTTTAATGTGAACAAATATTTACAGATTTGTGCCCAAGCCCCTATCACTAAACTTCTGGGGAGACCAGGCCTGGATGGGCCCGGCTGATGCTCGGGTGTCCCAGTTGGCGTGGTGCCACCCTGTTTTGCCCTCTGCTCACCAGATGCACCAGGGACAGGAGGAAGTGGAGTCCGAGGGCTACAGTTTTCTGGCACCTCCCCTGAGGGAGTCACCTGCATGGGCCCCATCACCTCCTCCTTCCTCAGGGTGCCCGATGGCCCCAGGCTACTCCAGGTGATGGGACTACAAGTGGAACTATCCCCTGAGGCTCCCGTGCCATTTGGCTGTGCCAGTCTTGGAGGCCCGTTCTGGTCTCGACCAGGGTACGCATGCACATGACCATGGCACACAGGGAATGGACCATCTCCATCTGGGACTACGACAAATCACCCATTGACTGTGCCACTAGCTTGTAGGTTTGTGTCATAACAACCTGCGCCATCTTCCTCTGGGACTGGGCCACCTCCTTCTTCATCTGTGCCATGGCGGCCAGCAGTTAGATAATGCTGCCGACATTCCCAGCTATGGTCTGCTGTGACTGGACCATGCTCAGGAGTGCCACTGCGATGTCCAGGTGGCTTTGGCACATGGTTGCCTGTGAGGCAGCAATCTTGCCCTGGGCCTCAACTGAAGTGAGTGTCTCTGGGATGGTGGAGGGTGTTGGAGACAGCTGTGACAGGAAATCACTATCATCCTCGGACTCGAGATCTGGGGTGGGATTCTCCCGTGCCCGGGGGGGCGGAGAATTCCGTCCCTGCTGTCTCCTGAGTCTTGGGTGGAGTGCTGCCATCCGAGCTATTCTCGTTGCTGCCTGGCTCCCGTGGGGGGCCCCGGTTGTGGCACTGGCTGGGGGTGGGGAACACTGATGGACCCGCCCCATCACCAGCGGGTCCGGCAAGACACAAGACAAGACCCATGATTCAATCACGGGCCAGAGGGTGGAGTGTGGTGAGAGGTGGGGGTGGGGGGTGGTGAAGGTGGGGGTGGTGTCGGGTGAGGGTGGTGTGGGGGTGGTGTTGGGGGGCAGTGGGGTTTGATATACGTGTCATGGGGAACCAAAACTAAGCTCACTTCCTCACCCATGGCCAAACTCCACCTTGGTGAGCTTCCTTTCCTCTAGGCCCCCGACCACGTCCAAGGTCCTCTGCTGTGCTACAGTGAGGGGCACCAGGTCTGGCGGTCCCCCTCCAGTTTTCTCCTGCTCCCGGCAGTTGTGCGCGGCCTTCTCCGGAGGGGGGGGTGTACAGAAAACAACAGTGTTAGACGGTCCGATGCATGCACGCCGGGGGATGGGTAGCTGGTGGCCTCAGTGGCCATGGCAGCCGATATGGTGCCGGCACGTTAAAGTAAACCTGTAACCAAGGCAAAAATAGCCAGCTTTGGCAAGAATATATAAAGCTTTCTCTCTAACTGTGAAATTTCCTCGCTCGCTGACTGAAATTCAAATCAACTAGCAGAAGGATTGCAGCTGGAGATAGAGTGAAATCTCTCCAACAAACTACAGAACACCCGAACTGAAGAATCAACGATTGGAAAATCTGTATTGGTCGAAATGCATCATCATCTACTTGCAACTCAAAGACTGTTCCATATAACATTTTATTTATAATTACTTACGATTGGACTCAATTCTTACCATGTGAATGCAGATGCATGTGTTTTACCATTTCTCCTTATCTTTTCAGTAGTTAATAAACACACTCTGGGCTGGATTCTTCGACCGCGCCCACCGCAAGATCATCACGGATGGGACATGGACCCTGTAAAGATCCATTGACCTCGGGTGGATGTGGGTGAAGAATCCTGCCCTCTATCTTAACTCAAGAAAGCCTGGTTAAATTGACTCCTTTTTAACCATAACCATTGGACCCAGAAAAAGTATCCAAGGGAAAGTGAACAACATTTGATTAAACCTTGTTGCTAACTGCTGAGGATGGGTTGAATAAGGAGATGGAGCCAGTCATCCCCCCTCATCCGGCTTTGTAACAATGTTGGGGGTTACCCAGCCAGACAGTGCCAAATTGAGGAGTTGCGCACAGATCAACAAGATTTGGGGGACTTCACCTGGGGCTAGTCGTAACACTCTCCATATGTTCTGTAAGAACAAGACAGCCTGATCCTTAGATAGCTGAATGCCAGATTTCTTGTTTACTATTCCGTGTGCTGAGCTGTAGCACTCTAATACTGCCAGCAAAAGTGATCCATGGACTGCAGTCACATTTGTTTCCCAATTGATGAGACCATCAATTCACGCGACACGTGGTTAGAAGCGAACAGTGGTTTTAATTGCCTTGCAACAAAGCCTGCCTGTGACAAGGTGAACTCTTGATGAACTGGCAGGCAGGCTCACAACAGCAACCATTATACTTCTGGTTAGGGGGAGAAGCCATGGGCGGAGCCAAGGGTGGAGCCCAGTACAAGCTCCTCATCTCCCCCTATGGGTAGAGCCACACAACTACACATGATCTGATACAAGGTACAGGCTCAACACATGTTGTACAATACAGTGTGGATTATTAGTGTTTATAATTCACCACACCAATTGAAACTGCATTTTGGAGGCAGGGCCAGCTCTGAAGCCCAGTTTTCTACTATTCTTTACAGCAAGGTCTTTGGTAGCATTCTCCATCTGCCTGGAACAGAAAATTTGTTTGTTTAGGTCATGTTTCAACAAGCACCGAGAAGCATGGAGGTGTCATCAGTTTAATTTATCAGCACAGGACTGCTTTCTCAGTGGAATACAGCACCTGCTAATTGTTTGTCATGCTGGCCTCAGATGCCAACTGTGGAATGCATTTGAAGCTGACAGCAGCCAATTGTGAAATCTAAATTTATCTACTGTGTTGCAAATGATAAATTACCGACAAATCACAAAAGGTGATGCCAAGCAATGAAATCTATAATGCTGACTAGTTCCACTCTCCTTACTTTGCTGCACTATTTTGCAAATTTAATGACCGGTTTATCATACTTCAGCCTCAACATAGGCCTGTGAAAGATTATGCCAAAGTGGTTTGATATTTACAATGTTTCCCTCTGTGAATGAATCGCAGAAAACAATTCCTACGTATCCCTAATCATTGTAAAGAACACATTGCAGTAAATTCAAGATGCCTGCAATTCTGAGATTTTTGTGCTAACTTTGGTCTGGTTTTGGCGTTCGGCACTGGAATTTGGAGCATGTTAGATATAGCAGCAGTTACAGCATAATTTAATTGAATGCTGGGGCAGGTTTGTGGAGCGGAATGTTTTCAGTATAAAATTCCTGTCGAATTAGCTGTGGCAGGTGAGGAGGCCATTCCATCCCAAAGTTGAAAATATATGCACAATGCACATGACATGACAATGAAGGCAAAACAGGATGAATTCCATTTACACTTGCAAAAACGAGGGATAAATTATCTACACTGGTGTCAAAGCAGAAACTGATCATTTTCAAAACAATCTGAGTGTTTGCTCGATGCTGATAATGCGGCATTTATTTTGTATCCCTATTTACTCTGGCAATTAGTCAAGGGCCAAGAATTCCACTCATGCTTGGCTGTGCTGCAGCATCAGCCTCTTGGGACCAAGGTGGTCCTGTGTCAGTGCTTCTGAATCCTGGGAGGAATTGACTGCAGGCTATGTTAACAAACATCAACAGTCCTGTCTTGTACCCTGGGATTTTATGGGGAATTGTCTGAAATGTCTTATGATGTGTCACTGAGAGAGAGAGAGAGAGAGATAGAGAGAGAGCGAGAGTGAGAGAGAAAGAAGGGCCATCATTAATCTCTTGACTAGTCTCCCAAGGCAAGAAGACCAGTGGCTAAAGCAGCCATGCAAAATGCACTGACCTGTCTGGAGGACTCCACATCAGCAGGGCTGGTGTCATTGGTCATCTATAAGACCATAAAATACAGGAGCCTAATTAGGCAATTTGGCCCATTGGATCTGCTCAGTCATTTGATCATGGCTGATATGTTTCTCATCCCCATTCTCCTATCTCCTCCCTGTAACCTATGATCCACTTATTAATCAAGAACCTATCTATCTCTGTCTTAAAGACACTCAGTGACTTGGCCTTCACAGCCTTCTGTGACAATGAGTAGGGTAACAGCAGCCATCCTCCCGTGAGTCCGTGCTAGTGGTATTGGGCCTAACTATGACTGTTCCTCTCTGTCTCAGCCTTCCGAGATGACTCTCAGTGCTGTCCTTTATGATGATCACCCAGCATTTTATATTTCTAGAGCAGGACCCCAGAGAAGGGAGCTGATTTACATATTCCCCAATTCTACACTATCAGATCCCATTTCCATACTTGACTCTTCTGGCATTATGAAGAGAATGAATACAGGAGTACAAAGTACAAATGAGGCAATAGGGAATGCTCAGGGGAGCAGGTAACCTGTCTTAGCTGCTCTAATGATATCATTACACTCTGTACTAGAGAAATGGGATTCAATGAGATTGGCATTCATTGGGCGGGATTCTCCGGTCGCCGATGCAGAAATCGCGTTCGGCGATCGGCCGGAGAATCCCTGTTTCCGACGAAATCGGGGGCGGCGCCGCTTTCGCGATGCGCCGCCCCCTCCAAAGCGGCGTACTCTCCGAGTACGCCGGGCGCCATATCGACGGCGTCAGGATGTTGCCTGAGGCCCACCCCCGATGCTCCACCCCTGACTGGTCGAGATCCCGGCGGCGTTTGTCGCGTGTGCTATCATCCATCGGGAACTCGGCGTGGTGGCTGCGGATTCAGACCAGCGCCGTCACAGTCGGGGGAGGGCAAATGCGCAGGCAGGGGGGACTTTTTCAGGGGCTGGTGGCACTGTTGGAGGGTGGTCAGGGCTCATGAGCCGTCCAAAGGCGGACACTATTTTGCAGACTGGGTCACTGCAATCGCTGCAGGCCGCCGCCGTGTGCATGCGCAGCTATGGACCCGGCAATTCTCTGGGCCATATCGACAACTAGAACCAGGTGCTCTATGCTGCCAGCATGCTAGCCCCCAGCCAAATGGAGGATTGGTGGCCGTTTTGCGCCGAATGTTCAGCCGTAAAACACCACCGTTCCCACACCGGCATGAGGATATAGTCTCAGAATCGGAGAATCCAGCCCATTGTTATAGTCAGCCTGCTCCAGAAACTCATGTTTGTTGGATATTCGGCCCCTGACCTGCAGGAAAGCATTCCTCATTTTCCATATCTGCATTTGGATCTTCTGAGGATTGGTTTGTTGACATTTGATATTTGTTACTTTGAACTAGCTGCCATTCGTTTGTCCAAGCTTACCACCAGTGCTTTGACTATCATGATGCTACACCAGGGCTTCATTTTCAATCACCCACGGGAGAGAGAATGAGGTGGGCCTCTGGAATTAACTGCTATTTTCAAAGCAAGGATGGGGGGGGGGGGGGTGGGGGGGGGGGGGGGGGAGGTTGGGGGGGCTGGCGGACTGGGTACTGTTTGCTTTCAAATTACGCATCAGCAAAGCCAAATAGTCGGCTGTAAGTTAGTGCATGCTTGTCAGGTGCAATATGGAGAGATATTCTGTAATTTTTTTCTCTGCAAAAAATAACTTTGCAATGAGGTTTATTGTCTCAGATGGGGTGCAGTGCCTCTTTGTCAGCTGTTTGGCTATTTCGCTGTGCTGTGCTAGTTCTCTGATCTCCTCTCCTCTTTTCTGTAAGTCAGCGACAGGCCCTGTCATGGTGCCATCTACGTTTGAGGATTGTGCTGAGCACTCAGTTCCCAGTTCCTGCCAGTACTCGGAGCCAATAATTGGACATCGAGCTTACTGATGACCCAATTAGGACATTTCCAGGTGAATATTTAGTTTTATGGAAGTGATACAGACACTGGTTCTATTTACACAGTTTGCATGCCCCCTGGTATTAATATTATTTGAACCTATTGGCAGATTTAGTGCCACAATTTCAAGGCTTTCCTCCCACAAGTCCCAAAAGATGTGTTGTTAGGTAATTTGGGCATTCTGAATTCTCCCTCAGTGTACCTGAACAGGCGCCAGAATGTGGAGACTAGGGGCTTTTCACAGTAATTTCATTGCAGTGTTAATGGAAGCCTACTTGTGACAATAATAAAGATTATTATTATTGTAAAAACTTATAAAATTCTAACAGGATTAGACAGAGTAGACTCAGAAAGAATGTTCCCGATGGTGGGAGAGCCCAGAATTAGTGGTCATAGTTTGAGGATAAGGGGTGAATCGTATAGGACTGGGGTGAGGAGAACTTTCTTCAGAGAGTGGTGAATCTGTGGAATTCACAACCACAGAAAGTAGTTGAGGCTAAAAATGTTGTGTAATTTCAAGAAGGAATTAGATATAGCTCTTGGGGCTCACAGGATCAAGGGATATGTGAGGAAAGTGGGATCAGGGTATTGAACTTGATGATCAGCCATGATCATAATGAATGGTGGAGCAGGCTCGAAGGGCCAAATGGCCTCCTCCTGCTTCTATTTTCCATGTATGTTTCTATGTATGTTTCTTAATTCTAATTTTGTCATCGCACCATTGGAATTTCAGGCCAAAGGCCCCAGAATTACACAGGTTTTGTCGGGTGGAACCATGGGGATGTCACATAAAAGGGGGGCCGGGGTTGGAGGGGGGGGGGGGGGGGGGCAGGGCATGCAGTTGTGGAATTTTAGATTTTGATTACGCTTTAGATTTTAGCTTAGGCATTCAATTCTGTTTTTTTTCTTTTATAAATTTAGAGTACCCAATTCATTTTTTCCAATTAAGGGGCAATTTAGCCTGTTCAATCCACCTACCTTGCACATCTTTGTGGTGTGGTGGCGAAACCCTCACAAACACGGGGAGAATGTGCAAACTCCACACCGACAGTGACCCAGAGCCGGGATCGAATCTGGGACCTCGGCGCCGTGAGGCAGCAGGGCTAACCCACGCTGCCACCATGCTGCCCTCTCAATTCTGTTTAAAGCCAGGGAGAGTATAAAATCCTGGAAAAAGTACAGCCATAAAAATGTTTTAACTACAGATGACATTATTAGTATGAAATTCCATTATTTATGCTCTATGTACTGTCATTCCAGAATGCAACTTTAAAACTGGGATAAATTAGTTCTGCGACTGACGTGAACATCTTAAAGAGGAATTTCTGTTTTCATTACGCGGTGACAGAGACTTGTAGCTTTACTTTGGATCAATGTTTTTGCCAATATTTTTTGCTTCTATTTTGGAGTTATTTCAAAATCTCCCTTCAGGTGGTTTCATGCTTGCAAAATTTCCCTAACACAGGACATGGCAAAAACATCGACTGCCTGGTGAAAAGCACAATAGATATCTG
Organism: Scyliorhinus canicula; assembly: GCF_902713615.1. NCBI lineage: Eukaryota > Metazoa > Chordata > Chondrichthyes > Carcharhiniformes > Scyliorhinidae > Scyliorhinus > Scyliorhinus canicula. The sequence goes on from NC_052148.1 coordinate 86,442,686, forward strand.
CCAGAGTACTTTGCAGTCTGCCAATGCTCAGATGTTCCATCATGCAGGGACTGCAGTCCTGTCAAGATGTATTCTGAGGCAACATTGTAAAATTAATCTAAATGTAAGCACACCTTACACAGCAACCTGCAGAGAGAGACAGCTGATTTCTTCCTCACCAGCTCCTAACTTTAGGATGCAGCTGAAACAGCATTTAGTCTGTCAGCAATCTCATCCATTGTTTTTAACTGAAAGATACCCCTAGTTTCTTAATGATCCACCTTTCTTTGATCCAAATTGGTTTTGTTAAATGGAACGCCTCTGACTTGTGTCTTTGTACCGACCATTTTGACCCTTCTTCAGTGTCTGTAGAAAATCATACCTAGGGCATCACACTGTAAAAATGTGAAATTTACCTTTTTTTGTTTGCTCAGATGATCACTATCTATTATAATCACCATGTTGATTCGGTCAAATGTCCCTTGATTAAATATATTCCATGTGAAAACCACATCTATACACAAAGATAGGATAAAACTGCTGATTAGCATAAGGCAACCATCTGAAAACCAACTGTCAAATCACTCTTTATATTTTCAAAGTGACTCAATAATAATCAGAAAGAACAACCAACCAATCAAATACCTGAGGAAGCTTTCACTACCTTCTTTCAGGGGTAATTTGGTTCCTCTGAAAGCTCAATAATAATCTTTATTAGTGTAAGAAGTAGGCTTACATTAGCACAGTGGTGAGCACTGTTGCATCACAGCACCAGGGACCCGGGTTTGATTCCTGGCTTGGGTCACTGTCTATGCGGAGTCTGCACATTCTCCCTGTTGTAAGTTGTAGCAAACTCATCAAAGGCCCAAAAGAAACTGGACATGTTGGGACAGCACATTCCATTTTAAATGAGCAGATCAGGCAGACAACGGAATCAAGACAAACAGGCCATCAGTCATGAAACAGCCCAATCTCATCAAGAGACCAGGGGCAGTTTAAATGCAAATCACTTATTGTCCTGGCCAGACGGAAGCCCAATACCTTCATGAGATAACAAAGTTGGCTCCAGCGACCATTGTCAAATACCAGGGACATTGCAAGCCTTTTGTAAGGGCACTGATTAAAATCAAATTACATTATGACACCTTGTGATTGGGGAACTTGATCACTTCCATTCTGTCAACCATCAGAAAGGTTTCCTTTGTCCTGGAACTCACCTGTGGGAGGATCAGTGTTTGACCCATTCAGGGTTTTGCCCTTAAAAAGTCAAGTCTGAGGAACTGTGAAGAAAAAAGGAACTCTACTCGCCCCTGCAAGAACTCTACTCTCCTGAAAGAAACTCTACTCTCTTGCCTGACACACGCTTCGCCTGGCTGAAAAGAGACCACAAGAACTGAAGGAGCAACAGCCGCAAGGACCAGCCGGCTTGGAAGAAGATCCAAATAAATCTGTGTCAACGTTTATTTTAACTATCCTGTCCCTGGAGCGGTGAGTATATTCCTCCAGTTCACAGAAAACTCCCAATTAGTATAGCTTGTTGAGGTTTGGGGTGGGTGAGTGAATGTATCTGTGTTTGCGTCGCTAAAGTAAATCTGTGTAAACTGTAAGAATTTTCGATGTGCTGTTTAGTCTCTTGTTTTACACATAGTATTTCATAATCAGTGTGTGTGTGTGTGTGTGTGGGGGTTAATCTGAGTTGCAGAAGACTTAATTTCTCTTGAATAAATCAATTATTTTAAAAACTACCAATATTGTGGTCTCACCTTCCTTTCACTGTCCGCTCTGGTCAAATCACAATAATTGCCAGGACATAATCCCGTAGTCAAGGACCGGAAAAGGGAATCTGAGCGCTTCGAACATGCTCACTCAAGAGAGGCTACTGGTCAGGAATAAACAGTGGTCCCTCTCTCTCTCTCTCTTGTGAAGTTGCACTAGTGGGGCACTTCCGGGTAACATTTCACCACCACAGGAGAGAGACTCACACAGGCATAGGTGGCAGTCAAGGTAACTGGTGTGGCATAAGGACAACCTCACTGGTTAGGTATAAACAGTGAGACTTTCCCCCTCTCTCTTGCGAAACTGTCCCAGTGTGAGACTTCCGGGTCGTGGTTTTAACACCTGCAGGAGAGAGATACCCACAGTTATCTGTGACACCCAATACCAGCCTGTTGTGGAGTAAAGGAAACCCTTTTCGTTACAACACAATGGTTAGCACTGTTGCATCACAGCACCGGGGACCCGGGTTTGGTTCCTGGCTTGGGTCACTGTCTGTGCGGAGTCTACACGTTCTCCCTGTGTCTGCGTGGGTTTCCTCCGGACGCTCCAGTTTCCTCCCATAAGTCCCAAAAAGACATGCTGTCAGGACATTCTGAATTCTCCCTCAGTGTACCCGAACAGGTGCTGGAATGTGGCAATGAGGGAATTTTAATAATAATCGCTTATTGTCACAAGTAGGCTTCAATGAAGTTACTGTGAAAAGCCCCTAGTCGCCACATTCCGGTGCCTGTTCAGGGAGGCCGGTACGGGAATTGAGCCCGCTCTGCTGGTCTTCTTCTGCAATACAAGCATCTGTTTAGCCCACTGTGCTAAACCAGCCCTTCACAGTAACTTCATTGCAGTGTTAATGTAAGCCTACTTGTGACACTAATAAAGACTATTGTTAATATAAAGGGTGGAGATGGAGCTTAATGTCGAACACTGGACAAAGAGGGTCGAGTTTATGAACAGGAGGCCATGGCCTAAATGGCCTGTCTTGCTGTCAATAATAGAAGATATTTGTGTTCTTTACAAAGAAAATAAAATTTCTCTGATGGTTTTCTGAATGAACATTAAGATCAAGACATTTCTTCTGAGCTCAAATATCGTCACACTTATCTGCATCTGTGAAGCAACTTCTAACTCTTTCAAGGGTCACTTGTTTTAATAAATTTTTTTTTTACCGTGTTGTGCATCACTTGAAAACATTTATTTGCTCCATTGTCCCTGCTGTGATTCTAGCTCCTATTATTCTCCTACTCATACCCTGCCACAGATTCCAAGATTGTCACTGTGCTTTTCAAACTATCTGTGCTCCCGTGCAGGCCTTACTGTTTATTCCTTGCCAACATGCTTTGCTTTTAGGCCTCTTGTAGTTTTTTTTGTCTTGGTCCCCTGCTATTCTGGACTCGCACTGTGGTCTGCTGGCTCAGTTTGGTCCACACTCGCCATTCCCACCATCAATCTTCATCAATCTCTGAAGTACTCTAACAGTTATACCAGGATCACCCAAGCTGGTCACTGCCCCCCCTCCTCCACCTCTCCCCACCCCCCTCTCTCCCCCACCCTCCTCCCATCGCAGTGCTGAGCTGGCCACATGAAGCTGCAGAGGGGCAAATATAAAATTATTTAGAATTCACAGTGAGCAGAACTGGGTTTGCCAAACAGCCTGAGTCCCAGGCTTCTGTGTGAGGCAAGGGAGGAGATTGCAGAGTCTCTGACCTAAATTTGTAATTCCTGTCTGGCCATGGTGAAGGTGCCTGAAGGACTCGAGAACAGCTAATGTGGTCCCACTATTTAAGAAGGTTTGTAGAGATAAGCCAGGAAACTACACACCAGTGAGTCTCATGTCAGTGGTCGGGAAACTATTTGAGAAAATTCTCAGGAGAGAATCTATCTCCACTTGGAGAGGCAAGGTTTGATCAGGGATAGTCAACATGACTTTGTCAGAGGGAGGCCATGCCTAACAAATTAGATTGAATTTTTTGAGGAGTTGACTAGTTGTGGAGATGAGGGCTGTGCAGTTGATGTGGTTGATATGGATATCAGAAAAGCCTTTGACAAGGTCCCTTATCAAGAAGGTAATTGCACATGGTGACTTGATTCAAAATTGGCTTAGCTTTAGGAGACAAAGGGTAATGACAGGCGGCTGCTTTAGTGATCGAAAGCTAGTGTCCAGTGGCGTACCACAGGCATCTGTGCTGGGTCCCCTGTTATTCATCATTTGTATAACTGACATAGATGACTATGTGGAGGGGGGGGGGGGGGGGGGGGGGGGGGGGTAGGATCAGTAAGTTTGCAGATGACACAAAGATTGGCTGGGTGGTTAACAGTGAGATTGAGTGTCTTGGGTTACAGGAAGATATTGACCGGATGGTCAAATGGGAAGATAAGTGGCAGATGGAATTTAAGCCTGAAAAGTGTGAGGTGATACACTTTGGAAGGAGTAATTTCGCAAGGAGGTATTCAGTGAATGGCCTGACACTGGGAAGTTCTGAGGAACAAAAGAACCTTGGTGTGTTTGTCCACAGATCTCTGAAGGCAGAAGAGCAGGTTAATAAGGTGGTGCATATGGGACACTGACCTTTATCAATCAAGGCATAGATTAGTATCGACAGTCAAAGAGATATTGGTGTACAGGTCCACAGGTCACTGAAAGGGGCAACACAGGTGGAGAAGGTAGTCAAGAAGGCATACGGCATGCTTGCCTTCATTGGCTGGGGCATTGAGTATAAAAATTGGCAAGTTATGTTGCAGCTGTATAGAACCTTAGTTAGGCCACACTTGGAGTATAGTGTTCAATTCTGGTCGCCACACCACCAGAAGGATGTGGAGGCTTTAGAGAGGGTGCAGCAGGGATTTACCAGGATGGTATGGAGGGTATTAGCTATGAGGAGAGGTTGAATAAATTTGGTTTGTTCTCACTGGAACGAAGGAGGTTGAGGGGCGACCTGATAGAGGTCTACAAGATTATGAGGGGCATAGACAGAGGGGATAGTCAGAGACTTGTTCCCAGGGTAGAGGGGTAAATTACTAGGGGGCATAGGTTTAAGATGCGAGGGGCAAGGTTTAGAGGAGATGTATGAGGTATGTTTTTTACACAGAGGGTAGTGGGTGCCTGGAACTCGCTGCCGGAGAAGGTGGTGGAAGCAGGGACAAGAGTGACATTTAAGGGGCATCTTGACAAATATATGAATAGGATGGGAATAGAGGGATACGGACTCCGGAAGTGTAGAAGATTTTAGTTCAGACGGGCAGCATGGTCGGCGCAGGCTTGGAGGGCCAAAGGGCCTTTTCCTGTGCTGTACTTTTCTTTGTTCTTTGTATTACAAAAGCTAGGGAGGTCATGTTGGAGTTGTGTAGAACTTTGGTGAGGCCACATCTGGAGTACTGTGTGCAATTCTGGTCGCCACATGATAGGGAGGATGTGATGCACTGGAGGGGGTGCAGAGGCAATTCACCAGGATGTTGCCTGGGATGAAACATTTAAGCTCTGAATGGAGGTTAGATATGCTTGGATTGTTTTTTTAGAGCAGAGAAAACTGATGGGGCCACTGCATTGAGGTGTATAAGATTATGAGAGTGGATAGGGAGCAGCTGTCCCCCTTAGCTGAAGTGTCAGTCAGGAAGAGACACAAGTTCAATGTGAAAGGCAGGAGGTTTAGGGGAGATGTGAGGTTGCCTCACATTCTTTAAAAGTACTTGGATGAGCACTTGGCCATCACAACATTCAAGGCTATGGGCCAAGTGCTGGTAAATGGGGTTAGGTAGATAGGTCATGTGGTTTTCACAAGTCAGTAGAGATTCAATGGGCCAAAGGGCTTCTTTTGCACTGTGTGATTCTGTGATTCTTTGTGAATCTGGAGAAACTGCTAAGGGAGCAGTAAGGAATCTCTCTCTTAAATAGATCAACAGTATAAAAATCCAGCACAAGAGATAATGGTTGCCCGTCGGCAAGAGTCTCAGGAGAAACTCATTGATTTTTGGAAGACAGATTGATCTTTAAAAAAAAGGGAAATTGTCTCCAGCAGGTGCAGTTACATGGATTTCAATGTAAATCCAGGATTTTCCAAGGAATCAGACAACTCCATTTGGCTGGAATGCTTAACAATCCATTGTCTCAAAGACAAGCAATGGATATCCAACTATATATTGATCAACTTTTTATTTGGACTCTAATTTTCCTTACTTCTGATACCTCCATGTATGTTATGTTACATCTTTTATAATTTTTTCCTCATGTATTGTGGATAATAAACTTGCTCTTTCTTTGATTCAAGAAAACCTTGTTGATTGACTTCTTCTTAATTACCTGCATTGATAGTAGGAGGTCTGGTGGTGCAGTGAGTAGTGTCCCTGCCTCTGAGCCCAACCCAAGGGCTTGATGGTAAAGGAAGGTGCATTCATAACGCAGTCAAACAGGTTGAGCGTCAACCTGCATATCCTTCCACACACGCCAATGGGAAGAGTGGGGAGACCCCTGGTCAGCCATGCATGATGTGCAATGGCGCTCCTCCTGGCGACAGACTAGTGGAATATTCCGAGGATTGAGAGCTGTGGAAACAGATTAGATGCGGGAAGAGAATTGGAATTGGTATAGATAGTAAAAAATAATTTGGATTTGAAAAAGGCATCTACGGGAACAATAAAATTAAAAACCTATGCAGTGTTGAATTGAGGAGGCTGATTAGAGGGGAGCCAATTCACTCCTCTCTGACTGATCATAACCAAATTGACCTTGTTGACCTTGGGTAGGATGCTCTTTACAAGAGCCGGTGCAGACTCGATGGGCCGAATGGCCTCCTTCTGCACTGTAAATTCTATGTAAAATTGGGGGGTACCTGGAAATGTTCTCACAGGCCAATGCTTTTCTAGAACAGAGGTAAGTTATTCATCAAGAAAAAAAAAGAAATGAAAACCACTTATTGTCACAATAGGCTTCAAATGAAGTTACTGTGAAAAGCCCCGAGTCGCCACATTCCAGCGCCTGTTCGGGGAGGCTGGAACGGGAATTGAACCGTGCTGCTGGCCTGCTGTGGTCTGCTTTAAAAGCTAGCTCTTTAACCCTGTGAAGAGTTCTGTCCTTCAAAGAGTTAATCGTGACAGCAAAGCACTTTGAGTTTCACCTCAATGCTGTAATAGGTACAATATTAAAATGCTGGGCCAGCAAATAAATTGCAAACTGAAGACAAGAGTAGGAAGAGAGTTGGTGAGAATACAGCTGGAACAGAGACAAAGAGATTTGGAACTCCAAGAATATAAGCGTGGAAGCTCTCCAAGTCAGATAGCAAAAGAGAGGAGGAGGTTGGGCAAAAGGGAAAAGAAAAATGGAAAGAGATAAACGGGAAAGGAAGGAAACTTTCTAAACAAAGTTACATGTACTGGAAAAGGATAATAATAATATAATAATCTTTATTGTCACAAGTAGGCTGACATTAACACTGCAATGAAGTTACTGTGAAAACCCCCTAGTCGCCACATTCCACCCCCTGTTCAGGTACACAGAGGGAGAATTCAGAATGTCCAAATTACCTAATTATCTACCAGCACATCTTTTGGGACTTGTGGGAGGAAACCAGAGCACCCGGAGGAAACCCATGCAGACATGGGGAGAACGTGCAGACTCTGCACAGACAGTGACTCAAGCCGGCAATCGAACCTGGGACCCTGGCACTGTGAATCAACAGTGCTAACCATTGTGCTACCATGTTGCCAGGCAAGCCAGAGAATAGCATTCCTGAAAGGTCAGAACAGTGCACAGAAGGCCAGCAGGAATCTGTAAGACTGCAGGGAACACTGGGAGGTTCAGATGCTCTACAGGGCGTGCGGGTTGGAGTAGCTTAAAAAGGGCTACTTTCGTTTAAAAAGGCTCGAAACAAATAGTGACATCCACAGGGATGCAGAGGGCTGGAGAATGATCAGAGGCTCTGAAGGGGGTGGAAGTACCTGTGAGAGTTAGAGTAGCTAAAATTATGCTGCTTGAATTTAAAAAGGGCAAAGTAGAATTAAAGGAGGTCAAGGAAGAAGCAGTGGAAATTAGGGGAGATGATGGCATAGTGGTATAATCACTAGACTAATAATCCAGAGACCCAGCGTGATGCTCTAGAGACCCAGGTTTGATTCCCACCACAGTAGATGGTGAGAGTTATGAATAAAAATCTGGAATTGATAGTCTAATGATGACCATGGTTTTGTCGATTGTCATTAAAACCCAGCTGGTTCACTAATATCCTTTAGGGATGGAAGTCCTCCACTATTACCTGGTCTGGCCTACATGTGACTCCAGATCTATAGTAGTGTGGCTGACTCTTAAATGGGCAATTAGGAATGGGCAATAAATGCTGGTCCAGCCAGCGACATCCATGTGGCCCATTAAAGAATTTAAAAAAATTATAACAGACAAGAGAATGACGCGGAAATTAGGTTTGTATCATAGAATTTACAATGCAGGCCATTCAGTCCATCGAGTCTGCATGGCTCTTGGAAAGCGCACCCCACTTAAGCCCACACCTCCACCCTATCCCGTAACCCAGTAACTCCACCTAATCTTTTGGACACTAGGGGGCAATTTATCATGTCCAATCTACCTAACCTGCATATCTTTTGACAGTGGGAAGAAACCGGAGCACCCGGAGGAAACACACGCAGACACGTGGGACAAAGTGCAAACTCCACACAGATAGTAACCCAAGGCCGTAATTGAACCCGGGACCCTGGAGCTGTGAGGCAGCAGTGCTAACCCGTGCGCCGCCGTGCTGCCTCAGAATTAAATGGGCACCAGGGAAGTCCCAAAGCATGTAAAGAGATAGTAATGGTGATGCCATACCGAGTTGGGGAGACCCATTAAGTCAAAAGAGCCAAAGTCAGGCCCGTTGAAGTACAACAAGCTGAGCTGGATACTGAAGGAGTGTCACAGTAAGTTCATTGCAGTGTTAATGTAAGCCTACTTGTGACAATAATGATTACTAAAGTTAATTAAACGGACCAAAGCTAGATCAGCTGAAATAGAGGAGGTCCATAAGGGCCTGTAAAGGTTAAAACAGAGAAGAGAAATAGGCCGATGACCTGTTTGGCATACAGCTTCATGACAGATTTAAACAGGGACAATGAGAATTCCCAAACAGGCAAGCAGATCGTGAGGAGATGCCTCACTCAGTTGAAGAGTGACAAGGGAGTACAGCAGGAGCTGAACATCCACTTGGGGGCAGTAGAGTTCCAGGGGCCATGGAATAGCTCAGGAGAAAGCACATTTCCAAGTCAATAGAGGGCGCTAATGAGCCAATGATCTGTTTACCAGATACTAGAACAGGGAAGTTCCCAAATAGGCCATAAAGAGTTAGGGTGGTGCTCCACTTAGATGAAGAGGAACAGGGGGCTACAGCAGGTGCTAAACATCCACCTAAGGCAGTATTGTTCCAACAGACAGGGGACAGTTTATGGGGAAACCCATTCTCAAAACAAAGGTGGATGTAAGGAACAGTGGGAATGAATTGGAGTAAGTCACGGATGAGGCCTGTATTGAACCTCTTACTATCTATCTAACAAACAGATAAATTCAAGAGTAATTAGACTCCATATTTACCCTCCTAAATGCAGAACACTGAGGAGATCTGATGGGGCTGCTCAATATTTAATAGCCAGATAAATTAGGCTGCACCGCTTCAGCTCTACATGATGTGAATATGGGAGAGGTCCCTCCCATAATGCAGCATCCCTATCCTCTGGGTCCAGAAAAGCAGACCTAGGTTTGGGAGGAGATTAACTACATGCTGCAGGACAAACTAGTAGAGCCCAGGAGCAGTAGCTGGAGCTCCCCAATTGAGTTTGTGGAATCCCTACATGAGTCAAAAATCAAATTACAGCCCAGTAACCTCCAAGTAATCAGATTCATAGCATTTACTATGCAAATCCATCAAGTCTGCACCAGCCCTTGGAAAGCGCACCCTTATTAAGCTCACACCTCCACCCAATCCCCATAACCTAGTAACCCCACCTAACCACCAAGGGCAATTTAGCATGGCCAATCCACCTAACCTGCACATCTTTGGACTGTGGGAGGAAGCCGGAGCACCCGGAGTGTGGTAGTCACCACTGTTATATTATATTGTATATATGGGTATTACGGTAAGGCTCCTGTACTACAGGTACGGGTGTAGATCCCTGCCTGCTGGCTCCACCCAGTAGGCGGAGTATAAATGTGTGTGCTCTCCGAACAGCAGCCATTTTGTCAGCTGCTGTAGGAGGCCACACATCTCTGTGTAATAAAGCCTTGATTACATTCTACTCTCGTCCCATCATAATTGATAGTGCATCATGGAGAAAACTATCTGCCATTACTACCACCAAAAATAAAGCAATTTAAATAAAGCGATGCATGGGAATGTAAGTTGACGACTGAGTTATTACATGGATTTCACAGCAGAAATGCCCAGACATGATTGCTCAAGGAATATAACACCTTGGGGTGTCAAGGCCCACTTCAGAAAATAGTGGGGAGCTGCTAGCCAGTCAGGATGTACAAGCACCCTCCCCCCACCCTGTGTCAAAGTGTAAAAGGTTTTAATCTGAAACATCAAAATGTGATCAGTTCTATAACAATGGCTGTAACAAATGTGGCACTCAAATTCCTTTGGAATATACATTGAGCAAGACATTAAGAACTAGGTTTGAAATGTCAAGCAGAAGCAGAGGAATCTGGTGAAGCAGCCATTAGAGGGGTAAGGAGTTTCTCGCTCTCTCTCCCCCAAGTTAAATAAAGCCCCAGCTTTACATTCTAAAAATCCAACACAAGAAATTGGGAACCTCAGGAGCACTTCACTGATTTCTGGAAGGCATGTAATGGATTAAAAGCAAAGGCAAATTGTCTCCAGCAGATGCAGTCACACGGAATTCAGTTTCCCCCAGTCTCCACCCACCCTCCCCCCACCAACAGTCGCCCAATTATGTGTTGTAAATTATTTTGCCAGGTGTACAGAGTTGATGCTATTGAGCTTGTGCACAATACTCTACCAGTTATTCTATTTTATTTTTTATTGTATTTTTTTTATTCTTCACTATTTTCTTTTCTTTGGTATGTTTGGGTGTGACCTTCCCTTCTCTATATGTGTATATATATAAATGTCTCTTATCCTGTGTACATAACGGTAAATATACTTTGTTCAAAAACCCAATAAAAAACATGTATTAAAAAAAATTCCAGAATTTTCCAAGGAATCAGGTAACTCCAATAGGCCACAATGTTTAACAATTTGCTTCCCAAAGACTAGCAAAGAATATCCAATTGTATGGAACAAAGAACAAAGAAAGAACAAAGAAAAGTACAGCACAGGAACTGGCCCTTCGGCCCTCCAAGCCTGCGCCGACCATGCTGCCCATAAAAACTAAAATCTTCAACACTTCCGGGTTCCGTATCCCTCTATTCACATCCTATTTATGTATTTGTCAAGATGCCCCTGAAACATCACTATCGTTCCTGCTTCCACCACCTCCTCCGGCAGCAAGTTCCAGGCACCCACTACCCTCTGTGTAAAAAACTTGTCTTGTACCTCGCCTCTAAACCTTGCCCCTTGCACCTTAAATCTATGCCCCCCCAGTAATTGACTCCTCTACCCTGGGAAAAAGTCTCTGACGATCCACTCTGTCTATGTCCCTCATAATTTTGTAGACCTCTTGCAGGTCGCCCCCTCAACCTCCTTCGTTCCAGTGAGAACAAACTGAGTTAATTCAACCTCTCCTCATAGCTAATGCCCTCCATACCAGACAACATCCTGGTAAATCTCTTCTGCACCCTCTCTAAAGCCTCCACATCATTCTGGTAGTGTGGCGACCAGAATTGAACACTATACTCCAAGTGTGGCCTAACTAAGGTTCTATACAGCTGCAACATGACTTGCCAATTTTTATACTCAATACCCCGGCCAATGAAGGCAAACATGCCGTATGCCTTCTTGACTACCTTCTCCACCTGTGTTGCCCATTTCAGTGACCTGTGGACCTGTACACCTAGATCTCTCTGACTGTCAATACTCATGAGGGTTCTACCATTCACTGTATATTCCCTCCCTGTATTAGACCTTCCAAAATGCATTACCTCACATTTGTCCGGATTATACTCCACCTGCCATCTCTCCACCCAAGTCTCCAAATGATCTAAATCCTGCTGTATCCTCTGACAGTCCTCATCGCTGTCTGCAACTCCACCAACCTTAGTGTCATCCGCAAACTTATTAATCAGACCAGTTACATTTTCCGTCAAATTATTTATATATACTACGAACAGCAAAGGTCCCGGCACTGATCCCTGCGGAATACCACTAGTCACCGCCCTCCAATCAGAAAAGCACTCTTCCATTGCTTCTCTCTGCCTTCTATGATCTAGCCACTTCTGTATCCATCTTGTCAGCTCACCTCTGATCCTATGTAACTTCACCTTCTGTACCAGTCTGCCATGAGGGACCTTGTCAAAGGCCTTACTGAAGTCCATATAGACAACATCCACTGCCCTACCTGCATCAACCATCTTTGTGACCTCCTCGATAAACTCTATCAAGTTAATGAGACACAACCTCCCCTTCACAAAACCGTGCTGCCTCTCGCTAATACGTCCACTTGCTTCCAAATGGGAGTAGATCCTGTCTCGAAGAATTCTCTCCAGTAATTTCCCTACCACTGACGTAAGGCTCACCGGCCTGGGTTCCCTGGATTACCCTTGCTACACTTCTTAAAACAAGGAACAACATTGGCTATTTTCCAGTCCTCCGGGACATCACCTGAAGACAGTGAGGATCCAAAGATTTCTGTCAAGGCCTCAGCAATTTCCTCTCTCGCTTCCTTCAGTATTCTGGGGTAGATCCCATCAGGCCCTGGGGACTTATCCATCTTAATATTTTTCAAGACGCCCAACACCTTGTCTTTTTGGATTTCAATGTGACCCAGGCTATCTACACACCCTTCTCCAGACTCAACATCCACCAATTCCTTCTCTTTGATGAATACTGATGCAAGGAGTCAGAGTATCTGTTGGATGACAGAGTATATTCTTTTAGAACATAAGAGCATAAGAACTAGGAGCAGGAGTAGGGCATATGGCCCCTCGAGCCTGCTCTGCCATTCAATGAGATGATGGCTGATCTTTTGTGGACACCAGAACCCTTAATCCCTTTATTCTTCAAAAAACTATGTACCTTTATCTTAAAAACATTTAATGAAGGAGCCTCAACTGCTTCATTGGGCAAGGAATTCCATAGATTCACAACCCTTTGGGTGAAGAAGTTCCTCCTAAACGCAGTCCTAAATCTACTTCCCCTTATTTTGAGGCTATGCCCACTGGTTCTGCTTTCATCCGCCAGTGGAAACAACCTGCCCGCATCTATTCTATCTATTCCCTTCATAATTTTATATGTTTCTATAAGATCCCCCCTCATCCTTCTAAATTCCAACGAGTACAGTCCCAGTCTACTCAACCTCTCCTCGTAATCCAACCCCTTCAGCTCTGCGACTAACCTAGTGAATCTCCTCTGCATACCCTCCAGCGCCAGTACGTCCTTTCTCAGGTAAGGAGACCAAAAATGAACACAATACTCCAGGTGTGGCCTCACTAACACCTTATACAATTGCAGCATAACATCCCTAGTCTTAAACTCTATCCCTCTAGCAATGAAGGACAAAATTCCATTCGCTTTCTTAATCACCTGTTGCACCTGTAAACCAACTTTTTGCGACTCATGCACGAGCACACCCAGGTCTCTCTGCTCAGCAGCATGTTTTAATATTTTATCATTTAAATAATAATCCCATTTGCTGTTATTCCTACCAAAATGGATAACCTCACATTTGTCTACATTGTATTCCATCTGCCAGACCCTAGCCCATTCACTTAACCTATCGAAATCCCTCTGCAGACTTCTGGTATCCTCTGCACTTTTTACTTTACTACTCATCTTACTGTCGACTGCAAACTTGGACACATTGCCCTTGGTCCCCAACTCCAAATCATCTATGTAAATTGTGAATAATTGTGGGCCCAACACTGATCCCTAAGGGACACCACTAGTTACTGATTGCCAACCAGAGAAACACCCATTAATCCCCATTCTTTGCTTTCTATTAATTAACTAATCCTTATCCATGCTACTACTTTACCCTTAATGCCATGCATCTTTATCTTATGCAGCAACCTTTTGTGTGGCACCTTGTCACAGGCCTTCTGGAAATCCAGATATACCACATCCATTGGCTCCCCGTAATCTGCCGCTCTGGTAATGTCCTCAAAAAATTCCACCAAATTAGTTAGGCACGACCTGCCCTTTATGAACCCATACAGCGTCTGCCCAATAGGACAATTTCCATCCAGATGCCTCGCTATTTCTTCTTTGATGATAGATTCCAGCATCTTCCCTACTACCGAAGTTAAGCTCACTGGCCTATAATTACCCCCTTTCTGCCTACCTCCTTTTTTAAACAGTGGTGTCACATTTGCTAATTTCCAATCCGCCGGGACCACCCCAGAGTCTAGTGAATTTCGGTAAATTATCACTAGTGCATTTGCAATTTCCCTAGCCATCATTTTTAGCACTCTGGGATGCATTCCATCAGGGCCAGGAGACTTGTCGACCATTAGCCCCATGAGCTTGCCCATCACTACCTCCTTAGTGATAACAATCCTCTCAAGGTCCTCACCTGTCACCGCCTCATTTCTATCAGTCACTGGCATATTATTTGTGTCTTCCACTGTGAAGGCCGACCCAATAAACCTGTTCAGTTCCTCAGCCATTTCCTTATCTCCCATTATTAAATCTCCCTTCTCATCCTCCAAAGGACCAATATTTACCTTAGCCACTCTTCTTTGTTTTTTGTTTAACTTTTATTTGGACTCTTTCCTTATTTCTGATACCTGCGTGTTTATATTTTATTTTTCTCTCTCAGGTTTAGTGGCTAAGAAACATGCTCTTTCTTTAACTGAAGCAAACCTTGTTGATTAGTTCCAGCGAGCCTGCAAAATCTATTGCACGTTAATTGGTCAAATTAACAAGGCCTTGCGGTTTTCTCGCCACAAATGAAAGCTCGCCAGCCAATTCGCTGGGACCACGTTCGGCAGCGCCCGCTAACAAGGTCGAGCAGCACTTAAACATCACTTGCACAGCCAACCACCACAATCAGTCAGCTCGCGAACATGTCGGCGAGAAGATCGACCCCAAGATTCCGCGAGGCGGACCTGGCGAGGCTCCTAGATGCGGTGGAGGTCAGGAGGGAAGTCCTGGGCGGGATTCTGTGATCCTGAGGCTAAGTGTTGATGCCGTCAGAAACGCCGTCGCGTTTCTCGATGGCGCCAACACGGTCTCAGGATCAGCAATTCTGGCCCCTACAGAGGGCCAGCACGGCACTGGAGCGATCCATGATGCTCCAGCTGCTGATCCTGGCATGAAATGAGCACCGCGGGGTCCGCGCATGCGCAGTGGCACCAGACGCATGCGCAGTGGCTACTTTCTCCGCGCCGGCCTCAACGCAACATGGCGCAGGGCTACAGGAGCCTGCGTGGAAGAAAGAAGACCCCCAGCCAGAGAGACCGGCCCGCTGATTAGTGGGCCCCGATCGCGGTCCAGGCGACATTGGTGGCACCCCCCCTCCGTCGTTCGATCGCCCCCCCCCCCCCCCCGCTCCCAGTCGCTGAAGGTAAGCATGCAGGTGCAGCAGGCGGTAAAGAAGGCTAATGAAATGTTCGCCTTCATTGTGAGAGGCTTCGAGTCTCGAAGCAGGGATGTGTTGCTGCAATTATACAGGTCCTTGGTAAGGTCACACCTGGAGTATTATGTGTTGTTTTGGTTTCCTTTCCTGAGGATGGATGTTCTTGCTCTTGAGGGAGTGCAGCAAATGTTTACCAGACTGATTCCAGGGATGGCGGACTGTCATATGAGGAGAGATTGACTAGGTTGGGATTGTTTTCGCTGGAGAATTAGGGGGGATCTCATAGAGACTTATACATTTAAAAAAAAAAATTAGAGTACCCAATTCATTTTTCCAATTAAGGGGCAATTTAGCACGGTCAATCCACCTACCCTGCACATCTTTGGGTTGTGGGGGCGAAATCCACGCAAACACGGGGAGAATGCGCAAACTCCACACGGACAGTGACCCAGAGTTGGGATCGAACCTGGGACCTCAGCATCACGAGGCTGCAATACTACCCACTGCACCACCGTGCTGTCCTAAAATTTTAATGGGACGAGACAGGGTAGATGCAGGGAAAATGTTACCAATGATAAGTCTGTCCAGAATCAGGGGTCACAGTCTGAGGATTCAGGGTAAACCATTTCGGACAGATATAAGGAGACATTTCTTCACAGAAAGAGTGGTGAGCCTGTGGAATTCATAACCACAGGAAGGAGTTGTTGCTAAAACTTTGAATATATTGAAGAGGTGGCTAGATATAGCTCTCCGGGGTGCGACGTGGGTGCAATAGCCCAGACATGGTCCGGCATGGTCTGATCGTGGTCCTGCAAGGCAAGCCAAGACACATGATGAGATCTTGGGAAAGAGTGGTCTGCGTTAGGGGGTGAATAATTTACGTTAGGGACATCATTTTGCATTAGGGACTCACTTGGTTGTTGCATGCAGAACTGGGATATGGCCCTCTCCTGCACCTCCCCGGTTAATTCCATCGCCCTCTGCTCGGTGGGGGTGAAGAGCCCTGTGATGTGACTGTCATGGCAGTGTGTGCAAGCTTTATGATGTTAGTGTGAAGCTTACACCAGTGCTCAGTGAGAAGGTGCTGGGAAGCTATTAATGTCAGGTACGAGTGCTAATTGATGTGGGTTATTGGTAAGTTAGTGACTGTTGAGCTTCAATTGTATCTCTGCAATATATCGCTTATTTATTCACAAAGTATATTATATTTCTCATCTGTTATACCCGTATCTTCAGCAATATTTTTAATCTTTGGGAAGATAGATGGGCAAATTGCTGATGCAACGTTAACGCAATCAACTTTTTGTCTTCTAGAGGGGCACCACGGTAGCTCAGTGGAGGGGCAGCACGGTAGCACAGTGGAGGGGCAACACGGTAGTACAGTGGAGGGGCAACACGGTAGCACAGTGGAGGGGCAGCACGGTAACACAGTGGGGGGGCCGCACGGTAGCACAGTGGAGGGGCAACACGGTAGTACAGTGGAGGGGCAGCACGGTAGCTCAGTGAAGGGGCAGCACGGTAGCTCAGTGGAGGGGCAGCACGGTAGCTCAGTGGAGGGGCAACACGGTATCTCAGTGGAGGGGGCAGCACGGTAGTACAGTGGAGTCGCAGCACGGTAGCACAGTGGAGGGGGCAACACGGTAGTACAGTGGAGGGGCAACACGGTAGCACAGTGGAGGGGCAGCACGGTAGCACAGTGGAGGGGGCAGCACGGTAGCACAGTGGAGGGGCAGCACTGTAGCTCAGTGGAGGGGGCAGCACAGTAGCACAGTGGAGGGGCAGCACGGTAGCTCAGTGGTGAGGCAGCACGGTAGCTCAGTGGAGGGGCAGCACAGTAGCTCAGTGGAGGGGCAGCGCGGTAGCTCAGTGGAGGGGCAGCACGGTGGCACAGTGGAGGGGCAGCACGGTAGCTCAGTGGAGGGGGCAGCATGGTAGCTCAGTGGAGGGGCAGCACAGTAGCTCAGTGGAGGGGCAGTACGGTGGCACAGTGGAGGGGCAGCACGGTAGCTCAGTGGAGGGGCAGCACGGTAGCTCAGTGGAGGGGCAGCATGGTAGCTCAGTGGAGGGGCAGCACGGTAGCTCAGTGGAGGGGCAGCACGGTAGCTCAGTGGAGGGGCAGCACGGTAGCTCAGTGGAGGGGCAGCACGGTAGCTCAGTGGAGGGGCAGCACGGTGGAGGGGCAGCACGGTAGCTCAGTGGAGGGGCAACACGGTAGCACAGTGGAGGGGCAACACGGTAGCACAGTGGAGAGGCAGCACGGTAGCTCAGTGGATAGCACTGTGGCTTCACAGCGTCAGGGTCCCAGGTTCGATTCCCCATTGGGCACTGTCTGTCCGGAGTCTGCACATTCTCGCCGTATTTGCATGGGTTTCCTCCAGGTGTTCCGGTTTCCTCCCACAGTCCAAAGACATGTAGGTTAGCTGAATTGGCCATGCTAAATTGCCCTGAGTGTCCAAAACGGTTTGGAGGGGTTATTGGGTTCCAGGGATAGGGTGGAAGTGAGAGCTTAAATGGGTCAGTGCAGACTCAATGGGCCGAATGACCTCCTTCTGCACTGTATGTTCTATGTCTATGACTCCTGTTCTCTGATGCTAACAGTACTTGCATACTTTCTTTATAAGAAAAATTAGGATTCATTAACCAAATAGAATAGTGTCCAGATTGGGTAATTTGTGAGTCCACAGTTTTTTCAAATACGATGGCCTTGACATTTTCTATATCAAGTTTGATTTATGCTTTCTTCATCGATGGTCGGATGAATAGAGAAGGTCTTTCGCTGGATACAACATCCATGCCAATAAAATGATTCCTTTCGGAGATTTTACAAGGAAACACTACTGGGCGGGATTCTGTTATCCTGAGGCTAAGTGTTGACGCAGTCAGAAACACCGTCGCCTTTCTCGACGGCATCAACACGGCCTCAGGATCAGCAATTCTGGCCCCTACAGAGGGCCAGCACGGCACTGGAGCGGTTCACGCCGCTCCAGCTGCTGATCCTGGCTTGAACTGGGTGCAGCAGAATCCACGCATGCGCAGTGGCACCGGCGCCAGCGCGCGCATGCGTAGTGGCGTCCTTCAAAGCGCCGGCCCTGACGCAACATGGCGTAGGACTACAGGGCTGGCTCAGAAGAGGGGAGGCCCCCGGCCAGAGAGGCCGGCCCGCAGATCAGTGGGCCCCGATTACGGGCCAGGCCATATCAGAAGCCCCCCCCCCCCCCCCCCCCCCGGTCGGACACCCCCTCCCTCCCCCCACAGGCTGCCTCCCGACCCTTCCACGCCGAGTTCCCACTGGCTGAGAGCAGGTGTGGACGGCGTCGGTGGGACTCGGCATTTTTATGATGGCCGCTCGGCATCCCGGGCCGAGAATCGGCGGGCTGGCCGCATAGAGCGGCCCCCGACTGGCGCCTCACCAACCACCCCGGTGCCAATGAGCGCCGATTTGTCGCCCTGCAGAGAATCGCGTGCTGGCTTCGGGGTGACGTGGCGCGACTCGCCCCGGCCCCGGGCTGAGAGAATCCCACCCTATTCTTCTCAGCGATTTAAGGGTATTATCATCCTAAATCTGAAATTCGTGGAACATCCAAATTCTATGAAGCATTCCTGTCCACATGCAGCAAGATCTGGACAATATCGAGGGTTGGGCTGACAAGTGGCAAATTACATTTGCGCTACACAAGTGCAAAGCAATGGCTACAGGAGAGGATCAAACCATCACCCCTTGACATTCAATGGCATTACCATCGCTGAATTCCCACAATCAGCATCCTGGGGGTTACCATTGATCAGAAACTGAACTGGACGAGCCACATTAATACTGTGGCTATCAGGGCAGGTCAAAGACTAGGAATCCTACGGTAAGTAACTCACCTCCTGACCCCGCAAAAACCTGTCCACCATCTACAAGGCACAAGACAGGAGTGTAATGGAATACTTTCTACTTGCCTGGATGAGTGCAGCTCCAACAAAACTCAAGACGCTTTACACAATACAGGACAAAGCACCCCGCTAGATTGGCATCCCTTCCACAAACATTCAATCCCTCCACCACCGACAAACAGTGGCAGCCATGTGTACCATCTACAAGATGCACTGCTGTAACTCACCAAGATTCCATAGATAGCACCTCACAAACCCATGACAACTCCCATCTAGAAGGACTAGAGCAGCAGATACCTGGGAACCCCACCACCTGGAGGTTCCACTCCAAGTCACTAACCACCCTGACTTGGAAATCTATCGCTGTTTCTTCACTGTCGCTGGGGCAACATCCTGGAACTCCCTTTGTAACAGCACAATGGGTGTAGCTACACATCAGGAACTGCAGCGGTTCAAGAAGTCAACACACCATCACCTTCTGAAGCGCAACTGGGGATGGGCAATAAATGCTGGTCTAACCAGCAACACCCACATCCTATAAATGAATAAAAAAGAAAACTTGTCCTATATCCTTGAATGTGGTGGTGTTTCAAGTTCATGTGGTGATTTGAGAATAATGATACAGTTGGTGAGATGTACCATTTGAAGATACATTTCTTGGTCGTACTAATTGATGTCAGGTTATTGAATTCTTTGCAACACTGCATCAAAATCCTCAGATCCTGACTCCTCGCATTGATCACAACAGCCGCCTGGCTCCACTTCTTTCTGAGTTTGAATGGAGGGCTTCTGTTGGCAAAACACGTCTCTCCTCCTGTGCATCTCCTCAACCAAGGCTTCCAGTGCTGTATTAAAAAGTCTTGGAACCCATTCTCCTGTGCATGAATGTGCCCCATCAGAATCAGTTTAGGATGACTTCTAGCACCTTCTTCAGCCACAAGGCTCTTCCACTTTAAGAGGCAGAGGCTGACTTCAAGTGCTAATCTCTCATGATTTTGGGTCCCCTCCATAGATATGCAGCCACTCAACAACGCACCTAACACTGGCTGCATGCTGCATGTTGATTCGCAGACAGTACAAAGTTGGTGCATTACCTGCATTGGAAACAACAGGCTTGGTTAATCCTGCATCTCAATCCCGCTTTTAGAGGTGATCAAATTTGCCCTTGCCCACATACGTTGTACCAGTGAGTGTGTTGCGATTGATCACTGCTGTGCTGCATCCTCCACAACATTGCACAGCAGAGAGGATCACAATGGAGGAGGTCAAAGGGATTCATTACGACTCATCTTCAGAAAAGGAAAACATGCTTGAGAAGGAGAAGCGGCAAGAGAAGGAGCATAAATATGGGACACCCATTACGAGTCTAGTCATTTAAATTGCTGTCTGGATGCCAAGGATACTGGGAGGCACCGTGGCGCAGTGGGTTAGCACTGCTGCCTCACGGCGCTCAGGATCCGGGTCATTGTCCGTGTGAAGTTTGCACATTCTCCCCGTATCTACGTGGGGCTCACCCCCACAACCCAAAGATGTGCAGGTTAGGTGGATTGGCCACGTTAAATTTTCTTAATGAAAAAAAAGCATTGGGTACTTTACATTAAAGAAAAGTTTGAAAAAAAGGATGCCAAGGATACTCTAATATCACAAAGGTTTACCCAATGTAAAATATAATGTGAAATTCTGGGGTTCACTCCCATCACCTGGAACACCCTGACCTGTGCCCTTGCACTAACCCATCCATCAACCACTTCAAAGAACCATTCCTCAATGCATGCTGCCATGTGTTGACATTCAGCATGAAACAGGTGCTTGTGGAACAATAATTTACTGGGAAAATCAAAAACCATCATGTGTTATTATAAGAAGTGATAACTTTCCAATAAGGTATTATGGTAAAAACCCATGCCCATGCCCTTGATGAATTCCACATAATTTATAGAATCCTTGCAGTTGATCATGGCCAATCCGCCTAACCTGCACATATCCATTTCCTGAATTTACACTTCGTACTGTTTCAACGTGGTGCCAGTCTTGTAGATTTCGCAGGGGCAGAGACAGGCAGCTCAAGTCACTGCCCTAACACCTGAGATGCTTTGGACTTTAGAGCCCTCATGGCTCTGCTTGAGATTACTGTGCCTTCACCTATACAGGGGTAAACTTAGCCATTGGGTGATTAGCTGCATGTTGAATACTGACTGACAGTGGGAAATAGGGCAGAAATCAGAACACTTCAAGTCGTGTTTCGATTTGCATGTCTACTTTCATTATCATCCCTCTCATTGGTCAGAACCACAGCCCTTGTCAATCAGGAGGGAGCAGCTTTCTATATTTCGAGCATGGAGGGAGGACCATAAGAGCTTGGAGGGGGTACAATGGCAGTGGAGATTACAGCACTGGGAAGAGCAAGGCAGCAACGGACAGAGAGAAAACTGAAGTCTTCCTTGAAGGATTGTTGGATGGTCGGGGAAAATACATGAGGGAAACATTTCTGCTCCTCCTAGTTCTGAGGAATATTATCAAAGGAATGCTGACAGCTCCGGCCTCCCTTCGGGTTTTGAAACAGTTCCAGACTCAGTGAGAGTTAAATTGGCATTGGAATTGCTTTGTGGGAATCCAGTTTAAATGTATTAATGAAGTGTACGTCCTCTCTACAGCAGAACACTCCGTCACCTTGGCATCCCCCACTGCAAAAGAGCAATAAGCAAGTGTGTGGTGTTGTGTTCCCACTTTTTCAGTTTTAAACACCTCCAAATCCTCTCCCAGCTGTTGTAGCAGTATTAATATTATGACAATGGACAGAACAGATCACCTTCATTTTATTTTTAAGACGATGGATGATATTTTTTATCAAAAGAAATAATGAAACACAAAACAAAACAGTTATTAATAACACTGGAAGAATACGCCATATGGTTAACTATTTTAGGTCGTATGATTTAATGGATGATGGAGTCAACTATAATGTAATTGGAGATTCATTCATCTATCTCTCCCCTGGGAAAATACATGCGCACTATGAGACCATTCTTTTGTCTAATTGCAGAACTATATTTGCTATTGGAGCTCCTTGTCCTGAATGTTCAGTGAGCTTTTTGCAGCTGCACATCAGGATGAATGGAAAGTATTCCATCACATTTCTACATGATTTTACTAAATGGAGAGGCATTAGAGAGTCAAAAGGTGAACCACAAGCCACAGAATATACAGCCTCTGACTTACTCTCATAGACATTGCACTTATGTCTGTCCAGTTATTTTTGGTTAATGGTGATTATTAAGACGTTGTTGGAGTTGGCAGAGGTACTGCTACTGAATGTCAAATGAATATGGTTAGACACTTGGCTGCTGGAGATAGTCATTGACTGATACTTGTGCAGTGCAAATATTACTTTCCTCTTCTCAACCCATGCCTTGATATTGTCCAGGGCAGAATTTTAGATAATAAAGTTCAGGCATGCGCCCGACCTGGAAGCGCATAAAAAGTGTGTAAGAAGACATCAGGCGCATGTCCGAATGTCATCACACCCTCATGTGATACTTCACTCAGTGGGCATGTGAGTGAGTTGCAAGTGCGCCCACTAACAATCAAGACGTCAATTTAAATTAATGATGTTGCCCTTCTGCCTTCATGACTGGTTGGCGGGGCCGATAAGCAAGGCAGCCTTTACATTTGAGCTGCAGCCTCGATCCAGGGTGAAAGGTCAGGGTTTGATTAAAATTAACAAATGTGTCTGGGCACTGAGGATTGTGCTGCGTAGACGCTTGTGGCATAATTGTCAGCTGACATTTTCTTTCTAACAGGTGTAGGGGTCCTTCCTGTTTATTCCCTTATTTCCCTTTTCTTTTATTTTGCCATTATTATTTTTTGTCCATGGATGATTAATGGACATGTATCTTTAAGTCAAGTAGGATTAATGGACAAGTATATTCCAGTCAAGCAGGGTTAATGGACATGTATATTTCAGTCAAGCAGCAGAATGCAGAAGTTACAGGAGAGAATACTAGTTCTTGCTGGTTTGAGCAGGAGGCTTCAGACTTGTTTGCACCAGAGAAAGAGATGGGCTGGGACTCGGTTTGATTGATTGGCTAGGAGTCAGTGAATTGGCCCAAAAGGCTGTACTCTGTCCGATAATGGGCAGCAATTGCATCTTATCCCAGTCAAATGCTTTTCAGATTCCAAGGAGTTAAAGTTTGACTCCATGTTTCTCCAGAAAGACTGTATTGCTGGGACTGCAGAGAACCTTAATAAGTTCATAAATATAGGAGCAGAATTAGGCCATTTGGCTCATCAAGTGTGCTCCGCCATTTGATCATGGCCAATCTAATCCTGGCCTTAACTACGCCATCCTGCCCATTCTCCATAACCCTTCAACCCTTTACCATTTAAAAATCTGCCTAAATCCTCCTAAAATTTACTCACTGTCCTCGCGCCCACCTCTCTTTGGGGAGCAAATTCCACAAATTCACAATCCTTTTGGAAGAAGTAATTTCTCCTCAACTCCATTTTACATTTGTTAGCTCTTATCTTAAGACGATGACCTCTCATTCTAGAATGTCCCACAAGAGGAAGCATCTGCTCCACGTCTACTTTACTAATACCTTTTAGCATCTTGTACTTTCATTCTTCTAAACTCAAGAGAGTACAGGCCTAAACTGTTCAATCTCTCCTCATATGAAAACCCCTCATCTCTGGAATCAACCGAGTGAACCTCCTCTGAACTGCCTCCAATGCCATGACATCTTACTTCCAATAAGGGAGCCACAACTGTCCACAAAACACCAGGGTGTGGTCTCACAAATGCCTTGTATAGTTGCAACACTTCCTTACCTTTAAATGCTATTCCTTGAGCTATAAATGCCAACATCCTATTTGCTTTCCTTATTATCTACTGCACTTCATGCTAGTTTTCTCTGATTCATAAATGAGGACCCCAGATCCCTCTGCATCGGAGCACCCCGATGTCTCTCCCCATTTAGATAATAAGTTGCCTTCCCATTTTCCTAACCAAAATGCATGACCTCACACTTATCCACATTAAACTCCATCTGCCACATTTTGGCCCACACTTTTAACCAATCAATATCCATTTGTATCTTTCTTATTTCCTGAATGCAACTTAGTGTCCCACCTGAATGAGTGAATCTACAGGAAAACCATTACAGGTTGTGGACAACACTCTCTCTTTCTCCAGAAAAGCTGAGGATGCTGTTTTTGTGGAACTACAGAGACTGGAATAAACCTGCAGTTCCTACAAAGACTCTTTTTCTATTTTACTTACGTTGTGTTTACCCCCTTCTTTCCCTCTGTGTTACTCTGTTTTGTAATTGTGTGTGTGTTGAGGGTGGTGGCAAGTTCAATTGGGGAGTTAAAATTCATTAACAGTTAACCAGTTGTATTTTCTGCATATTTAATGATAGTTCTTGTTAAAAATAAACAGGAATTGTGTTTACATTTACAAATCTGGTGACTGTAATTATTGGGCAGCCAAGGTCAAAGACTTTGGGTATTTTTCGAAGAATTATTAGTTAATTCACTTTGTTGTGATTCCGGGACAAGTGGGGCTGGAATTGACTACACATTGACCCAGGGTGTTCAAACACAGGATAGCAGCTCCCTGACAGGTCCATAGCGCTGTTGCCCTGAGGGAGCGCAATGGAAATTCCAGCTAGTGCACTTCTTTTCATGGCAACCACTGTATTCCTGCCCTCCCCTGTCTCTGCATTTCCCAGAGTGTGTTTCATGCTAGATGGCTGGAAATTGGTGAGCCAGGGTTGTCCATAGCAAGGAACGCATTTCGTGCCCACTTCTGGGTCCGCGAAGTGCGCGCATCTGACGGGTGAAAATTCAGGCCCATGTCTTTGTGTGTGCAGACATGGACAGTTCTACAACATGAGAAATTATACTGAATACTGTGTATTCCTCCCTGAACAACCACAATTTTGACTGTATATTGGATGATGTGGCATTGATGAAACAGCTGAAGTGAGTTGAGGCCGTATTGCGAGGCTGCTATAACAATGTCCTGAGATGCCTCTCTCTCCAATAACCACAATCATCTAGATGTCAGCTATGAATCTTGACACTGGTGAGATTTCCTCGAATCCCTATTGACTAAAATTCTACAGGGCTTCTTGGTGCCACACTGGTCCAAATGCTGATTTGATATTACCCTCATTTCCCAATTGGAATTTAAATCTTGTACGTTTGCTTGGAGCAATATTGTTTTGAGGTCGGGAGCTGAGTGATCTTGGCTGTACTCACATTGAGTATCTGTGAAAAGGTTTTTTAAAATCTTTATTATTTCATGGGATGTGGGAAATGTTAGAACAAAGAACAAAGAAAAGTACAGCACAGGAACAGGCCCTTCAGCCCTCCAAGCCTGCGCCGACCATGCTGCCCGTCTAAACTAAAATCTTCTCCACTTCCAGCGTCCGTATTCCTCTATTCCCATCCTATTCATGTATTTGTCAAGATGCCCCTCAAATATCACTATCGTCCCTGCTTCCACCACCTCCTCCGGCAGCGAGTTCCAGGCACCCACTACCCTCTGTGTAAAAAACTTGCCTCGTACATCTCCTCTAAACCTTGCCCATCACACCTGAAACTTAGTAATTGACCCCTCTACCCTGGGAAAAAGTCTCTGACTATCCACATTGTCTATGCCCCTCATAATTTTGTAGACCTCTATCAGGTCGCCCCTCAACCTCCTTCGTTCCAGTGAGAACAAACCGAGTTTATTCAACCTTTCATCATAGCTAATGCTATGGTAGCTAATGCCCTCCATACCAGGCAATATCCTGGTAAATCTCTTCTGCACCCTCTCTAAAGCCTCCACATCCTCCTGGTAGTGTGGCAACCAGAATTGAACACTATACTCCAAGTGTGGCCTAACTAAGGTTCTATACAGCTGCAACATGACTTGCCAATTTTTATATACAATGCCCTGGCCAATGGAGGCAAACATGCCGAATACCTTCTTGACTACCTTCTCCACCTGTGTTGCCCCTTTCAGTGACCTGTGGACCTGTACACCTAGATCTCTCTGACTGTCAATACTCATGAGGGTTCTACCATTCGCTGTATATTCCCTACCTGTATTATACCTTCCAAAATGCATAACCTCACATTTGTCCGGATTATACTCCATCTGCCATCTCTCTGCCCAAGTCTCCAAACAATCTAAATCCTGCTAAATTCTCTGACAGTCCTCATCGCTATCCACAATTCAACCAACCTTTGTGTTGTCCGCAAACTTATTAATCAGACCAGTTACATTTTCTTCCAAATCATTTATATAAACTACAAACAGTAAAGGTCCCAGCACTGTGCCTGCGGAACACCACTACAAAAGCACCCTTCCATTGCTGCTCTCTGCCTCTGTGACCTAGCCAGTTCTGTATCCATCTTGCTAGCTCACCCCTGATCCCGTGTGACATCACCTTTTGTACCAGTCTACCATGAGGGACCGTGTCAAAGGCCTTACTGAAGTCCATGTAGACAACAGCCACTGCCCTACCTGCATCAATCATCTTTGTGACCGCCTCGAAAAACTCTATCAAGTTAGTGATACACAACCTCCCCTTCACAAAACCGTGCTGCCTCTCGCTAATACTTCTTTCCAAATGGGAGTAGATCCTGTCTCGAAGAATTCTCTCCAGTAATTTCCCAACCACTGACGTAAGGCTCACCGACCTGTAGTTCCCTGGATTATCCTTGCTACCCTTCTTAAACAAAGGAACAACATTACCTATTCTCCAGTCCTCCGGGACATCACCTGAAGATAGTGAGAATCCAATGATTTCTGTCAAGGCCTCAGAAATTTCCTCTCTTGCCTCCTTCAGTATTCTGGGATGGATCCCATCAGTCCCTGGAAACTTATCCATCTTAATATTTTTTGAAGACGCCCATCACCTCTCCTTTTTGGGTCTCAATGTGACCCAGACTATCTACACACCCTTCTCCAGGCTCAACATCCACCAATTCCTTCTCGTTGGTGAATACTGATGCAAAGTATTCATTTAGTACCTCGATTAGGCCCGGCAGATGTTCGGGTGTCCCAGGTGGTGTGGTGCCTCCCTGTTCTGCCCATCGGCCAGCAGATGTGCCAGGGACAGGAGGAGGAGTGACCGACATGGGCCCCATCACCTTCTCTTCCCTTGGGGTGCCCAGTGTTCCCTGGGCTATTCCATGGGAGGGGGGTGAGAGCGGAGCTAACTCCTGAGGTTCCCCCCGTCACCTGGCCTTGCCAGTCCTGGAGGCCCGCTCGGGTCTGGACCAGTGTCTGCGTTCTAGCAGCCATGGAGCACAGGGAATGGGCACCTCGGTCTGGTACTGTGGCACATCACGCTGTGACTGTGCCACCTTCTGGGTCTGTGCTACATCAGCCAGTGATGGCGCATTTCCCTCTGGGTCTGAGCCACCTCCCTCTGCATCTGTGTCACTTCAGTCAGTGCTCGGGCAAGGCTGCCGATGCTCTCAGGCAGGGCCACAGGAACGCTGCTGGAATGTGCAGGTGGCTGTGGCACATGGCTGCCTGTGAGAGGGCAGCCCTGTTCTGGGCCGTGGCCACCACCTACACACATTGCCCCAAGGTTTCCACGGTGGACGCCACCTGTGCAGCGTTGGTCTGTGCGGCACACATGGCCGGCACCATCTCCTGCTCCTGCACGCGATTGGACTCCTCCACCTGCACTTGCAGGTACTGGATGCTCGCCGCCAACCCCTCGTGGTCACTGGCTCCGCGACTGCATCTCCACAATCGATGGGACATGTCCATTCCAGAAGCTCGAAACCCATCTGGACGGCAGCTGTTCCCTGGGGTCGACCCCCCCTCTGACCGCCCGGCCCCTCGGGAGTTCCTACCTCCACCTCATGCACCGGAGCATTTGTGTGGTGAGAACCCAGATTGAAAAATTGAAAATCGCTTATTGTCACGAGTAGGCTTCAAATGAAGTTACTGTGAAAAGCCCCTAGTCGCCACATTCCTGCGCCTGTTCGGTGTGTCCCAGGAGCATGACTTTCCTTTCATAAATCCATATGAAAAATGAAATGAAATGAAAATCGCTTATTGTCACGAGTAGGCTTCAATGAAGTTACTGTGAAAAGCCCCTAGTCGCCACATTCCGGCGCCTGTCCGGGGAGGCTGGTACGGGAATCGAACCGTGCTGCTGGCCTGCTTGGTCTGCTTTAAAAGCCAGCGATTTAGCCTTGTGAGCTAAACCAGCCCCATATTGACATTTTCTAATCCCATTGATATTTTCCAAATGTCCTGTTGTCACATCCTTTATAATAGTTTCTAGCATTTTCCCTACTACTGAAGTTTACTCAATCTGTCTGTTTTCTCCCTCCGTCCATTTTCAATGACGGGATGCATGAAGGTACAAATGAAAGAGTTTCTATATGGTTAGTATGAGCAGCTGGGCATCAAATTAAGAATCAGAACCACAAAGGTTATAATTTCGGAATTACTGGTGCCATGTGCAAATTGGCATGGGGCAAATAAGATTAGAGAAATTAATGTTTTCATGTTCTCCCCATGACTCTGTGGGTTTCCTCCGGGTGCTCCGGTTTCCTCCTGCAGTCCAATGATGTGCAGTTTAGGTGGATTGGCCATGCTAAATTGTCTGCTAGTGTTAGGGCTGAAGGAAAATTTAAATATCGTTTTCTTTTCTTTCGTTGTAATAAAGTTTGGTTATACAATAACCAAGCCCTATTTCTTATATTATCACTCATGGCATGAATCAATCTTTCCGCACCACATTAAAACTTTAAAAAGTTATGACATCTGGTCCAGTCTCTTAGCCACTGTTGAGAGCTGATCAGGCGTCCGTATTAATCATGACTTTGTGATGTGAAAAGAAAGTCTGAAATGGATTCTACTCATGTTACATTTTCATGCTTAAATGCAATATGATATGTAACTCATAGAGTATCAGTGGTGCTTAGTAATGAGTAATGTTTAGAGTTGAAAGGCTTTGGAAAGTGAAGTAATTTTTCATCGAATCATCACAGAATCTCAGAATTTACAGTGCAAGGAGGCCATTCGGCCCATCGAGTCTGCACCAGCCCTTGGAAAGGGCACCTTACCCAAGCCCACACATCCATCCGATCCGCATAACCCAATAACCCAACCTTTTTTCAACACCAAGGGTAATTTAGCAAGTCCAATCCACCTAACCTGCACATCTTTGGACTGTGGGAGGAAACCGAAGCACCTGGAGGAAACCCACGCAGACAGGGGGAGAATGTGCAGACTCCGCACAGACAGTGACCCAAGCCAGAATCAAACCTGGGACCCTGGAGCAGAGAAGAAATTGTGGAGCTGTGAAGCAACTGTGCTAACCACTATGCTATTCGTATTACTTGTTCATTTTTTTTTAAAAGTGGGAGGTGCGATGAATGTAGGAATTTCAGCTCCATTATATATGTATTTGGATATTAAGTAAATTGTTGGATTTGCTGGCTGACAAATCCCCGGGTCAACGGACTTCATCTTAGGGAACTGAAAGAAGTGGCTAGTGAAATTGTTTACAGGTTGGTTTTAATTTTCTAATATTCCCTAGATTTGGAGAAGGTTCCATTCGATTGGAAAATAGCAGATGTAACTCTTTTGTTCAAAAGGGGAGAGACAGAAAGCAGGAAATTACACGCCAGTTAGCTTGATATCTGTCATAGGGAAATGTTAGAAGCTATTATTAAAGATGTAATGGCAGGGCACTTAGAAAAATTCAAGGCAATCAGGCAGAGTCAACATGTTTTTTTTTGACTGGCACATTTCTGACATATTGAACATTTTGTGAAGATGGATAGAAATTGTCCCATTGGGCTGATGCAGCATGGGTTTATGAAAGGCAGGTCATGTTTGACTGATTTCGTGGAATTGTTTGAGGACATTACGAGGGCAGTGGACAATGGGGAACCGGTGGATGTGGTGAAACTGGTTTTCCAGAAGGCATTTGACAAGGTGCCGCACAAAAGGCTGCTGCACAAGATAAAGTTGCATAGCATTACGGGTAATGTATTAGCATGGACAGAGGATTGGTTAACTAATAGAAAGCAAAGAGCAGGGATAAATGGGTGTTTTTTCTGGTTGGCAATCAGTGGCTCATGGTGTGCCTCAGGGATCAATGTTGGGTCCACAATTTTTCACGATTTACATCGATGATTTGGAGTTGCAGACCAAGTGTGATCTGTCAAAGTTCGCAGATGACACTAAGATGAGTGATAGAGCCAAGTGTGCAGAGGTTACTGGAAGTCTGCAGAGGGATATAGATAGTTTAAGTGAGTGGGCAAGGGTTTGGCAGATGGAGTTCAATGTGGATAAATGTGAGATCATCCATTTTGGTAGGAATAACAGCAAAATTGACCATTATTTAAATGGTAAAAAATGGCACCGTGCTGCTGTGCAGAAGGGCCTGGGTGCCCTTGTGCATGAATCACAGAAAGTTGGTTTGCAGGTGCAGCAAGTAATTCAGAAGGCAAATGGAATTTTGTCCTTTATTGCTAGAGGGATGGAGTTTAAAAGCAGGGAGGTTAAGTTGCAGCTGTATAGGGTGCTGGCAAGGCCACACCAGGAGTACTGTTTACAGTTTTGGCCTCCTTACTTAAGAAAGGATGTACTGGCACTGGAGGATGTGCAGAGGAGATTCACAAGGTTGATTCCGGAGTTGAGAGGATTAGCTTATGAGGAGAGACTAAATAGACTGGGACTATGCTCACTGGAATTTGGAAGAATGAGGGTGTATCTTGTGGAAACATATAACATTTTTAAGGGATAGGGATAGGATAGAAGCAGCAAGGTTTTTTCTGCTGATGGGTGAAACTAGAACAGGGGGGCAGTGCCACAAAATAAAGGGAGCAGATTTAGGACTGAGTTTTTTATTTATTTATTTATTTATTTTTAAAATTTAGATTAGTCAATAATTTTTTCCAATTAAGGGGCAATTTAGCATGGCCAATCCACCTACTCTGCACATTTTTGGGTTGTGGGGGCGAAACCCACGCAAACACAGGGAGAACATGCAAACTCCACACGGACAGTGACCCAGAGCCGGGTTCGAACCTGGGACCTCAGCGCCGTGAGTCGGTTGTGCTAACCACTAGGCCACCGTGCTGCCCTGATTTAGGACTGAGTTAAGGAGGAACTTCTTCACCCAAAGGGTTGCGAATCCGTGGAATTCGCTGCCCAGTGAAGCAGTTGAGGTACCTCATTGAATGTTTTTAAGGCAAACAGTAAAAGAATAAAAGGTTACTGTGAGCGGGCGGGTAAATGGAGCTGAGCCCACAGAAAGATCAGTCATGATCTTATTGAATGGTGGAGCAGCCTCGAGGGGCCAGATAGCCTATTCCTGCTCTTAGTTCTTGGGCGGGAATCTCCGGTCTCCAACGGCGAAATCGCGTTCGGCGATCGGCCGGAGAATCCCTGTTTGGGGTGGAATTGGAAACGCCGGTACTTTTGCGATGCTCCGCCCCCTCAAAAACGGTTTACTCGAAGATTGCGCCACACGCCGTCGGGGCAACATCAGGACGCGACCTGTGGTCCTCTCCTGATGCTCTGCCCCCGATGAGCCGAATTCCCGACAGCGTGGAACACTTATCCTTTTTCTTTTCGTGAACCTGGCATGGTGGCTGCGAACTGAGTCCAGCGCCGCCACAGTCGGGGGGTGGGGGGGGGGGGGGGGGGGCTTTAACGGGAGCTGGGGGCACTGGTGGGGTGTGGTCCGGGGGTGGCGATGGGCGTTACTGGAGGACAGTGTGTGGCAGGCTGGCTCCACGTGCAGCCGGCGCCATGTTGCATGGCCATATTCACAGGTAAAGAGGGGGGCTTCACGCTGTGTGCCTGCTAGCCCCCCACCAGACGGAGGATCGGTGCAGTTTTTGCGCCATTTTTTATGGTGTAAAACGCCACTGTTCCCACTCTGCTGTCAGCACTTAGTCTTCAAATCAGATAATCCAGCCCCTCATGTTTTGTCCCCTTGAGCTAACGTTTTGCACAGTCATTATTTTTGCAATGTTCCATTTTTATTCAAAGCAGCATATAGCTATGTGAAAAAAGTAACATTCAAAAAGCTTCGCAGGGATTGTTGATTTTCACACTGTTACACAGCATGCATGAGGCAAATCTTTTCATGTTGGGGCATGCTCTTCAGGCATTAAGACACCTTGAGCACTTTGTGCACTTTTGCTCTCACTCAGTATCTGTGTATGCACACCATTAAACTCCTAGTTAAGCATATCAGAGGAGTCTGATCTCTGGTGCCTCAAATCACTGCCATTGCCACTTACTGCAGCCTGATCTGCAGATAATGTTGAGCAAGCTTTTCTTGTTGCTGTCAAGGTCACCACGACATTAAAGCTGCTAAGTAAATTCTAAGCTTCTAAGCTTCTAGGCCATCTAAAGGGACATCTGCCAGAGAAGACAGTCTCAAGTTTATTCCTGCAAGAAATATTGAATTATGTTATGTTTGCCGGAGGAAGGACCCTTTCCACGTACCGAACGAGAAAGGGAACTGCAAATGGAATGAGAGCTAGCAAAACTCCATTAGTCCAATGCATTATGCATAGAATCCATGTGACAATCAGTGCTCCACATGGCAACTCCAAAGCATATTGATATGACACCCTGGGCTAGTAGGCATTCAATTTCAGCTTCACTTGACCCGGAGTCGCAACATAATTCAATTAACCAATAATTCTTAGAAAAGTGCCTAAAATCTTTGACCCTTGGCTGCCCGTTAATGACAGTCACCAGGTTGGTAAATTTAAGAAGGGTCTTTTGTTACCTTACTGTAGTATGTTTGGTAGCACTACTGTATGTAACATGCGTTACTCAATCCAGTTGCGGCAGAGGCTTTCTGCACCTTGATGAAGAAGACTCAAAGTCGTCCAGAAGTATTGAAAGGTTTATTGAGTAACAGAATTTAACAACTGCGTGAGTTCTTACTTTAAGATCAATACCAGTAGAAAGGTTCCAACGTTTATATACAGTAGCTATGTCTGACCACACCAGTAGTCCTGAGCTAGATCTATGCTCCTGCTCTCGTCACAGTCTAATCACCAAGCGAGGCAGAGAGCCGCTTGCGTCTGCTTTTATACCTGCTAGTGCTGCCCCCTAGTGATCTTTCAATTTCCCATTAACCCCTTTTGTACATACCCATGTAAAGATCACTTTTTTCACATAGTTTCAGTGTTGTTACTAGAATGGAACAAACATAGTTGGTATCGTGTGCAAATGCATTACAGAAATCAATGATTGCATCAGTCCAATGTTCACAGGTTCAGACGGTTGGGTGTGCGTCTGATTCAAATTGATCTCCTAAGTGGGCATGGAGACACTGAGATTTTAATGTCCGTCTGTTCACCAGCTGATGGTGTCAAGTGTTGTCGAGTGAGTGAGTCCTGTAAATTTAACGTCGGAAAGACAGGTTCAAGAAGTGGAACCTTTAGCAGGTCTTGTCGATTGCATCTGAACAGCACACCTTCGGCGGACTTTACAATGTATGATCATGGTGCCTTAATCGAGCAATGTGGTCTTCTTCTATCGTTGACCATATGATGATGTCGTCGACATATACTCTGACACCTTCAATGCCCTCCGTCATCTGCTCCATGACTCTGTGAAAGATTTGGGATGCGGAGATGATCCCGAAAGGCATGCAATTATAGCAGTATCGTCCAAACGGCGTGTTGAACGTACACAACAGTCTGCTGGAATCGTCGAACTGCATCTGCCAGAAGCCTTGGGAAGCATCAAGTTTAGTGAAGATGCGAGCGTTTGCCATTTCACATGTTATCTCCCCTCGCTTGGGGATGGGGTAGTGTTCCCTGCGAATGTTTTTGTTTAGATAGATTCTGAGGTCACTCGATAGCTTCTTGACACACACCAGCGAGCTGACCCAGTCAGTCGGCTGTGTGACCTTTGATGTTATGCCTTGAGATTGTATGCGTAGGAGCTCTGATTTTAGCCTGTCCCGCAAGGGAGCTGGTACCCTCCTAGGTGGATGAATGACAGGTTTTGCATCTTCCTTGAGCAGGATTTTGTATTGGTAAGGTAATGTACCCATGCCACGAAAGACGTCAGGATACTCGCTGAGCAGCAGCTGGATGTCATCGTCTAGTCGTGATGAGTCAATTCCTGTGCATGACAGCAGTGGGATTTCCACAATCTCTTGGGAACTAGAGATAAAATTCTATCCATTGTCAACACAGCTACTCTGGCCATTATTTACAGGTATGAATTGAGGGAACCTTCTTCCTGTTAAAACAACATGCCCCCATCCCATCCCACCACGTTTAACATTTAAAAACCAAACACCCCAAGCTTATTGTGAGCAGAATTCAGAATGTGTTACATGACCCCCCTTTCATGCCTCCATCTTTCCCAAAATTAAAGGCACAGTCCCAAAGCAAAAAAACTCATAACATAGGGCCAGATTCTCCGATTCTGAGGCTAAGTGTGGAGGATTTGGGATTAGTAAATAGCTAATCAGTTGTATTTGCTGCACATTTCATTAGAATTCTTATTATAAATAGAAAGTAATTGTACTTAAATTTATGGTAAAGTTACCATAGTCCCAGCTGACCATAGTCCACTTTCCCCTTTGAGGGCAAGAACTGACTGGTAGTGATTTAGCCTGAAGATTACCACACCTCAGGCGAGAGGGAAGGTTGAGAAGGTGGGCCTTCTTGAATAACCTTTGACCGTATGAGAATTGAACCCATGTTGCTGGCCTTGCTTCTGCACCATGAACTAGCTGTCTAGCCAAGTGAGCTAAACTGGTTCCCTGTGTAGTGATTTTTATATGGGTATGCACATCAGGAGTTAATGGGAAATTGAAAGATCACTAGGGGGCAGCACTGCTGGGTATAAAATCAGACGCAAGTGGCTCTCTGCCTCTCTTGGTGATTAGACTGTGACGAGAGCAGGAGCATAGATCTAGCTGAGGGCTACTAGTGTGGTCAGACATAGCTACTGCATATAAAAGACACAGCAGAGCAGGGAGACCTCGTCGCATTGTTTTAAGACATTTTAATTGCTCAACAAAAAGGTGTGGAAGAACGAGGTGAAGAATTGAGGAGTCTCAGGGTGACAACTCAAACTGCTCCCATATTTACACAGCACAGACAGTAGCCGCAGACAACCTCTCCCAACCCCAGCTCCATGGCGACCATGAGATTATGCAGAGGGACCAGTCAGGAATCCTCAGGAATGGTAGGTATGTTGGGTCCTGTTCTAGTCACCTACCCATCTCGTGCAGAGACAAGGTGCCGCCCTATTAAGAGAGAGAGGATTTGAGAACTATGTCCTACGTTTTGAGCCACGCACTTTGGCGTGGTTTACAATAGAGTGGACTTATCACCTGGTGCCTTTGCTGACGGAAAAGGCCTACTCCACCATGGATGAGGAGAGGACAACTTCCTACAATGACCTTAAGCCAGTACTACTGGTGAAATTTGACATTGCTGAGGAGACATTTCAATGTGCACTTCCGGTCCAGCATGGTTCTGCCAGGGGAGACACCATGGGAGACTTATCATTGGCTTCAGAGTCTCTACAGAAGGTGGATGCGACCAGACCATTGGAGAAAAGGAAACATTTGGGATGGCTCCATTTTGGAACAGTTGTTTCAGGTTTTTCCTGCAGACATTTGGACTTGGGTAAAGGAGCACAAACCTGAGAATGAGGAGGAAGCTGGACGGCGGGTGGGGCAATTAATGAATGCAGAGTGTGGACTTCCAAAACCGCTGCACCTCCCTGTAAGAACAACATTTACCAGCAGCAAGCGGGGTGCTCCAGTTGAGAGTAAAGGGGTGGGGTGAGTGGAGACACAAATCCTCCTGACAAAAGATTTACTTGTTATTATTGTTAGCAGCCAGGACACACAGCATCCGTTTGTCCACTTAAGAATCCCAAACTGCCGAACTTTTATGTTCCTCGAGAGCATAAGGCTTTGATGGAACAGGGGTTGTCAGGATCCATCCATAAAAGTTTTTGTTAATGGTCAACCGGTACATCTGTTGACATGAAAGGGCAATTTAGTGTGGGTAATCCACATAACCTGCACATCTTTGAACTGTGGAGCACCTGAAGGAAACCCATGCAGACATGGGGAGAAAGTCCACACAGACGGAATTGAACCCGGGTCCCTGGCGCTGTGAAGCAGCAGTGCTAACTACTGTGCCACCATGCTTCCCTTGCAGTCAAGGTTACTACTCCAGATATACCACAGGTAGATGCAGAATGGAAGATCCCTGTTAATATATGGGCATTACAATGGTCAGACCAATCCCTAGCCTACTTATATGAGGATGTGTGTCAGATTGATGGCTCTCCTGTAGGTCAGCCAGACATTTCCAGGAAAGACAAGTAAGTTCCAGATAAAGTTGTTTTGTACCACTCAGGAAACCAAGGCAACTGCCTGGTCATCCCTGCGACCTATAGGCCTCATGTCTTACTTTTGCCGCACACAATTCCATGGGCAGAGCATTTAAGGCAGAACAAGACTTATCTGCAACTCAGTACCCATTTTTACTGGTCAGCCATGTACACTGATGTTAAAAAGTTCTGGAATTGATTGACCAGCTGCGTCCTGCTGGAATCAGGATGGGGCATGACCAATAGATCCCACAAAAGGCCCCTTCCGGGATTCCTGATGGTTTAACGAGATGTTGCGTTCTGGACCATACCCACAATGGCCCGAATCCAGACTTGGATTGTCAAGTGAGCTTAACTTCTCACTGAACTATGCCTCCGCCAGATCTAACAGGCCCCCAGGATCTATTGCCCTCACCGAGGAGACGCTAGCAAGGCTCCATTTAGCATTGGTCCCCACAGACGAGGACCAAGCAGAACGGCACCTCTGAGGGGGTCTCCCAGGCGATTGGAGGCTCCTGGATGGTTGGAATCTATGCAGGGTGGCACACTGATGCCCAGGTGACACTGACTGTCTGGCAGGGTGCCAGGCTGGCAGTACCAAGGTGCACACATGGCATTTTGACCAGGCCCGTGATCGGACCTGAGGGTGCCCTGCCCATATGAGGTGGGGTGTGAGAGGGGGCGCAAGGACCCCCAAACAGGTGAGTTGGGACATTGGGGTGGGTTGAGAGATCTGGGAGCCATTTAAAATGGTGCCCCGATCTCTTCCTGCACTGCTCCATGGTGCAGGAAATACGACTGAGTGTGGCTTTGGTAGGGCATTCCCCGCTGAGACCTGAAAAAACCATATAGTCCAGTTCAATCGCGGGGAAATTGGGCCCACTGTGACAGTTGTACTATTTTTCAGAAAACAAAACCGACTCACACTCCTCATAGAGTTACTTTAAATCCCTTGCCTCTTATTGATACACAATTTCAGCAGATAGCCGTGGATATTGTGAGTCCCCTAGATATCAACAGTTCAGGGTACAAATATATGCTGGTTGTCAGTGATTCTGCTACTTGATTCCTTGAAGAATATCCTTTGAGAAACATCCATACGAACATCATTAGTTGTCTGGTACAATTGTTTTCATGAGTGGGGGTACCAGAGAAATAACAACAAACCAAGGCATAAACTTTACATCAACCCTCATGACACAACTTCATAAACAGCTGAGGATTAAGGGGATTAGGTCCAGTCCATATCATCCACGAACAGATGGGTTAGTTGAACGTTTTAATCAAATCCCTGAAGTCAATATTGTACAAATTTGTTTCAGACACCAGGAAGGGACTGGGATAAATGGCTGTGCTTTTTGTTGTGGAGATGTTCCTCAGGTATCGGCAGGTTTCTCCACTTTTGAGGTTTTGTATGGGCGGCAGGTGCCAGGTCTGCTGATATTCTGAAGAGAAGCTGGGAGGAAGAGCAACAGTAATCACCAAGCATCGTATTTTTATGTCCTGCAAATATGACTCTCTGAAGTCATGAGACGGAAGGGACCTAGGAGATTTCACAGCCGGATAAAAAGAAAACGCAACAGATGTACCACATCAACTTAATAAAAAAGTGGAAAGAGAGAGATGTACCAGAGGTATCCTGATGGTGCTGCAGGTGGAGGAAGTGAAGGAGATACCAGAGATGGAGTTAGAGATGCTGTCCAAATACTAGGGACCAGAACCATCCCATCTGGAAGAACGGCAGCAGCAAGACATGCTAAATCTGTTCAGTGATGCTCCTGAACTCTTTCAAAGTCAGGCAGGACGGATAGGTTTCACTGAGCACACCATCCACCTGAAGGATGATATTCCCATTTGACAGCAACCATACAGGGCACCGGTAAGGATGGTGGAAGATCTAAAAACTGAAATAGGGGCAATGATTGAACTGGGTGTGATCAGGCCTTCTCAGAGTGAGTGGTCAAGTCCAGTGGTGATGGTTTGTGCTTTTGCATGGACTTCAGGAAAGTCAATGGGAGGGATTCTCTGTTTCTGAGGCTAAGTGTTGATGTCAATACAGAATTTGAGAACGTTTACGACTTTAGAACTGGCGCTGCACCTGAACCGATTCAGTTACTGTGAGGGGCTAGCACCGGTGTTGTGTGGAACACAATCGATCCCAATTAAAAACTGCGGGATTCACTGGGCCTGTGATTGAGTCTCTTAGAGACTGACAAGCTGCAGCTGCACGTACACATTACAATCCCCACACATACTCATCTCAGTCAATAAGATGGCACTGGTTGTGCGGGGGTGCGTTCATAAAGCTGGGTTGGCTGGGGCCAGAGGGTACCCAGGGTGGGTGGCCTGGGGAGGACCAGTGGCCCTAAGTTCACAGTGGAGTGTCAGCGGCATGCGCATCGCCCTTTGGCGTCAAATTGGCGCCCGTCGCAATTTCGGCGTTGGAACGATTCTCTGCCCAATCGCGTTTCGCGATTTTGCCGTCGGCCAATGGAATATCCCACCCTTTTTTAGCAGCTTCAAAAGGCTACAATGTATTTGAAACACCATTTGGGCTATACAAGTTCACACTTGGGCTGCATGGAACTCCAGAAACATTCCAATAACTGATAGATAGGATGTTGTCGGGCTGAGAAGTAGTTTTGGCAGCATATCTAGATGATGTAGTTATCTTTAGTGTCACATGGAAGGAACACTTATTTCATCTGCAGAAAGAACATCAAAGCAGCGGACTGACCCTCAAAGCAAACAAATGTGCATGGGCAGTGATGCACTATCAATTACGACGAGACGAGAGTAGAGAGTAATCAAGGCTTTACTACGCAGAGATGTGGAGCCTCACGCAGCTGCTGCCAAAATGGCTGCAGCTCAGAGAGCCCACACATTTATACTCCGCCTACTAGGCGGAGCCAGCAGGCAGGGATCTACCCCCGTACCTGTAGTACAGGGGCCTTACCGTAATACCCTCGTATGCAGTATATAATACAACAGTGGTGACTACCACATTCACCCCCTGTTAAAAAAGAGTCCAGCGGAGGTGACGGAAACTATTAACATACAGGTTGTTGAAAAACATATAGAAAGAGTCTACAAATTTAGACGGTCGGGCGCTTTGATCCGTCGTTGCGAGCGCCGCAGGTGTGGTGTTGATGCCGGTGTCGGTTCGGTCATTGGTGACTCCGGGAGCGTGTCGGCCTCATCTTCATCCATGGGTGGGACCAAGGGGAGGGTGGATCATCCTGGAGTGGGGGCTCTGGTGGGGTGTGCCGGGGGAAGGGAGGGTGGTGCCTAGGCAGAGAGGGGGGTGTGCAGGGACCCCGCTGGTGCCAGGCCTCAGAGGGAGACAGTGTCTTGGCGGCCGTCGGGGAACGCTACGTAGGCGTACTGCGAGTTCACGTGGAGTAGCTGTACCCTCTCAACCAATGGCTCCGCCTTATGTAGCCGCATGTGCTTACGGAGGAGAACGGGTCCTGGAGCTGCCAGCCATATTGGGAGAGAAACCCTGGAGGTGGACTTCCTAGGGAAGGCAAACAGACGTTCATGGGGAGTTTCGTTAGTCGCAGTACACAGGAGCAACCGAATGGAGTGAAGGGCTTCAGGGAGGACATCCTGTCAGCGGCAGGCTGGGAGATTTCTAGACCGTAGGGCCAGCTGGATGGCCTTCCAGACCGTCCCATTCTCCCGCTCCACCTGCCCTTTTCCCCGGGGGTGTACCTGGTCGTCCTGCTCGAGGCAATGCCCCTGTTGAGCAGGTACTGGCTCAGCTCATCACTCATAAATGAGGATCCCCGGTCGCTGTGGACGTAGGCAGGGAAACCGAACAGAGCAAAGATGGTGTTAAGGGCTTTGATGATGGTGGCAGACGTCATGTTGGGGCATGGGATGGCAAAGGGGAATCTTGAGTACTCATCAACCACATTGAGGAAGTACATGTTGCGGGAGGTGGAGGGGAGGGCCCTTTGAAGATCACGCTAAGGCGTTCAAAGGGGCGGGAGGCATTCACCAGGCGCGCACGGTCTAGCTGGTAGAAGTGCGGTTTCCACTCCGCGCAGACCTGGCAGTCTCTGGTGATAGCCCTGACTTCCTCGATGGAGTAGGACAGATTTGGGGCCTTTATGAAGTGACAAAAGCGGGTGACCCCTGGGTCACAGAGATCGTCGTGCAGGGTGCGGAGTTGGTCCACTTGTGCGCCGGCACATGTACCTCGGGATAGAGCATCGGGGACTCATTGAGCTTTCCGGGGCGATACAAAATCTTGTAATTGTAGGTGGAGAGCTCGATCCTCCACCACAAAATTTTATAATTTTTGATCTTGCCCCGCTGTATGTTATTGAACATGAAGGCAACAAACCGTTGGTCAGTGAGGAGAGTGAATCTCCTGCTGGCCAGGTAATGCCTCCAATGTCTCACAGCTTCTACGATGGCTTGGGCTTCCTTTTCGACTGAGGAGTGCCGAATTCTGGAGGCATGGAGGGTGCGGGAAAAGAATGCCACGAGCCTGCCTGCCTGGTTGAGGGTGGCGGCAAGAGCAACGTCTGATGCATCGCTCTCAACTTGGAAGGGGAGCGTCTCGTCGACCGCGTGCATCGCGGCCTTGGCGATGTCCACCTTGATACGGTTGAAGGCCTGGTGAGCCTTGGCCGTCAGTGGGAAAACAGTGGAGTGAATGAGTGGGCGGGCCTTGTCTGCATAGTTTGGAACCCACTGGGCGTAGTACGAAAAGAACCCCAGGCATCGTTTGAGGGCCTTGGGGCAGTGGGGGAGGGGGAGTTCCATGAGGGGGTGCATACGATTGGGATCAGGCGATAGAACTCCGTTGTGGACCACATAGCCAAGGATGGCTAATCGATCCGTGCTGAACACACACTTCTCCTTGTTGTAGATTAGGTTAAGGCGTTTGGCAGTGTGGAGGATTTGGAAAGGTTAGCGTCGTGCTCCTGCTGATCATGGCCGCAGATGGTAACGTTGTCTAGGTACGGGAAAGTGGCCCGCAGTTCGTACCAGTCAACCATTCGGTCCATCTCCCATTGGAAGACTGAGACCCCATTAGTGATGCCGAAGGGAACCCTAAGGAAATGGTGAAGGCGGCGGTCCGCTTCAAATGTGGTCTGGCGGTCCGTCTTGCGAATGGGGAGCTGGTGGTAGGCAAATTTCAGGTCCACTGTCGCGAAGACCCGGTACTGTGCAATCTGATTGACCATATCAGATATGCGAGTGAGGGGGGTACGTGTAGAGCTGCGTGTACCGATTAATGGTCTGACTGTAGTCAACGATCATCCTGTTTTTCTCTCCGGTTTCCACCACTACCACTTGGGCTCTCCAGGGGCTGTTGCTGGCCCTGATAATACCTTCCAGCAGCAGCCGCTGGACCTCAGACCTGATGAAGGTCCTATCCTGGGCACTGTACCATCTTCTCCTGGTGGCGACGGGTTTGCAATCCGGGGTGAGGTTCGCAAACAGGGAAGGTGGGTCGACCTTAAGGGTCGTGAGGCCGCATACAGTAAGGGGTGATAGGGGCCCGCCAAATTTCAAGGTTAGGCTCTGGAGATTGCACTGGAAGTCCAGGCCGAGCAGCAAGGCAGCGTAGAGGTTGGGGAGGATGTAGAGGCGGAAGCCGCTGAACTCTACACCCTGGACAGTGAGGGTGGCAGTACAGTACCCCCGGATCGCCACGGAGTGAGATCCTGAGGACAGGGAGATTCTCTGATTGGTGGGGTGGACCGTGAGGGAGCAGCGCCTTACCATATTGGGGTGGATGATGCTCTCAGTGCTCCCGGAGTCCAGAAGGCAGGAAACCTTGTGCCCGTCGATTTTCACCGTCGTCGATGCGGTTGCGAGGTTGTGCGGTCATGTCTGGTCGATCGTAACGGAGGCCAGGCATGGCTGGTCGGCAGCGGTTGCAGGCGATGAGTGGGCCGATGAGGTGTCTGATGATCAGGGATCCTGAGGCGGGGAAGATGGCGGCGCCCATGGGCCGCACGTGGCCTGTGGCGGGCTAGATGGCGGCGCCCACGGGCCGCACGTGTGAGTCGAGCAAGATGGCGAGTAAGATGGTTGCACCCACAGGCCGCACGTGTTGTGAGGGGAGCAAGATGGCGGCGCACACGGGTCACACGTGGTCTGAGGCGAGGAAGATGGCAGCGCCCACGCGCTGTACGAGATCTCTGGCGAGGAAGATGGAGGCGCCCACGGGTCACACATAGGGGGCACTGGGGCAACAGCGGCAACCGAGCTTGCCTGGCACACAGCAGCAAAATGTCCTTTCTTCCCGCAGGCCTTGCAGAGCATGCTCCGTGCGGGCAGCGTTGTCGGGGGTGTTTTGACTATCTGCAGAAGTAGCACATGGGTCTCCTGGGGTTGTGTGGTTGCCATGCGGCGCAGGCCTGGGGTTGGCTGGGGGCGACCGCTGACGGGGTGCATGGTAGGGTGTTCGCTGGCAGGTCCACAATGCCCAGGAGGGGAGGGCTGTGCGGTCGGGGGCATATGCCTGAATATTGCGTAAGGCGACCGTGAGCGAGTTTCTTGGTTGCCGCGAGGTCGAGGGTAGCCCCTATTAAGAGTCACTGGCGGATGTAGGCTGACTCTATGCTTGTAACGAACGCGTCTCTAAGCAGCAAGTCCGAATGTTCAGCGGCCGAAACGCAGTCTCTCACTAGGAGTTGCAGGGCATGCCAGAAATCCTCCACAGTCTCATCGGGCAGTTGATGCCACGTGGAGAGGAGGTGCCTGGCGTAGATCTTGTTGGTCTGCTGCGTGTAGTTCTCCTTGGCCTCCGTGTAGTCCAATGGCCTCAGCGTATGTCGGCGCATCCCGGAGTAGGGGGAAGATGTCCGAGCTCAGGCGCTTGAAATGAAATGAAATTAAAATCGCTTATTGTCACGAGTAGGCTTCAAATGAAGTTACTGTGAAAAGCCCCTAGGCACCACCTTCCGGCGCCTGTTCAGGGAGGCTGTTACGGGAATTGAACCGTGCTGCTGGCCTGCCTTGGTCGGCTTTCACAGCCAGTGATTTAGCCCAGTGAGCTAAACCAGCCCCTACAAACCAGCTTGTAGAGGATCTGGAGCTTCTGTGCCTCTGAGGGTGGTTCAGTCGCAGATCCTATGTATGCCTCGAAGCAGGCTAGCCAATGTGTGAAGGCTGACTTGCCGTTGTCTGCTTGAGGGTGCAGCTGCAGGCGATCAGGCTTGATGGGGAGATCCATCGTTTTAAAATCTCTGCATAACAAATTGATGCACTATCAATTACGACAAGACGAGAGTAGAGACTAATCGAGGCTTTATTACGCAGAGATGTGTAGCCTCCCGCAGCTGCTGCCAAAATGGCTACAGCTTGGAGAGCCCACACATTTATACTCCACCCACTGGGCGGAGCCAGGAGGCAGGGATCTATCCCTGTACCTGTAGGACAGGGGCCTTACCGTAATACCCTCGCATGCAGTATAAAATACAACAGTGATGACTACCACAGACAGAGGCAGAGACTTAAATACCTGTGGTTTAAGCCGGGGAAGAGAATCATTTGC
This sequence comes from Scyliorhinus canicula, assembly GCF_902713615.1. NCBI lineage: Eukaryota > Metazoa > Chordata > Chondrichthyes > Carcharhiniformes > Scyliorhinidae > Scyliorhinus > Scyliorhinus canicula. The sequence goes on from NC_052148.1 coordinate 86,486,875, forward strand.
CCACAGGTCGACATAATGGAGGCAATCAGGAACAGCCCAGAGCCTCAAACAAAGCACCAGATGCACTTGTCCCTTGGCCTGATTGGCTGGTATCGCCATTTCATTCCTCAGTTTTCCACAATTGCAGCCCCCTTACCAACCTTACAATGAAAACTGGGGGAAATCTGGCACAATGGGACAAGAACTGCACCAAATGCTTGCGTGTCTGAAAGGATACATATGCTTAAAACCTGTGCTGAGGGGTCCAGTCTTCAATAAAAAGTCTCTGGTCCAGATAGATACTTCTGCAGTTGAACAGGGAGTGGATCTCGCTCCAGGGTGAAGAAAGGCAGGAACATCCTATCCTTTATGTAAGCAGAAAGCTCTTTTCCTGTGAAACCAGATTCTCCACCGTGGAAAAAGAGAGTTTGCAATCAAATGGGCCTTGGACTGTTTGCGCTATTATCTCCCAGGGCATGAGTTTAATCTTGAGACTGATCACCATGTGGATAACCAATAACTGATCACCAGAACTCTCGGGTGACTCGGTGGTATCTGGCCTCGCAGTCCGAGAGTTTCCCTATTTGTCATTGAGCAGGCAGCAAGATGATTGTAGCTGATTACCTGTCAGGATTGCCCCACATGGCCAATCTGGAGGGAGGAGGTGGATAATGTGACAGAGAGCTCGGTCACAAACACATTTCACACACACATACTCGCAAACATAAAGTATAAACATTTTGTTTAGTTGCACCAATGTTCAAACATACATTATTGGACACTGACTTTGTAAAAGGTGACCTGAGCCATTGTATCCAACCTTTTGCATATCTTTTTTCTCATTCAATTTTTTCAGTTGAAGGACAAACGAGGAACTAAATCCTGTGTACCACTGAGTGTTGTTGGTGAGCTATGGCTTTCGCATTCCTCCGCTAGGACCCAAAGTGGGGAGAAGAGTTGTGCACATAGGGGGCTGTTAATATGCTTATGTGGAAATGACACCTGAAACTTACACTTGTACAATGGGTTTGAATTTACGAAGGGGAGGGGGGTGCGGTGGTGCAGTATTGTCATAGGATTAGCTATTTCTTTGAATATATTGCACCTCAATGTGTATTATCTTAATTGTGGTTTGTGTATTTATGTTCTAACAATCTAGATTGACCCTAATGTTTTGTCATGTCTGTTGTGACAATTTATGTTTTCAAATGTTTAAAAAGTCCAGCCTATTGAGTGGGCTTAATCTTATTAATGCATGTTCTTCCCTCTCAAATGTGTCACTATATGTATGGCCTTTTGGGGGCAATAAAAGATCCAGTGGTGGCACAAGATTTGTGTACTGTCAGCTTTATATTGGAGGTCCTTGTCAGCTTTATATTGGAGGTGCTTTTTAAAAACTAAATTTAGAGTACCCAATTACATTTTTCCAATTAAAGGCCAATTTTGTATGGCCAATCCACCTGACCTATACATCTTTAGGGTGTAGGGGTGAAACCCACGCAGACACGGGGAGAATGTGCAAACTCCACACAGTTTGACCCAGGGTTGGGATCGAACCCGAGTCCTCAGCGCCTGAGGCACTAGTGCTAACCACTGCACCACCGTGTCGCCTACACTGGAGGTACTTTTAACACGGTGTCTGAGGTTCATGCTACCTGCACTCAAGTAGTAGTATGACAGAGATGTTTGGAATACAAGGCTTTGTAAATGGCCATACTTTAAGCTGTCTATTTAATTCCATAACATAATGGCATTGGGGTGAATGTGTCTTGAGGACACCTGATCAGCATTTTATCTAGATACAAGGTCCATGTGTTTCACATCACCATGGAGATGTTTTTTGAAAGGAAAAGAGTCCAATGGAATCCATTGTAGGGTTGGGTTAAAGGTTTCCCTGATAATCTTGCCTTGATTTCACTACCAAGTCAGTCTGTAGGAATCTGAAAGAGAGAGAGAGAGAGACAACAAGTTTCTATTGTTCACCATGCAAAATGCGTGTGGGAACTCGTGTTCGAATTAACGAGACCAAGGTTGTAAGTTTTTAAATGAAGCTGTAAGATTCGCCTAGCTTTGGCTCGAGTGAAGAATCTCTAGTGTAACCCATACTGTGGAAGTCAGTTCAGGGATTAGAAGTTATCCAGCTAGAAAAGGGAAAAGGAACTAAGAATGACTTTGGACTGTTTCATGGAGAATAAACGGACACAGTCAATGGCAAGGCTGTGAGATGAGAAAAGAGCAGTCTTGCCATTTAACACTCAATCATCACCACCATCACCCACTGTAGGTTCAGCTTTATTTAATGGGATGTGACCACAACAGGTGGTCCATGTGACACTGGCAAAAATGGAGAACATTCATGAAGTGCCTCACAAATTGGCTACCTGCTACTGCCCATTGCTGCCCAGTGCCGCCATTGCTGATTTGCTCACATCTCTGGGGAAAATGTGAGATGATGAAAACACATCCAGGAGCTGATTCATTTCTCAAATTCCCAGCCACATGCAGCCTCCAAGGCTGCCTCCAGGTGGGGTGGGAAAATTCCGCCATTACTGAAACTTGCATTTATACTTTATTATGAGGAATTCAAGATGAATCTGACAACCCCTAACTTTGCTCTAGGACTCTTTAAAATCGAGGGCTGGATTCTCCGATTTTGGGGCTGTGTCCGGAGGATCCATGGCATTTTACATGGGAAAAATTGGCCCGGCCGCAGCACCAATCTTCAGATCAGTGCAGGGCTAGCAGCCGTGCCATGTAAAACACATAGCCTTCTGATGTAGATGCCTGGAGAATTGCCGTGTCCGTGGCCGCGCATGTGCACAGTGACGACCTGCAACATGGCGCCGGCCGTGCGCAGACGCGACCTACCAGATGGTACTCCCCTGCACACCCCCTCGCCATCCCCGGACCATCCCCCAACAGTCCCCCCCATACCTCTCCGAAGCCCCCGCCCCCAGCCAGCAGCATAGCTCCCGCCCGACTGTTGGTGGCGCTGGACACAGTCCGCAGCTGACACGCTGGGTTCCCGACCGCTGAGACTATGAGGGGATGGAGCATCCGAAAACAGGCGCTGCCCCCTATTCCATCGTAAAAAGGGATTCTCCCCCAATCGCCAATCACAAAATCACCGTCCTGAACAGAGAATCCCGTCCAATGTTTCTGGTGCAGACCAAACATTTACTTCTAAGGAGTTAAAGCCTTTTACTAATTAAGATCAGTCTATTAATCCCAATAGACTGGACTATTACATATAAATCATCCATTTGTAGCATGTGCCAACAGGAAACACATAGAAAAGACAAATGGAAGAGTGTCTGCTTGTAGTAAGTGTATGTTTTGCCTTGATTATTCCTTGTAGAGTCTCCTTGATCGATACAAAAATGTAAATACTAATTAGGATGATCGTTTAGTGAGTGCAGGAAGCGCCCTAACTATTCTCATTCTTCAAAATACTAAACAGTCACCCAGAATTAGAATTTTACAGCACATAAACTGACCTTTCCGCCCAACAGCTCTATACCAATCTTTATAATCCACACGAGTCTATTACCATTTACTTCATCTCACCCCATCTGCCTACCCTTCTAATTCTTTCTCCCTGATGTACTTAATACCCAAAATTGGGTTGCTTGGGGTCAAGTCATATGGATGAAAATGGAATAGTGTAGGTCAGATAGGCTTCAGATGGTTTCACAGGTCGGCGCAACATCGAGGGCCGAAGGGCCCATACTGCGCTGTAGTGTTCTATGTTCTAAGTCAAATGTGAATGTTTTTAATTATTATCCACCTGAATTTGCCTTCAAACCACCACTTCCATATTTAAGAAAAAGGGACAGAAATGGGCAGCATCCCATTCCCAGGATGTGGTTTGGCAATTTTGATATTTTAATGATGTTGGCAGCCTAAGATTTTACATGCTGGGCTGCATCTAAGATTGATTAAAATTGTGGCCAACCAGTATTCCCAAGCCCCAGACATCCCGGCAGCTGAGAGGAGACCAATAGCTTCAGAGACAATGCTGCTGGCCAGGAGAAACTTTGTCTGAGCACCCACCTTACCCATCCCAAGCTGCTGCCCCACAATCAACCCCCCATACAAAATCATCAGGGATCAAATCCCCCCCCCCGCCCCCCCCCCCCCCCCCCCCCCACCGCACCTTTCCCCACCTCCACCCATCCCCCACTCCTGCCCCCAAAGATTGAACCCCAGAGTTTGGAATCGTCTCTTGTACCTCAGTGGATGGCACTGGGTAGAGAGTGGTAGACTCCTGCAGCCTGCCCTGGAATCCTCCCTCCTTACTGGAAGCTGCTAGACAGGGATTTAAGACACATGCTGTCCATTTAAATCTCCAACATGCAGGAGAAAATGGACTTCTTATTCACACATCAAAGTTTACAACCCTGCCCTGTCCTCGCATTACCAGCCAACGTGACCTGACTGCATTAATATCCAGGCCAAAGAAACTTTGAATCCCATTGCACAGCCAAAGGCCCCATTTGTGCCATCACGCCTGTGCCAGTTTCTCGAAAGAGCAATCCAATTAGCCCTCGTCTCCGGGTCTGCAATTTTTTCATCAATTTCAATTCTCTTTTGTGAGTTACCATAACAGCTCGCCTACTCACTTTCGACATCTGTTTTTTAAACATTGTGTGCAAATTCGGTTTGATATTTAACAATGTTTCTAGGTTATGTGACCTTTTTAACACATACAAAATCTGTACTAACTGAGTTGGCCACTTATTCTTGCCTCTGACATTGTATTTCTAATACCAGTTCTGTTTGTCAACATTCCACATTGCTTGTTTATGTGACTATCTGAATGTATATTTGTTTCATTTTTTGCCTCTTCTTGATTTTCTTATTTTTTTTTCTGAACTAGGGAAGATTTTGGTTTAATTCACAGCTTCACAAAACAATAAAAGGAAAGAGTTAATGCAGTAAGAAAAACAGCAGTGAAAGCACAATCTCTACTGACCTTGGATTATTCCAATCTGGTTACGTGCAGATTATATAAATCCAGATGATTTAAATTCCAATCTTATTTTAGTTTTACATTGATGAAAGCTTTGCAAAACACCAACAAACGGAAGCAGCAAGCAATGGAAATATGTTTCAATTTATATATCAATCAATCAATGGTTTAAAAAAAAACAATATTCTACTTGCTTATCATGCTGGGCTGCATCTAAGATTGATTAAAAAGAGTTTATCAACAGATGAAAATGAACTGACTGCTCGAAGGTTATAATTAAGGTACCAATTAAATTTCAATGTAACTTCCACAGCAATATTTGCAGTGGCTACATGTGCTCTTCAGATTGTTGGGTTGAGTTTTACATTGAGATAGTGGCACTGCCCACTGGCTGTAAAGTAACGGGCAAGCACACGTCCACCAGCCCAGAAAGACATAACCTGACTTTACTGGTATCAGGTAGTTAACTAAGTGGGAGGATGTCCCGCCTCCAAGAGCTGCCGACTAATCAGAGGCTGGTAGCCCCTCAGTCTCAGCAGTGCCACCGAGAGAGGTGGCTACTACTGGGACTGCAGTCAGAGTCCACTGAGGTGTCACAGAAGAGGCTGGACTGGAAGGTAAATGGGACGGCCTGATCGGGGGCCAGTCAGGTGGGCCCAGGTGAGGTGGACAATGGCAATTAGGAGGATGGAGGGGCAAGCAAATGGGAATGAATGGCTCTTTCTCTTTGGAGGCTCCTCTGTTGAGCACAATTCAGAATTCAGAATGTCAAAATATGTTTGAATAGAAGGAACCCCACCACCACCTCTCTGAGTCTGCAGTTAGGGTGTAATCAGCCTTGCCATGTGGCATGGGCACACCAGTTGCTTGTAAAATAGCAGTGGTGATGGGAGGAGATCCTTAAGTTTAAAAAAATTAATTTATGGGATATGGGCATGCTCGCTAGGGCAGCATTTATTGCCCATCCTAGTTACCCTTCAGAAGGTGGTGGAGTTGCCTTCTTGAACTGCTGCAGCCCCTGAGGTGCAGGTACACCCACTGTGCAGTTAGGGAGGGTGTTCCAGGATTTTACCCCAGCAACAGTGAAGGTACCCCAGATGGTGGGGTTCCCAGGTATCTGATGCTCTTGTCCTTCTAGATGGTAGTGTCGTGGGTTTGGAAGGTGCTGTCTAAGTGAGTTACTGCAGTGCAACGTATGGATGGTACACACTGCTGCCACTGTTCGTCAGTGGTGGAGAGTTTGAATGTTTGTGGAAGGGGGAGCAATCAAGCGGGATGTTTTGTCCTGGCTGGAGACGCTTCTTGAGTGTTGTTGGAGCAGCACTCATCCAGACAAGTGGAGAGTATTCCATTACACTCCTGACTTGTGTCTCGTAGATGGTGGACAGGCTTAGTTTTGGGGGGGGGGGGGGGGGGGGGTCAAGAGGTGAGTTACTTGCTGTAGGGTTCCTAGCCTTTGATCTGCTCTGGTAGTCACAGTATTCATATGGCTAGTCCAGTTCAGCTTCTGATCAATGGTAATCCCCAGGATGTTGATGATGGGGATTCAGCGATGGTAATGCCATTGAATGTGAAGGGACGATGGTTAGATCCTCTCATGTTTGAGATGGTCATTGCCTGGCACTTGTGTGGCACGAATAAAAGTGACAATTAAATAGCCAGTTCAGAGCTTCCAATGGCGCAAGGGAGGTCGGCCATGAACACCTATCCCACCACTGGTAAAATTCAGCAGAGGCCAGTAGCCGATGAGCACTGGGACCCCTGCCGTGCCATTTAAACTTAAGACCGTCACCCCTCCCACCTGCTACAGTGGGTGAGGGTGAGGGGGTGGAATCTAGCCATTATCTTTGTAGCTTTTGAAAAGTGTATTTAACTGTTCCAGCAAGTCAGGGGGATGTAAGCAAATCACAATGCAGTATTCACATGCAGAAAACCTGGAAGTTAAAATAACTTAATATCCTTCACTTTTAATTTAAATTTTCAGGTAGTGAAATAAATGAGTGTGATTGAATTGAGATGGAAGTTAACAAAAGAAAAATAATTTGTTCAAAGTTTGTCAAAAAAGTTATTTTAAATTTTCTAATCATTGTGGAGAATAATGACATTCCACAAACATAAAATTAGCTTTTCAAAGCCAGTGAGGGTGTCTTGCAGTAATTATGAAGTTCGTACTTTGTTAAAAACCCAATTACACCTCATTCAGCAATGTGCAATCTTTTCAAGGAATTTTACAGCAAAGCTAAGGTTGGGAATTTCTCTGATGTCAGCAAAGGCCAGTGCTTGGTGTGAAAAGTGGTATTGAGGTCACCGATCGCAATGTTAACTTTTTCCATCATTTAGTCTGGGACTACAGTCACGGCTTCCATGACTGATCGCTGGCAGGTAGCCTCTGATTTCTCTGCCCTGTCATCAAATCAGATACTCAATGATTCAGGCGCCATTTCTAAAGGTCATCCAGCACACAGCTAGCAAACCAGAAAATTATATTCACCCAAGTGCAACCCCTGGCACCCCCCTGGAACTCCCTGGGATCAAACTGGAAACTCATGGCCTTATGTTGGCACTACCCTGGCATGACCCTCTCCCCCCGTGAGCACTGCACTCACCACCGAGTTCCCCTGGTAGTAATTCTCCAACTGCATGCCTTTAGAGACCAGTCATAGAATCATGGAATTATAGAATTTACAGTGCAGAAGGAGGCCATTCAGCCCATCGAGTCTGCACCGGCCCTTATGTGGTGAAACCACTGTGTTGTATTGTGCTGCCACAGTATAATGTATTGTATAGTATTGCCACTATATTACATGCTGTATGGTTTTGGCTCTGCCCGTGGTTCCTCCCGCTAGGGCCTAGGTATATAAGCTGCCGACCTTTCACACTGCCTCATTCTGGGGCCAACTGCCAGTTCTGTTGTAAGTTAATTAAAGCCATAGTTAATTTACTCTGCATTCTCCGTCTTGATTGATGGTATATCACCTTACAAAGAGCATCCTATTGAAGCCGACGTATCTACCCTATCACCATAACCCAGTAACCCCCACTTAATATTTTTTGGACACTAAGGGCAAATTAGCATGGCCAATCCACCTAACCCGCACATCTTTGGACTGTGGGAAGAAACAGGAAAGCCACGCATGCTTCACATCGTTCTGATATTATGCCATTGTGGATGGATTTTTTGACATGTGAGGGGATGATTCTGGTGTATGGGCCTGATAATTATATAATTTATAATGACGGGGTTCCTGACGTTGAATGTTGGGAAACACAGCCACTGACAGAGTGAGGGAAAAGATTTTCCTGTTTTGACGTCATCGTGACACACGACTTTGGCCTTCTCACGATACTTTCTGCTTCCACTGCCGAACACACCCAACACGAAAGGGAGCAGAAAATTCCAGCGTAAGACTGGGAGTTCTCACCAATTCATAAGATTCCTCATTGATTGCAGTCTAGCGGTGCCTCAGCCATGCGCCTCTAGAAAAAGTATCACTGACAGCAGCTTCCTGATCTCCGCATTTAACTGCTCATGTGCAGACTCCAGAAGGAGTTGCCAGTCTTAGTGGAGAAATGTTGAATGCTGACAGTTTCACCATTATTACCATCATAAAATACCTCTTGCATTTCTCAGGCAAAATCTTATTGTAGGGTTGGGCTACCAGGTTACAGGCTTGTGTTGACTATCTTCAATGTGCTTAGCTGGGATCTGGTTCTGTTTATTCTTAAGCGTGGCATGGTGGTGTGTGCCTGCATGTGACTGGCAAGATATGAGGGCTGGACATTGAATCTTGCAAATTTTCTGTTGATTCAATTTGAAGGAGTGTGTGAATTTACTCACGCCAGGCTATCTTTTCACATGATTACTCTTGTGCAGTGAGGAAATAAAGGGTTTGCTTATACTTCACAGTGACTGTGGGCCGTGTTTGGATGAATGGAAGATTTTAATTCAATGTATGAATGAAAATCCCCCAAAATGGGTGAGGGTAATGCACAAAAGATAACATTTATATCTCAACTTGCTATTTGTGGAGAGTCTAAAGACGGATTTGAACTTTCCAGTGTCTGCAGTGTGAGAATCATAGAATTTACAGTACAGAAGGAGGCCATTCGGCCCATAGAGTCCGCACCGGCCCTTGGAAAGAGCACCCTACCCAAGCCCACACTTCCACCCTATCCCCATAACTCCACCCCACCCAACTTTTCTCTGGACACTAAGGACAACTGGTTTAGCACAGTGGGCTAAACAGCTGGCTTGTAATGCAGAACGAGGCCAGCAGCGCGGGTTTAATTCCTGTACCGGCTTCCCCGAACAGGTGCTCGAATGTGGCGACTAGGGGCATTTCACAGTTACTTCATTGAAGCTTACTTGCGATTATTATTATTAATTTAGCATGGCCAATCCACCTAACCTGCACATCTTTGGACATCTGGGCTGGGATTCTTCGAAATCCCGGCCAAGTGTTCATGCCGGCGTAAACACCGGAGTGGTGTACGCCGGCGTCAATGGGCCTCCTGGCCCAGCAATGCACCACTGTTCAGAGGGCTAGCACGGCGGCGGAGACCTGCGCGCTGCTCCGGTGCCGAAAGGAGGCCCTGCACGGCCGTCGCGGGTCCGCGCATGGTTGCTGTCTCCACGCCGGCACAGAGAAACATGTTGGGGACTTTACAGCGAGCCGCGCGGAACGAGATAGGCCCCCTCCATATCGCGGCCGCCCGCCGAATGGATGCCCCTGATCGGTGGCCTAGACCCCACTGGAGGCCCCCCTGCTCTGGTGTCAAATCCCCCACTCCCCTACCAGGATGTCCATAGCGGCCGCGGGTCCGAGCTCCTGCCTCGTGGTACCAGGATAGAACCACGCTGGCGGGACTCGGCGGAACTCGCCGGGAGTTCGGCCCGTCGCCTGCAAGAATCGCCACAGGGGCCTAATTCAGTGGCCCCCAACCAGTGCCGCGGCCACTGCGCGGGCGCAATTGCTGCCGGAGTAGCGTGGCGGGAATTTCCCCCGACCCAGCGATCCTACAACCTGTCGCGAGCTTGGAGAATCCCGCACATGAGGCCTGAGTGATTTTAATGTGGAGGTCCCCAGTTTTCCAAAATAGTCAAGTAGCAGCCAGCATCCACAAGAAAAGTCAAAAATCCATGGGCTTCCTCTGTCGCTGGTGTCTCTTGGGTCAGTTAGGTTGATGCACTGGGAAAACCACCCTCTCGGGCCTGCAAGTAAAATGGTCAGCGGAGCTCAGTGTGCAAACTTAGAGAAGAGATCCACCAGTTTCCATCACGTTTCCTTCTCACAAATTCGGAAGAGCCGTTTCAAGTCGTAGCCTGTGGAAAGAAAGTAGGATATTGCTGGCAATTAGGGATGGGCAATAAATGCTGGCCCAGCCAGCACCACCCACATCCCAGAATGAATCAAAAATAAAGTGGATGATTCCTCCTTGGATGGTCATGATGCAAATTGTCACTTCCCACACGTCAGGATAAATGTTATCTTTTGTACCGGCTAAGGGTGGCACGGTAGCTCCAGGGTCCCAGGTTCGATTCCCGGCTTGGGTCACTGTCTGAACAGAGTCTGCACGTTCTCCCCGTGTCTGCGTTGGGTTTCCTCCGGGTGCTCCGGTTTCCTCCCACAGTCCAAAGATGTGCAGGTTAGGTGGATTGACCAGGCTAACTTGCCCTTATTGTCCAAGAAGGTAAGGTGGAGTTACTGGGTTATGGGATAGGGTGGAGGTGTGGGCTTAAGTACGGTCTCTTTCCAAGGGCCCGATAGGCCGAGTGGCCTCCTTCTGCACTGTAAATTCTATGATTGTATTTGTCCATTCAGGCAGCGAATAATTTTGTGAACTGGACCACATTCAGATAGAAGCTGCTTGCTACAGGAAACAAATGGTCTGATGGATTCAGGCTGGCATTGTAGCAGGTATCTGGGAGATCACCCTTTGGCAGCAGGTTATGCCCATGTGACTGAGGAGGTTGAGAGGGGTCGTGGGGGGGGAGGGGGTAGTTGTGTGGTGGTGCTCAGCATATCAGTGGTCCAGATTATGTTTGAGGATCACAGAGCTGTTGGCCTGTGAGGGTAATTTAAAGTGGTACGGGAGTGACAGGGTGATTGCTGCATTCAGACGTTAGCTCTGGCTGTAACCATTGCCCTTGTATAGTGGCGGTAGGGATGACTGCTGCCCTGACATAGTCTCTGTGAGGTATAGTCAGCCCTGGAATATAGCACTGAGGATAAATGCTGCTGTGGTTTTCAGAGCTGAAGTAAACTACCATTCTGATTTGGTATCTCTGAGCATGAATGCAATGATTTGACTATTTTCTAATATATTGGCAAATCTTGAGTGTAAGAATGAGACAGAATTTCCAATTTTGCGTTCACGTTGACATTTTATTAAAATTATTGATTGGAAGCACTTACATTATTCCAGATTTCCTGGTCGTCTTAGATATCCATCTGTTTATTTGTCCATTTTCTCCGATGTACCAGGAAAACTCTATAGACAGATCCTGATGGACAAGAACTTATTTTTTTTGTCGATTCGAGTAATCAGATAATCTGAATATCAAGAGATTTAGTTGTGGAGCCTAAAGTAAAATGTCTGAAATAATCCAAATGCTTATGCCCAGTTGTGAGATGAATTTGTCTTATTTCAGTGCTACATGGTGAGAACAGCAGATGGTGATAGCAACTATGCGGTAAGTAGATGCAAAAATCTTACTGATTCCAAGTCGCTGAATGCAAACATAATGAGGAAAGGAATTGGATTCGGCCTGTTTTTGGCATAAGTATCATGAAGCATAATTACCCCTCATCTGGTTGAGTTGAGGCAGGCAGCAAACAAACGTCTCTGCCTCTCGGCCACATCATTGTAACAAGCTTCTCCATTGTGGTAGAGTCTTGGACTAGAGGGCATCAACCCAGAATAATGGGTGGCCCATTTAAGACAGAGATGAGGAGGAGTTTCTTCTCTTTATTGCAGAGGGCTGTAGAAGCTGGAACTTTAAGTATGTTCAAGGCTGAGATGGACAGATTTTCAATCAGTAAGGGAATAAAGGGTTTTGGGGATAAGGTTCGAAAGTGGAGTTGAGGATTTTCATATCAGATCAGTCATGATCTCAGTGAATGGCAGAGCAGACTCGATGGGCTCAATGGCCTTCTGCTCCTACGTCTTATGGTCTCAGCCCAATGCAAAATGTGCTGCAGGCTCAGAAGGGTTCTCAGATGTGTGCACAGCTAGCACAGTGTACAGCTAGTCAACACCTCTTATAGGCAGCCTGCACTCCTTCAAGGGGAGCTTCACTCATGCTGCTGGATTTGCTTGAAAAACCTCAAGCAGGCTTTGGGGGAAAGTAGACGATGGCATATGAAGGCCAGAGAAAGAGAGCTCCCAGGTTTCCTGTTGTGACTCTGGAGGCCCTGGTGGTGGCTGTCGAAAAAGTGAGAGATGCCATGTTTCCACTGGGGGAGTGAAGAGGTTCTCAGGCATGCCCTGCAAAGGAAATGGAAGAAGGTCATCAGGGAGGTCGATTCTTGGGGTCTGGCACAGAGGATCTGGCTGCATTGCTGGAAATACCTCACGCAGGCAGTCAAGGTCAGTGAATGCTTCTTCAAAAGACATCACCGAGACATTTCACCGCCAACCTCTCATACTGCTGAACGCACCATGATCCCATCACTCACACATCAACAATCAGGACTCATATCAATCATTCAGAGGCTCCATCTCACTCATATAAACATACCAGTCTAAGATCCATCTCTTGCATTTCACACATATTTCCAGCTATTTAGCTTTGGCAGGCACATCACTCAAACATAATGCCGAAGAATCCTGTTTCTGACACCATGAGGTAGGCTTTGTAGTCTTGAATATATTAACAGTGAGTCTTTATTAACAGCTCATAGCTATTTACATATGCAGTCGAGGATACAGGTATGGAGCTGACACCATCCTCGGTCTTTATGCATTTCTGTCCATCTCTGGATTGAACCTGGCTCTGGTCATGTGCCTTCTTACATAACTGTGGGGAAAATATTGTACTGAGTCCCACCATTAATCCTGTATGTGCCAGACTCTACTACTACACCTCTCATCATTCTTGCCTCCCAGAAGTCTTCATCCATGGATTTAGAGTTACTTCAGTTTACTTGAAATCTTAAATTGTGTTAAGCCTTGGGCATATAACTTATTGTTATAATTTTAATGTTGTCCTCGCATTATTGCTGTAACAGTCTTAACATTAAGAACATTCTCGCTACCCCATCTCCCCGCCTTCAAGTCCTTGAAGTCAGAGCTTCAGGTGGTCTGGAGTCCCTAAAATCCTTTCATATCTTGTTCACTGTTCTGTCAGGAGAGTGCCAGGCTCTGATGGTTCTGGTTCTTATTGTTGACTTGGAGATTGGACTGGTTGGGCGGTACATGGTTGTTGTTACTCTTGCTCTTCTTCTGCCATCTCAAGGAGTTCAAGGGCTTTGCAATATCCCTGCACAGAAGCAAGACATGCCGATTCCAGACAATATACATCAGCTCAAAGATCTGTTTATTGCATACCTCAATGTTTCAGGATCTTGCCAATGACCAGGAGTTGGACTCCCCTTGTTCCATAATGTGGACTACCCATCATTCTACTCCAAAGACCTTCGGGCCATGGTTCCTTGACTGAAGACTGTCACGCTGGCATCTGAATCAAATTTACAATTTGTTAGATCGCGATTTACCAAAATGTTACCATTCCAAAATGAAGAGCAACTTATCTGATATCACCCAAGAAGCGTGGTTCCGTGTCTTCAGGGTTTTCGGTCTTGACCTCATGGATTACTTTTGACATGTCTGTGTGGTACTGGGGTTTTGACTTCCAGTCTACCAAAGCTCCCCTTGCAATGCAGTGGAAGCATTGGGCAGTACTCGCAGGACATGATCTTTCCTGTGAGGGTACTTTGCACTGCTGCATTGGCAAAATCACTCTGCATAGCAGTTCAGGAATTGCTTTCCTTGTCTGGGATGGTCCCTGTATTTCTGTGACCTGATATGGTGGGCTGAGAGTTAGTTTCTCCCCAAGAAGTGTTCTCTCCCCTTAGCATGATCCTGTGTTGGTCATGTAGGTCAGAGAGTCTAACTAGTTGGATTGCCTTGCCTAGGGTAAGACCATCTTTAGCTCGTAGGTCAGAGAGTGAATCATCTGCAATGCCCACCATGATTCTGTCTCAGATGAGCACAGACTTCATACTGCCATATTCACATCCCTTGGCTTGCCTACAGAGATTCCCCAGACATCTGGACTCTATTATTAAATTTTGCTTTCTCCAATATTTTGTTGGATCTCAGGTTGAAATAAACTTCGAAGCCTTTTAAAACATCATCAAGTTTTGCAGATGACTCATTGATAGCTTGCCATGCAATGATGTGATCTACAATTCGCCCAACTCATAGGACACTGAACTTTCCTGTGAGGGTACTTTGCACCGAAGTGCTGGCAAAATCACTCTACAGAGCAGTTCAGGAATTGATTTCTTTGTCTTGGATGGTCTCTGTATTTTAATTTGAAAACGTCAACAAGTTTAGCAGATGAATCATCGATATGTCATCTGCAATTGGCCCAACTGAGTAAAGGAGTGTATTGACTTGTTCTGCTTCTGAATTTTTATTTGTACCTATGGCAACGCTGAATCTTAAAATTCTTTCCTCCTAAGAGTCAAATTCTGTAACTGGTCTGGACCATGGATGAATCCCAGTGGAGCTGGAAATGTGAATTATGATCCACTTGGAAGATTTTCAAAAGTGTGGGCACAGCTTTAAGAGATTTGAGGCCCCCAAGATGGCATCACCATTAATTGCCAAACAATGGATCTTCTCAAGCTTGCCATTTTTGGGCAGCCTTTTACAAAATTGAGGCGGCATAGTTCTGCCTGAAGAAGGGTCTGCAATGACTGTGTGGATTGGCTGGCTGCCAACTTAATTTTATCAGCCGTATAGTGTTGTGAGTCAGGATGCATAGAAAAGAACCGGACAATCATGAAATACCAGAAGTAGACACAATCAAATATTAATTTATTACTTTTTTGCCGAACGTGTTGAGACTTGGAGCCAGGAATCGGGCTTAGTTATTTCTTTCACATGACGTTTCTGACTGAATAAACAAACATGGGTTTCTCAGGACTGACTGGCCTTGCATTTGCAAAAAAACTTTGACCCTTATTTTCCTGCCCGTTTTCAGACTTAAGTTGATTGTCCACCGCACATGCCTGGTGCGACCAGCCAAAAATGTAGATGCACAGGCACGCTCGCTGGAAGCGTGCCACATTTAATCCCCCGATGTAGTTTTTTTCACCTGCTTTCCTTCCACCACTGCGCAGAAGAGACAGCGTTAACTTGGCCGGCTTGCTCCGATGTTAGGTGAGTTTTTATTTGTGCTTTTTTTCATGGTTCAGGATCATCGAGCAGAGGCAGGAGTCGGGAGCTATTTTTCTGTTGTGTTAATGTTTTATTTTATTCGTGCTTAGCATTTATAAATATATTTAAAATGCAAATAAAGTGAAAGGAAGATATATATTTATTTTGTTAAATATTTGGTTTGCTATGAGGCTGTTAATTCCATTAAAAAGTGAGTTTGGAGTCACAGAAAATGAAAGAAAGATTTTTTAAAAACTCCATTAAAGAAGCTATAATGGTTAGAATGGATTTGGAGTGTATGTAATCTTCAGCGATCACTCGCTAATGAGCATGCGTGTCCACTAAGATACTCCATGTTACTGGTCATAGATTCTATGGGTCCTTGAGCCCGATCTTAGAGCTGCATCTTCAATCACTCACTTGGCAGGGGTTTCCAAAAGGTGGGGTCAGTCCTTGGACTCTATGTCGCGAGTATTCCTTTCTCAGGCTCCTTTTCCAGGCCTCCTCTTGTCATCGGATTTTCTTGAAGAATTGTGTCCCTTCAATCAGGATGCTCCTTCAAGTAGGCCTCTTCTGAGCAAGGATCAACTAGGCATTAACCCATTACCCATTTCTTGAGGTAAGCTTTTGAGGTGTCTTTGAAGAGCTTCCTTTGTCCTCCTCTTGTTCGGGCTGCTTTCTTGAGCTGGGTGTAGATTTGTTTTGGCAGTCGGGACTCTGATATCCTAAGTATGTGGGCGGTCTAGCAGAGCTGGCTTTGGATGGGTATAGCCGCGATACTGATGCTATTGACTCCTTCAAGGACACTAATGTTAGCACACCTGTCCTTCCAGCTGGTTCAGACCAAAAGTACATTTGAATTTTGCAATATATTTTAAGCTGTATTGTTTAAGAGTCTCCCTGATGTAACGTTCATCCTTACAAGTGATTACTTCAAATGCTTTCATGTAGGTCAGAGAGTTTAATGCCTGTAGGTCAGAAAGTGTAATGTCTTAGTTGACGTAGACAAGCCTCCTGTAAGCTAATATGAACTATCTCTCTGACAGGTATTGCAGAATCCAGTGCAGATTCAGAATCTGTCGTCGTGCTTCACCTCCGCTGGGGCATCTTGCTTATTGTTTGGCTCCTTAACATCAAACTTCTTTTGAGGCTTCAACATGGGGATCATAAGAGAAGAGTTAGGCTACAGCTCCTCCTGGCGAGGAAGCAAATCAGTTATCTATACCTAAGAGCGTACAGGCACAGGACATCCCGAAATGATTTCAGAGGAGATGTGTGCCAGGCTTATGCTTCAGCAGCTGCTCCGTTTGGACTTTGAGCTTGTAAAATTAACAATTGATGTGTCTAAACCCTCACTACCTCTTTATCTCACTCCCTCTCTCTCTCCTTCCCACTCTCTCTCCTCCACCTCCTTCCCTCTCCTCTACAAATAGACAGTTGTATTTATATGGAAAATTATATTTTACTGACCATTGTGTTCAAGTGAGAAAATATGTTTTATTGCAAGAAATTTGTAAAAGTCGAGGTTGTTTTCTACAAAATGTAATTTTACAACCGATAAAGTTAAATATTAAATTAAATGTTAAATGGTTTCAAAGATTGGAATTTATAAAATTATTTTTGTCACTAAACGTTGTATATTAAACTTTACAATCTTCTACAAATGTCTCACTGAAACATCAAAACACAACATTTCATGTTGAGATAATTATAAATGTATAAGATAATTTAAGTAGAGAAGGCAGAAACATAATATACCGGTAACACAGTGGCACACCGGTTAGCACTGCTACCCCACCAAGGACCCGTATTCATTTTGGACTTGGGTGACTGTGTGATGTTTGCACTTTCTCCTGTGTCTGCATGGGTTTCCTCTGGGTACTTTGGTCTCCTCCCACAGCCAAAAGATGTGCATGTTAGATGGAGAGGCCATGCTAAATTGCCCAAAGGTTAGTGTCCAACGGTTAGGTGGGGCTATGGGGAGAGGGCAGGAGTGTAAGCCTGGGTAGGGTGCTCTTTTGGAGTGTCGGTGCAGGATCGATGGGTTGAATGGCTTTCTTCTGCACTGTACTGATTCTATGATTCTATAAACACAAAGCAAAAAAATATTAGATGTTACAAGGACAGTGACAACAAAAAGCCCTAGGGTGCTTTTAAAATCTTATGACAGTAATCTAAATTAAAACATTTGAACACTTTTAAGCATGCCATACGCAAAGGTAGAGAATAATATAGTGCAGATTTAAATAGTTTCACAGATTTAAAACAATGAAAAAAAGTCTGTTCATTTCTAAATGGATAATAATCACCTTTAATCATAAAAAATTAAAAATTACTTTAAAAGACCCAATAACAACAGCAATGCCTGTATTAAACAAAAATAAAAAATACTGTTAAAAAAACATATACATATCTTTAAAACACTTGTGAAGGATGGCACGGTGGTGCAATGGTTAGCACTGCTGCCTGACGGCGCTGATCCCGGTCCCAGTTCACTGTCCGTGTGGAGTTTGCACATTCTCCCCGTGTCTGAGTGGGTTTCACCGCCACAATCCAAAGATGTGCGGGGTAGGTGGATTGGACACACTAAATTGCCCCTTAATTGGAAAAGAAAGTCTTTAAACCACTTGTAAAACTTGTTGCATGGTGCCTTCAATATAAATCTGCAGTTTAAATGTCTGCCCTCAATGGGCGTTCCCATAGCTGCTGTATCACAAGGGGATGTGGCTACATCGAAATTGCGCCGCACTGGAGTCTGTGCAGGGTGTCCCCGCTGGAGGACCGAGGCTGTCGCTGGAACAGGAAGGCCCATCGCAATTTCTGAGCGCAGGTAAGTGCAGTTTCCTCTTCCAGTCTCAGCGGGCTGTGGCTTTCTGCCGATACTCGGACATTATGGCCCATTGCCTCACCCTGCAGACAGTGAACTCTGCTTGCCAAAGTTGGACTTCCATGGGGGATTCAATGGAATCTTATGCTGATATAAAACTTCTACCCTTTCGCTTGCAGGCTCTTTCCTCTTTGGAACTTTTTTCTTTTTGCTGCATTTTCTCCACATCTGTAGCTTCAGTTGAAAGTTTGTTTCTGTTCAAAATCTGTTAAAGGTGTCCTTTTAATTAGCTTTTCTGCATTCTTGTGGGTGTAAGGGGTTTTGACTTGAATGCTGTCACCATGAGGAGTCTTGCTTTGGACACCATGAAGTAGGCTTCATAGTCTTGAGTATATTAACAGAAAATCTTTATTAACAATTCATCACTAGATACATATACATTAACCAGTACAGGCCTGGAGCTGACCCCATTCTAGGTCTTTACACATCTCTGTCCATCTCTATACTGCCCTTGGCTCTAGGTCACGTGCCTTTTTACACCATACTGTACTCAGTTCCGCATTAATCCTGCATGTACCATACTCTTATTCTACAAATGCAGCACACTCACTCGTATTCTTCTCTCTCGCCTGCAGGATAAAGTCATGCATAACCACAAGGATCATCAGAGAAACTACCAGGGACAGGCACACAAGGATCTTCTAAGTCTAATGGAGGAGATGGTGCTTGCATCATGGAGTTGCCTGTGAAGGAGGTCAGTGCATTGTGTCTTGTTGAAAGAATTTGGGATGATAGTATGTCGTTGTATAATGTCCCTCGTGCACTTCACCTCCATCCTGAAAACTGCCATGAAATGCATGGTGCAGATGGTGTGACTATGGACCTTTTCCACCCCACTTCGCTTCTCTCACCCCAACCCTACCTCGCTTTCTGATGCCCAAGAACTGTCTCCTGACCAGCTGCAAAGGCTAGAACAACACCACACCTGTGATGAAGAAACACCATCACACCAAATACCATTAGACGGGATGATTTGGAGGAGAACGCTGATGGTCATGCACAGTGAGATGCTCGGTGCATTCACAGGCCATCCACAGGGCCTGCGGGTATGATCAAGGAGTATGGAGGAATCTGGCTACAACTTAACACAGAGCTTGTGCCTATCCTTTCCAGTATGGACAGGGTGACCAACTCCAGGACAGAACTGTGAAACCAACACGTGATAGAGCTTCTGATGGTTGAAGTTACAGCTTCCACTGCATCACAAATGGAATACACTCAGGAATCGTAGTGTCGCAGTAAAAAGCTAAGATGGATATCATGAAATCAATGCTTGCTTCTAAGACCAGCCACCATGGCTGCAGAAATGTCCTGTCCTGGAGTTGGTCACCCTGTCCATACTGGAAAGGATAGGCACAAGCTCTGTGTTAAATTGTAGCCAGATTCCTCCATACTCCTTGATCATACCCGCAGGCCCTGTGGATGGCCTGTGAATGCACCGAGCATCTCACTGTGCATGACCATCAGCGTTCTCCTCCAAGTCATCCCGTCTAATGGCATTTGGTGTGATGGCTGCAGAAATGAGTGCTCAAGAGGCCTTGCAGGGTCTCAGAGCAGTCCAGGAATCTGTGCACCAGCAGATTACTAAGATTGCTGAGTCACCTTGCCAGGGGAATGACAATTGCTTGTGAAGCTCATATCTGCTGTCTTCTCTCAGGATTATAGCATTTGTGTTCATACGACTGCCATTCCACCAGTACCTTTGCTGTTGCCTGTCAGTCATTCATCCTGGGCTGATGCTGCCCATGTCAAGACAGTGCAGCCCAAAGCTGACCCAGATTTGCCTGAGGGCACCCTGAGAGGCCATCTGCAGTTTCCTGCAATGTAAGCCAGTAGCCTTCCATTAGAGATGGTACAGCCACTGGGAACATAACACTGAGCAGGAATATTAGGACACACAAAATCAATAAGATAGGCATTAATAGAAAGTACAACAGTGAAAAATTCAATTTTTTAGGTGAAAAGCCTTGTATTCGGGCAGATTAGAAGTGTACAAAGAAGTAAATTGACCATTAAAATTTTACACAATGCATGCCAAAATTGCCACCTGCACAGAACCTGCCCTGTTGCAGTGTCCAATGTCCACATGCCAATTCTCCCACCGTGGAACCTTAACCCAGTCTCCCAGAGAACTGCCATCATTTAAAGCCTGCGTGAGCAGCAGTGTGATATTTCTGAAACAGATACTGCAAATGGCATTTATACTGCAACCCTCAGTTTAATTAATAGGGAAAATTTTCATTCACAGTGAATGATCAGCTTTTGTAGGCAAAGGATAAAGATTCTGGCCAGTTAATGATTTATGGTCCCTTAAGTGCCCCTTCCTTTTATCGTTTGACTGTGCAAAATGTCAAAGCTGCTTGGCTGCCTTCTGGCCAGGCTGGGGAATGGTTCCTTTTCAGGCATTGTGCCCCACAGAGATGCCCCCCACCCACCTCGGCAAGATATTCACCCCCCCCCCCACCCCACTGAATTTCCTCTCCATCTCCCCAACAATGTAAAATATCAGAAATATTAATACAGAGGTAAAATCCTCATATCATACTTTGCCTCTAGCTCATAAATTAATTTAATTGTTTGCTAATATGTTAGTGTGGATCATTATGTACATTGCTGATGCCTGTATGCCTTTTTCTATTTATAGATGAGCGTGGACCATCTGGAGTGACAGCATGTACTGCACAGTGCCAAATGAAGGCACCAGTTTAGCAAACATCAAATCAGATATTTCGGCACCCGCATCTATACAATGTAACCATCACACCTCATGCGCACTAATCTAACACAGAGGAATACCTTTACCAGTACGGAATGATAATTGATGAGACTGGTGCAGGATTCCAGGTGTGACAGGTCCCAGTTATATACACAGCATCCGGATTACAAAGAGGACAATGGGCAGGATCTTATGGCCTCTGCCACCCAGCGGGATGTTACAGTCCCACCGAAGGGAATGGAAATTCTATCGCCCTCCTGACATGTGCCTTGCTGCTGGTGGACAGGATTTGAATGGACAGGATCAGGAGGTGAGTTGCTTTCCGTAGAATTCTCAGCCTCTCACCTGCTATTGTGGACACAGTATGTTTATGGCTGGACCTGTTTAATTTCTGGCCAATTGCAACCCCAAAGATCTTGATAGTTGGGGATTCAGCGATGGCCATGCCATTGAACTTTATTTGCTTTTACCCAGTTTCGGTCTCCACAGAGGTTTTGGCTTCTAATATCAGTTTCAGTCTTATTTTCCTTAGAAACCGGAACTGTCCCTTCCGTTTTTCAGTTTCCCTTTTCATTTATGGTCTGTCTCAAAAATAAAGCTTTGGAACCATGGATTAGTAATAATAATAATAATCACTTATTGTCACAAGTGGGCTTCAATTAAGTAACTGTGAAAAGCCCCTAGTCACCACATTCCAGCGCTGTTCGGGGAGGCCAGTACGGGAATAAAACTCGGGCTGCTGGCCTAGTTCTGCATTACAAGCCAGCACTTTAGCCCACTGTGCTAAGGATTCCATCACACATAAAATCTTCTCATAGCAAATTGGCAGTTTCTTCAATATTGTGTCTGATTTTCTTTCTCTTTGTTGTTCATGACGTGTATAAACACATTATCAGTTGGACAGAGTGGTCTTGTCTATAGTATAAATTCGGAATTATTCTATTTTGGACTTATATTGGACTTACGCTGCATGTGGCATCAAGCTGCAACGGTGTGCATCAACCCCCTCCAGTGATCTATCACTGGTTCTCTCAAAAATGCAGGAAAACCTCAGTCGCTCTAATTCTCCAGG
Organism: Scyliorhinus canicula; assembly: GCF_902713615.1. Taxonomy (NCBI): domain Eukaryota; kingdom Metazoa; phylum Chordata; class Chondrichthyes; order Carcharhiniformes; family Scyliorhinidae; genus Scyliorhinus; species Scyliorhinus canicula. The sequence goes on from NC_052148.1 coordinate 86,508,890, forward strand.
ATGTCTGTACAGATATCTGGAAGCTTCCTGGACTTTACACTCATGGGCAGGAGACACCAATCTGAGCCCGTGGGTAACTTAATTTGAGCTAAAATCTGGAAAACAGTGGGATTGAAAAAAGAAAAACAGAAAAGCAATAAGTTGAGATGGGAACTTTACAGAAATCAAACTGCAGGATGTTCTGACTGAAGCTGGTTTGCTTTACTTGAACATTTTCATTGAAATGCTGATGATTAATAATTTTCTGACTGTGCAACACAGCTTTAGTTTCTGTATTTTGAATCAATGTCTGAAAATTCAATACAGAGAATTCATCCCTGGTGACCGGGTTTGTTCAAGATCAAATGAATATAATTTTCTCTGCTAATCCATTGTTCATGAAGAAAATCAGCTCATGGTACTGACCAGGTAAAATGACACTGTTTTCACGTGAAATACTTCATTGTCCTGTGGCCCTGCAGCCCTTCCTGTCTTGATCAGATCAATTTTAAGAGAGGGCCCAAGGAAAGAGCAGAATTTAATCTATTCAGTGATAACCAATATAGAGAAAGTAGTTTAACCACCGGTTTAACCACCGGCTTAATGAGACTTAATTACTATCATAAGGTTCATTTTGAACAAATGGAAACATTTGAACTCCATTTCAATTATAGATTGAATGCAATAATTATTTTAACCCCTTTCGAACCTATGAGAATTGAGAATAAATACAATGGTGTTGAGCTCTGCTTTGGTTGTAGTTGGGAAATTGTGTCCAAGATTTGCTCGAGGTTCTGGTGGTAGGTTTACGTGTTTAGTTTCTGTTACAATGCATTATCGTAAAAATCACAACTTCCACAAGCCATGAAATCGAGCAGTGTAATAGAAGATAATAATTGACCATACCTTCAGAGCTCCAAGACAGTGTATCTGGGTGAGTTCCCCAATTCTGCGCTGGGCAACCCCACACCACAGAGGTTCCAACATGAGGATTGCACAGCAATTGCCCGGGATGTTCAAACGTCCAATAGGCAACAGCCCTGCTCTGGGAACCATCTGATTGAAATCGCAAATTTTGAATGATTCATGCCCGACATTACCCAGGAACTGGGCAGTGCGCAAGCAGTGGTGGAAGGGTTCTGGGGGGCGGGGGGGGAGGCTGTGGGTGATAGGGGTATGCTGTCGGATGGGGTGGGGGAGGTTCCAGCATGAATTCCTATGCTCTCTTTGCACTGGGCGACCTTTAAAAATGGCACCCAGTCCAAAACAAACACAGCGGTCAATAAGTTGGACGTTTTGGAGGACGTTGATTCCTATATGGAACCTCAAACGTGTGTTTTGTGAAAGCCACGAAGTATCCAGCATGAGTTCTAGAATAGACAGAAATAACATTTAGTTACAATAACATATATGTATATATATGTGTACACACACAACAGCAGCAGCAACTCCCTTGCTGCTCACTTCTCTCTAGCTGGTTCCATACTGGCCAGCTCTATTTATGCAGGGAATTGCTAATGATTTCTCCGCCCCCCTCATTGGGGAAACTCATACTCCCTAAGGATTGTGGGATTGCCATTAGTCCCCAGCCAGTGGTAAGCAGGCAGGTTCTAACATCCCTCCCCCACAAAAGTCCAAGGAATTCACCGAAAACCTAGACGAAGGAGGGCGTCAAACGCGTTTTGCATGAGTCTCCAGTTTGGGCGGCGTGTAACGAGACAAAGAACGGCGCTTCATTGATGAACGGTGTAACGGTTGTACATTCATGGCCCCTGAGCCCGAGGACTCCCCCTCTGAGGCGTCCTGTGTCTCCATCTCGAAGTCGGAGTCCAAAGCTTCCGTCATCTCGCCGTCTCTATCTCCATGTGGTTCTGCAATGACCTGCGCAGGCTTTGAGTGCGGCACCAGAGGAAGATTGTGAGGAATACCCTCCACTGTGTCAGGCCTCTGTGGCTGTAGAAGTGAGCTCCGGGGGCGGGGAATCTTTGGAAGAAATGGTCTTCTGGACCGAACATGGTCGACATGGTTGCGCAGGAGACTACCCTGGGCTTGCACCTGGTCAGAGATAGGGCCTGATCGATGAAAGATAACGCCAAGGACCCACTGGGCACCACCAGCAAAATTTCGAATTAACAATGGGTCACCGGGCGCAAACTGCCTAATCGGCCGATACCGAGAAAGGCCATGTCCCTGATGTTCTTGAGTGCACCGTACATTTGCGCCCATGTCCAGGAAAACCATGCTAAGGCGCGTGCGAAGTCTTCGGCCCATTAGGAGTTCTGCGGGAGCCACCCCAGTCACTGCATGTGGAGTGGTCCTGTATGAAAACAAAAAACGAGCCAGTCTCGTGTCCATAGAGCTGGAAGACTGCTTCTTTAGGCCCCATTTGAATGTCTGCACTGTGCGCTCCGCCAACCCATTGGAAGATGGGTGGTATGGGGCGGTGCGGATATGGCGTATGCTGTTCATCTTCATGAACCTCGCAAACTTGCGCAAGTCAAGGAGATACAGCCGGAGTGAGGCACATCCAGAGTGGGAATTGCAATTTGGTGCAGTGAGGTAATCAGGAAAGGTAAGTGGTAAATCTAATTTTGCTGTTTTTCAGTTAAAAGTGCAGTGTGTAGCTTAGTGGCTGATAGGCTGAAGCCACCCCACCCTAATTGCTGAGAGGCAGTTATCTGTCAGTCACCTGAGGCCTGTTTAGGGACACAAAGGTGCACATTGTATTCCTCTCTTTGAAGTTTAGGTAGTTTTGAGTCATCGGTTAGCTGAGGTCTGCATAAAAGACAGACAGAAAGCGCACTCAGTAAGCTTGCGCAAGTCAAGGAGACACAGCTGAAGTGAGGCACATCCAGACTGGGAATTGCAACTTGGTAATTTGGTGCAGTGAGGTAATTCGGTGCAGAGTGAGAGAAGGTGCTTTTTCGGAGGTGCTTTTTAACCCTGGTAAGTGACTGGTAAGTAGTTTTTATTTTCATTGTCTAATTCACTCCAAATGAGTGAGCTCTCATTCTACTTTCTTGAGCAAGGACTAAGGCACTGGGCGTGCCCGGAAATAGCGCGGCGTGGCTCCTGGTTCGACTTGGATACGGATTACAGCCCCATTTATTTTCCCCAAACTGGGCTGGAATACACCTGTGTACCATCCTAGTACCTCAGTCAACCCTCCAGAACCTGTTTGGAGGATTTGCTGTCACTGCAGCCGCAAATGGCGCAACCAGTCCCGACCCAACAGGCTGGGCCCATGGGCGCCACCACGATAAGTGGGAAACGCCCCTCCTAGCATCCAGAAATAACAGGGGTCATCGTAGTTCCGGCAATGTCCAATGGTTCCCCCGTGTAGGTGGCCAACCTGGCAGTTTAATGTAAGGGTCTGTATACCCTTCTTGATGCGGTCGAATGTCCTCTGGGCAATCACGGAGACCGTTGCGCCAGTATCCAACTCCATCTCAAGCGGATGACCATTGACCCGTACTGTCACCTTAATGAGGGCCACACGGAGCTGCCACACAATGCAGCTGCAGTCAGTCGTCCTCCATCTCCATGTCCTCAGGAATAATCGGCGCAGGTTAATCCAAATGGAAGGTACGGCCCCTGGGCTGACCCCAGTTTCGGTCGGAACGACGGCGCCTCTGGTGCCCCCAGGACTGGCGTTCGCAACGGGGTCAGCGCCCACAGGTCCGACACTGACATGGCCCCTCATCCATTGGTTCTGGAGAAGGCTCCCTTTGGGGAGGAACATCCGGCGGCCACTGGCGTCGATCCGGACGCCGACCCGCCCAAGGTACCACAGGGGTGCGGGGAGACGCTTTTGGACGGAAGGGGTTGTGCCCCAAGGCATGCACCTCCATTCCCTGTAGCTCCTGCACTCCCCGTTCTGTGCTCTCTTGGGATAATACTATTTGAATGGCCTGTTGAAAAGTCAATTATAGCTCAGCTAACAACTTTCTCTGGGTGGCCGTATTGTTAATATGGCAAACCAAACGGTCGCACAACAGTTATGACAAGGTCTCACCATAGTCACAGTACTCCGCAATCCAGCATAGCCTGGATAGAAACTCAGCAAGGGGTTCTGCTGGGGTCCTCTCAGAGGTATTAAACCGATAATGCTGGGCTATCGTGGATGGGGGTGGGTTAAAATGTTGCCCCACTGAGGTCATAAGTTCATCAAACGTCTTGGTGTCCGGCGCAGCTGGGTACGTAAGGCCCCTAATCACCCCAAATGTCTGTGGGCCGCAGGCGGTGAGCAAAATGACCACCTGGTGCTTGTTTTCAGTGATGTTGTTTGCCCGGAAATAGTAACGCATCCGTTATGCGTTCTGGTTCCAACTTTCCAGTGCAGCATCAAAGACATCCAAACGTCCATACAGAGGCATGGTGTAACAGAAAATAAATTTCCAACCTGTATCCAACAAAAGTCCAGGGAGGTGGCATCAGCAGGGTAGACAGCTAGCCACTTTAATCCTCATCGCCAGTTTTGTGAGGGGCACAAAGAATCCAGCACGAGTTGTAGAATAAAATAAATAACATTTATATATACACATACACACAACAGCAGCATCAACTCCCTTGCTGCTCACTCCTCTCTAGCTGGTTCCATACTGGCCAGCTTTATTTATGCAGGGACCTGCTAATGATTTCTCCGCCCCACCCCCCTCATTGGGGAATCTCATACTCCCTAAAGATTGTGGGATTGCCATTAGGCCCCAGCCAGTGGTAAGCAGGCAGGTTATAACAGTTTGTTTTTTCATGTTGACTGCAACCTCTGGTGTTTTTGGTTGCATTTCTACCACATCTGTTGTTTCCTCAAATGGAGTCAACTTAGGCTTTGGAGGTTGACTCGATGTTGAAATGTGTTCAACTGGGGTACTGTTGTTCACAGCTGTTTCCGGTACTGTCAGATTCTCAGATATACACAGGTCCTCATTTGGCACAGTTTGTTGTGGCCTTCCGTCAGGTAAAGTTAATCTGGAGAGTCCATCATCGTTCCCATGCAGATTTGATTGATGATATGTTATCATACAGGTGTGAGCTGACGAAAGTAATGGCTATCTCTGCATCTGGTTCACTGCTAAAGATGGAGTACTGATGTGTGACCCCAATATTGTTATCAGTGATCAGTTAGCAAAGTAAATTTCTATCCACATAGCTATTGGTAAAAACGTTTGATCCTGAAGATGGTGCCCAGAGCTTCCTTATTTATCTGTGCTTTGCTCATTTCTGCTTTGTTCAAGGATCTTGGTGCAGACGCTATTGGCTTCCCTTCCCTATTGGGCATTTTATGAGAAACCAATGTTCTGACCCATAAAGTGATGTGTTGCAAGCCAGTTGCAAGGGTAACTTTGGATCAAAGTGTATCAGCACTTCTAACTTCAATAATGCCTCTTGCGAAACAGTTTCCGGTAACAATATTGCCCATCTCCATTTTCACTGGTTGTCCATGCAGTCATGGAATGACCCAGTAATGGGTCATTGCGCCCACAATGGTCAGTACGTTCAATGACAGTTCATCATCTGACTGTGACACTGGTCCTTTTTTGCACCTTTTTCGTCTCACATGGACACTCTGCCCTCTTTTCAATTTCTTATTTGACATATTTGGATCTTGCTTTTAATAATTTTGTTTCAAATGTGTTGCATTCTCCAGCACGCATGTTCGATGTGCCCCTTTTTAACCACAATTCCCGCATTTTGCATCTTTGTCCAGTTTTTACACATCAGTGGCAGTTTGAACCTATGTTAGTGTTCAGGTCTCAGCTGATATTTTATGGTTTTTAATGCTGGAAGTTAATTGTTGGTTACGTTTATAGAACCTGACTCTCTCGGCAATGGCCAAAGCTTTATTTGAGTACTGGGTCTGAAATAGCTCTGCCAGTTCACCATAAAGTTTTCGAGCTTGTTTTGCTGGTTGCATCCAACTTAGCAGAAGGTTGAAAATTTCCCCCCTTTGTACTCAGGGCAGTCAAGACTACTATGTCCTCCGAACGTTTGTTCATCTGAACAAAGTATTCAAATCTGTCCGTGTGTGAGCTCCGACGCTCGGTGCTTTCATCATATGGTACCACGTGTAATGTTCTTGTCAGATGGCCTGATTTATATTACAAGAGCAATTGTAGCTAAAGCTATAAATGATTTATTAATCAACTAAAACAACAGATGAATAACAGCATGATCATGCACAAGCAACCTCTCTCTCCAGCGCCCTCCAGCCAGTCTGCCATCACCTGACTCTAACATTCACTTATATACTAGTAAGACTCCTAGTGGTCAGTCATTGAATTTCAACACAACCATGATATCACTACATCCCCTTTCCTTTGAAGGAATAAATTAATACATTATCAACAGTATATTTACATGTGATATCATGGGCCTGTAAGTCGAACAGTATTAATTTAACAAATATACATAAAGCAAGCATAGTATGTACACATAGTCCAAATCTACAAATTAAGTTGATCAGGTTTTCTTCTGACTCTGGTTGATCTTCTCAAAGTTTGACCTTGTGGCTCAGAACTTGTAGATTCAATGTTCTCCATGACATTCTAATGCTCAGGAACTGCCAAACTTTCTGACATTACAGCTGACGTTGATTCTGATGTAGATCCATCATCCATCACCTTGTTGCGAAAGTCTTCTCTGGTTTTCAAGAGTGTGCGACGATTTCTTCTTAAAACCAACCCTGCCTCTGTCTGTACATTGTCGGAACGAGGTGCTACTTCTTCAAGTACAATGGCTTTTCCTGACCAATTGCCTGAATCTTCTAATCTCACAATGTCATCTCTACTCAGAGGTAGTAAAGTTCTAGACATTCTATCATAGAACTGTTTTTGTTTTGCTTTAATGCTTTGTATTTCCTGCAGTACCACTGCATTCCTGTCCTTCCTTCCCAAATATGGAAGTGTGGTACACAACCTTCTATTCATGAGTAACTCTGCTGCCGACGTACCAGATTAAGAAGTCTTACAACATCAGGTTAAAGTCCAACAGGTTTGTTTCGAATCACTAGCTTTTGGAGCGCAGCTCCTTCCTCGGGTGAATCACAGCTACCATATCACAATGGTAACGCTTTGTAATGTGATTTCATAGCATTTACAGTGCAGAAGGAAGCCATTCAGCTCATCGAGTCTGCACCAGCTCTTTGAAAGAACACCCCACCCAAGCCCACACCTCCACCCTATCCCAGAACCCAGAAACCCCACCCAACATTAAGGGAAAATTTGGAGACTAAGGGCAATTTAGCATGACCAATCTACTTGACCTGCACATCTTTGGACTGTGGGAGGAAACCGGAGCACCCAGAGGAAACCCACGCAGACACGGGGAGAACGTGCCGACTCCGCACAGACAATGACCCAAGGTGGGAATCGAACCTGGGACCTTGGAGCATTGAAGCAATTGCGCTAACCACTATGCTATCGTGCTGCAGTTTGTTTCGGTGCTTTAGATAATGCATCTTCTTTAAATTCTATCTTGTTGGCGACTGGTAGTGCACTAAAATCAGTGAACACGTCACTTAATTCGTTGGTAATGTTCTCAGAATCGGCAGAATTTTGATCCAATCCTTTGTGGATGCGATATACCAACTGCACTACGGGGCGCGATTCTCTGCAAATGCGGCGAGTCGTAAAGGCTGCCGTGAAACTGGCCGTGTTTCACGGCAGCCTCCGCGCCCCCTCCCGGGACCCGATTCTCCCCCCCGGGCGGGGTTAGCAGCGGGGCCCCGTGAAGCACGGCATCGCGGGCTTAGCGACCGTCGCTAAGTCCATGCGCCAAGCGTCACACCGGCTGACGCGCACGATGACGTCAGCCGTGCATGCGTGGATTGGACGGCTCCAACCCGCGCATGCGTGGGGCCGTCATCTCCCTCGGCCGCCCTGTGGACTGATCCTGCGGGGCGGCGGAGGGAGAAAGAGTGCGTCCGTTACGATCGCGGGCCCATGCCCCCCTTGGCACGCCCGTGGTACTGCCGTGCCAATCAGGGCCCTGGATGCCCAGAACGGGCATGTTGCGGCCGATTTTACGACGGCAGCAAGCAGGTGTGTTTAAAGGCCTGGGAACTCGGCCCATCGGCCTGGGGAGAATCGCTGTTCGCCGTAAAAAACGCGAGCAGCGATTTGTGTCGTGGGGCGGCCGTGGGGGGGGGGGGGGGGGGGAGAATATCGGGAGGGCATGAAAAATGTCGGGGACGCCCTCCCGCTATTCTCCGACCCGTCGTGGGCAGCGGAGAATCGCGCCCAATTCTTCACAGGACTGATCACCAAACAATGAATCAAGACCTCGGACACAATACAGAATGGAACAGAATAAACTGTGTTCTTCACTACCACACTCAGGTCACAAGGACCACACATTTGATGCTTGAACAATTATAATCTCTCAGAAGTATTTTGTGATTTCTTCTAATCGGCTGCAGCTTTAGATTTTTCAAATCAGTAACGCTGATTAAACTGCCATTGGCACCAGTGGCTAACTTCAATGAGACCACTTTAGGATCAGTCTGCATTTTTTGTAAGTGCTGAAGAATTTTTTAATGTCTCCAAAAAATTCTTCTTCTCTGTTATTACTCCAATAAACAATGACATTTCATCACTAGAGACTGTGGGCGGAATTCTCTGATAATGGGGCTATGTACCTGCGCCCGTGGGTAAACGGGCGCGATCCACTCTGGCATTCCTAGAGTGATTCTCCATTTTGCAGGGGGCTAGAAGGGCCCTGGAGTGCTCCTCTCAGCTCCGGCTGCCGTTACAGGGCCCTGTACTTCCAGCCGCAGATCCGCGCATGGACAATATAGACCCCCCCGTGATTGCGCGCAACCGCCGATCGGTGGCCCCCGATCGTGAGCCTGGCCACCCTGGATGTCCCTCCAGTGACTGATCCCCCCCCCCTCCCCACCAGGGCAGCTGCGGACCAAGTCCCTAGCCACCACTTCGAGCTCTCGCCGGGTGGAACCATGAGTGAACCACACCGGCGGGAACTCAGCCAGTTGTCGGCTGAGAATCGCCGCGGGGGCCTCTTTCAATGGCCCTGATGGTGTCGCGTTGACCGCACGCGATTGCCGTTGGACCCGATCGCAGGTCTGACGCCCATTCACCGCCCCTGCGCCAAACGCGATTGCGGCGTGGAGGCTCAGAGAATCCCGGCTTGTGTCGTCCACTGTGCTGGCTGATAGGGGCTGAGCTAAGAGTAGCTCAGAGTAACAATTCTGAGCAAAGTGAGTTTTCCTTTCCATCGAGAACAAAACTTGCCAAATGCTGGACACCGCCTTAATTTGTGCCTTTGATCACGTCGTATACACAGAAATACTTTGTCTTCATTTCTAACCTGTTTGTTGGTGTGTAAGGAGCTGCAGGAAATTTCCCGCCTTTTTTCAGAATTTTCCCGCCCTTTTGTAAAAAGGATGGCAACCGGAGTGTTTTCACCTCCAAGAAGATGCCGCCAATACTGAGAAACATTTTAGAATACTGTGCATCGACCTTCTTAGCCTGAAAAATCTTAACTGTTTGTTCCAAAGACAGCTTAGATTCCCTCAGCAACTTTTTCTCAACTTATTTTCATTCACACCAGACACAATCTGGTCCTGAATCATGGAAGCTTTGACTGCAGAAAAATTATAAGTTTTAGCTTTTAACTTTAAATCAGTGATGAAATGATCTATGGACTCCCCTGTCTTCTGTGAATGAGACCTAAACACATAGCTTTCATAAATTTCATTCTTTCTGGGGCTGCAATGTGCATCAAAGTTTGAATTCAGGAACACGTTTACTATCTTCATTATTTGCAAATTTAAATGTACTGAATACAGCAATTGCTGCTGTTAGGAGCATCACTACCTTATGCAAATCTAATTGATCTCCTAAATTTACTGCAGTAAAAAAACAGATTACATTATTGTTTGAACACACACCAGTTGTTGTCCATATTACCATGAAATATGAGACTCATTGGTGGCTTCAATGTCTCCATGCTGTTAATTAAGGCAGTCTATAAAATCTTCAAATCTCTGTGGACCTTGTGGCAGGCTGATAGTTTTTTCCCCCAGTGTTAATAACATACAACTCTGGTACCATGCAATGTTCTTGTCGGATGGCCTGATTTATATTACAAGAACACTTGTAGAAAGCTATAAACGATTTATTAACATTAACTGTTGGTAAACGATATACAAAACAACAGATGAATTACAGTATGATCTTGCACAAACAACATCTCTCTCCAGCTCCTTCCAGCCAGTCAGCCATCACCTGACTCTAACATTCACTTATATACTACTGAGACTCCTAGTGGTCAGTCAGTAAATTACAACACAACAATGATATCAGTACACCATGTGCTAACCCCCCCCCCCACTGCCATTTTTACTATGAAAACATTTGCATAAGTACAAATGTGCCATGAAGTTTTTAGCCTCACCTTGCTTCTATTTTTCAAACAAAGTAATCCTGAGCCAGCCTGTTCCAATCCCCTAGCTCTCAATTAATTTGTTACTTTATTTGCTACTCACAGTAGACGGAGCACTTGAGTACTGTTCCAGAATGTTCTGAGCAGAGCAAGTGGCAGCTTCTTTTCTGATGCCGTTTCTTCTGAAATCTTGTTGAATTTAGATTTCTTCAATGGTTTCTGTTATTATTCGGCACCCTTCAATTACCAGCTTTAGTGTAGCAATGTTTTTATTGCCTTAGACATTTATGGATGGCTGCAGCATGGATCGATGATTTATTTTTACTCACTGGATTTCTGTAGTTCTTTCTCATGTTTTTGCAGTGTGGATTCCGACCACTTCTTTGCCAGTTTTCTTTGTGATATTTCAAAAGAGAAGCTTGAAAATCATGAAGGTACAAGAGCAAACAAAAGCTTTATTGGGAAGGTGTTGTTACACATGCTGCTCGTGTAGATTGGTTGCTAGCCTGCCCAAACTGCAGATGATGTCATCAGTACATCATGTGATCAAACTCTTAAAGTGACCCTGTTCCAACTAGGAACAAACATGAATAAACAATTATCAGATTAAGATCGGACCAAATCTGATACTGAGCTACAAAAGGGGTTATCAGAATAGGTGACCAAATAGCTTAGTCAAAGAGGTACGCTTAAAGGAACCTCTTGAAGCTGGAGAGAGGACAAAAGATTGAGGCAAGGATTTACAGAGATTAGGGGCAAAGCAACCCTAAAGGTACAGCCACCAATTGCTGAGTGAAGTCAATCAAGGATGCACCAGAATTGGAGGAACACAGAGTTTTCAGATGGTTGCAAGGCTTTGCGATGATTACAAACACAGGATGTAACAAGACCTTGGAAACATTTGAACACTAAATGAGATTTTAAAATGTGTTGCTGGTCTGGGTGTCAGTGTAGGTCAGTGAGCTCAGGGATGATGGGTGATCGGGATTTTGTGTGGGTTAGGACACATGTAATGGGGCTAGCTGAGTTGCTTTTGCAGAGAACCAGCATGGATAAAATGGACCAAATAGCCTCCTTCTGTACTGTGACCATCCTATGATTCTCTGGGCTGAATTTGATGCAGGAGGCAGGAGTTCCGCTGCTGGATTGAAGCCAGGATCTAACCCTGCTTTGGCAGATGGCGGGATCCAGGGAGGCACATTGCCAATGGAGGCCAATTAAGTGGTCGTTGCTTCATCCCCAATCCAAATAAGGATTCCACCACCATTTTACAAGACATCCTGTCTCCTAGCCCATCGCTAAAGGACTGGTAAAACTCTGACCTGTATTTTGAACCATGACACGTGGAAACTGAGAAAACTGGCAAAAGTTGTTCAATAGTTTTCAAAAATGGACAGCTACAAATTGTCCAAAATATAGGCCGCGTGAAATGTAAAGATTAGGTGTTACACAGAGACCAGTCAACGTCTAAAGTGTTGCTATAACTAAGTGAACTAAACAACATGAAACCATTGCTTATAGAGTGGTGGATTTGGATTGTATGTCTTGTTTTGATTTTCCATTACATTATCCATAGGACATTCACCTGCATTTTTTGAAAATATTACTATAATATAAGGATATCTGGCATAGCAAGGGTTAATGTGAGACTGGGAAGAGAGTACCACCCACAGTGTAAATAGACACATAATCTGAGACTAGGGTCAGTTCTAGACTGGACAGAGACCTGTGTAGAAGCAAGCATGGAGTTAGCTCATAGCTTGGGCTACACCCTGTGTATAAGTACATAGTTATGTGTTAGCGATAAGCACACAATGTTTAAGCATTCAAGACTCAAAACATCCTTGTGAGACCTATTGAACATACAATGCACAACACACAGTACTTAGCACTGCTGCCTCACAGCGCCAGGGATCGAGGTTCAATTCCAACCTTGACTGTCTGTGTGGAGTTTGCATATTCTCCCCATGCCTGCATGTATTTCCTCCTGGTGCTCCAGTTTTCTCCCGCAGTCCAAAGATGTGCAGGTTACGTGGATTGACCATGTTAAGTTACCTCTAAGGCCCAGAGGCTAGGTGGGGTTACTGGGTTACGGGCATAAGGTGGGGATATGGGCTTAGGTAGGGTGCTTTTTCAGAAGGTCGGTGCAGAATTGATTGTCCGAATGGCTTCCTCTGCACAGTAGTGACTCTATACTCTATAATTAATTAGTAATGATATGGACTTGCATGTGCTTCAGTATAACTTCAGGAGTAACGTTAAAACAATTACCATCCTGTAATGAACTCCAATTGGCTTTATTGGTTGGCCAATTGGAGTATGAGCTCCCTCAATGATAGCTCATTGAGGGGGCCCATATAATCACCTGTGTAGGCTTTGTGAGCCAGTCTTAAGTTGACTGGACTGCTAGCAGCACTGTTTGTAGCTGCTCCTGTAATATCGTTATTGTAAATAAATATTGGTGTGGTGACGGAACTCCTGCCTCCCATGGATTACTGCAGTGGCGACGAGGTAAACTACGAATTTTGCGGAGACCAGCTGCCGCACTCGGAGGGTAAGCCTTGCCATTTTAAAAATGCCGTTTTTTGGGAGGTTAGAGACAGTAATGACTCTAAATGTTTTGGACACCCTACCAGTAGTGGCACAACATATTCGGTTGTGGACGCAAAAAGACCCAGTTTTAGCCAAGATGAAGCATTTACTGCTAACAGGGGAACTGGAAAGACCAGTGGATCCCAGATGCACCCATACTGGAGCAGAAGGGACCAAATAACCGTAGAAGACGGTATCCTATTATGGGGAGCCCGGGTAATCGTCCCAGCTCAGGGCCATCAGGCAATCTTAACTGAGTTACATCATGGACACCCAGCGGTTCTAAAATGAAGATGCTAGCTCGAAGCTACGTTTGGTAGCCAGGTTTGGACACAGACATAGCAGCCTTGGTACGTCGGAGCTAGGAGTGCCAACAGGGGCAAAGAGTGCCACCAGCGGCGCCATTGCACCCATGGGAATGGCCAGGCAGACCGTGGACCCGCCTGCATATTGACCACGCCGGCCCTTTCATGGGCTCAATGTTTTTGGTGATAGTGGACGCCCACTCCAAATGGTTGGACGTCCACCGGGTAAACACGGCAAGCACAGCATCGACAATTGAAAAGCTCAGGGCCTCGTTTGCAACACATGGACTTCCGGAGGTATTGGTGTCGGACAATGGAACGGCATTCACAAGTGGGGAATTTGGAAAATTCCTGAAGGAAAACGGAGTCCGTCACATCAAAACGGCCCCTTACCATCCAGCGACCAATGGCCTGGCAGAGAGAGCGGTCCAGACACTTAAAGCGGGACTCAAGAAGCAGCCAGCAGCGTCAATAGACACAAAGCTCTCCCGCTGGCTGTTTGATTACGGAACCACACCTCATTCCACAACGGGCATACCGCCAGCTGAACTCTTAATAGGAAGGCGGCTGTGAACGAGGCTGAGTCTCCTTTTCCCAAATTTAATGGGGAAAGTGGAGAAACAACAGGAGGCCCAATGTAGGGGGCATGATAATAGTCGGCAGCAGAGACATTTCCAGGTGGGGGCACCGGTTTGGGTCAAGAATTATGGGAATGGACCAACGTGGGTCAAAGGCACGGTAGAGTCCCAAACAGGGCCCATATCCTATGAGGTTTCAATAGGAGGTAAGGTGCTGAAGAAACACCTAGACCAAATAAGGGCAGCAGAATCACACCTGGAGGCAGGCGAAGCAGGACCGCCTCAAGCTGGGATAGCCCAGACGGAAAGGATACCCACACCCCAGCCCCGAGCAATTTCTCCAGACCCCGTCATCCAGTCATCAGAGTCGGAGATGGACACACTCGACGAGGCCGCCGCGACACCTCTCCCCGAGGAGGAGGAAGAACAACTTCCAAGGAGGTCGTCAAGGAAAAGACGGGCACCTATAAGGTACACCCCGCCCACTTTGGAGAATGACCCGGCAGACGACACAGAGGTGACAGACCCAGACATGAGGAGCAGGAAGAAGCTCAGAGGAATGTCAGCTGGCAGGAATTCCTCGGACCATCGGGGGGGGGGGGGGGGGGGGGGGGGGTGTAATGAACTCCAATTGGCTTTATTGGTTAGCCAATTGGAGTATGAGCTCCCTCAATGATAGCTCATTGAGGGGGCCCATATAATCACCTGTGTAGGCTTTGTGAGCCAGTCTTAAGTTGACTGGACTGCTAGCAGCACTGTTTGTAGCTGCTCCTGTAATATCGTTATTGTAAATAAATATTGGTGTGGTGACAGAACTCCTGCCTCCCATGGATTACTACACATCCAATGATATAGCGAGCACAGCAAAGGAGTAAATAGTCATGGGATGCTATCACCATCACCAATATCAACTTGAAAGAAACATAAAAGCAAGGAAGTTAAACTTAAAACTTTACACAGCACCGATTAGACTTCATCTGGAGAGTTGTGTTAAATTCTGAGAATGGCACGTTAGGGAGAATGTTAAGGCCTCGGATAGGGACAGAAGAGATTCATTCGAATGGTACAGGGAATGAGAGACTTCGGTCATGTGGCAGGTGGATTGGTGACCAGAAGACACAGATTTAAGGTGATTGCGTTTGCACCCATAATGCTTTTGGCCTTTGTTTTCCTCCTTTGAAACAGTTAAAGAGGGTTATTTTCTTTTACTGGAAATACAAAACATTGAAAAGTGCAATCATTAGAAGAAATAAAATGCACAAAAATGAGATTTACTGGAAGAGGTGGATTTTATGCTCTCTGATGTGCTTGAACTAATACTTCTGGTCTGCCACTATTAACATTTCCTTATGGACTAGGGTGCTCTGATAATAATGGTGAAGGTTCTCTCTCTCTCTCTCTCCAGTTGCTGCATAGTATTAAAATTACTTCAATTATGAACACATAAACAAATGGAAAACAGTTTTTCTAACACATTTCAGAGGTGTGATTCACAGGAAAAAACAAGCCAACAGATTACACAACACATCACCTGAGCACACTGCAGTCATTTCCTGGAATGGGGATTTCAGTGTAATTTGTTAGGTTGTGTGGATCTTGAAATAATTTTAAAAAAATTCTCTGCAGAAAATCCCTTCTGCTATTATTTCCAAACTATGGATATAATACAAGTCCAGCGATGGATAGTTAAATAAAGTCAGCTAATGCATCAATTTCAGGGAAAATCCTCTTCATCTCTGCCAAGTAGTTGTAACAGATCTTGAAGGAAATAAATTTTCACATTTGATAAAAGTTGGACCAGCACCAGGACATTCTTCTAATGAATGGAATAAATTGTTCAAATTTACGTTTAACGACTTTGTTGTCATATATCATTTCGTTGGGGACAAGCACAAATTGAATCAATATGTCACTGTGTCTCTGAGAAACTGTCAATTCATCTCAACACATTTCTGCTCTGGTTTTTGCAAAACTCGAATGGTGAAAGGAACATTTGATTGATTGATTGACTGTAACAACCTTCAATCCCACTTTCAAAATTGATCTACTTGGTTATATCTTGACGTGGATGGTTTATGAAAAAGATCACCATTCCCAGTGAAAAAGGTATTTTTCTTTTGAAATGAATGCACTCAAATTTTAGACAATGGTGCTGAAGACCATACAGTGTTGATGCAGTGGGAGAATTTACCGGGCAATCTGTGGTAGGTCTTGTCTGTAAGTTGAGCCCAAGCCGAACTCCATGAAAGCTTTCCTTCTGAAGGTCTTTTCTTTGGGCAGCACGGTAGCACAAGTGACTAGCACTGTGGCTTCACAGCACCAGGGTCCCAGGTTCGATTCCCCGCTGGGTCACTGTCGGTGCGGAGTCTGCACGTTCTCCCCATGTCCACGTTTCCTCTGGGTGCTCCGGTTTCCTCCCACAGTCCAAAGACATGCAGGTTAGGTGGATTGGCCATGCTAAATTGCCGTTAGTGACCAAAAAAGGATAGGAGGGGTTATTGGGTTATGGGGATAGGGTGGAAGTGAGGGCTTAAGTGGGTTGGTGCAGACTCGATGGGCTGAATGGCCTCTTTCTGCACTGTATGTTCAGACACGACTACGAAGGCATTAAGGTTGCAATCAGCAAATCACTCACAGTGGGCTAAATTCTCCGCCTCACGATGTCGCAAACGACAACCACGATCAGGCGGAGAATCGGGCGTCCTGCCAAAATCGAGGTCCGCGCCCGGTATTGAATCCGCCGCCATGCTCCAGTACCTTGCTGGTGGCGATGACGAGGTTTGCGTCCTGCTCCGGGCACTCTATGAAGCGCCCCCCCCCCCCCCCCCCCCCCCCCCCCCCCCCCCCCCCAATCTCAGGCAGAAGTCACGTGGACGTGGTTTACTACAGGTATTTACAAAGGGAAACTGGGCTCCTTGGCTGCTGAGGCAGAGAAAGAAGGTGAGCAAAGTTTGAAAAAATGTTTAATTTGTAGTGCTTGCTGGGGGGTGGCTGCCAGGGCCAGGGGGAGTAGCGGGGAATGACTTGGTGACATCTCCATGGATTCGGGGTGTCAAACTCAGGATCGGGGTGATCTGGCTCAGGCTTCTATTGCTGCAGGATTTGTTTTAAACGCACCCATTTGACACACGTTACAGACCCCTGGCTGATCACACTGCTGACTGATCACTATGTCTTGTAAATGTTCACAGAGCTTCTGGTTATTTGGAGCCCACTCAGGCCGTCCCTCTGGAAACCCACAGACCCCAGCTGACCTATCAATGGGATTGGCATGGTCAAGCTCAATCAGTGGCACATCAGGTACTTCCACTCCTCAGTTCACTCTTCAGAAGTGCACCCCACTGCAGGGGAAGCAGAATCCCAGAGTTCACCCCAAACAAAGGACACATGCACAGTGACATTTGACACCTTCCTTAGCACACTGCCCCTCTCAAGGCAGAGGTCTCACCAGTGACACAGTCAGCTAGCCCACCCCTCAAGACCATCAGATGTCTCCAAGCCCTGCCTGCCCACTGACCCCCAGCTGCCATCAATCGTGTCACACCCAGGACCCACATCATACTGCAGCTACACTCTATAGGACCTGCCCACACACAAGCCTCCATGGAGGTGATTGGTGGCACACCGTGACCTTCTCCACGGCACAACCAGGTGCCAACCTGCTGGTGGGATAACACACGGCCCACTCAATGAGGATACCCTCTATAGACCGCACTGGGGCAACAGGACAAGGCAGAGCCTATCACTGACACTGGTTGCAGCAGCCACTGGTACCCCTGTTGACAGGGACGGGTGGTGAAGACAGAGGCTTCCGTGTGTCATTCACTGATGGGGACAGGGTACAGTGCCGAAGGCAACATTTCAGGGGAACGGCTGAGGGGTGGGGGTGGATTTGGGGGGAACATGTGGAGGGTGGAGCTGAAGTGCAACTCAGGGTCACCATGTACCCAGTTGGACTTGGATGGGCAAGGAAATACTCACCTTACTAACATGTCTTCTCTTTCCCCCCCTCTCTGCAGAGAATGAATTTCAGAGTAAAGCCAGAAATGCTTGCTACCTACCTGGCCGCAGCTGCTGTTGTGGGTCCATGGAAGGTGGAGGCTCAGGGCCTGCATTGGGAGGAACCTGCACAAGAGGAGCCAGCTCGAGAAGAGCAGGGGACAGCTGGTTAGGCTCATGCTGGGTGTCCAAAGGCCTCGGAGGAGGTGCAAAGGAGGTGCTGCATCAGGGAAGGGGTATACTGTCAGGGCCTGTCCTTCGAGGATATGCGGGACTGCCTGTGGCGCCAATGACTTTGGCTAAGCAAGGTGACCATGTGCCACCTTTGCCAGATGATGGCGCACCTAACGCTGCGAGGATATGGAGGCGGACACCCACTCCCGGTGGCCATAAAGGTGATGGTCACCCTGAACTTAAATGCCTCTGGGTCCTTCCAGAGTTACACGCTGTGGTCTTGGCTAATGACACCTGCCTGGAGGCCCCAGACCGACGTGGAGAACCATTATAACAATGTCCCGACATTATCCCGGCAAGACTAATAACCAAACTCTTCAATCTTGGACTTGACCCCTCCCTGTGTAGCTGAATCCTTGACTTCCTCACCAATAGACCGCAATCTGTCAGGATAGGCAATAGCACCTCCTCCACAATAGTCCTCAACCCTGGGGCTCCCGCGAGGAAGTGTGCTCAGTCCTCTACTGTACTCCCTATGCACACATGACTGTGTGGCAAGATTTAACTCCAACTCAATGTATAAGTTTGCGGATGATACGACTGTCGTGAGCTATATTTCAAACAACGACGAATCAGTCTACAGGAGGGAGATAAATCACCTGGTTACATGGTGTACTGAAAACAACCCCTCTCTAAATGTCGGGAAGACCAAGAAACTGATCATTGACTTCAGGAAGCGCAGCACGACACACACTCCCGTCTGTATGGGGCAGCAAGGTAGCATTGTGGACAGCACAATCGCTTCACAGCTCCAGGGTCCCAGGTTCGATTCCGGCTTGGGTCACTGTCTGTGCGGAGTCTACACATCCTCCCCGTGTGTGCGTGGGTTTCCTCCGGGTGCTCCGGTTTCCTCCCACAGTCCAAAGATGTGCGGGTTAGGTGGATTGGCCATGATAAATTGCCCTTAGTGTCCAAAATTGCCCTTAGTGTTGGGTGGGGTTACTGAGTTATGGGGATAGGGTGGAGGTGTTGACCTTGGGTAGGGGGTAGGGTGCTCTTTCCAAGAGCCGGTGCAGACTCGATGGGCCGAATGGCCTCCTTCTGCACTGTAAATTCTATCTATGTATATTTATATCTATCTATGTATTAATGGCTCCGAAGTGGAGACGGTCGATAGCTTTAAGTTCCTGGGGTCACCATCACCAAAGGTCTGTCCTGGTCCACTCACATTGATGCAACAATCAAGAAAGCCCAACAAAGTCTCTGCTTCATACGGAAGCTAAATAAATTTGGCATGTCTGCCTTGACTCTCACAAACCTCTATAGTGATGAGGAGATGCCAGTGTTGGACTGGGGTGAGCAGAGTAAGAAATGAAATTGAAAATCGCTTCTTGTCACGAGTAGGCTTCAAATGAAGTTACTGTGTCTTACAACACCAGGTTAAAGTCCAAGAGGTTTGTTTCAAACACTAACTTTCAGAGCACTGCTCCTTCCTCAGGTGAATCAGGGAAACCTCTACAGATGTGCGATACAGAGCATCTTATCCGGCTGCATCACAGCCTGGTATGGCAACTGCTCGGTCCAAGATTGCAAGAAACTGCAGAGTGCGGGAAACTCAGCCCAATGCATCACACAAGCTTGCCACCCCCACATTGATTGTGTATACACCTCATGCTGTCTTAGGAAGGCAGACAGCATTATCAGAGACCCCCTCCCACCCAGGCATTGCCTTCTTTCAGAACCTTCCATCAGGCAGAAGGATCAGAGATCTGAAGACCCCCACATCCAGACACAGGAACAGCTTCTTCCCAACAGCTACAAGACTCGTCAACGACTCCCCCTCAGACTGATCTGTTCCCTGTAAGAACACTATTCACAACACCTTATGCTGCTCTTGCTCATGTATTTGCTTTGTTTGGCCCCTTGTTCCGCACTGTAATCAATCACTGTTTGTCGATGTACCATTTGTCAATGTTCTCTGTTTATTATTCTCTTTGCCTGCTATGTACGTACTGCGTACGTTCCCTCGGCCGCAGAAAAATACCTTACACAGTACTTCAGTACATGCGACAATAAATCAAATCAAAATCAAATCAAATCAAATCAAATCAAAGTCTATGCAGCAACCAGGAACGTCATTGAGCGGTGCATCGACATCCTCAAAATGTGCTTCCAATGCCTGGACCGCCCAGGAGGGTCTCGGACATAGGGCTGACCGGCCGTGTCCTGCACAACACCAAACAGCAGAGGGGGGGGGGGGGGGGGGGGGAGGCATGCTGGAGGAGGAGGAGAAACGCTGATGAGGATGGCCAGGAAGAACCAAACAGGCCTTTCACTGTGTGCTCTAGGGCCGCCGCACACGGAGTCTCTAGATTTGGTACCTATGAGGCCTAGACACTGGCAGCTCCATCACCTTTTCCCAACTTTCAATACTCTCCCCAAACCGTGGTGGCATGGTAGCACAGTGGTTAGCACAGTTGCTTAACAGGGTCTCAGGTTCAATTCCCGGCTTGGGTCACTGTCTGTGCGGAGTCTACACGTTCTTCCTGTCCCTCCATAGGTTTCCTCCGGGTGCTCCGGTTTCCTCCAGCAGTCCAAAGATGTGCAGGTTGGGTGGACTGGCAATGATAAAGTGCCCTTAGGTTAGATAGGGTTACGAGTTTACGGGGATAGGGTGGAGGTATGGGCTGATTAGTAAGTTTGCAGACAACACAAAGGTTGGTGGAATTGCGGATAGCGATGAGGACTGTCTGAGGATACAGCAGGATTTAGATTGTTTGGAGACTTGAGCGGAGAGATGGCAGATGGAGTTTAATCCGGACAAATGTAAGGTAATGCATTTTGGAAGGTCTAATGCAGGTAGGGAATATACAGTGAATGGTAGAACCCTCAAGAGTATTGAAAGTCAGGGAGATCTAGGTGTACAGGTCCACAGGTCACTGAAATGGGCAATACAGGTGCAAAAGGTAGTCAAGAAGGCATATGGCATGCTTGCCTTCATTGGCCGGTGCATTGAGTATAAATATTGGCAAGTCATGTTGCAGCTGTATAGAAGTATAGTGTTCAATTCTGGTCGCCACACTGCCAGAAGGATGTGGAGGCTTTAGAGAGAATGCAGAAGAGATTTACCAGGATGTTGCCTGGTATGGAGGGCATTAGCTATGAGTAGCTGTTGAATAAACTTGGTTAGTTCTCACTAGAACGATGGAGGTTGAGGGGCGACCTGATAGAGATCTACAAAATTATGAGGGGCATAGACAGAGTGGATAGTCAGAGGCTTTTCCCCAGGGTAGAGGGGTCAATTACTAGGTGGCATAGGTTTAAGGTGCGAAGGGCAAGGTTTAGAGTAGATGTACGAGGCACATTTTTTACACAGAGGGTAGTGGGTGCCTGGAACTCGTTGCCGGAGGAGGTGGTGGAAGCAGGGACGATAGTGACATTTAAGGGGCATCTTGACAAACACATGAATAGGATGGGAATAGGGGGATATTGACCCAGGAAGTGTAGAAGATTTTAGTTTAGACAGGCAGCATGGTGGGCACGGGCTTGGAGGGCCGAAGGTTCTGTTCCTGTGCTGAACGTTTCTTTGTTCTTTATTGTTCTTAAGTGGGGTGTTCTTTCCAGGAGCCGGTGCAAACTCGATGGGCTGAATGGCCTTCTTCTGCACTGTAAATTCTGTGATTAAACCCCCACCCACTTCCAAGTGCCACCTCCTTCCCCATAGCTGCTCACATCCTTCCCTGCCCCTTCTCCCTTCACTGCACCCCAGCTCCCTCTCCCCCCTAGAAGGGTCTGACTGGCGTCATTAAAGGGTGTTGGCCCTGGGCGGGCAGCACCAGTGAGACTTGTCCAGGGATGGAGGATAATGACAACTTGCTGTGAGATGAGCTCTGGTGCTCCTCATTGTTTGACAATGTCCGATTCCTGCCTTCAGGATCACCTTCCACCGCCCGCCCCAGTGATCCCTGAATATGTGCTGTCCAATCCATCTCACGGATCTATATATCTTTTGGGAGGTAGTGGAGGTGGGGGGGGGGTTGTAGGGTGGGCAGTTATGAGATGGTGAGCAGTGATGTGATACTCACTGGGTAAGCTGCCCTGCAAGGTGGCCTCACAATTCTAGCCCTGTTCCTGCTGACTCCGAGGGTGAGCCCAGGTAAAACATTCAATTGTACCGGGGGGTCTTGCACCGTTCCATCCTCCAACACCTACAATGTGGCTGGGGCATTTTTCATGCCGAATGACATAACTTTGAATTGGTATATACCATCTGGAGTCACAAAAGCTGAAATCTCCTCAGCCCATTCGGCTAAAGGTACCTGCCTGTAACCTTCAAGTAAATCCAGTTTAGAAATAAAAGCTGATTGTCCCACTGTCTCAATGCAATCTTCCAAACATGGGATGGGATAAGAGTCCATTCTTGTAACTGCATTAACCTTTCTATAGTCCACACACAACCATTGGGTACTGTGATTTTGGTACCATCACTTTGGGTGAGTTCCATTGGCTGCAACCCACTTTAATTATGCCATTTTTAAGCATACTCTCAATTTCTTTGTTAACTTGTGCCAATTTTAAAGGGTTAAGTCTATCTGGATGTTGTTTGATTGGAACAGCATTTCCCACATCTACATAATGTGTACCCATTTTAGTATTTCCCAATTTATCTCCACAAACTTGCCCACGTGATATGAGTAACTCTTTCAGATAAGTTTGTTTTTCCTCTGGAAGATAACTCAACAATTTATCCCAATTTTTAAGAACATCCTCAATTTCCAATTTAATTTGAGGTATGTCAAATTCACAGTCATCTGGATTTGGTTCATCACTTTGAGTTTGAATCATTAAAACCTCCTTTTTCTCTGATTCCCTTCAAAGTACCTTTTACATATTCACATGACACACTCGGTGAGTTTTCCTTCTATCTGGTGTTTTTACCACATAATTCACCTCACTTAATTTCCTTTCAATCTGATAAGGTCCACAAAATCTTGCTTTTAAAGGTTCACCTAACACTGGTCACAATACTAAAACTTTATCTCCACTTGCAAAACTACGAACTTTGGATTTCTTGTCCACTACCTGTTTCATCACATTTTTTGCAACTTTTAAATGTTGTCTAGCAAATTCACCTGCTCTATTTAATCGTTCCCAAAAATTTGACACGTAATCCAATAATGTAATTTCCGATTTCTCACCCACCAATTTTTCCTTAATCAATTTAAGTGGTCCTCTTACTTCATGACCAAAAATTAGTTCAAAAGGACTGAATTTGGATGACTCATTAGGTGCATCCCTAATTGCAAACAGTACGAATGGAATTCCTTTAGCCCAATCCTCTGGATAATCTTGACAATAAGCCCTCAACATTGTCTTTAATGTCTGATGCCACCTTTCTAACACTCCCTGCGATTCTGGATGGTATGCAGTTGATTTAAATTGTTTTATTCCGAAGTTACCCATAACTTCTTTGAATAAACTCGAGGTAAAATTTGATCCTTGATCCGATTGTATTTCTGTGGGTAGCCCATATCTAGTAAAGTATTTAAGTAACTCCTCCACAATCTTTTTTGCTGTAATATTACATACTGGAAAGGACTCTGGAAAACTAGTAGACACATCCATTATCATCAAAAGATATTGATTCCCACTTTTTGTTTTAGGAAGCAGTCCTATGCAATCAATTAGGACCCTTGTAAAAGGTTCCTCAAATATTGGAATGGGTATTAAGGGCGCTGGTTTTAGTACCGCTTGAGGTTTCCCTATCACTTGACACGTGTGACATGATTGACAAAATTTAACTACATCTTTATGTAGTCCAGGCCAATAAGAATGTTTTTGGATTTTAGCTTGAGTTTTCCTTATTCCCAAATGACCTCCCACTGGTACCTCATGTGCAACTTGCAACACCTCCTTTCTATACCCTACCGGCAATACTACTTGATGAACTTCTGCCCACTTTTCATTCGCCTGCACATGTAAAGGTCTCCATTTTCTCATCAAAACATCACTTTTCGGTAATAATACTTTGGTATACAGTGAGATTCCTCTTCTGTGTATGCTTTCTGATACATTCATTTTATTTCTCCATCTTTCTGTTGTAACTCCGCCAATTTTCCTGAACTAAAAATATCCGCCTCTGTTACCTCCTCAGGAAATTCAACAAAGCTAATCAAGCAAGATTTTCCTTCTTTGAAATCCATGTTGCCTATTTATTATTCTTATCGATTTTCTATACCCCCTATCGTTGGAATTCTATTATTTTTCCTTCCACCAGTGTTAAGCTAGCTGGTCCATAATTCCCTGGACATGTACTGCCCCCTTTCTTAGACAGAGGAACTGCATTAGCTACCCACCAGTCCTCTGGAATGACACTTTTTTCTAACAAATTCTTAAATATGTACAGTTAATGTCTCTGCTAATTCTTCCCCAGATTCTTTTAAAATATGTGGATGCAGTCCATCTGGATCAGGGACTTATGCTCTTTGAATTTGATTAGTTTATTCTACACATCTTTTTTTTAATGCCCTTTTCTTCAGACTCATTTCACCATTCAACGTCATGTCTACCTGTTCTAACATCCTGTATATCCATCGTATCTCTATTGCCATCCCAGCCTTACTTTTTTATTGATACGCTTGCAAAATATTTTACTATTTTTCTTATGTTCCATGACAATTTAATTTTATAGTTTCTCTTTGCCTTCCTAATTTTTTTGACAGCAATAAACTAACATGAAGATAAAAACATTAATTAAGGAGAAAATTCGCAATTTTATGCACAGTGAATGGTTTGTAGACTATTTTAGGATGTATTTGAGATATTTTTAACTGCAAATTAATTGCAAGGCAAGTAACAATTCAAGGCTTGACATTTTTTACCACAGAAGGTGACACTGCTTTTCAAGTTACTGCATCTTTTGAAACTATTTTCTTCCTGAGCTCTCTGTCCGAGTGTCGGTCTAACCCACAGCGCTGTGGCCTCTGCCATGGGTAGGATAAGGATGCAGGCCCCAATTCCATCCCTGCCAGAACAGACATCAGGACTCCATGCTGTTGAAACAAACCTGATCCGCACCCCAGTCATCCAACCAACTACCCCCCCCCCCTCCCCCCCCCCCCCCCCCCCCCACAAGAAGTCTGAGTTGCCTTGGCAATATGCAATGTTACATGCATGTTGTAGCCCTGAGCTATGGATAGTGAGGGTAGAGGCTCCAATTTTCTTTTCCATCGCATGGCTCATCAGGAGTCTCTCGCTCTCTTGCTGCCTGCCATTGGCTTATGTTGGAAGCATTTGCAGGTTGATATTTAACCTGTTTGGTGAAGTTATGAACACATCTTCCTTGGTCAGCAAGTTTTGGAGTGGGATTGAAACTTGGAGCTTCTGGCTGAGAGGCAGTGATGCCACCCAATGAGCCACAGGTCTCATAAGAATATAAGAACTAGGAGCAGGAGTAGGCCATTGGGTCCTTTGAGCCTGCTCCGCCATTCAATGAGATCATGGCTGATCTTTTGTGGACTCAGCTCTACTTTCCCGCCCGAACACCATAACCCTTTATTCCCTTATTATTAAAAAAATCTATCTACCTTTACCTGAAAACATTTACTGAAGGAGCCTCAACTGCTTCACTGGGCAGGGAATTCCATGGATTCACAGCCCTTTGGGTGAAGAAGTTCCTCCTCAACTCACTCCTTCTCCCCCTTATTTTGAGGCTGTGCCCCCTAGTTCTCCTTTCACCCACCAGTGGAAACAGCTTGCCCACATCTATCCTATCTATTCTCTTCATAATTTTATATGTTTCGATAAGATCCCCCCGCATTCTTCTAAATTCCAATGAGTACAGTCCAAGTCTACTCAACCTCTCCTTGTAATCCAACCCCCTCAGCACTGGGATTAACCTAGTGAATCGCCTCTGCACACCCTCCAGCGCCAGTACGTCCTTTCTCAAGTAAGGAGACCAAAACTGAACACAATACTCCAGGTGTGGCCTCCCTCCTATATCATTACACAGGACCAGGTCTGAGACTGCTTGTTCCCTCGTAGGTTCCATTACATACTGTTCTGGGAAACTATCACGGATACATTCTATAAACTTCTCCTCAAGGCTGCCTTGACCGACCTGGTTAAACCAAATAATATGTAGATTAAAATCCCCCATGATAACTGCTGTACCATTTCTACATGCATCAGTTATTTCTTTGCTTATTGCCTGCCTCACTGCGATGTTACTATTTGGTGACCTATAGACTGCTCCTGTCAGTGACTTTTTCACCTTACTATTCCTGATTTCCACCCCAATGGATTCAACCTTATCCTCCATAGTATCGATATCATCCCTCACTACTGCCCATATGTCATCCTTAAATAACAGAGCTACACCACCTCCCTTAACATCCACTCTGTCCTTCCGAATAGTTTGATACCCTTGGATATTTAAATCTCAGTCGTGACCATCCTTTAACCATGTTTCAGTAATGGCCACTAAATCATAGTCATTCACAATGATTTGCGCCAACAACTCATTTACCTTTTTCCGAATGCTACAAGCATTCAGGTAAAGTACCCTTATGTTGACTTTTATACCTCCCTTTTGAATCTTAACACCTCTATCAGCAACCTCGCCTGGATAATATTTCCGTTTAACTTTTATCCTAATTTTCCTTATCATTGAACCCATATCTTCATGTAACAACCTGCTGCGTCGCTTTCTATTTATGTTTTTACTTCCTGTTTTATTCCTTTTAGTATTACTGGGCCTATTCACTGAGCTCCCCTCAGTCACTGTACCCTGTACTGTGGCCCTTTTTGATTTTTGAATATTTTGACTCATTTCCTCATTGCGTTTTCAACAAACATAATATAATTGTCCAATTATGGAAGTTTTTCTTTTATATTTCAGTTGATAAAGACAAGCACAATTCATTCTGCACAACTCTTTTAATTATTTTAGTTTTCTTCATACTTGGATATAAAGTTATTTGGGAGTTTGGTGATCGATGTGTTATGGGCCAGGGTTTAGAGAACCCTGTATCCTGGAGTTCACCTGATCCACAGTTTTAATAGATTGTGGTATGGGGAGCACACGGCCCACTCTACCGTTGTGGTACAGCAGAACTGGGAAAGTATTTTTTCAAGCAAAACAATGTTTATTCTATGAACTCAAGTTAACCTTTTTAAAACATACAGTGAACATCTTAGCAACCATCAATTCAAATACAACCCCCAAAGAATCCTTTTACTAACGATTACTAAGTAATCAATTAAGTTTTCCTTTTAACATCCATAAGACTTAAAACTCCTTTTACCAGAAGCACATCAGGTTAAAGTCACGACTGTTATTAGTTTTAAATCACCAGGATGTCACATCACCATTCAAATCAATATCCCCAATTATTTAGTTCTCTTAATCATTGAACTGACCATTTAATTTTAGAACTTGTTTGAGATATATTGCGGGGGGGGGGGGGGGGGATTTTCCACCCCTGTTTTTGGGGTTAGGATTAGAGAACGAGAACAGAGGAGGGCATGGAGAATCGAGTGGGACACCCAAAATGGCTTTTAGTATGGCAGGATTTCCCCTCTTGATTGTCCCCTTGTCCACCTCCAGTGACATAATGGGGATCCTGACTTTAAAAGTCATTTGCTCAATTTTCCGCCCCGCGGCGCTGGCAACATGGATTGCGATTGTGCAGAGAATGGGGTATCTGGCCAAAATTGAGGTTCATTCTGGGTGCCAAACTGACCGCAATGCTCCGGCCCACTGCCGGTGGCAGGATCGGGCTTCACGCCCACATGCCGGCGGAGGATGCTAATGGTTGCAAATGGGTCTTAATGACTCATTTGCATCTGCTTAGTGGGAACGACACCAGAGTCTCTGGGCCCTCACGATTCTCCAATCCTCCGGGCCGGGAATCATGCAGGCATGGATCACTACAAGTGTCACCAAATGTGTACCTGACATGGTGGTCCTTGTGGTGGGCCAGGAGGGTAATTCCTCAAGGGAGTTGGCCCCAAAGTCCATGCAAGGGCCACCCACCCCCCACAATGCGCTGGGTGCTCAAAGAGGGTTAAGTGCATTCCAATCATGGCCCTTCACTCTTGAGTGATTTTGAAGTGCTAAGTTGGAAACTGACAGCGCTTAACTCTCTTTGATGTGGTTGATGTTTGTAAACATTGTGGTTGCAACACTTAGAGTGAAGAAGATGAATGAACAAAAAACAAAGAACAAAGAACAAAGAATAAAAAACAAAAGAACAAAGAACAAAGACCAAAGAAAAGTACAGCACAGGAACAGGCCCTGCGGCCCTCCAAGCCCGTGCCGTCCATGCTGCCCGTCCAAACTAAAATCTTCTACACTTCTTGGGTCTGTATCCCTCTATTCCCATCCTATTCATGTATGTGTCAAGATGCCGCTTAAATGCCACTATCGCCCTGTTCCACCAACTCCCCCGGCAGTGAGTTCCAGGCACACACTACCCTCTGTGTAAAAGACTTGTCTCGTATATATCCTCTAAAACTTGCCCCTCGCACCTTAAACCTATGCTCCCTATTAATTAACCCCTCTACCCTGGGGAAAAGCCTCTGACTATCCACTCTGTCTGTGCCCCTCATAATTTTGTAGACATCTATCAGGTTGCCCCTCAACCTCCGTTGTTCCAGTGTGAACAAACCGCGTTTATTCAACCGTTCCTCAAAGCTAATGCCCTACATACCAGGCAACATCCTGGTAAATCTCTTCTGCACCTTCTCTAAAGCCTCCACACCCTTCTGGTAGTGTGGCAACCAGAATTGAACACTATACTCCAAGTGTGGCCTAACTAAGGTTCTATACAGCTGCAACTTGACTTGCCAATTCTTATGCTCAATGCCCCGCCCAATGAAGGCAAGCATGCCATATGCCTGCTTGACTACCTTCTCCACCTGTGTCGCCCTTTTCAGTGACCTGTGGACCTGCACACCTAGATCTTTCTGACTTTCAATACTCTTGAGGGTTCTACCATTCACTGTATATTCCCTACCTGCATTAGACCTTCCAAAATGCATTACCTCACATTTGTCCGCATTAAACTCCATCTGCCATCTCTCCGCCCAAGTCTCCAAACATTCTAAATCCTGCTGTATCCTCTGACAGTCCTCATTGCTATCCGCAATTCCACCTACCTTTGTGCCATCTGCAAACTTACTAATCAGACCAGTTACATTTTCCTCCAAATCATTTATATATACTACGAACAGCATAGGTCCCAGCACTGATCCCTGCGGAACACCACTAGTCACAGCCTTCCAATTAGAAAAGCACCTTTCCATTGCTACTTTGCCTTCTATGACCTAGCCAGTTCTGATTCCACCTTGCCAGCTCAACCCTGATCCCGTGTGACTTCACCTTTTGTACCAGTCTACCATGAGGAACCTTGTCAAAGGCCTTACTGAAGTCCATATAGACAACCTCCACTGCCCTACCTGCATCAATCATCTTTGTGACCTCTTCGAAAAACTCTATCAAGTTAGTGATACATGACCTCCCCTTCACAAAACCGCGCTGCCTCTCGCTAATACGTCCATTTGCTTCCAAGAGGGAGTAGATCCGGTCTCGAAGAATTCTCTCCAGTAATTAGCAAGGCTCGCAGTTGTTTTGTGGGAACTCACTGCCCACTACCAGAAATAAATGAACGTCTGGCTGCTAAAGCAACTGAGAGGGTAAACACAGGTTTACAGCTGTACTCTTTCCAGAATGCTCCCAGTTGATTGTTACAATTGTAATTATTTCTACTGGCCCTGTCTTGACTACTCTCCAGCTTGCAGACAGACATCTCTTTTATGGGGGGAGGGGTTACTGGGGAGGATGCAGGGGAGTCCTCTTAGTTAAGGGGTTTCTGTGGGGGGGGGGTTCCTTTAGACATGAGACACGCAATGTCCCCCACAACATGCACCGGGCGAATAGATCCCTTTGGGGATCCACAGGTGAGCACAGCCCCCGGGGGAGTGGGTCATGCCTGGCAGGATCCTGGCATCACACTCCGACACTGCCTCCTGGGCAGTATCAGGGTGCAGTACCTAGGTAATGGCGAGGTGGTGTGAGCTCCATGGGGGTAGGAGGAAGGAGGAGGGGAGGGGCTGTGCCTCGCACACATGATGCTGTGGGACCCGCCCATTCAATTTTTTATTTGGCGGTAAAGTTAGGCAAGGCAACTAATGGGCTGCTCTCTTTTTCCTGCCTGTGACAATACTTTGAAAAAAAATTGGAAAATTCCGCCCAACACTAATAATGTCATGTGATGAACTATTCAATAACCAGCTTCAGATTTTTATATAGGCATGCAATTTCCATATTGAGAACGAACAAATGTTATTTTCTGCTGTAAATGGGTTGCTTGTGTGTCATGTGTTTTTTGGCTATATTTTCCCATGGTGCACTTTAAACCTTTGTTTGATGTTCTCTTAACTAATTCACTTCAATAATCCTGAGCTGCGTGAGCCAATAAAATGAACTCAGGTGCAGTTGTATCAACATCAAAGTTTTCCTTTGATGGAGTCATGGGAGTTAATTGATTTCCAAGGTGGTTCCCTGTGCCAGGATCTCCAATGAGACAGATTTATTGCTGATCTGGGTGCCAAGAGATTTCTCCTGTGTAGCCAATGCATACAACTCAAAAGGGCAACTCCTCACCCTGCCAACATATTTGTGTGTATGTGGAGCATTGCTGCCTGTGACTGCTTCACAAGAGCAGTCAAGTCTTTGAAGTCTTGCTGTGGTCTTCATGATAGCAGTGACAGATTTATGAGAAATGCTCCTGGCGATGCCAAAAATCCAGAGCTCCTGCATACTGATAAGAGTATTGGGATGTGCCCACTTTTGACCTCTGCTGTTGAGCCTGCAAACTGGGCTGAATTTGAGCAGCTGGAGTCCCCTTTTGAGGTGACTGGAAAATTTAGTTCAAGTTCCTTATTTCTTCAGTGACTCAGGTCATGATTGACATATAAACTCCTACATGAGACCCGCATAGCTATTTTGGGCACTGTAATACACTACACACACTCTCAGGTGACTGTGAACAATAAGTGTTGATGTATCATGTTGTGCAAGTATGTTAATAATGTCGTCGAGACCATGATCTCTACACCCACATCTAATCCACGATGGCCCCATACATTCTAAGTATTTTGTCTCCAACTGTTCCAAGCTGCAGCCACATACTGCACTCCCCACACACACCATCCTCGCCAACAAGGTGGCAGCGAGGAGCGCAGCTCCACGCTTAACCGACGCCGAGCTGCAGACCCTCCTGGCTGCGGTAGAGCAGAGGAGGATGACCTTGTGCCCCAGCCCAGGAAGGAGGCTGCCAGCCCCAGCCATTCGGCGGGCCTACGGGCAGGCGGCTGAGGTGGTCAGCGCCGTGGGCAATACTGCCCAGACAGGTCAGCAGTGCCGTAAAAAACTGCATATCCTCCTGAAGGTGGCCAGGTGAGTAGGCAGCACTATGCGACTGCCATCATTCCCAGTCCCAGTCCCACACACATCACACACCTCTCCCCACCCCAACCCGGAGGGCGGGCAAACACCCACCCTGCCCCACATTCCGGCACCTATACTGACCGTATGGCTAGGTGCCCTGGCCACTGAGGCCACCAGCTACCCACCCCCTGGGCTGCATTCATTGTCGGACTATCTAACACTGTTGTCTTCTATATCCCCCCCCCCCCCCCCACTCCCCCCCCCCTTCCCCCAGGAGAAGGCTGCGCACAACCGCTGGGAGCGGGAGAAGACCTGCAGCCCCTCACTGTGGCAGAGAAGGGTTCCCTGGACGTGGTTGGCAGCCCGGAGGAAGGGGAGGTCGTCGAGGTGGTGTTGGGTCGTGGGCGTGGATGTCAGACCCCACTGAGTTCCCTGTGACACATGTGTCAACCCCCACAAACACCATCCTCATCCCCACACCACCCTCACCCCTGCCCTCACCCCCACACCACCCTCACCCCCACCCTCACCCCCTCACCACCCTCACACCACCCTTACCCCCACGTCACCCCCACCGTCACTCTCACCACCACACCAGCCTCACCACTTCACCACCCCACACCACCCTTACCCCTGCCCTCACCCCCACACCACCCTCAACCCCACCCTCACCCCCTCACACCACCCTTACCCCCACATCACCCCCACCGTCACTCTCACCACCACACCAGCCTCACCACTTCACCACCCCACACCACCCTCACCCTACACCACCCCGCCCTCACCACCCCTCCATCTCCACCCACATGCTCACCCCACCACCCCTCTGGCCTGCGGTCTAATTATGCATCTTGTCTTCTGTTTTGCAGAACCTGCTGCAGATGGGGCGGGTCCATCTGGGGTTCCCCGCCCCCAGCCAGTGCCTCAGCCGAAGCCCCCACCGTGAGCTGACCAGTGCGAGAGCAGCTCAGACACCAGCCCTCCACACGAGACTCAGGAGATCCAGCAGCGCAAGTGCGGGGATGACACAGATTTCCCATCATAACTGTCTCCAACACCCTCCACCACCTCAGAGAAACTCACCGCAGTTGGTCACTTTAGTGAAGAGGCTTCTGGGACACTCTCTGCTGTGCAGCACACAGCTGCTCCGGTACAGCAGATGGAGGTAGGAATACCCAAAGGGGTGGACAGTCGGAGGTTAGGCTGACCCCAGGAACTAGCTGCCGTCCAGATGGGTTTCAGGCTTCTGGAAAGGACTGTCCCATCTATTGTGGAGATGCAGTCGCAGAGCCAGTGTGGGGTTGTCGGCGAGCATCCAGTATCTGCAGGTGCAGTTGGAGGGGTCCAACCACATGCAGCACCAGGAGATGGTGCTGGCAATCTGTGCCACCCAGGCCAACATTGCATGGGCCACAATGGGAACAACATTCGCTGTTCCGGTTCCTCAGCGATGCCAGTGTTAGCATATACTGGTGGGGGTTTATACTCCTGCTGCTCATGTTGGGTGCCACGATTGTTGAGCTGGGCTGTTCACAGCGCAGAGCTAATCCTGGATGATAGCACTATGTCCTGTATGTCTGAGGCACGGTCACACTCTAAATGTGTTATATATGTGAGTTATTGTAGTTGTGTCAATGTCTCTTTAAGATTTGAGTCAGGTGACCTGCATGACATCATTGGCTACTTCACGGGCTTTTCGGGAGTCTCGTGTCAAACCTTGTACAGTGAAGACCTTTTCAATAAACTTCTGTTAATTTTTCATCAAACCCATGTGCTGTTGCAATCCTATTTCTTTTAAGGTGTTAGTCTAAAGATACAACAGTTTGCAGACAAAACTGGCGACGAGAGTGGAATCAGAAGAAAGAGAAGAAAAATTGTTTTTCAGAAATCTGTTGGCAGCTTCAACAGATCAATCAATCAACTGATTAACAGAAGGTCAGAAAGCACTGGCCGCGAGATGGGTAAGGCTTTGGGGCAAAAATTCAAAGAAAGAGCCCATACCATTTTATACCAGCAATCCGAGGAGTAGGTTGTGGGGCTCTCCACATGCAGTGCAGACATGGAGGTAGAGCGGGGCAGAGAACAAAAAATTACCATAACTTTCAACAGTTAAAGCTGTTGGAAGTTTAAATTATTACAAGTTAAAGGTATTGCAAGTGAAACCTGATGTCAGTTAAAGATGTTCCAAATTGGTAATCCATCTTGAATGAACTAGACAACTGAATTAAATTTCAATGACATTTCAAATGCTCACCCACGTACTTTTTGAAGAATGAAGTTTCCTGCCTAAACTACCCTCCAAGGCAGTGCATTCCAGATTCCCACATCCCTTTAGGTGAAAATATATTTCCTAAAATCCCCTCTAGACCTCCTGCCTTTCACCTTAAAATTATGCCCCCTTGTTCTTGATCCTTCAACTAAGGGGAACAGCTGCTTTATATCCACAACATCTATGCGCCTCATAATCTTATACACCTCAATCAGGTCCCCTCTTAACCTTCTCTGCTCAAAAGGAAACAACGCGGCCTTATCCAGCCTCTCTTCATACCTCAAATGCTCCATCCCAGCCAACATCCTGGTAACTTTCCTCTGCACCCCCTCTTGTGCAATCACATCCTTCCTATCGTCACCAGAATTAAACACAATGTTTCAGTTGTAGTCTAACTAAAGTTTTTTACAGATCAAACATAATCTCCCTGCTCTTATAATCTATGCCGTGACTGATAAAGGAGCTAGTCTCCGAAAGCTAGTGAATCCAAATAAACCTGTTGGACTTTAACCTGGTGTTGTAAGGCTTCTCACTGTGCCCACCCCAGTCCAACGCCGGCATCTCCACATCACGACTGATAAAGGCAAGTGTCCCGTATGCCCTCTTAACTACCTTATTAACCTGTCCTGCCGCCTTCTGGGATCTGTAGACAAGTACCCAAGACCCTGCTCTTCCTCGGAGTTTCCTAGTAGCCTGCCATTCATTGAGAACTCTCTTGTCTTGTTACCCCTTCCAAAGTGCATCACCTCACACTTTTCAGGGTTAAATTCCACCTGCCACTGATCTGCCCATCTGATCAATCTGTCTAATTCCTCCTGTAACCTAAGACCTTCTTCACTGTTAACCACCTGGCCAATCCTCATGTTATCTGCATCGCCCACTACATTTTCTTCCACATTGTTTAAAGATATCGCAAATAATAAGGGACCCAGCACTGATCCCATGGCCTCCACTCACACAAACAGCCTTCTATCACCCTCTTGGCTCCTATCACTTAGCCAATTTTGATTCCAACTTGGCATCTTACCTGGATCCCATTGCTTTTATCTTCTTTATCAGTCTCCCATGTGGGACCTTGTGAAAGACTTGCTGAAATCCATATAAACTACATCAACTGCACTGCCCTCATCTACGCATCTGATTGCTTCTTCAAAACATTCAATCAAATTTGTGAGGCATGACCTTCTTCTGACAAAGCCATGCTGAATATCCATGACCAAACCTTACCTCTCCAAGTGGAGATTGATTCTGTCCTTCAGTATTGTCTCCAGTAGTTTCCCTATCACTGATGTGAGACTCACTGGTCTGTAATTCCCTGATATTTCTCTACCACCCTTCTTGAAAAGTGGAACCACATCAGTCATCCTCCAGTCGACTGGTACCTCTCCTATGGAGGTCAAGTTTCTGCATTCAGAAGCACTTCCTGAATACGCGGTCATCTAGGATGCCGGCAGGGGCCATGACTACCACAAATGACAGGTCACACATTCCACTTGGCTGACCTCACCTGCCATGCCTTAAACTTGGGTTTACTGAGTCCTATGCACTAATTTGCTGATTACCTAATCTGAAAGATACTCCATTTACTTTAGCTGTAGCCTCCTTCTCTTCGTCTCTGACATTTTACTTATCCCTGGTGCTTCTCAGTTAATCCCTTAATATTTTTCCAGCTTTTGGGTCTTGCTCTGCAACTGCCTCTTCTGACCTGCGAAAGTAGATGGGAAAACAAGACAGCATAAAAGAGAGAGAAAACCTCCCTCCTTCACTTCACCTAACTCCCATACTTACCAAACTATTAACTCCACTCACTGTTCGCTTCACTCTGTGCTAGATTTACGGAGGGCTTCTGATTTAAACTCTGTCTCAGCTGTTTAGGAACTGGTTTAAACCAGACTACCTGTTAGTCCCAGTGAACTATTCAAGCTACAGCAGCCCCACCCACTGGGAGAGATTGTTTTCCCTTCTCCTCAGCCCTAAAGATACTTAACTGTCTACCCTTTAGAATTTAAACCCTACTAAACAGTGTATGTTATCAAAGAACTAGCAGCAATTAGTACCAGAGTCTAACCATAAGACCATAAGACTATAAGATATAGGGGCAGAATTAGGCCTCTCGGCCCATCGAGTCTGCTCTGCCATTCAATCATGGATGATATTTTCTCATCGCAATTCTCCTGCCTTCTCCCCATAACCCCTGATCCTCTTATTAATCAAGAACCTATCTAACTGTCTTAAAGACACTCAATGATTTGGCCTCCACAGCCTTGTGCGGTGAAGAGTTCCACAAATTCACCACCCTCTGGCTGAAGAAATTCCTCCTCATCAATTCCCGTACCGGCCTCCCCGAACAGGCGCTGGAATGTGGCAACTAGGGGCTTTCCACAGTAACTTCATTGAAGCCTACTTATGACAATAAGCGATTATTATTATTATCTCAGTTTTAAAGGATCGTCCCTTTAGTCTGAGATGGTGTCCTCTGGTTCTACTTTTTCCTACAAATAGAAACATCCTCTCCACGTCCACTCTATCCAGGCCTCGCAGTATCCTGTAAGTTTCAATAAGATCCCCCCTCATCCTTCTGAACTCCAACGAGTATAGACCTAGAGTCCTCAACCGTTCCTCATACGACAAGTTCTTCATTCCAGGAATCATTCTTGTGAACCTCCTCTGGACCCTTTCCAAGGCCAGCACATACTTTCTTAGATCTGGGGCCCAAAACTGCTCACAATACTCCAAATGGGGTCTAACCAGAGCCTTATAGAGCCTCAGTACATCCCTGGTCTTGTATTCTAACTCATGAGATTAACTCTTAAACTCCCAAGTTTACTTAACTAGCGGCTGATTCAACCGCTATAAAAACATGAAAAATGAATCAAACCGGACGGACCACCCGCATTGACCCAGGCACCGGAAACGGCAACAGCAAACCCAGCCCTGTCGACCATCCGATGTCCTCCTTACTAACATCGGGGGCTTGTGCCAAAGTTGGGAGAGCTGTTTCACAGATTGGTCAAATAACAGCCTGACATAGTCATACTCACAGAATCGCATCTTACAGACAATATCCCAGACACCACTATCACCATTCCTGGGACGCCCTATCTCACCAGCAGGACAAACCCAACAGAGGTGGCGGCGGCACAGTGGTACACGGTCGGGAGGGAGTTGCCCTGGGTATCCTCAACATTGACTCTGGACCCCATGAAGTCTCATGGCTTCAGGTTAAACATAGATAAGGAAACCTCCTGCTGATTACCACGTGCCATCGACCATCAGCTGGTGAATCAGTACTCCTCTATGTTGAACGCCACTTGGAGGAAGCATTGAGGGTGGCAAGGGCGCAGAATACACTCAGGTTGGGGGACTTCAATGTCCATCACCAAGAGTGGCTCAGTAATACCACCACAGACTGAGACTGCAGCAGGTGATGAGGGGACCAACAAGAGGGAAAAACATACATGACCTCATTCTCACCAACCTGCCTGCAGCAGATGCATCTGTCCATGACAGAATTGGTGGAAGTGACCCCCGCACAGTCCTTGTGGAGACAAAGTCCTGCCTTCACATTGAGGATACTCTCCATCGTATTGTGTGGCACTACCACCGCGCTAAATGGGATAGACTTCGAACAGGTCTAGCAACTCAAGACTGGGCATTCATGAGGTGCTGTGGGCCATCAGCAGCAGCAGAATTGTATTCAACCACAATCTGCAACCTCATGGCCTGGCATACCCCCCACTCAACCATTATCACCAAGACAAGGAATCAACCCTGGTTCAATTAAAAGTGCAGGACAGCATGTCAGGAGCAACATCAGGCATACCAAAAAATGAGGTGTCGACCTGGTGAAGCTACAACACAGGACTACTTGTGTTCCAAACAGCATATGAAGCAAGTAATAGACAGAGCTGAGCGATTCCACAACAAAAGCATCAGATCTAAGCTCTGCAGTCCTGCCACATCCAACTGTGAATGGTGGTAGAAAATTAAACAACTCACTGAAGGAGGAGGCTCCTCAATGATGGAGGAGCCCAGCATATCTGTGCAAATGACAAGACTGAAGCATTCGCAACAATCTTCAGCCAGAAGTGCCAGGTGGATGATCCATCTTGGACTCCTCCAGTGGTCCCCAGCATCACAGATGTCAGTCTTCAGCCAATTCGATTCACCCATGTGATATGAAGAAACAGCTAAAAGCAAAGGCTATGGGCCCTGACAATATTCTGGCAATAGTACTTTAGACTTGTACTCCTGAACTTGCCACATCCCTAGCCAAGCTGTTACACTACAGTTACAACACTGGCATCTACCCGGCAATGTGGAAAATTGCCCAGCTGTGCCCTGTGCACACGAAACAGGATAAATCCAACCCAGCCAATTACTGCCCTATCAGTCTCCTCTCCATCATCAGCAAAATGATGGAAGGAGTCATCAACAGTGCTATCAAGCAGCACTTACTCAACAATTAGGGTGGCATGGTGACACAACGGTTTGCACTGCTGTTTCACTGCCCCAGGGACCCAGGTTCAATTCTGACCTCGGGTGACTGTGTGTGGTGTTTGCACTTCCTGTGCCTGCGTGGGTTTCCCCTGGTGCTCAGGTTTCCTCCCACAGTCCAAAAAAGGTTGGCTTGGATCACAGGGATAGCGTGGTGGCATGACCCTAGGTAGGTTGCTCTTTCAGAGGGTCAAAGGTCGAATGGCCTCCTTCTGCACTGTAGGGATTCTATGAATAATCTGCTCAGGGACAATTAGGATTCCGCCAGAGTCACTCATTTCAGCCTTGGTTCAAACATGGACAAAAAAGCTCAATGCAAGAGGTGAGGTGAGAGTGACTGCCCTTGACATCAAGGCAGCATTTGACCAAGTATGGTATCAAGGCGCCCTAGTTAAACTAGAGTCAATGGGAACCAGGGGGGAAAATCTCCGCTGGTTGGAGTCATACATAGAACATAGAACAGTACAGCCCAGAACAGGCCCTTCGGCCCTCGATGTTGTGCCGAGCAATGATCACCCTACTTAAACCCACGTAACCCGTATACCCGTAACCCAACAATCCCCCCATTAACCTTACACTACGGGCAATTTAGCATGGCCAATCCACCTAACCCGCACACCTTTGGACTGTGGGAGGAAACCGGAGCACCCGGAGGAAACCCACGCACACACAGGGAGGACGTGCAGACTCCACACAGACAGTGACCCAGCCGGGAATCGAACCTGGGACCCTGGAGCTGTGAAGCATTGATGCTAACCACCATGCTACCGTGAGGCCCCAAACCTGGCACAAATTAAAATGGTTGTGTTGGTTGGAGGTCAATCAGCTCACCTCCAGGACATCACTACAGGAGTTGCTCAGGGTAGTGCCCTAGGCCCAACCATCTTCAGCTGCTTCATTCCATCATAAGGTCTGAAGTGGGAATGTTTGCAGATGACTGCACAATGTTCAGCACCACCTGCAACTCCTCAAATAATTAAGCAGTCCGTGTCCAAATGCAGCAAGACTTGACAATATCCAGGCTTGGGATGACAAGTGGCAAGTTACATTCGCACCACACAAGTGTAAGGCAATGACCATCTTTTAATCTTTTACAAGAGAGAATCTAACCATCGCCCCTTGACATTCAATGGCATTTCCATCATTAAATCCCCACAATCAACATTCTGGGGGTTACCATTGATCAGAAACTGAACTGGACTAGCCATCTGAACACTGTGGCTACTAGAGTAGGTCAAATGCTAGGAATACTATGATGAGTAACTCACTTCCTGACCCCCCCAAAGTCTGTCAACCATTTACAAGGCACAAGTCAGGAGTGCAATGGAATACTCTCCACTTGCCTGGATGAGTGCTGTTCCAACAACACTCAAGAAGCTCGCTCAGGATAAAGCAGCCTGCTTGATTGGTACCCCTTCTACAAATATTCAATCCCTCCACCACTGACGAGCAGTGGCAGCCGTGTGCACCATCCACAAGGTGCACTGCAGGAATTCACCAAGGTTCCTTTGGCAGCACCTTCCAAACCCAGGACCACTATCATCTAGAAGAACAAGAGCAGCAGATATCCGGGAACCCCACCACCTGGAGGTTCCCTCCAAATCACTCACCACCCCGACATGGAAATATATCACCGTTCCTTCACGGTCACTGAGTCAAAATCCTGGAATTCCCTTCCTCACAGCACAATAGGTGTATCTACACCTCTAGGGCTGCAGTCCTCAAGAAGGCAGCTCACCAGCACCTTTTGAAGCGCAACTAGGATGGGCAATAAATGCTGGCCTAGCCAGCGATGCCCTAAGCCATTAAGCTTCACTCTGTCCCTAATTCCTGAGACCATCTATGAAAAGAATCTTAACCACCTGTCATTAAATCCAGCAGATGTGATCTTGAGGACCTCAACTGAAGAGATGGTCAGAGGTTACATCACAGTCAAGTTTGAGCTAAAGGGACAAACCACAGAGTTACCATTCCATGTGGTGTAAAGACGTTTTCCAGCTCTCTTTGGCCGCTCTTGGCTGGAAAGGATTAAACTGAACTGGAGTGCTGTCGACGGTTTAGTCGAGGACCATAATGGAAAAAGGCAGCAGTGTGTTTGAAGCCATACCAGTGTCCCTGAAGGCAGCATGGTAGCACAGTGGTTAGCACAGTTGCTTCACAGCTCCAGGGTCCCAGGTTTGATTCTCGGCTTGGGTCACTGTCTGTGCGGAGTCTGCACGCTCTCCTCATATGTGCATGGGTTTCCTCCGGATGCTCCGGTTTCCTCCCACAGTCCAAAGATGTGCGGATTGGCCATGGTAAATTGGTTAATTGGGGTTACTGGGTTATGGTGATAGGATGAGGTTGTGGGCTTGAGTGGGGTGGTCTTTCCAAGGCCAGTGCAGACTCGATGGGCCGAATGGCCTCCTTCGGCACTGTAAATTCTATGATATAAATCTATGAAGATTAAGTAAAATAGCCTGCTGAAATGTCTCAAGACTGGAGCTGTACCCTACACAATATGTCCAAAGAGTGAAATGGAATTACTGAGACTTGTGGAAACAGGAGTCTTAAAACCCATCACTACTTATAACTTGGCAACCCCTATTGTACCTGTTATGAAGCTGGATGGTACAATTTTTATCTGCGGAGATTTATGATAATCAATTGGGACCATATGCCGATTAATACCCAATACCATTGATTGAAGATTTGTTCGCAGGCCCAGCTGGAGGACAGAGATTCAGCAAGATTGATCTATCGCAGACCTACCTGCGAATTAACGTAGCAGCTGAATCTCAACAGCTGCTCACCATCATCA
Organism: Scyliorhinus canicula; assembly: GCF_902713615.1. Taxonomy (NCBI): domain Eukaryota; kingdom Metazoa; phylum Chordata; class Chondrichthyes; order Carcharhiniformes; family Scyliorhinidae; genus Scyliorhinus; species Scyliorhinus canicula. The sequence goes on from NC_052148.1 coordinate 86,549,937, forward strand.
CTCACAAAGCCTACTCCGCTACAAAAGATTTCCTTTTGGAATATCATAAGCACCAGCATTATTTCAACCCTCAGTAGAGCATATCCTTCCAGGCGTACGGGGCAACGTGTTACCTGGATGATATATTGATCACTGGGAAAAATGAGCAAGAATATTTACACTTCGAAGCTGCACTGAAATGGCTTCAAATTCATGGAAGGAAAAATAACTGTGATTTCTTCCTGACATCTGTGCAATATCTTGGACATGTAATTGAAATTAAGGGTCTGCATAAAGTACTTTAAAAATTGGAAGCCATTATTGAGGCTCCAAGATCAATAAATGCCACTCAATTTAGGTATTTCCTAGGGTTAATCGGCGACAATGGAAAATTCATCCAGAATCTGGCAAAGGATTGAAACCCTTACATATGCTATTGTGCGCAAAATTGGCACGGCAATGGACAGATGAATGTGAAGACGCACATCAATCTGCAAAAGAAGCACTTAAAAAGTCGGAAGTTTTGGTATATTTCAACCCAAAGTTACCATTTCAACTTGCCTGTGATGCTTCACTGTTTGGTGTTGGAGTGGTGGTGTCACATATACTACCTTCAGGGGAAGAAAGACCAATCAGCTTTGCATCTTGTATGTTAACAAGTGCAGAACCTAACTACACTCAGTTGGAGAAAGAGGCATGGAGTATTAGATTTGGAGTACGGAAATTTCACCAGTACCTGCATGTCCTCACTTCACATTGCTGACGGACCACAAGCCCTGAACAGATATTCTTGGGCCACACAAATGTATCCTTTCATAGGCTCCAATGATGGTCATTAATCCCATCACCACATTCGTACAGAATCAAAGCTGGAAAATCTTACCAATGCGGATGCACCTAGGGATGATAATTTTTGTTACTGTCCACAGATTGAGAATGTTCCAGTGGCTGCAGCTTAAGTCCAATGACATATCAGACATGATTCTGTGATGGGAAATGTTATTAAAGGGGAGGACAGCAGGAAAACCATCTGAATTAAAACTCAAATTAACAGCACAGAGCGGATATCTGCGCGATTCTCCGCAAATGCGGAGAGTCGTAAAGGCTGCCGTGAAACTGGCCGTGTTTCACGGCAGCCTCCGCGCCCCCTCCCGGGACCCGATTCTACCCCCCGGTCGGGGCTAGCAGCGTGGCCCCGTGAAGCATGGCACCGCAGGCTCCAACCCGCGCATGCGCAAATGACGTCATCACGCATATGCGTCAAACCCGTGCACGCGCGGGCCGTCATGCCCTTCAGCCGCCCCGCGGACTAATCCTGCAGGGCGGCGGAGGAACAAAGAGTGCGCGGGTTTTGGACTCGCTGCCCGCGATCGGTGCCCATTGATCGCGGGCCCATGCCACCCTTGGCACGGCCATGGTGAGGCTGTGCCAATCGGTGCCATGGTTGTCGGGAACGGCACATTGCGGCCGTTTTCACGAACGTTGAGAGCAGGTGTGTTTGCGTTCGTGAAAACGGCCGTAAAGGCCTGGGAACTTGGCCCATCGGCCAGGGGAGAATCGCTGTTCGCCGTAAAAAAACGGCGAGCAGCGATTCGTGTCGTGGTGCGGCCATGGGGGGGGGGGGGCAGAGAGAATAGCGGGAGGTCGGGAAAATGTCGGGAAGGCCCTCCCGCTATTCTCCGACCCGTCGAGGGCAGTGGAGAATCGCGCCCCAGTGTGGGATGAGTGTAATTATTGCAACAAATGTCCAACAAAATGTTTAGGAGCAGTTACACGAAGGATACCCAGGCATAACGCGAATGAAGGAACTAGCGCAAAGTTACTTCTCGTGGCAATGAATTGATGCCCAAATAAAAGAAAAAGCAGGACTGTGCCAGTCATGTGTATGGGTAAGGAATGCTATGCCATTGTTCCCATTTCATTCATTAGGAGTGACCTAAAATGCCGTGGCAATGTTTGCACATTGACTCTGCTGGTCCAGTCAAGGGGCATATGTTCATGATCAGTGTAGACGCACACTCAAAGTGGTGTGCATGCAGTGGTCATAGTCTCACAATCAGGGGTGTTGGGGGTGCTTGGCTCAGTACTGAGCTGTCGATGGGATGGTTATGGTCAGGGGAGGCACCTGCAGCCTCTAAATGAGGAAAATATAATCAAGTGGTGGTGGTGGTGGTGGTGGTGGGGGGGGGGGGGGGGGGGGGGAATTCAGCGTTCTCTCTCGGTGTGGGGAGGGGGGAAGTGCGGGGTTCGCATTTGTATGTCACCATGCACACAGCCTCAAAGTGGGGATGGGTGATGTCCACATGAGGCATGAGAATATCAACAATCATGGGTTCAGGAGGGAGGGCAGGAATGTCCAGCACAACGACCATGGGATCCAGGGTTACTGAGGCAGGCTGAAGACTCACCAGCGAGAGTGCTACCTTCACATTGTGAGGTTTGAGGAATGTGGAATTCGGGGGGGGGGGGGGGGGGGATGGGACACCGGAGCGGGAAGTTTGAAGCTGGTCTCAAAGTAAAAATGCAGCGCCACTATCTTGAGAGCTCAAAGTTATGGTGCAGTTTAGACTGAAAGTGGAAAAGAATGTTCACAGGAGGAGTCCGAGACAGTGTGGGAGAAGCCAGCAGCTGGACTGATGGGCACCCACAAACTGTTCAGAGTAACAACATTGAGCTAAGCTGGTGGAAGTCTGTTTTGAGAAGGTTCAATTGGAATCACTGACATTTGGAGCACTTTAACTCGAGAGTACAGGACTTATTGAGGTTACAATAAAGTGGATCAATCTGAGCTATAACTAAGTGAATGTGAGAATGGAAGATGCAGCCAACCATTAAGGAAACATAGCTGCTGGATATCTGCAAGATAATCAATGAAAGTCTGCAAGGTGCTTTCTGCAATTGGTATGGTTAATGGGCCATAAAGGGCATCCAGTCATTCCAAAGGTACAAGCTGGGCATAATCAGACTACCAGAGCATACAGCACACATAGCAGCAGTGCCTTTGGTCAGGTTGAACATATCATAGATGTGCCGAAGACTCTTTCAACCTCTCAGTAAGTGAGATGTCAAATTGTGGGGTAGTATCCTAGTCACCTACATCTGTTTGACAGAGCCTTGGCTGGAACACTGGATCATAGAGTCATCGAGTCCCTGCAGAAAATAGAAAGGGTTAGTAGATAGGAAGAAACGTTTCCTCTGAATAGAGGGGTCAGCAACCAGTGGGTATGAATTTAAGATAAGGGCAGGAGATTTAGAGGGGATTTGAGGAAAAACCGTTTCACCCAGAGGGTGGTGGGAATCTGGAACTCACCACTTGATAGGCTGGTAGAGATGGGAACCCTCACAACATTTAAAAATAATTTCGATGAACATTTGAAACACCATAGCATACAAGGCTATGGACCAAGTGGTGGAAGATGGGATTAGAACAGGTAAGTGTTTGATGGCCGCGCAGACACAATGGGCCAAAGGGCCTCTTTTGAGCTATAAAACCCGATGATTATAAAGATCAGAGAAAGGCGAGTGTGCAGATGCAGCTCCAGGGCATGTCAGTGGCTTTCTGGTTGCTGGCGGGAGGTCAAGCATTGCTGCCCATAATTCATCAATCTGTTGCATCTACCTGTTTAAAGGAAGAAGAAGGAGTGAATAATGGAGCATGCGCTCAATGCTGCAACATTCTGTGGGAGGATCAAATGCTGCATGGACTGGGAGGGCCAGTGCCCCTGAAAGTCATTGCTATACTCAATTTTAATGCCAATGGCTGGTTCCAGGGATCCACAAACGGGCCTATGTGTCATTGCCCAGTCGTCAAAGACATAAGTGTATCTTGGAGGTGAGAGATTCCCTTTAAGGCTCATAATTATATGAGTTTCACACTAGATAAAACCAACTGGGCAGCTAGATTCCAGGGCTTTGTGGCTTTCACAGGCTTCCCTAAAGAACAGGGTGCAATCAATTGTACAAATATGGCTTTGAAAGCTCCATGGCAGCAGCCTCTGATGTTCATTGACAGGAAAGGGTTCTATTCCATAAATGTTCAGCTGGTATACGATTATCAGAAGCATATAATTCACATCAGTGCCAGGTACCTTGGTGGTTTCCATGACACCCACATCCTGAATTACTCACAGGTGCCTCAGATATTTAAGGGGCTGCGGTGTTTACAGTGCTAGATGCTGGGTGTTAAGGGAGACCCATTGAAAAGATGGCTCATGACCCCCATGCATCATCCTCAAAGTGCCTCGGAGGAGAGATAGGACTCAACACATAACTTGACAGGATCCAAGATGCCATAATGAGAGTGTGAGTTTGGAGTGAGCTGAAGGTTGTCTTACCCTGCCGGCGCAGATGAGATCATTCATCCTTTTCCTGCACTGGATAGAATTTCCCTGACGGTTGCCCATGGAGTTGACCTGCTTCGCCACCCCCTCCCAGGCAGGCAAGGTGAGGTTGATGGACCTCCTGGATCCATCCCTGGGAAAAGGAACCGCCCAGTGCTGGTGCTTTACATTCATTAAAACATCCAGGAAACTTTGGCTAAACCTTGGCGCACTCTTTTTGCTCCTTCAACCCATCTTGGGAACTTCCAACCAGTACTGACTACTTCCCCAGTCAGTAATGTGTGTGTTCGGATGGCGGTGACTGGATGAATCAGTGCCCAGCCCGCCTCGTGTTTCGGAAAGCAGCTCAACTATGCATAATTAATGAGGTTTCAAGTGGAAGATTGGGCGTGAGAACCCAACCTGCCAATCAAAGGGAAACCACTGTTAATTCTGCCTGCCACTGGAATAGAAAATTCCACGCTATATTTTACCTTCATCTCACCGAGGCACTCAACCACGTAAGCAGAGGGGCCGGTTTAAGCTGCTCGAGAAAATTGGCTACCTTCGCAACATGACCCCTCTTGCCATGAGAAGATGACAGACAAGGTCAGCTGTGATGGGCAATATCGGAACACTTTGAGATCCACAGTGGGGACAGAGTTGTGTCCTCGCGCCGACTTTCCTCAGCATATTCTTCTCTCTGTTTCTGTCAGATGCTTTCAGGTCATCTTCAGAGGGTGACTACTGACAAAGCAAACTGATAGAAAGCTGCTCAGCTTTGTTCACCTGAGATCCAAGACAAATATGTATCAACTCCTCACCAGAGAGCTGACCATGCCACATTAACATTCCATACAGAGAGACCTCTTCAAAATGGACAAATGTTCTCATGCCTGTAAAGAGTTTGGTTTGACCCATTAGCTTTAGGAAAACAAATGTCATGGACCAGGATGTGTCCAAATCGCCATCTATCAGCATTGACAATGTTTTGCTGGAGGTTGCTGATAGCTTCATATTTCTCAGCTCTACATCACCAGCTGTTATGTCCAAGCTGAGTAAGAGAGTGTGGAACAACAATAACCTGACTGAGAACACAAAACTCCGAGTTACCAAGCCTGTTTTCTCAGCGCACTCTTCCAAAGCGATAAGACATGGGCACAAATGTTAGACAGGAAAAAAGGCTGACCAGTTTCCATCTCCGCTGTCTCACACTTATTCTCAGTATCACTTGGAAGGACAAGGTCACTAAATCAGAAGCCCTGGAGCGTGCTAATTCCATCAGCGTACAATAATTGCTGGGCCAACATCGTCTGTGCTGGCTCAGCCATGTTCATCGGATGGATGACGGCTGCGTACCCAAAGGCTTTCTTTTTCACATTTATTTATTGGTTTTTACAAAAACCTACAAAACGGTACGTCATAAAATATAGGCCAAGAAAAAGTTAGAAAAAAGGGGATGTAAAAGAGACAAAAGGAAAAAATCGGAAGAGGAATTGGCAGAATTATTCAACACGTAGAGGGAAAGGAAAGGTTGTCAAAACAACAAAAAGGTTGCCAGACTGAAACAAATTTTTTAATTGACCCACGTAAATAGGGGCAGCACAGTAGCACAAGTGGCTCGCACTGTGGCTTCACAGCGCCAGGGTCCCAGGTTCGATTCCCCGCTGGGTCACTGTCTGTGCGGAGTCTGCACGTTCTCCCCGTGTCTGTGTGGGTTTCCTCCGGGTGCTCCGGTTTCCTCCCACAGTCCAAAGATGTGCAGGTTAGGTGGATCGGCCATGCTAAATTGTCCTTAGTGTCCAAAAAGGTTCGGAGGGGTTATTGTGTTATAGGGATAGGGTGGAAGTGAGGACTTAATGTTGGCCGGTGCAGACTCGATGGGCTGAATGGCCTCCTTCTGCACTGTATGTTCTATGTTCTATGTAAGGTGTATTTAATCTTTACAAGTTTAAGAAACATTGTCATCGCTTTGATCCATTGTAGGTGAAAGGGTGGAGCTGCTACTATAGGGTAACCCCATTCTATATAAAGGGAGCACCCCCCTACTATACTCCCTGTACACACACGACTGTGTGGTACAATTTGGTTCCAATTCCATCTACAAGTTTGCTGATGAGGCGCCCATAGTGGGTCGGATCTCGAAAAGAATGAGTCAGGATACAGGAGGGAGATAGAGAACCTAGTGAAGTGGTGTAATGACAACAATCTCTCCCTCAATGCCAGCGAAACTAAAGAGCTGGTCATTGACTTCAGGAAGCAAAGTATTGTACACACCCCTGTCTGCATCAACAGGGCCGAGGTGGAGATGGCTGACAGCTTCAAATTCCTAGGTGTGCACATCACCAACAATCTACCCTTGTCCACCCACGTTGATGCTACCACCAAGAAAGCATAATGGCGCCTATACTTCCTCAGGAAACTAAGGAAATTTTGGCATGTCCACACTGACTCTTTCCAACTTTTACAGGTGCACCATAGAAAGCATCCTATCTGGCTGCATCACAGCCTGGCCCAAGTGCTCGGCCCAAGACCCCAAGAAATTTCAGAGAGGCGTGAACACAGCCCAGTCCACCACACGAAACCGCCTCCCATCCATTGACTCTAGCTAGACCTCACGCTGCTTTGGGAAAGCGGGCAGCTTAAGACCCCTCCCACCCAGCTTACTCACTTCAAACTTCTTCCATCTGGCAGGAGATACAAAAGTCTGAGAACACGCACAAACAGATTCAAAAACAGCTTCTTCCCCGCTGTTACCAGACTCCTAAATGACCCTCTTATGGACTGATCTGATTAATACTACACTCCTGTATGCTTCACCCAGTGCCGGTGTCTAGGTATTTACATTGTGTTGCCCTATTACGTATTTTCTTTTCTTTTCATGTACTAAACGATCTGTTTGAGCTGCATGCAGAAAAATACTTTTTACTGTACCTCGGTACATGTGACAATAAACAAATCCAATCCCAACCAAAGAACAAAGAACAAAGAAAAGTACAGCACAGGGACAGGCCGTTCGACCCTCCTAGCCTGTGCTGACCATGCTGCCTGTCTAAACTAAAATCTTCACACTTTCTTGGTCCATTTCCCTCTATTCCCATCCTATTCATGTATTTGTCCAGATGCCCCTTAAATGTCACTATCGTCCCTGCTTCCACCACCTCCTCTGGCAGCGCGTTCCACGCACCCACTACCCTCTGTGTAAAAAACTTGCCTCGTACATCTCCTCTAAACCTTGCCCCTCGCACCTTAAACCTATGCCCTCTACCCTGGGGAAAAGCCTCTGAGTATCCACTCTGTCTATGCCCCTCATAATTTTGTAGACCTCTATCAGGTTGCCCCTCAACCTCCGACGTTCCAGTGAGAACAAACCGAGTTTATTCAACCGCTCCTCATAGCTAATGCCCTCCATACCAGGCAACATCCTGGTAAATCTCTTCTGCACCCTCTCTAAAGCTTCCACATCCTTCTGGTAGTGACCTAACTAAGGTTCTATACAGCTGCAACATGACTTGCCAATTCTTATACTCAATGCCTTGGCCAATGAAGGAAAGCATGCCATATGCCTTCTTGACTACCCTTTGCACCTGTGTTGCCCATTTCAGTGACCTGTGGACCTGTACACCTAGATCTCTCTGACTTTCAATACTCTTGATGGTTCTACCATTCACTGTATATTCCCTACCTGCATTAGACCTTCCAAAATGTATTACCTCCCATTTGGAATCCAGATTTCAATTGAATAAATAAGTCGATGTGCAAGCAATGAAGCAAAGGCCAAGGTATCTGACTAGTAATGATATACAGCCACTTTGTCAGGGATTACCCCAAAAATACCAATAACAGAATGCCTACAGTGCAGAAGGAGGCCATGTGGCTCATCAAGTCTGCACTGACCCTTCAAAAGAGCCTTGGTCCACTCCCCCTCTCTATTCCCATAATGCTGCACATTGATCATGGCCAAATCACCTAACCTGCACATTTTTGGACTGTGCGAGGAAATGCCCTGAGGAAACCCAGGCAGACATGGGGAGAATGTGCAAACTCCACATGGAAAGTCACCCAAGATCGGAATTGAACCCGGGTCCCTGGTGCTGTGAGACAGACCGTTGAGAAGCTATTTGAAACCTTTGCACAATTTGGAACATCCGAACAGATGGTAAGTGAGAATGTTACTCAGTTCACGGACTCCCTGAAGGGGAATGATATACACCACATCAAGTCAGCTCTGTATCATCCTGCAATGAATGGATTAGCTGAATGTTTTGTTCAACCTTTGAAGCAAAGTGTTGATGAACCAAGGGACATTGGCAAGAAGTGTGAACAAATTGTGAATGTCTGCCTGGAACACTGCACACGCAACAACACAGAGTTCACTAGCAATGCTGCTGTTCAAAAGGAAATGGAGAACACAGTTTGATCTTTTAACACCACCTGATACATCAGATGACAACAAGCACAGATTGCTCAGAGGGAACAAAACTCTAAAAAGAGATTAGTCAATCAAGGAGAACGAGTGCTATCCAGAAGCTACAGAGGTGACTGTCTGTGTGATGGGTATCCCCCAGGTAACATGGTTTACCCCCAGAGTCCAAAGATGTGAAGGTTAGGTGGATTAGCCCTTAGTGGATAGCTAAATTGCCCCTTAGTGTTCAAAAGGTTTGGTCAGGTTACTGGGTTCACAGGGATAGAGTGGAGGCATGCCCTTTCCAAGGATGCTCATTCCAAGGGCCATTGCAGACTCATTGGTACGAATGGTCTCCGTCTGCTCTGTAAATTCTGTGTAAATGGGTACCTAGCAAAGACAAGTCCAATATCATGCACCATACTGATGGATGATGAAAGAGTTTGGTGACTGTGGTAGTCGGTATTAGTGGTATTAGGGCAAGCCAAGCACCCCGGCAGCGTTGCCCGGCCTGTTCCTCCACATGCAAAGGGTGCAGCAAATAAGGCCATTTCGTGGCCGTATGCCAGGCCCGGGCGGTCGCCGCCATCTCCGGGGGCGAACCGGGGCCCCCACCACAACTTTCTCCACAGGCCACGTGTGGGCAGTGGGCGCCGTCATCTTCGTTTTCCCAAGCCACGAGCGGGCCCCGGGCGCCGCCACCTTGCACACCCCCAGCCATTGCGACCCATGGGTGCCGCCATCTTGGCTGGAGTCTCAGGACCCCAATTCGGATCAACTTTTACCACGACTCGCCTCGGTAACCCTGGATAAGACTCGGCCCCGAATGCTCTCGACCACGACGACGACTGTGCTCATCAACGGACACAAAACATCCTGCCTGATCAACTCCGGGAGCACAGAGAACTTCATACACCCCAACACGGTAAGGCGCTGTTCTCTACCTGTGCACCCAGTTAACCAAAGAATCTCCCTGGCCTCCGGGTCACACTCCGTAGAGATCAAAGGGTTCTGTGTAGCTAACCTCACGGTCCAGGGAAGGGAATTTAAAAATTTTGGACTCTATGTCCTTCCTCACCTCTGCGCTGCCACGCTCCTAGGGTTAGACTTCCAATGCAACCTCCAGAGCTTAGCCTTTAAATTCGGCGGCCCTATACCTCCCCTCACTGTCTGCTGCCTCGCGACCCCCAAGGTCGACCCGCCTTCCCTTTTTGCGAACCTCACCCCGATTGCAAACCAGTCGCCACCAGGAGCAGACAGTACAGTGCCCAGGATCGGACCTTCATGAGGTCGGAAGACCAGCGGCTACTGAAAGAAGGTATTAACAAGGCTAGCAACAGCACCTGGAGAGCTCCAGTAGTGGCTGTAAAGACCGGGGAGAAGCACAGGATGGTCATCAACAGGTATACGCAGCTCGACACGTACCCTCTCCCCTACATATCTAATTTGGTCAATCAGATTGCACCATACAAGGTCTTTTCCACGGTGGACCTCAAATCCGCCTACAACCAGCTCTCCATCCGCCCAGATGACCGCAAGTACACTGCATTCAAAGCAGATGGGCGGCTCTACCTCTTCCTGAGGGTTCCCTTCGGTGTCACAAATGGAGTCTCTGTCTTCCAACGGGAGATGGACCGAATGGTTGACCGGTACGGTTTGCGGGCCACGTTTCCGTACCTCGACAATGTCACCACCTGCGGCCATGACCAGCAGGACCATGACACCAACCTCCGAAACTTCCTCCATACCGCGGAAATCCTTAATCTCACCTGCAACAAGGACAAATGCGTGTTCAGCACCGACCGTCAAGCCATCCTCGGCTACATAGTGCATGATGGAGTTACAAACCCAGATCCCGAAAGCATGCGCCCCCTCATGGAGTTTCCCCTTCCCCACTGCTCCAAGGCCCTGAAACACTGCCTGGTATTTCTTTCATATTACGCACAGTGGGTCCCCAATTATACGGACAAGGCCCGCCCACTAATCCAATCCATGGTTTTTCCCCTGTCGGCAGAGGCCCGCCAGGCCTTCAGCCGCATAAAAGTGGACATCGCAAAGGCCACGATGCACGCAATCGACGAATCCCTTCCATTCCAAGTCGAGAGCGACGCGTCCGACATAGCTCTGGCGGCCACCCTCAACCAAACGGGCAGGCCCGTGGCCTTCTTCTCACGCACCCTCCATGTTTCAGAAATCCGTCATTCCTCAATTGAAAAGGAGGCCCAGGCCATAGTAGAAGCTGTGTGGCACTGGAGGCATTACCTGGCCGGCAGGAGATTCACGCTCCCCACTGACCAACAGTCGGTTGCTTTCATGTTCGATAATGCACAGCGGGGCAAGATAAAGAACGAAAAGATCTTATGGTGGAGGATCGAGCTCTCCACCTACAGCTATGAGATCTTGGATCATCCCGGGAAGCTAAACGAGCCTCCTGATGCCCTATCCTGTGGCACATGTGCCAACGCACAAGTGGACCGACTCCGGGCCCTCCACGAGGACCTCTGCCACCCGGGGGTCACTCGATTCTTCCATTTTATAAAGACCCATACCCTGCCCTACTCCATCGAGGAGGTCAGGACCGCCACCAGGAACTGCCAAATCTGCGCGGAGTGCAAGCCGCACTTCTACAGGCCAGAGAAAGCGCACCTGGTAAAGGCTTCCCATCCCTTTGAACGCCTCAGTATGGACTTCAAGGGGCCCCTCCCATCCACCAACCGCAAAACGTACTTCCTGAACATGATTGTCGAGTACTCCCGGTTCCCATTCATCATCTCCTGCCCCGACATAAAAGCCCTCCACAGTATCTTTACACTGTTCAGTTTCCCCACTTACATACACAGTGATAAGGGGTCCTCCTTCATGAGCGACGAACTGCGTCAATTCCTGCTCAGCAAGGGCATTGCCTCGAGCAGGACGACCAGTTATAACCCCCGGGGAAACGGGCAGGTCGAGTGGGAGAACGGAACGGTCTGGAAGACCGTACTACTGGCCTTGCAGTCCAGAAATCTCCCAGTCTCCCGCTGGCAGGAGGTCCTCCCCGATGCACTCCACTCCAGCCGATCACTGCTGTGTACCACGACAACCGAAACACCCCATGAACATCTCCTCGTCTTCCCTAGGAATTCCTCCACCGGGCCTTGCTCTCAACCTGGCTGGCAGCTCCTGGACCCATTCTGCTCCGCAAACACGGGCGGGCGCACAAGTCGGACCCATTGGTCAAGAGGGTCCACCTCCTTCACGCTAACCCTCAGTACGCCTACGTGGCGTACCCCGACGGCTGACAGGATACGGTCTCCCTTCAGGACCTACCACCCACTAGATCCCCCCCACACCACCCCCCCCCCACCTACCCCACCCTCCCGCCCACCGGTGCACCCCACGGCCGCCCCCTTCCCAGGTGGATCAGTTCTCCAACTGGTCCCATCTAGGGGTGATGAAGCTACCGAAGAAACCAAAGTCACGCTCCCGGAGTCACGGATGCCCGAGATGGCACCTACATCACCGCCGAAACTGCGACGCTCACAGAGGCCGACCAGGGCTCCTGATCAACTAATTGCTCATTTTGATATGTTCATGTAAATTAATACTGTAAATAGTTATGACATGTAACAAGACAAAACACTGTACCACCGACACGTACCACCATAATCTCAACCTCTACCACTGTATAACTCAAGACCACCACCCCCGCCGGACTCTTTTTTTAAAGAGGGGGTGAATGTGGTAGTCGGTATTAGGAGTATTACGATACCCAGATTGAGGCTGTAAGACCATTGGTGTGGGAGGTACCTGAGACAGCAAGATCATTGGTGAAGCCTGCCTGCTGGTTCCACACAGTAAGGCGGAGTATAAGAGTCTGTGTCTCCCCAGCTGCTGAATTCTGTACCTGCGCTGCTGGGGGAAACATCTAGTCCAATGAAGTCTTCAATTGTCATCCAATCTCGCTTCTGGAGTCATTGATCGAGCATCAATGACATCATACTGACTAGCTACAAGCTAAAGCTGCACAAGACGTATTTCCCGTGGAAAATCTAGACAGTGGTACTTCGGAACAGAGAGAAAACGCAGAGACAAGTACAGATTCTGTTCCTGAGGACACCCTAATCTCTACAGAGATGGACATAGAATATCGAAGATACAGTGCAGAAGGAGGTCATTAGGTCCATCGAGTCTGCACCGACCCACTTAAACCCTCACTTCCACCCTATCCCCTAACCCAATAACCCCTCATAAACTTTTTGGACACTAAGGGCAATTTAGCATGGCCAATCAACCTAACCTGCATGTCTTTGGACTGTGGGAGGAAACCGGAGGACCCGGAGGAAACCCATACAGTCATGGGGAGAACGTGCAGACTCTGCACGGACAGTGATCCAGCGGGGAATCTAACCTGGGGCCCTGGTGCTGTAAAGCCACAGTGCTAACCACTCTGCTACTGTGCTGCCCTTTAACTTCCCAGTACCCCCTACTGAAGGAACAGAGATCCTTCCAAGGTTACAAGTAATCAGGTTCCAGAATTTTGAATACAACCTAAAAGGAATAGATGTTCACTTGAGAAACTGCCTTACTGAGTTGTATATATCGAGATGATGCATAAGTGGGTCTGTTGTATAAATATTAAGGTGTGCTCTGTCTAGCAACTTCATCTCAGGCAGATCCAACACATCTTTCAGTAAATGTGCCATAATTTCAGTATTGAATGCTCTTGACTGCTGAAGCGTTCCCCGACTGGAAGGGAACATTCCTGCCTGGAGATTGTCGTGTGATGGCTGTTCATCCGTTGTCGCAGCGTCTGCATAGTCACGCCAATTGGCAGTCTACGGTATCCAGCCTCTGATCTTCTAGTATGCGTTCTCCAAGGCGGCCTTCAGGACCTGTGACAACACAGAATTACTGAGCAGAAACTGATAGCCGAGTTCCGCACGCATAAGTAGGGCCTCAACTGGGACCTTGGATTTATGTTTCATTACATTCACCCCCCACCATCTGGCTTGGGCTTGCAAAATCCTACCAATTGTCCTGGCTTGAGACAATTCACACCTCTTTAACCTGTGATTATCCCTCATTCCAGTCGCACCGTTTGGACCTGTAAAGACTTAATTACCTACAAAGACTCGCATTCAAAGTATCGTCTTGCATCATTGACTTTGTCTATATATGTGTTTGTGGAACCCACCTCTTCACTCACCTGAGGAAGGAGCTGCGCTCTGAAAGCTAGTGATTCAAAACTAACCTGTTGGACTTTAACCTGGTGTTGTAAGACTTCTTACTGTGCTCACCCCAGTCCAACACCGGCATCTCCATATCATAAATTCAGTAGGACAAGGGGCCTCAACATTCCCCCCACCCCAAACATCCTCAAATTGGATCTCCTCAATATTCCTTCAAGGCCTTTGGTTTTAGCCATCAATTTTCTGTTTAGATGAGAGTGAGACCACTTTATTCTCAAACTGCAATAATCTGTCCGAATACTTGTTGGCAGAGCGCTCAAGACTAGCAAGGCACTTCCAATGTGAAGCACAAACAACATTGACCGAGTTAGTAAAAGTCAGCCGCTCTTCTCTGAGAGTAATAATTTGACCACAAAGTTTGGTAGATAGAAAATCCACCATTTTGTCAATTTTAGATAAATGCCCTGACATGAGAGAAGCCACAGCATAAAGAATTGCATTTTCCATGTTTAGGAGCTTGTCCATTCTATGATCAGGCACAAGCAATGCCGAGGTTTGATGGGCTGCCTCAGTGTTTTCCTTCTTCGAGCAGGCAGCACCACAATGAAAATAATGGCAGCTAAGCCTGGTGAAAATAGAATAGAGCCAAAAAAAAAGAAAATAGAACAGTAGTAGCTTTGCAAACTTAAGCACTAAATAAATTAACTTGACAAAGGAAATGTCGAGTTTTGTTCATCAAAACATACATAAAGTTGCTCGAGGTGAGAGTTCAGAAAAAAAACACCTTTACATCATGTTGCATGAGAGCCAGGGATGAAGCTATCTTAGATCTAGTATTGTCTCACAATACTAGAATTAATTAGTAATGTCAGAGTGAAAGATACACTGGGAAATAGTGACCATAACACCATAAAATTTCATGTTAGGTTTGAAAATGAAATATTCAAATCACAAACAAAAATCTTAAACTTAAACAAAACCAATACATAGGTACGAGGGGAGAAAAACTTAATTGTATAAATAGACTCAAAGGTATGGAGATAATTGAACAGTGGGCAACATTTAAAGAAGCAATTCAAAATGTTCAACGAAAAGTATTTCATTGAAGAATAAAACAAAACAAGAAGGACCCATCGATGGCCCACTTAGAAAGTTAAGGATAGCATTAGATTAAAAGATTGCAAAAAAAGTCGTCTGAGGATTGGGAATGTTTTAGAAACTAGTAAAGAGCCAACAAAAAGTTGATAAAAAGGGAAATAATAGAATGAGAGCAAACTAGCCAGAATATAAAAATAGATTGCAATAGGTCCTTAAGTATATAAAAAGGAAGAGAGTAGCGAAAGTAAATGCTGGTTCCTGAGGGGCAAAGACAGGAGAAATCATATAATTTACAGTTCAGAAGGAGACCATTCGGCCCACCAAGTCTGCACCGGTCCTTACAAAGAGCACCCTACTGAATCCCACATATCTGCCCTATCCCCATAACCCAGTAACCCCCACTTTACATTTTTTGGACACTAAGGGCAATTTAGCATGGCCACTCCACCTAACCTGCACAGCTTTGGACTGTGGGAGCAGAACAGAGCACCCGGAGGAAACCCACGCAGACATGGGGAGAACGTGCGGACTCAGCACAGAGAGTGACCCAGCCGGGAATCGAACTTGGGACCCTGAAGCTGTGAAGCACCTGTGCTAACCATTGTTCTGCCGTGCTGCCCTATTATCATGGGGAACAAGGAAATGGCAAAGGCATTGAACAAACATTTTGCATCTGTCTTCACAGCAGAAGATTCAAGGTCCATGCCACAAGTCGATGATAACCTAAGGGTTAAAATGTGAGTAAATTAAGGAAATTAATATCTGCAGAGATAAAGTACTGGAGAAACTTCAGGGACCAAAGTACGCCAAATCCTAAGATCTGAAGGCTGATAGTGGTGGGATTTTCCAGCAGTTCCCGCTGGTGGGATCTTATGGTCCTGCCAATGGCGGCACTCTGCCATGGGTTCCCTGATGATGGAGGGTACAAACAGCAGGAAATCTCATAGAATAGCGGTGGGACCATAATATCGTACCACCATGATGCACTATCAATTACGACAAGACGAGAGTAGAGAGTAATCGAGGCTTTATTACACAGAGATGTGGAGTATACCGCAGCTGCTGAAGAAATGGCTGCAGCTCGGAGAGCCCACACAATTATACTCCGCCTAGTAGGCAGAGCCAGCAGGCAGGGATCTACCCCTGTACCTTTAGTACAGGGGCCTTACCGTAATACCCTTGTATGCAGTATATAATACAACAGTGGTGACTACCACAC
Organism: Scyliorhinus canicula; assembly: GCF_902713615.1. Classification (NCBI taxonomy): domain Eukaryota; kingdom Metazoa; phylum Chordata; class Chondrichthyes; order Carcharhiniformes; family Scyliorhinidae; genus Scyliorhinus; species Scyliorhinus canicula. Next base: position 86,566,128 of record NC_052148.1, read on the forward strand.
ACCGGTAAATTGTGGGCTGTTTCCGCTGCTACAAGGCATGCCACGAGGGCAAATCCTGCCAAGTGGTAGTGCTGGTTATGATTTTCCAAAATTCCTTCAGTTCAGGAAAGGTTCCACTAGGTTGGAAATTAGCAAATATTACTCTGCTTTGCAATAAAATGGGAGGGAGAAAACAGGAAAATAGAAGACAGTTAGCCTAACATCAGTTCTGGGGAAAATGTTGGAAACTGTTATTAAAGAAGTTTTAACAGTGCAATTAGAAAAGCAGGTCACCATGAGAACAAGTCAAAGGAAATCCTGATTGATCAAATTTATTAGTGTTTTTTGAGGATGCAACTCATAGGATCAATAAAGGTGAACCAGCAGATGCAGTATACCTGGATTTCAAAAAGTATATGATTAGGTGCCACACAAAATGACAGATAAGATATGGACACAGGTGTTGGGATAGAGGATTGGTTAATGGATGGACAATAGAGAGTGGGTATAAACAGGGCTCTTGCAAGTTGGGGGACAGTGAACAGTAGAACGCTGCAGGGATCAGTATTAGAGCCTCAGCTATTTACAGTCTATATTAATGATTCGGATGAAGAGTCAGAGAGGAATATAGCTAGGTTTGCTGATCATACCAAGCTAGGTGGAAAGGTAAGCTGTGGGGAGGTTGAAAAGAGATAAAGGTAGGTTAATTGAATGGGCAACAAGATGACAGGTGGAATATAATGCAGTGAAGTGTGAAGTTATTCACTTTGGTTAGAATAAAATGTTTTTGATGGATGAGAAACTTCTAAGTGTTGATGTTCAAAGAGACTTGGGTCTGTTTGTACAAGGAATGGAGAAAGTTAACACTCAGTTGCAGCAACCAATGAGGAATGCAAGTGACTTATTGGCGTCCATTGCAAGGGCATGGGACTACACAAGAAATAAGTCTTCTAACAATTTTATTGGGCATTGGTGAGGCCGCATCTGGAATATGGTGGTCAGTTTTGGCCTCTGTATTGAAGAGAGGATATATTTACATTGGAGGCGTTATAGTGAAGGTCCACTAAATTAGCTTCTGGGATTGAGGCCATGGCCAACGCGGAAGGAAAAGAGTGCCCCCAAGGCACAGGCCCGCCTGTGGATCGGTGGGCCCTGATCCCAGGCCAGGCCATCGTGGGGGCACCCTCCGGGGCAAGATCGCCCCCTCCCCCCGCGCCCCCCCCCCCCGCACCCCCCACCCCCCCCCCCCCAGGACCCCGGAGCCCATCCGCACTGCCAGTCCCGCCTGTAAGGGAGATGGTTTGATTCACGCCGGTGGGAGAGGCATTACAGCAGCGGGACTTCGGCCCATTGCAGGTCGGAGAATCGCCGGGGGGGAGCCCGCCGACCGGCGCGGCGCGATTCCTGCCCCCGCCGAATATCTGGTGCCGGAGAATTCGGCAGCCGGCGGGGGCGGGATTCACGCCGGCCCCCGGCGATTCTCCAACCCAGCGGGGGTCGGAGAATCCAGCCCCCTATATTCATCACATTTTTCTCTGTGTGAATGTCTGGCATGCTTTTTCATGTTTTTGAATAGCTGAGGCTATTTACTATCCCCAAACTCTGTCCATCTCACTGTGATTTTCTTTGTAGATCATAAGCAAAGATACAAAATCAATGCTTCACCTATTTTCACTAAGTGAAGGAAAATATTTCTCCTAAATATAAACAAGAAACACATTTTCCTGTAACAATCCGCCTTGTGTATTGTATAGAACTTGAATTGTATCATTGCTGCCAGATACCAGTAATCACATTAATTTATTATTGATATGAGTCTATAGCATCCTGTTTTTACCATGCACAGAATTAAAACTTATTAAATGTATTCTATTTAAATATTTTAAGTATTGCTATTCAAATTACCTTGTTAACGTAACGTTTACACATGGAAGAATGTTTAATTGCTGAGTTAAAACTATAGTGGTATGCAGTTTGTTTCGCTTGGAATCCCTTGCAATTGATGGATTCTTCCATCTCTTTGATGGATGAGTGAGAATGTAAATAGCAAAGGATGGTTTTGATCTATTGACTGCTGGGTTATGGGCTGAGCATGCTTCAGCTGCACCATTTCCAATAGACTTTGGTTCCAGTTGTCAATAACATGTCTAATATTCTTAGATTCCAATTCATGGGCCATTTGATTTAATCTGCAAAAAGTGTGTTAATTTTAGTCAATAAGCTCTCGGCCTGCCAATCGGGATGGGTAAAAATAGCATAGAAGACAATAAAGGTGCAACAATTATGAAAACGTGTGATTAATAATTAACTGCAGCGGTGCTCAATTCTTGATGTTCTAGCTGATAATTTTACTATATCTGACGAGGTGAAATACTACCAAGCATTGGACAGGATTCAGCAATCCATTGAGCCCAGCGCAGATCCGGGTGCCATGGGCGAATCACGTGACTCATCTGGCTCACTCTGCCCACACGATCTGGAACTCGCCCAGTCATTAGGCTTATTTAAATACCCGGACGCCATGTTCACCCAGCGCCCGGGAGTCAATGGCTGCATCTATAAGAGCTCACCAGGGCGGTGTTTAATACTGGTTCAAGCAGGAACAGAGCAGGATAATACCCTGGCACACCCCCTGGCACCCAGACACCTTGGCTCTGCCAGCCTTCACCAAGGTTGGCACTGCCAGGGTTTGGGCCCAGGGGGGCCTTGCCCATTGGAGGGGGTTGAGGGGGGGATTCCAAGGGCCTTAACAAGGTTGCACCAGCAAAGAAGAGTCAATGAAGTGGGAGGGAGGGCCTGAAAGGTGGGGTGGAAAGATCGGGGCTGCTGGTCAAAATGCTGCTCTGATCTGCGAGGAGCATTCCTGCTAGTGGTGGCCATAGCGGAGAGAAATTCCGCGGCCAAAAAAAAAAGCAAAGTGCCGTTGAATAGTGAGATGTTTCTTGGCGCTGAACCCCATGGGAAACACCCTGCCAAAAGAGGACTTGGACATTTCTCCACTGAATCGCTCTCATTATTGCAGCACCAGAATCTTGCTTTTCTTCCACTGAATAGCTAAAGGACGGTGGCATGATGGTGAAATCAAAACAAATGCAAGCCAGAGAACTTATGATGATTGCGAATGCTCAAATTACATTGTATGATATTACTGGCTGAAAGTTTAATACTTTATATTGAATTGTTTTGTCCTTTTTCTCAACCTGTTAACCTGTTTATTTAGATTTGGATTTGTTTATTGTCCTGTGTACCGAGGTACAGCGAAAAGTATTGTTCTGCATACAGCTCAGACAGATCATTCCGAACATGAAAAGAAAATACATAGAGAAAACATAAAATGCACAATGTAAATATATAGACACAGGTATCGGGTGAAGCATGCAGGAGTATAGTGCTACTCAGTAGAGAAGAAGCGTGAAGAAATCAGATCAATCCATGAGAGGGTCGTTTAGGCGTCTGGTAACACGGAAGAAGCTATTTCTGAATCTGTTACTGCAAGTTCTCAGACTTTTGTATCTCCTGCGCGATGGAAGAAGTTGGAAGAGAGAATAAGCCAGGTGGGAGGGGTCTTGGATCATGCTGCCCACTTTCCCAAGGCAGCGGGAGGTGTTGACAGAGTCAATGGATGGGAGGCAGGTTCATGTGATGGACTGGGCTGTGTTCACAACTCTGAAGTTTCTCACGGTTTTGGGCCGAGCAGTTGCCATGCCAGGCTGTGATGCAGCCAGAAAGGATGCAGGATTTCCAATAGGTAATGTCAACTGTTGCTCTTGGAATGCTCGTGGGTGCAATAGAAGCTTGAGAACAGTTAAAAACCATAGAATGTAAGAGCAGTGCGGTGGCGCAGTGGTTAGCAATGCTGCTCGACAGTGCTGAGGTCCCAGGTTCGATCCTGGTCCTGGATCACTGTCCGTGTGGAGTTTGCAGATTCTCCCCGTGTTTGCGTGGGTTTTGCCCCCACAACCCAAAGATGTGCAGGGTAGGTGGATTGACCACGCTGAATTGCCCCTTAATTGGAAAAAATTAATTGGGTACGATAAATTTTTTTTTAAAAGGCAGAATGTCAAGAAACCTAACTTTTTGCGTTTCTTGTCCATAATTCCAAATGAACTCTGTGAATGTGAGACTCTGCAAATACTTGGATCAGGTTCTCTGTGTGTACAATATTTACTATTTCTATTCAGTATCCACTATGCATCATGCTTTTGCTCAATGGTAGCCCTTTCACCTCTGAGAGAGAAGAATGTTGGTTCAAGTCTAACTCCAATATTTGGGCATATAATCTTTCCTGGGTGAGTGAAGCTCAAACATTCAAGAAGCTCACCACCCAGGACAAAGAAATCCACTTGATCAGCACCATACCAACACTTTAAACATTCACTCCCTATAAGGTGCACTGCAGCAACTCACTACACTCCTTCAAACTCCTTCCAAACCTGTGACGTTGACCACCTAGAACAACAAGGGCAGTTTGCACATGGGAACACCATCACCTCCAAGTTCCCTTCCAAGTCACTCTCTATCCTCTTGACCTGGAACTGCATCATTGTTCCTTCATCAAAACCAGGATCAAATTCTGGAACTTCTGCCCAAATAGCATTGTGGATGTACGTACACCAGATGGACTTCAACAGTTCAAGAAGATGGAGCATCACTAGTACCTTCTCAAGGGCACTTAGGGATGGGCAATAATTATTGGTGCAACAATAATTATCGGATATGACGGTAGCATTGTGGTTAGCACAATTGCTTCACAGCTCCCGGGTTCGATTCCCGGCTTGGGTCACTGTCTGTGCGGAGTCTGCACGTTCTCCCCGTGTGTGCATGGGTTTCCTCCAGGTGCTCCGATTTCCTCCCACAACCCAAAGATGTGCAGGTTAGGTGGATTGGCTATGCTAAATTGCCTTTAATGTCCAAAATTGCCCTTAATGTTGGGTGGGGTTACTGGGTTATGGGGATAGGGTGGAGGTGTGGGCTTGGGTAGGGCGCTCTTTCCAAGAGCTGGTGCAGACTCAATGGGCCGAATGGCCCCCTTCTGCACTGTAAATTCTATGATTCTTAGCAGTGACATCCACATTCCATGATTTAATATTTTAAGAAATACCCTCAACTGGTGCTCCACTGGAGTCCTGATGGTGTAGTTCATTGTTAGTGGTGCAGTTGTTTGACTGAAACAGGGCTAAATCGCCAGCTTTGAAAGCAGACCATGGCAGGCCAGCAGCACGGTTCAATTCCTGTACCAGCCTCCCCGAACAGGCGTCGGAATGTGGCGACTAGGGGCTTTTCACAGTAACTTCATTTGAAGCCTACTTGTGACAATAAGCGATTTTTATATCATTTCTTTGCTGATCTGCCCTCAGTTGGATGTAAATTATCCTGTGGTTCTTTTTGAAGAATGGCAAGTGAGTTGGCCTAGTGTCCTGGCCAATATCATTCCTCAATCTTTACCTAGAAAAACATTGAATTGGACACTGATGTCATTGCTGTTTGTGGGACCTAACTATGCAAAAAGTGGTTGTTGCATTTCTCCACATCCTGGTTCCCTGATGTCTCTGGATATCAGAAAAACCTGTTTTATGATATTTTGAAAGAGAAGGAACACTTTTGATAGATTGAAGCAGCGATATGCAGGCATATGAATGTTACTTTAAGACTGCTAACAGTGTTTGATTAAAAGCCAGACTGGAAAGGTGCAAATTTTCCCTTATCCACGATGGCGATGGCAGTTAATAAAGGAGGTTCGGCAGGTTCGACAGTTTTTTAAAATTAAATTTAGAATACCAAATTCTTTTTTTTTCCCAATTAAGGGGCAATTTAGCTTGGCCAATCCACCCAACCTACACATCTTTGGGTTGTGGGAGACCCACGCAGACACGGGAAGAATATGCAAACTCCACATGGACAGTCACCCAGGGCTGGGATCGAACCCATGTCCGCAGCGTTGTTGGCAGCAGTGCTAACCACTGTGCTGCCCTAATTCGGCAGTTTTAATCCAGATCCCATTGAGCTCAAGTTGTAACTTTAATTGAATCTCACTTAGTCTGCCGTAAACCAACCATGCATCAACAATTGGCCTAGCACAATTGTGCAAAACTCCATGAAACCCAATGCATACTTTTATATTCAAAATTTAGACTGGAAGATTATCACGCGGGCAACACATGTCACATGGCCTTCTCCTGAACCAGCATCTGTTCAACGTGCCAGTCAGAAAATTGAGTATGAGTGAAAATTAATCATTGTGAGCAGCTCAGCTCCATGCTGTTGCTCCATGGTTCATTGCTCATTGCTACTTCAACATTAATAAGAAGGAAAGTGGAGACTCTTCTGAGAATTGATAGTCTAAATAAATTATGGAGGAAATTTTAACCCTTGTGTTTTGGGCAGGAACAGAGCAGGCGAAGGATAAGAATCCAGTCGGAATGATTCCATAGGTTTCAAGTTTTAAGCCAGTAGTGCCCCCCTGACATTCAGATCATTGGTATCTTTTCTGCATGAACAGTTCAGGTAGCTCAGACACCCTTTGCCCTGTATTGTTTAGAATTTAAATTGTTCATCTGACTTTCACATCAAATGTTTCTTGATAAAGCAATCTCATAAGCTGCTGTCCAAACACAATATCGACGAACGTGTCAAAAGTAATAAAAGGAAATATAATTGTGGTGACTTCAACCTGCTTCTTGTGGTGCTGCAAAGACTTATGCTGATTCTCCATAGTCAGGCAGCACTGAATTGCCTCATACATAGCCTGCGTAAAGTTCTTCAATGATATTCAATATTATTAGTGCAGGTTGTGGCCCATTGGTGTTGCCTCCCATTGAACCAAGCTAAGTCTGCATAGTGGCTCTCGAAGTGGAGCTATGGATGCATTTCTCCCTTGAAAATATCAATGTATGCCCATCATAATTAACTCCTTCAAATTATTAATCACCCGGATGCCAGTTGTCGTGGATTTCTCTGCTCGAATTGCAGCTTCTCCAGGTTCTGCATTCCAGTAAATCTTTTTGGTACCGTCTCTGAGGTCTTGAAATTCTTTTGAAGGTGAACAAAGAAAGGTACAGCACAGGAACAAACCCTTCGGTGCTCCAAGTCTGCGCCGACCATGTTGTCCGTCTAACCTGGGGCGGTACGGTGGCACAGTGGTTAGCAATGTTGCCTCACGGATCCAGAACACGGGTTCAATTCCCGCCTCGAGTTACTGTGTGGAGTTTGCACTTTCCCTCCGTGTCTGCTCGGGTGTTCTGGTTTCCTCCCACAGTCCACAGATGTGCAGGTTAAGTAGATTGGCTATGCTAAAATGTCCCTTCGTGTCCAAAATGTTAGGTGGGATTACTGGGTTACGGGATTAGGCGGGGACATGGTCTTAAGTAGGGTGCTCTTTCTAAGGGCTGGTGCAGATCCAGTGGACAAAATGGTCTTCTTCTGCACTGTAGAGATTACTATTACTATGATTACCTAAAGTCTTCTACATTTGCGGGGTCTGTATCCCTCTATTCTCAACCTAATCAAGTATTTGTCAAGATGCACCTTGAACGTCTCTATTGTATCTGCTTTCACCACCTCCTCCAGCAGTGAGTTTCAGGTACCCACTACCCTCTGTGTAAAAAACCTCCCTGCACATCTCCTCTAAACTATGCTCCTCGCACTTTAAACCCATGTCCCCTAGTAATTGACTCTTCCACCCTGGGATAAAGCTTCTAACTATCTACTCTGTCCATGCCCCTCATAATTTTGTAGATTCAAGAAACTAAGGAAATTCGGTATGTCCACATTGACTCTTACCAATTTTTACAGATGCACCATAGAATGCACCCTATTGGGCTGCATTACAGCTTGGCATGGCAACTGCTCAGCCTAAGACCGTAAGAAACTACAGAGAGTCGTGAACACAGCCCAGTTCATCACGAGATCCAGCTCACATCCTGTGACTCTGACTATATTTTCCGCTGTCTTGGGAAAGTGGGAAGGATAATCAAAGACCCCTCTCACCCGGGTTATTCTTTCTTCCAACATCTTCCTTCGGACAGAAGATACAAAGTCTGAGAACACGCACCAATAGATTCAAAAATAGCTTCTTCCCTGCTGTTACCAGAGTGCTGAATGGCCCTCCTATGGACTGAATTGATCTCTCCACGCATCTTCTCTACTGTATAGCACTACACTCAGTGCTTCATCCGATGTCTATGTATTTACATTGTGTGTTTATTGTATGCCCTATGTTTTTTCATGTATGGAACAATCTGCCTGGAAGGTACGCAGAACAATATTTTTCACTGTACATCGGTACACATGACAATAAATCTAAAGCTGTGTCCAGAATTGGATCTAATACTTCAGCTGAAGCTTAATTAGAGTTTTGTGAAGATTTCAAATAATTTCCTTGCTTTTGTACACCATTCTTCTGTTAAGAAAGACAAGGATCTCATATGCTAATTTAACAACCTTCCCAACTTGTCCTGCCACTTTCAAAGGCTTATGGATGTACAAGTGCAGGTCCTTCTGTTCCCTTTCTAATATATGTTGGGATGTGGACAGCATTTGTTGCCAATCCCAAATTGGTAATTTAAGGAGACTTAAGCATCAACCACATTGCTGTGGGCCGGGAGTCACATATATGCCAAGCCTGGGTAAGAATGGCAGATTTCCTCCCTAAAAGGACGTTAGTGAACCAGATGGTCTTTAAAACAATCAGCAATAGTTTCATGGACACTATTACTGCATCATATTCCAGAATTCATTGAATTTAAATTCCACCAGAGGCCTGGTTGGATTTGAATGCATGCTCCCAGAATATTAGTCTGGGCCTCTGGATTACAAGGTCAGTGACATTACTACTGTGCCACCATCTCCCTCTTATTCATTTTATATTGCCTCCCCTCATTCTTCTTACTTTATACTTCTCTGTGTTAAATTTCATTTCCCATGTGTCTGCTCAATTGGTTTATGTCCTCCTGAGGACTTTTACCATCTTCCTCATTATTTATTACATTTCATTGTTTCATAACACCTTCAAACTTTGAAAAGATATCCTGCATACCTAACACTAGGTCATTAAAGAGCATTTGTCAATCACTACATACTTCTCTCCAATCTGAAAAACAAGTATACTCTCTGCTTTCCATCCCTAGCCAATTTTGCATCCACAAAGCTACTCTCATTTAATCCGTGGGTTTTCATTTTGCTCACAAGTCTATATTGTGTGAGAATTTATAAAAAATGCCTTTGAAAGTCCATATGGAAATCAAACGTGTTAACTCATCAATGTTCTTCATTACTTCATAAAACATCTCAATCAAGTTAGTCAAACGTAATTTGCCTTTAAAAAAATCATGCCATCTTTCATCAATTAGCCATCTGCCAATTAACTTTATCCCAGATTACGTCCTCTTTAAGTGTCCCCACCTTGGTGCTTCAAGATTTTTACAGGCTTTCAAATCATACATTATCGGTACAGGTGTGCCTCAAGAACTTTTGTTGCCATGCCAGAAATTGCATCTCTGGCCTGTTCCATAGAACTAGGTGAAGACAATGACCCTCCAATGGGTCTGCCTTACGCCCAGCATGTGCCTCTGCTCAGTTATGAATTTTTGTTTCAAGAGATGTGAACCTCTAAAATTTGCTAATTATCCCACCCACCAGGCAGAAAAATATCAATGCGTTGTTGCACAGGGAAGGAATCGAGTGTAGAATCCAACGGAACAGGCACAAGAACGCACATTAGGGTAGGAAGGAACTAAGGTTTATTTTGGTATACACAATAAATACAATGCCATCAACTCCTCTTCCAGAAGGGCCACCCTCCCTGACCTACACCAGGTTAGGGTTTTTATATTGAGAGGTTCCCCCTTGTTAGTGGGAAACCTCGCGCCCATTCCCCCCACCCCCAATTGCCTGGGGAGTTCATACTCTGCGGTAATTTCGGACATATACAATGTCCCCGGCTTGACGTTGCGCAGCTGCGTGCGCCGACCAGTGTCTGTCTCTGAGCGGTCCTGTCGCTGGCAGATCCGTGCACCGATGTCCGGGATGGCAAGGTTGAGGTGTGTCCTGACCCGACGTCCCATCAGCAACACCACCGGTGCCACTCCCATAGTGGCATGAGGGGTCTTTCGGTCACTGCTAGTAACCGGGACAGCTGTGTCTCCCAAGATCCGACGGTCAGCTTCTTCATGGCCCCCTTGAAGGTTTGGACTGCCCGATCAGCCAACCCTTTTGAGACCGGGTGACACGGGGCAGTCTGCACGTGTCAGATTCCATTAGAGATCACGAATGACTCAAATACCCTGATGGTTATCAGACGCCAACACCATGGGGATGCCATGGGCACTGAATCTGTGCCTTTGCATGTCCATGGTTGCCTTCGTGGTCATGGTCTACACTTTGTGGATTTCGAGCCACTTCGAGGGATCCACCTTGATGAGCAACGTCATCCCCTGGAATGGGCTGGCGAAGTCTACATGGACGCAGGACCACGGTTTTCCAGACCACTCCCAAGGGTTCATTGGAGCAGCCGGTAGGGCTTTCTAGTTCCCCAGGCAAGGGTTGCAGGGCTGGGCCCCCTTCTCGATGTCGGAATCTATTCCTAGACACCAAACGTAGCTATGGGCAAGCAACTTCATCCTAGATACTCCGGGTGTCCATTGTGGAGGTCTTGTAGCAAAAGTGTGCAACCGTGTTCCGGGACGACCATCCATGTTGCCCATATAAAACCCCATCCTCCACGCTAAGCTCCGGGGACGTTAAAGCCCGTGGGTCATCGGACAAGGCTGTGTGTTGGGCCCTGTACTGGACCATATGCTGGATCCGGGATAACTGCTGGTCCTTCTGGGTCCACGCTTTGCTGCGAGCCAACATGACCAAGAAACAGTCCATGAAGTGGAGGGCCGTTATCACTTCTGCTGTTGAAGTGGGTGCCGGTGGCTTCATGGAGAGGGGCAGGTGGCTCAATGGTTTGGCATGCGGGATCCGTGTGATCCGGCGGTGTTCCAAGTGTGCACTCCTCCACCATTGGGAGCGATGTCCACTTTTGGACCCTGACCACACGATCGGGGGAATCACCCGATCATCCTGGAAACAGCCCAAGTAGGGACCACAGCTTGTGGTCCAAATAGACCATGAACGTGTGGCCATAGAGGTACTGGTGGAACTTCAGCATGCCAAACATGACAGCCAGGCTCTCCTCGATCTGGGTATAGTTATGCTCAGCATTGGCACATGTGCGAAACACGAAAGTGATCAGCAACTATGACCCATCGGGCATCTTATGTGCAAGAACAGCCCCCAAGCCATAAGGGGAAGCATCACACGTGAGGAGAAGTGGTTTCTTTAGGGTCAAAATGCGTTAAGCAGCTTCTCGGATGACAGCCACCGCTTGACCTCTTGGAATGCCTTCTGGTGCGGGAAGCCCCATTCCCACTCGTCCCCGTTATTCAACAATTGGTGGAGTGGGCTAAGCAGCGTGGTTAAGTTGGGGATGAATTTCCCATAGTAATTGATGAGCCTGAAGAAAGAGTGGAGCTCGGTTTGACCTGGAGGAATGGGAGCCTGCTGGATGGCCTGCACTTGTCTTCCACCAGGCGAAGGCCCTGCCTGTCTACCCAGTACCCCAAATAGGTGACCTCGCGGTGTTAAAAATGCACTTTCTCCCTGCGGAGGTGGTCTCCGGCCTGATCAAAATGGCAGAGGACTTCGGCCAGCTTCTTCAAATGCTCCTTGTCCAAGGCCCCATTGATGAGAACATCATCCAGGTAGATGGCTGCCATACGTAAGATATTTTCCATCACTCGCTGCAAAATCGCACAGGCTGATGAAACCCTCTGTGCATGTTATTGGTGATGAACCTCAGGGAGCCCAGATCTAAGACCAACATTTTTCCCCCACTGAGTTTGGCGTACAGGTCTTTGATGCGAGGCACCGGGTAACGGTCGAGGCAAGAAACCTGGTTCACCATCATCATGTCGTCCCCGCATAGACACACGGGTTTTAACACCAGGACCACCAGCGCAGCCCAATCGAAGTGCCGAAGTGCTCCAAGTGATCTAACTCAGCATGTCGACCTTAGGGCGTAGTGTGTATAGTACTGGGCAGGAGCTGAAATAACAGGATTGTGTGTTTTCATCCACACTGATTTTTGCCACTGCGCTTTTATTGTGCCGAGGCCTTTGGCGAAATCTCCAGTAAATTTCGTCAGCCCTCCTTCTGGCCATGGGGTACGTATGGCAAACGCGTTGCCAATCCAACTTTAAATGGTGTGGCCAGTCATGGCCCAGTAAGCTGGGTCCTCCACCACGGCTACCACCAAGGGCAAGCATACTGACTGGTCCTTATGTGTCACAGTCACGTGGGTGGTGCCCTCAATGGCTAATGGCTCCGCCGTGTATGTAGAAAACTGGGCATCCATGTCCTGAAGGTCCAGGGGCTGGAGACCGGTCCAGATCATGGCGAACATCGGCGGCATGACCGAGACCGCTGTTCTGGTGTTGAACTGCATGTCAATGGAGTGTCCATTTACCTTCAGTGCAATTCAGATTGGTGCAACCCTGGGAGCTGTAATGCAATGCCACTCTGGTATGCATATTCCTGGTCTTCGACATAATATGCTTGGTCTCTAGGGCAAGCTTCCACAAGAGCAATTAAGGTTGGGGAGTAAATTCTAACCTTGCCAATGACGTCCACATTCTATGAGCACATAATAAAATTAATAATGGCCTGCATCATTCACAGACCATTATTTTATCAACTACCTCTGGCATATTACGCATTCTGTAGCTCAATCAACCAAGCATTTGGCATTTACATTGATCATGACAGAGGATAAAGCTTGCCTCATGACATCAGTTATGATGACATTTTCACTGTAACATTGGAGTTACATGCATGTATAATTTTGAAGGGTGAAAACTTTGAGTCCCTGTAGCTAACAGAAATTCACTTGATGCAAATGTGGGCTGCAGATGTTACAATGTGATCCCAGTTCTGTGCCCCAGACTAGCAACGGAGCCTCTCGATTTTACAGGAACATCACTGTGTTTCTTGCCGCTGACACAACTTTACACTCAGCTGCACTTTCAGAATGTGAAGTTCTGCCTCCCAGCTTCAAAGAATGGCGAATTACTGGAATACAAAGAGAGATTTTCTTTTTGAACAGAGAAAAATATTAAATGATTTACAATAATACCCAATCAGTGGGAAACCTGGACCACCTGCAGAGCTTATCAGAAAACCAGAAAAGGTTCAGCAGGTCAGCCAGTATCCTTGGATAGAACACAGATCATTCTGATGGAAGTGCAAACATGAAACATTGACCTCTCGCCTCTATGTTGTTCACTGCATATCGGCTTCTTCAAGCTGGAGCTGACTGGTTTCTAGAGAGACAATTCTTTTCTATTACCGTTATTGACTGCAGTTTCTGAATTATTGCTTGTGACATTTGTTGTTCTATACCGGTTGTGGCTGCTTTTTATTTTGTCAGGGGCCCTTTGGCACACACACACTTCCAGACAGAACAGTGTTGCTGCCATCAGAAGCATGACTCAGCACTCACCATACCCCTCTATTCCATATGGCATGCCGATGCTATCATAGATTGCAAGGGGAAAGGGAGGCTGTCGGTGATGAGTGAAAAATGGATTTTAAAGCACCTCAGGTACCTGTACCCACCTACACATGAAGCATGTTTTCAAGTCCAGGCACACATACTTGACCCAAAAACAGGGGAGATCTGCCCACGTCCCCTCCACCTCATCTTATAGCCTCTACTGGAGCCTGACTTACAGACGTAATTTAGCAGAGGGACGATCTACCAGTTCCTGAAAGCCAAAGGGGGCAAAGAATCCAACAGGAGTCCATAAACGGAATTTATGCCGACAGGATTTCCCATTGAGATAGTGCCATGGGAATGTCACTTTAAGAAATGTTTGCCTGCTCAAGTGGCTGCAGTGATGTCAGCGTGTGGGCGGAGCTGAGCTCTGGCTCTCTTTTTTAGTTTCTCTTTGAGGAAAAGCTTGGGTGTGTCAGTGTTTTTTAGTTTTGTTTTAGTGTTGGAGCTGCAGCCAGCTGAAGAAGGTGTAATTTTGATCTTTCTGCCATCTAAAGACTATCTCTAGATCATTTGGTGAATTCAGAGTGATAACTTCTCTTAGTAGAGAATTTAAACCTGATGTGCTCTGCAAAAGGGGTTTTTGTCTTATGGATGTTAAAAGGAAAGTTTAAGGAGTACCTAGAGTGTTGTATTATTTGGCGGTTGTATTTGAATTGATCATTGCTAAGATGTTCACTGTATGTTTTAAAAAGGTTAACTGAGTTCATAGAATAAACATTAATTTTGTTTAAAAAATACTTCTAGATTTCTGCTGCACCACGCCTGTAAAATAGGCCGTGTGCTCCCCATACCACAATCTAGTAAAAGTCGTGGGTCAGGTGATCCCCATGATATACTTTTGAGTTCTCTAAACCCTGGCCCAGAACAAATTGGAGGCTTGAGGGGGATAAAAGTCTGCTAATTGGGTTGGCTTTGCGAACTTAAAGATGGTGAGGGGTGAGCATATTGTGGTAGCTTTTCAGGTGTGGTATTTTAGTTTAAGTAGGGAGTGTGTTGTGGACAATGGCTCTTTCAGAGGCTCAGAAGTTTTTGGGGGTGGAGATGGTCACACGCAGTACCTTATGGACAGAGACAAAAAAAGGCTGTTGGATTTGCAAATCCATTGCATTTAAAATTACCTGCCAAGGTACGAAAAGATGAGGTACTTACGGCGGAAGCTAGCATTTAAAATTGTCTGCGATACAGTCAGACGCATTAGAAATTGCAAAACGTCAGTTACAAATCAAGAACAAAAAGAGAGAGAAAGGGAGATACAGATCAAAAAAAAAGAAAAAGAGAGAGAAAAAAGATTGAGAAAAAAAGATAAAGAGAGAGAAAGAGATAGAGAGGAAAGGGAAAAGGAGAGAGAAGAAAGGAGAAAAGAAAAAATGGCCCGAGCATAACAAGAAGAAAGAGAAAGGGAAATACAGATCAGGGAAAAAGGAAGAGAGAGAGAAAGAGAGAGAGAGAGGAAAAAGAAAGAGAGAGAGGGCAGGAAAAGAGAGAGTTTGAACTTTGTAAAATGACCATGTAGGTCAGTTAAGATTGGCGGATAGAAAGAAAAATGTATAGTTGGAGGATAGTGATGAGGATGCAGTGAAAGAGCTTCATAGTCGAAGGCTTGGTGGGGATCTATTTAAGTATGTCCACACATTGCCAAGGTTTGTTGAGAAGGTAGCTAAACAAATGAAATGGTCACAGGAGATGTGGGTATTACTGATTCCAACAAAATTGGTTGGTGAAGCTAGTGAAGTGTTTGCATCACTATCAAAGGAGGTATCTGAGACGTATGAGGATGGAGTATAAGATGGAGTGAAAAACTTCATCTTAGGTGCAGATGAACTTGTGCCTGAAGCCAACAGACAAAGGTTTAGAAATTTAAGGAAGGAACCTGGACAAACATACATGGAGTTTGAAAGGATCAAACAGAGTAATTTTGATTGGTGGATAAGGGCTTTGAAAATTGACCAAACATATGAAGCTCTCAGAGAAATTGTACTTTTGTAGTGAGAACTCATGTGTAAGAGCAGAGGGTCAAAACTGCAAGATTAGCAGCAGAAATGGCAGATGATTATGAATTAGTTCATAAATCAAAGTTTGGTTTACAGCATCAGTTTCAGCCTGTGAGGGATAGAAACTGGGGACATGAAAAATACTCAAGCGGTAAAGGTAAAGGTGATCTGATGGGAGATAATAAGGAGTGTGTACCTTAGATTAAAAAGAAAATCCAGGAGGGTGGAAGAGACATGAATAGTTTCAAATGTCTTCACTGCAATAAACTAGGCAATGTAAAGTCACAGTGTTGGTGGTGGAAGAAAAGCACTGGGAAGGCTGATATGGTAAAACAGGATTAGACAGTGGGGTTTATTAAAGTAGTTAAGGAAAGCCCAAGTGAAGCGAAAGAGGTGCAAAAGATTGTACAACCTGATCAAGATGTGATTGGTAAGAAGGTGCCAGGTCTCTTCAAAGAATTTACTCGTGTGGGTAAAGTTTACTCATGTGTATCAGGAGGAGCAGATAAAGCAGTCACAATTTTGATACCGGAGCTAAGAATCTTTGATGGTAAGAGATGAGGAGTTACACAGTTTGGGAGGATTATTGCCAGAAAAGTTGGCAATATGTGGAATTCAGGGTGAGAAGAGTCATGTTCCATTATATAAGGTGAGGTTGGAAAGTCCAGTAAAGAGTGGTGAAGTGATAGGAGGCGTAAGAGAGAAACTATCTTGTCCAGGAATACACTTTATCTTGGATAATGGTACAGCTGGATCGCAGGTGGGAGTGATGCCTACGGTGGTTGATAAGGCAGTGGAAAATCAGACAACTGAAGTGTTGAATCACAAATATCCTGGGATTATTCCGGATTGTGTAGTGACAAGGTCGTAAAGTCACAGGTTAAAACAAGAGGAGAAATCAAAGAATGAAGATGACGTTGAAGTGCAATTATCAGAAACTATTTTGGATCAGATGGTTGAAAAAGAACAAAGATGAGGCGGATATTTTTAGTTCAGGAAAATTGGCGGAGTTACAACAAAAAGATACAGAAATAAAACGGATGTATCAGAAAGCATACACGGAAGAGGAATCTGAGTGTATACCAGAGTGTTATTACCGTACAAGTGATGTCTTGATGAGAAAATGGAGACCTTTACATAGGCAGGCGGATGAAAAGTGGGCAGACGTTCATCAAGTCGTAATGCTGGTAGCGTATAGAAAGGAGGTGTTGCAAGTTGCACGTGAGGTACCAGTGGGAGGTCATTTGGGAATAAGGAAAATACGAGCTAAAATACCAAAACATTTTTATTGACCTGGACTACATAAAGATGTAGTTAAATTTTGTCAATCATGTCACACATGTCAAGTGATAGGGAAACCTCAAGCAGTGATAAAACCAGTGCCCTTAATACCCATTCCAGCATTTGAGGAACCTTTTACAAGGGTCCCAATTGATTGCGTAGGACCGCTTCCTAAAACAAAAAGTGGGAATCAATATCTTTTGACTATAATGGATGAGTCTGCTAGGTTTCCTGAGGCCATTCCAGTACGTAATATTACAACTAAAAAGATTGTAGAGGAGTTACTTAAATTCTATACTAGATATGGACTACCCACAGAAATGCAATCGGATCAAGGATCGAATTTTACCTCAAGGTTATTCAAAGAAGTTATGGGTAGCTTAGAAATAAAACAATTTTAATCAACTGCGTACCATCCAGAAGTGCAGGGAGCGTTAGAAAGGTGGCATCAGACATTAAAGACAATGTTGAGGGCTTATTGTTAAGATTATCCAGAGGATTGGGATAAAGGAATTCCATTCGTAGTGTTTTCAATTAGGGATGCACCTAATGAGTCATCCAAATTCAGTCCTTTTGAACTAATTTTCGGTCATGAGGTAAGAGGACCACTTAAATTGATTAAGGAAAAATTGGTGGGTGAGAAGTCGGAAATTAAATTCTTGGATTACGTGCCAAATTTTAGGGAACAATTAAATAGAGCAGGTGAATTGGCTAGACAACATTTAAAAATTGCACAAAATGTGATGAAACGGGCAGTGGACAAGAAATCCAAAGTTCGTAGTTTTGCCAGTGGAGATAAAGTTTTAGTATTGTGACCAGTGTTAGGTGAACCTTTAAAAGCAAGGTTTTGTGGACCTTATCAGTTTGAAAGTAAATTAAGTGAGGTGAATTATGTGGTTGAAAACACCAGATAGAAGGAAAACTCACCGAGTATGTCATGGGAATATGTTAAAGGTACTTTGAAAGGGAATCAGAGAAAAAGGAGGTTTTAATGATTTAAACTCAAAGTGACGAATCAAATCCAGATGACTGTGAATTTAACATACCTTAAATTAAATTGGAAATTGAGGATGTTCTTAAAAATTGGGATAAATTGTTGAGTTATCTTCCAGAGGAAAAACTAACTGACCGGAAAGAGTTATTGATATCACATGAGCATATTTGTGGAGATAAATTGGGAAGTACTAAAATGGGTATACATGATGTAGGTGTGGGAAATGCTGTTTCAATCATACAACATAAATACAGACGTAAACCTTTAAAACTGGCACAGGTTAACAAAAAGATTATGTTTAAAAATGGCATAATTGAAGTGGGTTGCAGCCAATGGAGCTCACCCATAGTGATAGTACCTAAACCAGACGGTACCCAACGGTTGTGTGTGTACTATAGAAACGTTAATGCAGTTACAAGAAGGGACTCTTATCCTATCCCACGTTTGGAGGATTGCATGGAGAAAGTGGGACAATCAGCTTTTATTTCCAAACTGGATTCACTTAAAGGTTACTGGCAGGTAAGTGATTTCAGCTTTTGTGACTCCAGATGGTATATACCAATTCAAAGTTATGCCATTTGGCATGAAAAATGCCCCAGCCACATATTTCAATGGTAAACTACCAAAGTCATTTCAGGATTACCCAATTGTGCGGTATACATTAACGATCTGGTAATTTTCAGCCAGAGATGGACAGAACATTTGAAACATCTGATAGAGTTATTCAATCGACTTCAGGAGGCGTGTTTGGTGATAAACCTAGCCAAAAGTGAATTTGGAAAGGCCCAAGTCACTTTCCTTAGCCATACAATCGGACACAGTCAAATGGTCCCACGGGATGTGAAAACAAAAGTTATTGGGGAGTTTCCGATACCCTCGACAGGACGGGAAATAATGCGATTTCTTGGCATGAGTGGATTTTACCAGAAATTTGTACCCAATTTTAGCAGTGTGGTTGTTCCACTGACAGACTTGCTCAAGAAGCGTAACAAATTCCAGTGGACAGTGGAGTGCCAACAGGTATTTGACGGCCTGTAGGTTATGTTAACCACTGCTCCTCTGTTAGTCATCCCAAATGATACAAAATCATTCAAAGTGGCTGCTAATGCGAGTGATGTGGGTGTAGGTGCGGTGCTTCTACAAGACGACAACGAAGGGCTAGAGCAGCCTATTGGTTATTTTTCAAAGAAATTGAATTCTCACCAGAAAAAGTATTCCACGATTGAGAAGGAGACTTTGAGTTTGATGCTGGCTTTGCAACATTTTCACATTTATGTGACCAGCAATCCGTCTGACACCATTATATATACTGATCATAATCCGTTGACGTTTTTGGAGCGATTCCGGAATAAAAATGCACCGCTGTTGTTTCGCTGGAGTTTATTGTTGCAGCCATTTCATTTAAAAATAGTACATGTGGCAGGACGAGAAAACATGATAGCTGATGCTTTGTTACAAATGTGATGAACGGAAGCAATTTCAGTTGGAGGAAGAAAAAGAAAAAAAAAGTACTATATTATTATACCTGTTTGCGTGTGTTGGTTTTTTTGAAACAAAAAAGTATATTTACTGTGTGCATTTCTTAAAGTATAGTGAAAAGGTGAATAAAGAAACCATCTTGAAGTTGATGGTTTATGTTTTTTTCTTGGGGGAGGTGTCATGTGAGAGTACCTTTAAGAACTCTGTGTTTATAAATGTGTGTGTATAGAAATATCTGTAGTGAGAGTACCTTTAAGAAATGGGTGTTTACTACTGCAGTGATGTCAGAGAGTGGGTAGAGCTGGGCTGTCTGTCAGCTTTTCACTTTTGTTTTTGACCAGGCTGCAGGGTGTATTTTAGTTTTGTTTTCAGTGTTGGAGCTTAAGCCAGACCAAGCAGGTGTACTGCTGTTATCTCTGCCATCAAAAGACTCTCTTGATCATTTGGTGAATTCAGAATTCTAAATGTTTTCTGTTGTGACTTTAGCCTGACGTGCTTCTGATAAAGGTTTTGTTTTTCAGTCGTATATATGTTAAAAAAGAAAGCTTAAAGATTTACTTAGTGTTGTATTCTTTGGGGGTTGTATTTGAATTGATGGTTGCTAAGATGTTCACTGTATGTTTCAAAAAGGTTAACTTGAGTTCATAGAATAAACATTGTTTTGCTTTAAAAAGATACTTTTCCATTTCTTGTGTACCACACC
This sequence comes from Scyliorhinus canicula, assembly GCF_902713615.1. Classification (NCBI taxonomy): domain Eukaryota; kingdom Metazoa; phylum Chordata; class Chondrichthyes; order Carcharhiniformes; family Scyliorhinidae; genus Scyliorhinus; species Scyliorhinus canicula. The sequence goes on from NC_052148.1 coordinate 86,586,152, forward strand.
TGTAGAGTGGGCCGTGTGCTCCCCATACCACAATCTATTAAAGGTTGTGGGTCGGGTGAACTCCATGATACACTTTGGGGTTCTCTAAACCCTGGCCCATAACAATACTCAAATTGAAATTGGGGCTTCATCTCCACAAGGACTGTATGGTAGACATTCCTACCAACACTGTCATGGACAGATGCATCTGCAACAGGCATCTGCTTTAAAGAGTCTGTTTTTTAAATCAGGGAGTTCTATCGTACAGTCAATGGCTTCTGTTATGATAGGACCGATAAAGTGGCTAATGGGTGAAGGAATAAGGGGATTAGGATGAGGGGTGAGGGTGAAATGCATGAGGAGTTGGTAAGAAGGGTATAAAGTGGTCTGGATGTTTATCTGTATGCAGGCGAGCCACTGACTGTCTCAGAAGCAGCTAATGAGGATTTTTAGGAACTGAGGCCCCCCCCCCCCCCCCCCCCCCCCCATAATCTGCCATTTTGGAAGTTCCCATCTGTTGAACGTTGTGACACTGAGGAAAGATCACAATGGCAGGATTAGTTCCATCTCGCAATTCCTTCCTCTGACATGAAAGCCCAGCCCCTCTTCTCTGGTTGGGTTTGCACACAGCAGATTCCGTGACGGCTGCTGTTCCCCCCTCCCCCCAAGTTGGTAATCGGCCCTTAGATTTCTCCCTGCAGCCTCTCTGTCAAAAACAGGTTCCTTTCTTCCTGATGCAATGCTTCGAAGGCCAGTATGGGTCAAGTTTCCCATTGAGCACCATATCCCCCACCTTAATTTCTGTATTGTACAATCTACTATCTGATTGCCCATATTTGCTTTCAAAGCTACAGCAAAGCTTTCCAGAAGGATTGTGCAGCATATGCGGGCTGTATCCTACTTCTAACACTGCTGACCCTTCTCCTTAAATTACTGTGGGCATAAACCGTTTTACTAACAACAACTTCCCAGGTTACAGAAAATAAATCTACGCCATGGGCACGATTCAATGGGGAAACAAGGAGTCTGCGGCACGTTTGGGAGGAGGGGGGGATTGTTTCTCAGTGCCTGTAGCACCAAGAAACCCGCTATTCAAAGGCACTTTGCCAGTTTTTTTGGCCTTGATGAGGAACGCCACATCGAGGCCGCAATTCAATCAGTTCCTGCACTGACAAGCTCAGCCCGCCAGTGCAGGAAGAGAATTTGGGATCGGGGCACCTTTTTTAAAGGATGCCCAATCCTTGAACCCCATCACCATGACCTCTGGATCCCTCCACTACACCCAACCTACCTCTTCTGGATTCCAAGAGGCTTCTTACGAGATTCAATGGCCTCATCGCACCACGAAGTCGGGCGTATCGAGACTGGTATATCCCGCCCATGAGTTGAATAATCAATGTTCTAAAATTGGCAAATTATATTTCTATGTTTTAATTTAGCTATCCCTGTAAGCCTGCTCAATTCTCCAGTCTGATTTTCGTGATTTGAAGCATCCAAGACATTCCTCATTTATTCCTTTCAACAACAAATGTCTCAAGGACAGAGCAGTACTTGTCAGCCACTGGAATTCCTGCTGATCAAGTAGACATTCAGTCGTCAAGCTGCTGGGTAACAATGTTCAAGATCAATTGCCACCATTCCAGTTACCCACAGCTTCAATGAACCAGGAAGAATGTCAACAATGCAGAGTGAAGGTTCTGCTGATGGTCTAATCATAGGCTGGGCAGAAAGAGGTCACAACATGACTGAAAACAAAGAGATCTGAAAATGAAGGAGTTTTCAGGGCACTTACATAAAATATTCCAAACTGGCAGCTGAATGAATAATTTTGCTTAAAATCATTTTAAGATCTGTCAGAAAACAAAACACTTTCCATAATGCTTACCTTTAGATCAATTTATAATTAAAACTCTTCACAAAATTTCTATCAAATATTTAAAAACAGATGATCTGCCATGACAACAATGAAAAACAACTTAATGCAAAAAATGAGGCTAATAGCAGTATTACATCAAATAGTGACACACTGTGGCTTGTTATCCGCAGGGTGACTGGTCAAAGAACATTAAACATTAGTTTCAATTATTTTAGGCAATGTTTCAAATGCATTTCTGCGGTCTCAATCTACTCTGGAATTTCTTTTGGTACCTAGGGACAGGATACACTGATGGGTGCATTCTGTGCCTGGTTGATGCTTCACAATAATCTTAACTGTCCTACACCAACCACCAAGTTATATACACTACTGTACCAAAACAGGTTGGCACATTTACCTGTAAATGCTTGATGCCTCAGACTGATGGGTAGATGTTGGCTTAGGAATGTGGTTCAATCTTCTACATTCTTCACAGATCTTTGTGAATATGCATATTGTTACAGGGTTCTAACAGTACGGCTGCTGCTTTACTCGTAAATCTGACATACATTATACTGCATAGGGACATGACAACATAAGAGATAGGAGTATACGCCAGTCAAAAGAAATCTGAGATCAAGTGGCATATAAAGCAGATTATGACAGAAACACATGCCAAGCTTCCCATAGTGGTTTGAAGTTAAGATCCAGGAAAGAGCACCAGATCTTCAACAAGAAAAGCATGTTAAGAATCAAAGGATTGACTCTCGAGTTGAAGAAATCGTGCAACATCAATTCAATTTTCAGTGACAGAAGAATCATTTTGGGAGAAGAAAGAAAGGTATGTATCTGATATTACAATTTTCATCAGTCAAACTTCCTCAGTCGTATTTCGCAAAAGACCTGCGCATTGCTGTGACAAGAGTGAAAACCTTTGGATCCATAAAATAAGGAAATAACTTGCCTTTAATAATGTCGTTCATGGCCTCAGGACATCCCAAAATGCTTCACAATTACTTACGCTGGTTATGCAGTAACTTGATTTGCAGGAAACATTCAATGGTAAGTTCCCACAAATAAGGCTATGATAATTACCAGACATTCTGGACAGTATTTAATCCAGGCCACAGGGGTCTCACCCACTGGCAGGAGAACTGACAAGAGCTCTGTATCATCTCCTTTGGTGGAGGCCCACTCTAAGTGCCTGTTAAGTAGCCAGACGTGGGTCTTCCCTAGGATTAAGGGAAATCTGGAGGTGGAGATTTCACTGCAAAAGAGCTGCTGACCAATCAGAGACCAACAGCCATTAATAGCAGGCAGCACCATTGGGGGAGCAGTGATAGTTGCTGGCAATGTACCTATCAGAAGCTCAGGCTCAACAAGGGACCCAGGCCACATGTGACTGAGAGCATGATTGGTGCTGTGGGGTAGGGGCTATAGGAGAGGGGTAGGGGACAAAGAAGGCAAGGGCAGGGACGGATCTCAGTTGGTCCTCCATTCTCGATGTCAAGTACCTCCATCAAGCACTGTGTGCCTCTTAATGAGGGATCCCCCTCAGCCCATCCCGGGGACCCCCAACGCGCATCCAGGAGCCCCCACCCCATGTCCAGGATCCCACACCCCACAAGGAATCACACCAGGGTTTGCTTCCCAGGCACCCCATGTGGCGACAGCCCTGCCCCGTGCTGATTGAATACCTGCAGCGGCGACAGGTTGAAGGCATCAAGTGGGCATTAATTACTCACTTACGGTCAGAAATTTCCAGAGGAGCATGAAGGCCATCCATGAGCCTTAATTAATCAGGCCAGAGGCTGTGGTTCGGTAAACGCACACACTCCGTTTATAATCTGAAATTCAAGGTTTGTCTGAACCCATAAGTTTGGAGAAAATGGTCAATGTCCACAATCTTCTTTTAAATAGTTTATTGTAACATCAATAAACTTACAAAGATCAATATCCTGATCCCCGTTCAAGCTAAACCAATATCATACAAGCAAGCACTATTCCGGTAACTTCTGAGCTGCATTCAAACTGTTACCCTTGAATTGCTGCTTCTGAAAAGTTGCTGCTCTAGTTCCTTTAGCTTAGTTGTCCTGTTTTAATTCATCCAGTCCCTTTATAAACTTATTTTCCGAGTCACTCTGTACTGTGCAGTGCTGTTCGCTGCTGTTTTTACTGTTCTCTGCTTCTGCTATTACTGCTCCTGCTACACTCTTAGTACTGATCGCACATTTCTTAAAACTGTCGAAGAAATTACACCTGTGACAATGATTGTTGCAAACCTCTCCCCCAATCAGTCAGCATTTTGTCGCAATCCCAATCCCTGGTTCATGAATCGTCCATCAACAATTGAAAGTGGTCATTATGGGGAAGATCTTGGTTGTTATATCAGATAGGTTTCTCTCTAATCAAAATGTTCCCTGGTGCCTGACTCCTCAGATCAGTGACCACTTTTAAACAACTTCTCCTGTTTCTTGCTGAGTGAAGATGTCACGCAGCACAGTTAGCTATCAGCTTCTAAAGTTTAACATGTTCTTGCTGAAGGCCAGTTGCAAAACGGAAAGGTGGCAAAGACCCCACCTGTTATCCGAGCACCTGATTAAATGCTCTCCCACCACAAATCACTTTCTGAGAGGGCACAAAATTCGACTCTATTTTAATTTTTTTTAAATTTAGAGTGCCTAATTCTTTTATTTCCCCAATTAAGGGTCAATTAAGCGTGCCCAATCTACCTATGCTGCACATCTTTTTGTGTTGTTGGGGTGTGAATGTGAAACTCCACACGGACAGTGACCCGGGGTTGGGATCAAACCGGGGTCTTTGGCGGCGCGAGGCAGCTGTGCTAACCACTGCGCCACTGTGCTGCACCGCTCTCTGTTTTAATGCTAGCTTTCACAGCACTGCTCCTTCCTCAGGTGGATGAAGAGGTATGTTTCAGAAACATATATATAGACAAATTCAAAGATGCCAGACAATGCTTAGAATGCGAGGATTTGCAGGTAATTGAATCTTTACAGATCCAGAGATAGGGGGTAGCCCCAGGTTAAAGAGGTGTGAATTGTCTCGAGCCAGGACAGTTCGTAGGATTTCGCAAGCCCAGGCCAGATGGTGGGGGATAAATGAAATGCGACATGTCGAAGAAATTACACCTGTGACAATGATTGTTGCAAACCTCTCCCCCAATCAGTCAGCATTTTGTCGCAATCCCAATCCCTGGTTCATGAATCGTCCATCAACAATTGAAAGTGGTCATTATGGGGAAGATCTTGGTTGTTATATCAGATAGGTTTCTCTCTAATCAAAATGTTCCCTGGTGCCTGACTCCTCAGATCAGTGACCACTTTTAAACAAAAGGTCCCGGTTGAGGCCGCACTCATGAGTGCGGAACTTGGCTATACGTTTCTGCTCAGCGATTCTGCGTTGTCGCATGTCCTGAAAGCCGCCTTGGAGAACGCCTACCCGGAGATCAGATGCTGAATGCCCTTGACTGCTGAAGTGTTCCCCGACTGGAAGGGAACATTCCTGCCTGGTGATTGTCGCGTGATTGTCCACCAAAATGGACCCCATCAGTCTCGCGGCAGACACAGAGAAATCCTACGAACTGTCCTGGCTTGAGACAATTCACACCTCTTTAACCTGGGATTACCCCTCTCTCTGGACCTGTAAAGACTTGATTACCTGCAAATGCTCGCATTCTAAGCATTGTCTGGCATCTTTGAATTTGTCTATATATGTTGCTGGAACATACCTCTTCATTCACCTGAGGAAGGAGCAGTGCTCCAAAAGCAAGTGTTTGAAACAAACATGTTGGACTTTAACCTGGTGTTGTAAGACTTCTTACTGTGCTCACCCCAGTCCAACGCTGGCATCTCTGTTTTAATGATTCAGTTCTGATGAAAGGTCATCTGTCGAAAACGTTAACTCTGTTTCGACCTCTGCAGATGCTATCAGACCTACTCAGTATTTTCAGCATTGTCTGTTTTGGTTTCAGATTTACAGCTTCTGTTGAGTTTTATTTCTGTTTTCATGAGGTTGATTGAGAGATAAGTATTGACCAGGCCATTAGTAAGAATCATAGAATGGTTACAGCACAGAAGGAGGCCATTTGGTTCATTGTGTCTGTGCTGGCCCTCTGCAGGAGCAAATCACACAATGTCACTGCCCTGCCTTTTCCCTGCAGCCTTTACATTTTTCCTTTTCATAAAATTATCCAATTCCCATTTGAATGTCCTTGATTGAACTTACTTCCACCACACTTGCAGGTATTCCATTCCAGATTAGCTGCATGGATGTCCTTTTCCTTGCATTGCCATTGCTTCTTTAGTCAACTACCTATAATCTGTGCCCTCTTGCTCTTGGTTCCTTCACCAATAGGAGCCACTTTCCCTATCTACTCTATCTTGATCTCTCATAATTTTAAATACCTCTGTCAAATTCCCTCTCAACCTCCCTTCTCTCCATGGAGAACAGCTGCAGTTTCTTCAATCTATCTGAATAATTGAAGTTTTTCAACCCTGGAATCAATCTTGTGAATCATTTCTGCACTTTCTCTCGTGCCTTCATATCCTTCCTAAAGTGTGATGCCCAGAGCGGAACACGATATTCCAGCTGAGGCTGCACCAATATTCTATTCAAGCTTTACAGAACCTCCTTTCTTTTAAACTCTATGCCCCTATTTAAAACTTGCTGCTTTTTTTTGTCTAATTCTTTCATGTCCACCTGAGAGGGGAGTCGAGCTCACAATTAAACACCTCGGTGGCCCAATGCCGGAGTGGTTCGTTGCCGCTCTTGGCACCGGTGTCGGGCCACCCGGCCAGTTGCGGGAGAACCGTGCACGAAGTGTTTAATTGTGAGCTCAACTACCCTCTCAGCCGGAGTGGTTCGCACCGCTCTTGGCGCCGGCGTCGGGCCGACTGGAAGGTGCGGAATCCTCCGCACTTCCAGGGGGCGAGGCTGGCACCAGGGGTTGGGGGTTCCAGGTGGAGATCCTGCAAGAGGAAAGAATCATTTCGTTGAACATGAACAACTTACTTGAGACAGTTCAGTTGAGTGAAGGGACAGTAGATCCTCACCTCTGTGGTACAGTTCAACCTCGCTGTCAATCTCCAGGGCTCATAGGGGGTGAGGACTCCGATGTCTGGAACCCTGCCACGCGTACAGGACCTTGTTGCCCGTTATGGGCCAACGTGTCCTGCATGGTCAGAGAGGAAGCATTGTGAGCCACACACTTGATGCATCAGGGGGGCTACGGCAGGTGGTTTGTATGGGCACTGCCCATAGGCATGGAGGGTTGTATTGCCAGGTACCAAGTGTGCTTGGGCGCAAGCGTGGTGTATGCTGTGGTGGGGGGAGTGGCTTGTGAGGTGTCAGTCCCTGACATGTTGGGGGGGTGGTTGCAGGAGGTCAGCGGGGTTGCAGGTGGTACTGATACCAAGAGGCCACTGTTAACTGAATGCTTGCAGCCTGGTGCAGGTCCTTGGTCTTCGACATTGGACAGCGGTGCTCCTGGTCATGTTGCCTGAACTGACAGCCCACTGTCTCCAAGGCGGCATTGGCAGCCCTGATGCTGGTCCTCCGTCCCCGTCGGGCGAACTGGGTGTCCCGTCTCACCTCCACAGAGGTCAGCAGCCTGGTCAGGTCAGCATCCCTGAAGCGCTTCCAGGGGCGAGGCATGCGCAGGGCGGTTCCTTCTCCACGCCGGCCATGGTGGAGCCTCACAGAGCCCGGCGCGAAAGGAAAGAGTGCCCCTACGGCACAGGCCCGCCCGCAGATCAGTGGGCTCCAATCGCGTGCCAGGCCGCCCCCGACTGGCACGGCGTCACCGCCCCCACCCGGAAACCGGCGCCGGAGAATTCGGCAGGCGTTGTCGGAGCGGGATTGCCAGCGGGGAGGTCGGAGAATCCTGCCCCTTATCTGAAAGACTGTGTGGATCGAACAAAGCAGCATTCCTTCGATCACGTGCTCAAGCCTCAGGAGTGGGACTTGAACCTTCAATCCTCTGGTTCAGAAGGAAGAGTGCTGAGTCACAGCTGATGAAAGTCTGCATGGAAAATAAACAATTTTGATCCTATCGAGAACTGAATTAATTTGTGTATGTCAGCTTACTTTTTGCATCTGGGTCTGACAGGAAGGCATTAGACTTCTGTTCTATGAAAGAAAAATTATCTATATTTTGACAATGAATGATTGCAAGAGCCAGTTCAGGCTGAACCCTGAATCATTGAACGCATGCGGCTGCAAGCTGGTCTCTTGTTCTATGTAGCATCCTACTTGTAAACCCTCTTCATGTTTTTGGAAAGGAAGTCCTTTCCACCCCCAACTGACACCTAACCTGAGTAGCATGCCCGATCATTGAAAGGGAAACATTGAGGGAGAATATTCACTCCACCCTGAAGTAACATCAAGGTGAGAGTGAATATTTATTGGCCATATATAGAAAGCTGGCAAATTGTGGGCACACACCTCTTGGTATTTTAACTGAGTCCACAAAATATCTCCTCGGAGATTACAAACAATGGACATAATGGACTACATTCTGCTGCTTGGCCACCACACAAAAACATTTCTAATTTTGCTTCTGATCAGAGGGTACACCACATCATGCTGATTACAGATTTTGCTGTAAATTTGAAGGTAATTGTTCCAAACAAAAGCTGAACACTGAATGCTGAAAATTTAAAATAAAAACAGAAAGTGCTGGAAATACTCAGCAAGCCTGGCAGCATATTGGAGGGAGAAACTGTTAATTGGACCAGAACGTCCGTGGCCTGGCCCATCAGATTGTGACTCTGCTCCTTTTTATTGACCTTGGTCTGGAGCTGCCCATTCTTCACCCAGACTTCGGAGCTGGGTTTGGTGAAAAATGTGCAGCATAACAGCTTCAGAGTTCTTCCAGTGCATGGTAGCAATGGCGGGGAAAGTGATGCCTTTTCATGACACGAGGGGCGCGATTCTCTTGCTGCGTTGTGCTCAAACGAGAGTGCAACTTGGCCGGAGATTGGATTGGATTTGTTTATTGTCATGTGTACCGAGGTACAGTGAAAAGTATTTTTCTGCAAGCAGCTCAACAGATCATTCAGTACATGGGAAGAAAAGGGAATTAAACAAAATTCAAGAAAATACAAGAAAATACAGGAGAATACATAATAGGGCAACACAAGATATACAATGTAACTACACAAGCATTGGCATCGGTTGAAGCATACAGGGTGTAGTGTTAATGAGGTCAGTCAATAAGAGGGTCATTTAGGAGTCTGGTGACAGTGGGGAAGAAGCTGTTTTTGAGTCTGTTCGTGCGTGTTCTCAGACTTCTGTATCTCCTGCCCGATGGAAGAAGTTGGAAAAGTGAGATAGCCGGGTGGGAGGGATCCTTTGATTATGCTGCCCGCTTTCACCAGGCAGCGGGAGGTGTAGATGGAGTCCATAGATGGGAGGCAGGTTTGTGTGATGGACTGGGCGGTATTCACGACTCTCTAAAGTTCCTTGCGGTCCTGGGCCGAGCAGTTGCCATACCAGGCTGTGATGCAGCCCGATAGGATGCTCTCTATGGTGCATCTGTAAAGGTTGGTAAGGGTTAATGTGGACGTGCCGAATTTCCTTAGTTTCCTGAGGACGTATAGGCGCTGTTGTGCTTTCTTGGTGATAGCGTCGACGTGAGTGGACCAGGACAGATTTTTGGTGATGTGCACCCCCAGGACCCCTGCCGTAGCAGGCCTCCAGACAGCCTCCTTGCCTCGCGGGATTCACCTAAGACTCGCGAGAGGTCGGAGTCGGATGTTAGGGTGTCCATCGGAGGTGGTCGAGTAAAGTTGGCTTGTCAGGAAAGGGAGGGGGGATATCAGGAAGATAGTTGGGATGGGGGGGTGGGAGAATTGTGGTAATCAAGGGATGGGGATAGTCAGAGAGTCAAGTGATGGGGGTACACAGAGGGTGCGGGTAGTTGTCGGAGTCAGATGTAGTTAGGGGTCAGGAGGATAGTCTGGGGGGGGGGGGCTGCAGCCATGGAGTGGGGCAGGTAGTCAGGGAATTGGGGAATAGTCGGCCAAGAGTGCAGTCATTGGGATGAGGGTGAGTGGGTGTGTCAGGCATGTAGTGGCTATTGAGGGTTGGGAAGGTATTTGGAGTATTAGGGGCATACAGGGTGGTTGAGGCATTAGGAGATAGAAGTGGTTTTCATCCTTCTAAATATTCCTGGGTATTTATTCGGCTAGGAGAGTCAGCACCATGTGAAGTCTCCGATTTAAAGTATCTTTGATGTATCCAATTGTTCTTGGTGTAGCATTGAAATTCTACATTTTCAGGTCAATACCCTTGTATCCTTGAGTGGGGAGTTCTGGGTGGTCCGTCAATACATCTTCTGGGGTAGCACTGGCGTACGACTCCCTGGGAAGCGGAAGTTTAGGGCAATATTTCAAGTCAAGGACCATTATTCAGATTAATTAATATTTTTCTCAAAGTCTTTCAACTGCATTGCTCCAACCTTGAAGGCTGGAATTGAAATTTCAGCCATGGCTGACATTTGTACCTGTGAATACCTCTTGTGGGAGATATTGTTAATCTCACATTGAAGGGAAAAAAATATCACGGGATTGCCAATTGGTCACAAACTATTGTGGAGACAAGCAAGAGTGTCAAGGCAAGAGCACAGGGCACACTTTCTGTCAGAATACAAAAACAGAGAATGGGAATATACTGGGTGCGATTGGGAAAGGTTTTAAAGGCCATATCTGGCACGACTGGCCGAGTGCTTCCCGATGGCTGAGCCGGTGAGACTGTCGCCTGTATTTAACCGCATTTAAGTGCCAAAAATGATATTCCACGAGCTTCACGGTGGAACTGGCTGTCCCACCAGCTGATTCACTAGAACCGCATCGGGCAGCTCCCCGCTAACAAGGGGGAGTTGCTCATAAAGGCTTCTTCCGAGCTCACTCCCAGGCAGCAAACGGCCATGGCAACACATCGGCCTGCGCTTCAGGGATGCTGACCTGACCAAGGTGCTGGACTCTGTGGAGGTGAGGCGGGATACCCTGTTCGCCCGATGGGGTCGGAGGATCAGCATCAGGGCTGCCAATGCCGCCTGGGAGACAGTGGCCTCTTGGCATCAGTTCCACCTGCCACCCCGCTGACCTCCTGCAACCACCCCCCCAACATGTCAGGGACTGGCACCTCGCAACCCACTCCCTCCACCACTGCATATCACCACCCTTGCGCCCAAGCACACTCGACCCCTGGCAACACAACCCTCCATGCCTACGGGCAGAGCCCATACAAAACACCTGCCGTAGCCCCCCGATGCATCAAGTGTGTGTCTCACAATGCCTCTTCCTTGTCCATGCAGGACACGTTGGCCCATAACGGGCAACAAGGTCCCGTTCGGGTGGCAGGGTTCCAGATATCGGAGCCCTCACCCCCTATGAGGAATAGGCCTTAGAGATTGACAGCGAGGTTGGCCTGGACCACAGAGGTGAGGATCCACTGCCCTTTCACTCAACTGAACTGTCTCAAGTAAGTTGTTCATGTTCGATGATGAGACCAGGCCATCCAGGGCCACTCTCCCACCTGCCACCCAACAGACCACCTCGGAGGAGAGCTCCGAGGAGACCACCATCGACGCATCACAGTTATCGCTCCCACTATCCAACACACACACCACGGTGGACAGCATTAATGACCAGGCTTCTGGCGCACAATTAGGTGAGCACCACACAGCTGCTGACACACATCAGGTGGAGGCAGGAACATCCAAGGGAGTCAGCAGTCGGGGGTCTGCTAGATCCCAGGACTCAGCTGGGTTCCAGGCCGAGCCTTTGGGCAAGGTTATCCCAGAGCTGACACGAGGGCACAGCTGTAACGTTCAGGAGGGGATGTCAGCGACACTCCGGCGAGTGCATAGCTGATTTGAGAAGTCCCAAAGACTACAGACGTACCAGATGGCACCAGCAATGCGTCGCACCGAAGCCAGCACGGCTAGGTTGGTGACCCCAGTGGAAAGCCGAGAGCATGATGTCAACGTCACGAGTGGCGGTGTCCAAGGCATGGCCCAGTCGGAGACCATGGCCTCGACATCATGCCCCAGACGCTGTGGGCATGTCCCCGACACAGGTGGACATTGGCACTGCACAGCATGGCCCAGTTATTGTTGAGCATGGAGCAGACAACGGGAAGGCACCAGGACCGACAGAGCCGGATGATTCAGAGGCCTCCTGAGCTCACTCCAACTGCTTCTCCGTACCATGGAAATCTCAAAGGAGTGGTCTGGAAGGAGGGAATGTTGGAGGCCGACCTAGGGCCTGCAACCAGGAAAAGGATGGGGTCTCCACCTCACCGAATCTTCCCCCTCCTGACATCAACTCATCTCAAGGTCAGCGGGCAAAATAGGGTGGCATGGTGATGCCAGTGACACCGGTAAGTCGGCTGAAGCTCTCCAGTTCCAGGCCCCCCAGGGGACACCTACCGAGGGCATTAAGGGACACAGGGTGCGAGAAGCAGCAGGCTGCCTCCACCTCTGATATGCATCCTGGGGATATACCGAGATGTAGCAGCAGAGCAAGGAAGGTGAAGAAGATTGAGGATCACTGAGTGGGCACTGGGGGCGGGTGGGGATGGCAGAGTCTGTAGGTAGGGAGAATGGGGGCTTTGAATATTCACTTTTAAAACATGTTACACCTGATACATCAGCAGCCTTTGTCACTTTATTCTTCACAGCAGGCTTGTCCGCACCCCCGTCACAGGAGTCAGACTTTGGTATAAACCGAGGGGTACAAAAGCTTACGTCACCGTGGGTTATCATCACTCTCCTGGCTTCTATAGTGAACTGCTGACATTGCCATAATCCTGGAGTGATGCTGCGAAGACCCTGGGAGGATGGAACAGGATAGTCATGGAGGGTGCGTGTGTGGGAGGATCGGGAAATGGGGAACTGGGTGGGAGAGGTATTCAATGGTGGGGGGGGGGGGGGGGGGGGGGAGAGGGGTGATGGGCTGATGGACAAAGCCTTGTCCTATGAGAAGCGGCCCTACTGCCAGGAGAGGCGCCATGCCGCTTCATACTGGCTCTTTGTAGAGAGGGGCGGAAAGGTCTGCTCATTGTCCAGATTGCCCAGGAGATCTCAACACTGCTGCAAACAACCAAGGCCCCAAATTATCAGGGATCAGAATAGAAACTAGTCCTCCGGGAATGCTCGACCTTCACCACTGCCTGTCCTCCATCCTCCAGCTGCTCTCATCGCTCCCCCTGGACTCGTCCTCCAGCCCCTTATGGTCCACATACCACACTAACCATTAAACAACAAGGAAATGTCACCATTCCATTTTGGGAATCATTTGGCACCCATGATAATATCAAAATACAAAAAATAAGACAATGAGGACACCAATCACTTGGCACCCAGAAAACACTCCCCCCCCCCCACCTCAGCAGAACGGTTCACCAGCACAGCTCACCAGGAAGGTGGCTCCAACACTGAGCAGGGTGGAGGAGAGAGAGAAAACCATTCCACCCTTCCTTATAGGGGCACAGTTCAGTCCAGAACAGGTCCAGCACATTACAAACCAAACCAAATGCACAGCAACCACTGAAGGAGAACACAAAACAGGCAACAAGACAACAAAGACACCGGTTGTACACAAAGTGCGAAGAACAAATGAGCAAGCCACCAGCTGCCTAGGCAGTGAACGCCACCCCCATCCACCCCACCCTTGGGCCCCAGCATCAAACCTACATTGGCGGGAAGGTGCAAAGAAATGACTCAAACCATCGGAAGAGGACACCAACATGCAAAAAGCGGAAGGAGAGAGAGAACCCCCACACCCTCACCAGCATCGGTAGTGTGCACCGAAAGAAAACACTAAACAGGCAGGAATATAGCAAGGATAACAACTGTACAAAGACAAATTGAGACAAAAATCTAAGGATACAATACTGCCATCTGCTGAGTCAGTGCAGGCACCCCCTCACCCCCGGCCCAACAACAGACCTACATCGATGAAAAAGTGCCCACAGAGTATACAGGAAAGCAGGTGTGTGAACATCAGTGTGTGCATATTTGCGAGAGTGTGTACGTATGAAGAGTATAGGTGGAATGACTGCATATGCATGCCAGTTAGAGTGCATATGTGTGAGCGCGAGCAGCACAGACCACTGGAAAAGGTCACGCTGACACGGGGCACAGTGGAAGAGGGAGAGAGAACACCCCATCCCTTTTCCAGCGCTGGGAATTTGCCAGGGCCCAGGCCAGAGAAGCAAAAGGAGCTGCAGCAGACAAGCACAAGGCCGCCAGGCAAAAGAGAAATTCATTGCAAACAGTGAGAAAAAGATTCAACCCCCTCCCTGCCACAGCCCCTACATTGAATCTGCATCAGTGGAAAGCCGCTTGGTAAGCCAACTGCTGGAAGGTCTCACTGAACTAGAGCACAGGGGAAGAGGAAGAGAAAGGGAAAAACCACCTCCCCCTCTCCAGCACTGGCAGCGTCTTCCAGTGACCCCCAGGTTACAGAGGCAGGAGGGGCTGCAACTGGAAAGAGATAATCCGCAGCTACATGGGGCGCGATTCTCCGCTCCCACGCCGGGTGGGAGAATCGCAGAAGGGTCGCTCTGGCAACCCCCGCAATTCTCCCACCCCCCACAAAATGGCGTGTCGCGTTTTGCGACACGCCGCTCGGAGAATTGCGGGTCGTCGTTTTTCACGGCAACCCGTGATTCTCCGACCCGGATGGGCCGAGCGGCCAGCCGTTCCCGACCGGTTCATGCCAGCGGCAGCCACACCTGGTTGTTGCCGGCGTGAAGAGCGCACCAAAGGTGAGTATGGGGCTTGTGGGGGGCGGAGAGGGGAGTGAGCACCACGACCGTGCTCGGGAGGGGACTGGCCCGCGATCGGTGCCCACCGATCGTCGGGCCGGCGTCTCAAAGGGACACACTCTTTCCCCTCCGCCGCCCCGCAAGATCAAGCCACCACGTCTTGCGGGGCAGCAGAGGGGAAGACGGCAAATGCGCATGCGCGGGTTTGAGCCATCAGCCGTCGTGGCGTCAGCCGCGCATGCGCGGGTTGGAGCTGGCCAACCTGCGCATGCGCGGCTGACGTCATTAGGCGTGCCGGCCGCGTCATTCTCAGCGCACCGGGCCTTGAAGCCAGCGACAAGGCCCCGCGGCCGAGATTTACGGCATGGCCCTCCTAGCCCCCCGGGGGGGGGGGGGGGAGGGGGAGAATAGGGGGCAAGGAGTGGCCTCTGACGCCGTCTCCGGGTTTTACGACGGCGTCGGGCCTTGCGGAGAATTCCGCCCATGGTATCCATCATACAATTTCTTCCCCGACAAACATAGACCAAACACAGTGTAAAAGGAAACCAAAGAACACCAGCGACCCACACGGCTCCCATAATCGGCGCAGCAGATGGCCAGGGAACATAAAAAGTCGCTGGTCGTCCATGATAATGATTGAACACAACCTCCGGGCTGTGCAGTCGAGCCGTCCCACCCTCCATCCTCTCCTGCCCTATTGGCATCTGATCTTCCATCACCAGCCTGCCCGAGGACCAGGTCACAGGAACACAGGGGACATTAACAGGTGGCCCAGGGTCCAGAACAGAATACACATTCAACACATAAAACAGGCCTTTGAAAACATCCAAAGACTGCTCGAGCAAGCCTTCCTGCATCCTCACCCCGATAGTAGGGCTGCCAGAATTCTCCCCTCGCCACACTCCAGGTAAAAGAAACCAAAAGGCAAACTACCTTCTTTCATCCTTCCGTCCATCCAGAAAGCAGCAAGTAAGCCCAAGGGGAAGAGACAACAAGCAAGCAGAAAAGGCAGCAGCAAACAAACTTTCAGTTACAGGCTCCAGGCATTTGCAGCCACCAGCAGGAGCAAGCAGCAAACAGAACCTGCAGCTGGGAAGTGCTCTCACAATTAACAAGGCTAATTCCTTATTGGCAATATCCATCAGCTGTTCAGCCAGAGTGTGCTCACAATCAAAGGGAGTTAAAGTGACCGTCAGCATATAACCATAAGAACATAAGAACTTAAGAACTAGGAGCAGGAGTAGGCCATTTGGCCCCTAAAGCCTGCTCCGCCATTCAATGAGATCATGGCTGATCTTTTGTGGACTCAGCTCCACTTTCCGGCCCGAAAACCATAACCCTTAATCCCTTTATTCTTCAGAAAATTATCTATCTTAACCTTAAAAACATTTAATGAAGGAGCCTCAACTGCTTCACTGGGCAAGGAATTCCATAGATTCACAACCCTTTGGGTGAAGAAGTTCCTCCTAAACTCAGTCCTAAATCTACTTCCCCTTATTTTGAGGCTATGTCCCCTAGTTCTGCTGTCACCCGCCAGTGGAAACAACCTGCCCACATCTATCCTATCTGTTCCCTTCATAATTTTAAATGTTTCTATAAGATCCCCCCTCATCCTTCTAAATTCCAACGAGTACAGTCCCAGTCTACTCAACCTCTCCTCGTAATCCACCCCCTTCAGCTCTGGGATTAACCTAGTGAATCTCCTCTGCACACCCTCCATTGCCAGTACATCCTGTCTCAAGTAAGGAGACCAAAACTGAACACAATACACGAGGTGTGGCCTCACTAACACCTTATACAATTGCAACATAACCTCCCTAGTCTTAAACTCCATCCCTCTAGCAATGAAGGACAACATTCCATTTGCCTTCTTAATCACCTGTTGCACCTGTAAACCAACTTTCTGCGACTCATGCACTAGAACAACCAGGTCTCTCTGCGCAGCAGCATGCTTTAATGTTTTGTCGTTTAAATAATAATCCCGTTTGCTGTTATTCCTCCCAAAATGGATAACCTCACATTTGTCAACATTGTATTCCATCTGCCAGACCCTAGCCCATTCACTTAACCTATCCAAATCCCTCTGCAGAGCATCCTCTTCACTTTTCGCTTTACCACTCATCTTAGTGTCATCTGCAAACTTGGTCACATTGCCCTTGGTCCCCAACTCCAAATCATCTACGTAAATTGTGAACAATTGTGGGCCCAACACGGATCCCTGAGGGACACCACTAGCTACTGATTGCCAACCAGAGAAAAACCCATTAATCCCCACTCTTTGCTTTCTATTAATTAACCAATCCTCTATCCATGCTACTACTTTACCCTTAATGCCATGCATCTTTATCTTATGCAGCAACCTTTTGTGTGGCAGCTTGTCAAAGGCTTTCTGGAAATCCAGATATACCACATCCATTGGCTCCCCGTTATCTACTGCACTGGCAATGCCCTCAAAAAATTCCACTAAATTAGTTAGGCACGACCTGCCCTTTATGAACAAATGCTGCGTCTGCCCAATGGGACAATTCCTATCCAGATGCCTCGCTATTTCTTCCTTGATGATAGATTCCAGAATCTTCCCTACTACCGAAGTTAAGCTCACTGGCCTATAATTTCCTGCTCTCTGCCTACCTCCTTTTTTAAACAGTGGTGTCACATTTGCTAATTTCCAATCCACCGGGACCACCCCAGAGTCTGGTGAATTTTGGTAAATCATCACTAGTGCATCTGCAATTTCCCTAGCCATCTCTTTTTGCACTCTGGGATGCATTCCATCAGGGCCAGGAGACTTGTCTACCTTTAGCCCCATTAGCTTGCCCATCACTGCAACTTAAAAAAAAAAAAAAAAAAAAGGGGCCTCACGGTAGCATGGTGGTTAGCATCAATGCTTCACAGCTCCAGGGTCCCAGGTTCGATTCCCGGCTGGGTCACTGTCTGTGTGGAGTCTGCACATCCTCCCCGTGTGTGCGTGGGTTTCCTCCGGGTGCTCCGGTTTCCTCCCACAGTCCAAAGATGTGCGGGTTAGGTGGATTGGCCATGCTAAATTGCCCGTAGTGTAAGGTTAATGGGGGGATTGTTGGGTTATGGGTATACGGGTTACGTGGGTTTAAGTAGGGTGATTATTGTTCGGCACAACATCGAGGGCCGAAGGGCCTGTTCTGTGCTGTACTGTTCTATTCTATTCTACTACCTCCTTAGTGATAGCAATCCTCTCAAGGTCCTCACCTGTCATAGCCTCATTTCTATCAGTCACTGGCATGTTATTTGTGTCTTCCACTGTGAAGACCAACCCAAAAAACCTGTTCAGTTCATCAGCCATTTCCTCATCTCCCATTATTAAAACTCCCTTCTCATCCTCTAAAGGACCAATATTTACCTTTGTCACTCTTTTTTGTTTTTGATATATTTGTAAAAACTTTTACTGTCTGTTTTTATATTCTGAGCAAGTTTACTCTCATACTCAATCTTACTCTTCTTTATAGCTTTTTTAGTAGCTTTTTGTTGCCCCCTAAATATTTCCCAGTTCTCTAGTCTCCCACCAATCTTTGCCACTTTGTGTGCTTTTTCCTTCAATTTGATACTCTTCCTTATTTCCTTAGATATCCAGGGTCGATTTTCCCTCTTTCTATCGTCCTTCCTTTTTGTTGGTATAAACCTTTGCTGAGCACTGTGAAAAATCGCTTGGAAGGTTCTCCACTGATCCTCAATTGATCCACCATAAAGTCTTTGCTCCCAGTCTACCTTAGCTAGTTCTTCTCTCATCCCATTGTAATCTCCTTTGTTTAAACACAAAACACTAGTATTTGATTTTACCTTCTCACCCTCCATCTGTATTTTAAATTCCACCATATTGTGATCGCTCCTTCCGAGAGGATCCCTAACTATGAGATCATGAATCAATCCTGTCTCATTAAACAGGACAAGATCTAGGACCTCGTGTTCCCTCGTAGGTTCCATTACATACTGTTCTAGGAAACTATCGCGGATACATTCTATAAACTCCTCCTCAAGGCTCCCTTGACCGGCCTGGTTAAACCAATCGACATGTAGATTAAAATCCCCCATGATAACTGCTGTACCATTTCTACATGCATCAGTTATTTCTTTGTTTATTGCCTGCCCCACCATAACGTTACTATTTGGTGGCCGATAGACTACTCCTATCAGTGACTTTTTCGCCTTACTATTCCTGATTTCCACCCAAATGGATTCAACCTTACCCTCCATAGCACCGATGTCATCCCTTACTATTGTCCGGATGTCATCCTTAAATAACAGAGCTACACACCTCCCTTACCATCCACTCTGTCCTTCCGAATAGTTTGATACCCTTCGATATTTAACTCCCAGTCGTGACCACCCTTTAACCATGTTTCAGTAATGGCTCTGTCCTGGGAGTGATTGGTCAGACAGACAGGCAGTAGCTGTAGTTCCCCCAGTTATGGTAGACACAATATTGGAGAATAGCCTGTAGGCCCTGAAGGTTCTAACCTCCTTATCCTCCAGCCAGGGGCATCCCCTGACCTATAGCACCCAGCCACCCCACCCAGGCCTGTCCCCTCCCACTGATTGTTCCCCCACCCCACTGCCTCCCCGCCAAACCCTGGGGCAGCAGTTCCAGTGCTCCTGGGCTGCCTGCCCAATTTCAAAAATATCTACTTAGCTCCCCTCAGCAGCCATTGGGCTAGCTTCCTGTTTTTAAATAGGAGTGCTAAAGGGCACCCATGCGACCTCTTGCTGGCGAGCCGATTAGTTCCCTGGTGGCCGTTAGAATGGGCTTCCATGCACAGCAGTGGGTTAGCCCAGGTTCGATCCCGGCTCTGGGTCACTGTCCGTGGAGAGTTTGCACATTTTCCCGTGTTTACGTGGGTTTCGCCCCCACAACCCAAAAATGTGCTGCCTGGGTGAATTGGCCATGCTAAATTGCTCCTTAATTGGAAAAAAATGATTTGGGTACTCTAAATTTATTTTTTAAAAAGATTGGGTTTCCACCTCGTTAATGAGATGGAGATTACTCTTAACTGGTCTCAACTGATGCCACGCCATTTATGGGCGGGATCTGGAAACCACCAACAGGACCGGGCCAGTTAGATCATGATTTTGGCCTCTCCTGTGATTTAAATGATGGGCCTGGATGCGCACTGGGTGCAGGGCGGCTATTAAATCACACTATTCCAAGTGTAACAGAATGGTTAACTGCGACAGTCAGCAGAGGTGACTTCTTTACAGTCAGCTGGCCTTAATTTATCTGGAAATATAAATTTACCAAACAGGGTCAAATAATAATAATACTAATCGCTTATTGTCACAAGTAGGCTTCAGTGAAGTTACTGTGAAAAGCCCCTATCCGCCACATTCTGGCGCCTGTTCGGGGAGTCCGGATGGGAATTGAACCCGCGCTGCTGCCTTGTTCTGCATTACAGGCCAGCTGTTTAGCCCACTGTGCTAAACTAGTGCCTTAAACTGTCCAGTTAAATTAGGCCGGATGAATCAAAATGTACAATTTAAATTGGCTAATAATTTGATTTACAAAAATAGGAATGGAAAAAGGCTAAACCAGCCTCACCCTTGTGGTGATATGCCTCGGAACAATATTGTAGAAAGTTAGTGGTGCGACCTCCAACCAACAGGTGGCGGTACAGATCCACTATGCTGTCCCGAGACAGTGGTCATGTGACAAGGCACTCAGATATAATCCAGGGCAGATCCAGTGATCCAGAGAAGGTTGTATGACTTATATGAAGACAGTCATGCAAAGGGGTAGTCCCAGGGGAATACAAAGAAACTCCATGATAACGTCCTCTGTATCTGATCATTACCTTACCACGTGTGTATTAATAAAGATCCTGATTTAGACAAGTCACAAACAGTTCTGTTGATTCCTTGCTCGACATCGAACACCGAACACAACAATTGATTAATAAGGGGATCAGGGGTTATGGCGAGAAGGCAGGAGAATAGGGATGAGAATATATCAGCCATGAATGAATGGCGGAGCAGACTCGATAGGCCGATTGGCCTAATTCTGCTCCTATGTCTTCTGGTCTTATTACGACAGAGATATATAGGTTCTTAATTAACCTTCAACCTGCCTTTCATTGCATATCTCTACCATTTCTCTCTCAAGATAAATAAATTGCCTATTGAATCATTTTATGACAACCATTTCAATTTACTCTTGGCAAATTATTGCACAACCCTGTTACTTACAAGAGCACTTCATTGATTTCTTCCTTACTCTGAATACCGAATGTGTTTGCTAAAATTTTAATCCTTTCTCACAATGAAAAATATACATGAAGAATTTCCTATTAATTGATACAATTTTTAAAATTCTGCCAGGTAATTTTACAGTTTATTTATTTTTAATGAAAGCAAGCGTTTTCCTTTCCTCATACCCAGAATCATTTTCATTGTTTTTGTTTCAGAAAGTAGAGTGAAAACCTGTTCATCAGCAGGTGACCCAAACTGCATAAAGTGCTCCAGATAGGATTTGACCAGTGCCTTGTTGAAAAATAATATAACTTCTTCTGATGGTACTCTGCCTCTAGTTTGTAGCCTATAATTGAGTTCAAAAGCCGGAGTAGCCCATCAGTCAAAAGATGCCCGGTACATTTATACTCCAGCTTGTTCAGCTTTTAGCCAGCTGCTCAGAAAATGCTTGTGTTCTTCACACACGTTACAGCCACATTTATCACAGCATTGGTGTCAGCACTTTTAGGGAGAACATTTGAAAACTCAACCCTTTTATTTTCATTCAATTTCATTTTAACTGTCTTTTACCTTTTATTTCTTTCTTGCCTTTCTTTATATATATTCCACCCCCACTCTTTCCCCCTATCTTATCCCTCTTTTCCTTACCTTTCTCCCCTTTGCCCCCCCTTTTCCCCCTTTTCTCATTTTACTTCTCTCCCACCCATGTCCCCCCTCCCCCCCACAGCTACACCTGTCACAGTCTCTCTAATTTTAGTTTCTCTGCTGGTTGGCCTTTCACACCTTTTATTCTCTCTGAGGACTGCCATTAGCACTCCTTTCCCTTGATTTCTGTGGCTATGACTCGTCTTCCACTCCCTCACCCGACAGTACAAATACTTCCCACTTTCTATGCCTTTTAGCTTTGACAAAGGGTCATCTGGACTCGAAACGTTAGCTCTTTTCTCTCCTTACAGATGCTGCCGAGATTTCCCAGCATTTTCTCTCTATGTGAAAAATCTGCTCACCATCTCAGTTGTAAAAGAATGTATTTGGCAAGTGGACATGTATGCCAATAAGGCAAAAAGTCGAATCTAAAGAATCAACTCGTAGAAATGTTCTTGGCGATGGAGAAAACTTAGCTTTAAACCTACATTACAAATAAATATCTGGTCAATATATAATTATTTTAGGATGATTTGGTCTACCATATTGGACAAAATCTGGTAAGTAAATGTGAAGCTGGTTGCTCAGTTCTGTGAATATTTGCCTATTATACAGCAATAGGTCCTGCATGGATATTAAATTTGTTCAATACATTGTTGTCACTGTTAAAAGCCAATGCTCTTCTTTGCAATAGTTTTGATTCTAACTTATTGATTGAATTTAATATTATAGACATTTAGATATATTTTATTTGCATATTTGAATAGGAAATAGTTGACATATTGGACGAAAGACATGTCATTTCTTGAATTCTTTACGAAAAGTATTTTCCAAAAAATGTGTTCAGGACAGGTTGTCATGATAAACATGAAAAGTGGGCTTTTGATAATTAATTCCTCTCCAACATATACTCAAAGTACTTTTAAAATAACAACATAAGAATTAAGAGCACGAGTAGGTCATTTGGTTCCTCAAGCCTGCTCCATCAATCAATAAGACCCTGTTTCTCGCCACACTAAGGCAAGATCCCGATTTCGGCTACGGGAGCCGGCTGGTCGCAAACACGGATTTCATTTTTGACCACTCCCGCCTTCATCGGCCTTGGTACCCTTGAGTGAGAGCACAACGAGGCCGGAGAATTGTGGCCATCCTCTCAACATCAACCCTGTCATGTCCCTTTCAGAATAAGATCACCTCTCATTCTTCGCAATGCCAATAAATGAAGAACCAATCTGCTCGATCTTGTTTTCATCCCAGTACTCCACCTAAGGAGCGAGTCGCAAAGTGGTATTATCAATGAGTTAGTACCCCAGAACAAGACCTGGCGATCTGGGTTCAAATCCCATTATGGCAAATGGCGAAATTTGAAATTTTATGAAAGCAATGAAACCATTTTCAATTCTTGTAAAAACCCATCAGGGTCATTAATGTCCTTTTGGGACAGAAGTCTGCCATCCTCCCCTGGCCTGGTTTACTTGTGACTCTAGATCCACAGCAATGTGGTTGACTCTCAAATGCCATTTGAAATGGGGGGCAGTTAGGGACGGGCAATAAATTCAGCGACGCTCTATACCATAAAATGAATTTTTAAATTGAATGCACCTTCTTTGAATTGCCTCCAATCCAAGCATATCCCTCCTTAAATAAAGATTGAAAGGTGCACTGTGAATATGGTCTCACCAACCTCCAGTAGCAAAACATCCCTACTTTTATCCTCGATTCCCCCTTGCAATGAAGGCCAACATTCCATTTACCTTTGTTATTAATTACCGAACCAGCATGCTGTTGAGTGATTCATGTACAAGGACACTCAGAATCCTGAGTGCATTCTGCGGTGTCCATTTAAGTAATATGGCGCTCGACTCATCGATCGACAGTTCGAATGCGCCACAGCAAAAAAAAAACAAACCAACTTCGTCAGAAGACAAACACGGGACACAACTGACAGAGTACCCTTTGTCGTCTGGTACTTCCCCAGAGCAGAAAAAGTACGGCATCTTCTTCGAAGCCTTCAACACATCGTCGATGAAGATGAACATCTTGGGCTTCCAGTGGCGACCATGAAGTGAGCGGTCGCACATTTGGCAGCTCCCGCTCATGGTGGTCTTTTTATGGCCTTTACGCTGGATTGTTGCAGGAATTTTGTGGAGGAAAGGTGCAGAAGCAAGAACAGAAGAGAGAGAGAGACCCCTAGTTTATGGAGCTGCAGCCCAGAGGTAATCGGAAAAAATGAACCAGGTGGTGGAGGCGAGTGAGGAGTGGTCAACACGCTTGGAGATGGTGGACGAACAGAGTCGGACCCCGTCAGCTCAGTGGTCGACGGAGCAGCTGGTGAGCTTCATAAATGAGAGGTTCAGCCAACAATGATAGGAGAGTGCGGAGGACCTGACCCGGCGGTGAACTCGATCAAGGTGGTGGTTCACCGCATGGAGACGAAACTGGCAGCCTAGGGACAGGCGATCCAGAGGTTGGAAGAGCTGGCAGCAGAGCATGAAGACTAGTCCACCTCGATGGCAGCAGAAATTGGGATACTGTGTAACCAGCAGAAGAGGCTGCTGGAGAAAGTGAAGGACCTGGAAAATCGTTCTCGGAGGCAGAACATTCGGATCATGGGTCTGCCGGAGGGAATCGAAGGATCGGATGCAGGTGCGTATGTTGGGAAAGTGTTGGAGAAGCTGCTTGGGGAAGGTGCATTTGATCGACCGCTGGAGGTGGATCGGGCCCACAGGGCACTGATGCTCAAGCCCCGGGGGGGAGGGGGGGTGAGCAGCTGAGGGCGATGGTGGTAAGATTACATCGGTTCCTGGACAACGAACACATTATGAGGTGGGCCAGGCAGACGAGGCGATCTACGTGGGAAGATTTGGGTGTACCAGGACCTGTGGAGCAGAGCTTATGAAGAGGAGGGCGAGCTTTAATAAGGTTAAGGTGGCCCTGTACTCGGCCCGCCTATCAGTGACCTATGGGGGCCGGGAGTTGTACTTTGGCTCTTCGGAGGAGGCAGCGGACTTTATGAAGGAGAATAGACTGACAGGAGAAGGAGGACTTGGAACCTTGACTGAGGAGAACTGGACGATGATTTGTAAAACTTTGGATCTGCATTGTTCGGACTTATGGTCCTGTTGCTCCTCTCTCACTGTGAATGGTCCCATTGCTCCTCTCTCACTGTGGATGGTTCCATTGCTCCTCCCTCACTGTGAATGGTCCCATTGCTCCTCTCTCACTGTGAATGGTCCCATTGCTCCTCCGTCACTGTGAATGGTCCCATTGCTCCTCTCTCACTGTGGATGGTTCCATTGGTCCTCTCTCACTGTTAATGGATTCACTGCTCCTGTCTCGTGAATGGCCCCATTGCTCCTCTTTTCCTGTTAATGGATCCATTGCTCCTCTCTCGCCATGAATGACTCACTGCTCCTCTCTCACTGTGAATGGCCCCTCTACTGTTCTTTCACTGTTAATGGTTCCATTTCTCCCCTTTCATTATGAATGGTTCCATTCGTTGCTCCTCTCTCTTTGTGAATGGTCCCATTGCTCCTCTCTCATTGTCAATGATTCAATTGCTCATTGGAGCAGCACAGTGGCACAGTGGTTAGTACTGTTGCTTCACAGAGTCAGGGTACCAGGTTCAATTTCTGGCTTGAGTCACTGTCTGTGTGAAGTCTGAACCTTCTCCCCGTGTCTGCGTGGGATTCCTCCAGGTGCTCCGGTTTTTTCCAACAGTCCAAAGATGTGCAGATTAGGTGGATTGTCCATGATAAATTGCCCTTAGTGTCCAAAAGAGTTAGGTGGGGTTACTGGGTTATGGGGATAGGGTGGCAGTGTGGGCTTAACTAGGGTGCTCGTTCCAAGGGCCAGTGAGACTCGATAGGCCGGATGGCCTCCTTCTGCACTGTAAATTCTATGTTTCTCTCTTTTCTAGGCGGTAGTTACTCCTGCCAGATCCTCTTCATCCACTCATTCAGGTGGTCGTTACTGCTTCCGGGGTCTCTTTCCATGCACTGTTTATGTCTCGAAGCTTTTAACAATTTTACCATTATTTTTGATGTCTTCTTTTATCTTTTAGGCTTGAGAGATGTGTGAAGAAATCTACCCTGTGGTTAAGTGTAGTCTTGTATACACCTTAACTCAGTAGACATTTGCACTACACGTCTCAGATGCGTAATGAAATCTTTATCTATTAATTATAATTGAGAGTTTGAAATCTTCTTACGGTTACAAATCAAATGTACTCAAGAAAGCCCCTGCAGAAGGGTTTAAGAGATATAATTAAACTTAGGGCGCGATTCTCCGCAAATCCGGCGTGCCGTGAAGGCTGGCGTGAAACTGGCTGTGTTTCACGCCAGCCTCGGAGCTCCGTCCCAGGACCCGATTCTCCCCCCCCGGGCGGGGCTAGTATCGGGGCCGGGGAAATCACGGTGAAGCGGAGTTAGCGAATGTTGCTAACTCCGCCCGCCAAGAGTCACGGCGGCTGACGCGCACGATGACGTCAGCCGCGCCTGCGCGGGTTGGACGGCTCCAACCCGCGCATGCGCGGATGTCGTCATCACGCAGATGCGTCACCCCGCGCATGCGCGGGCCATCATGCCCCTCAGCCGCTACGCAGACTGATCCTGCGGGGCAGCGGAAGAACAAATAGTGCGCGGGTATCGGACCCGCTGCCCGCGATCGGTGCCCACCAATCGCAGGCCCATGCCACCCTTGGCACGGCCGTGGGTCGGCCGTGCCAATCGGTGCCATGGTTGTCCGGGATGGCACTTTGCGGCCGTTTTCTCGAACGCTGAAAGTAGGTGTGATCGCTGCCGTGAAAACGGCCGTAAACTCCATGGTATTCAGCCCATCGGCCTGCGGAGAATCGCTGTCCGCCGTAAAAACCGGCGAGCAGTGATTCGTGTCGGAGGGCGGCCGGAGGGGGGGGGGAGAATAGCGGGAGTCCGTGAAAATTGTCAGGAAGGCCCTCCCGCTATTCTCCGACCCATCGTGGGCAGCGGAGAATTGCGCCCTTAGTAGCTTACAAACAAATTGAACTTTCGTAATACAGTAATGGTTTCTTGCTCAAAGTAAAACAGCTTGCGCAGACTTAGAGTTCAAGTGGAAATATGAAAATACGAAATAAGATAGTAGATAGTCAAGCATAGGGTATAGAGTGATCCCGGAATGGAAAATGGCTGCCCAGACCTCTATCTTTAAGGAAAATATTATCAATCTGAATCCATCTGTTCCTACCCTTGTAATATGCTGATTGGCTTGGATAAGTCTTCAATGCATTTGTTTGGATGGTTAGTTGTCAATCATCAATGTGCAACATAGATATGACTATGTTGCATCTTAGGGTGTCTTCTGTGTGTTTGAATCTAAACTTACACTTATTATCAGGTCTGGTATTTACTGACTGCTATACTATTCACATTTTGAGCATGTTAACGATGGTACTCATTTTGACCTTCAGTAGAAATTTTGCATTTGCTTCTGGTTAGGTTGCAAATGTTTAGAAATCCATGCTTTTATCATTGCAAGCTATGCGCTTTTGTAATCTGAGGTTGTGTTTGCAGTCTGATGGTGGCATCCATTTTAAAAATGAATTTTGAACAAAATGGCTAAATCAATGATCCTTTTACTTATCAGAAATAGCAGATTTCCTTCTGTGTGAATGATATTTTTGGAAAGAAAATTGTTGTAATTAATTATGGGCAGCCTGACATTATTCCAGCTTTACTTTGGCAGTCTTCACCTGGCTGGATGAGACGTAAATTTTCCTTTCCAGTTTTCCTTCATTTGCAAGTATTGGAGCAAGACAGATGTATAAATCTGTAGTGTGGAAACACCTTCTGCCAAGTGGAATGTGACAGTGTGAAACTTGAGCTAGTGTGTGACCTTTATCATGCATTGTGCACAGTTTGCAAATAGTCACAGATACTAAGCTTTATGTAGGAAGTTATTTTTAAATGTGCCTTGAGACAATGAATCAGCTCGAGAAGTGATTGGAACACTTAATCTCAGCCTCTGTGTTATAAAGGGGGTTGCAGTATAAACCTACACAAGTTTTGCCTGGACTTTAGTGGTTCCTAGAGACTCGGATTGAGAATGAGGCAGAAAGAAACTAACTTCATGCTTTATGAAAGCAATTTTGAAACAATTGACCACATTTATAACGGGTTATAGCATGTTGCGTTTTGGCTTCAGTTTTGTTTCTGCTGCTAACTTATTAACAAGCTTTCATTACGGTATTCCACATTAACGACGAATAAATATGTATGAATATGGCTTGAGATTGAACCATCCAGAGGCTAAAGGCCTGATTTACCCACCCCACCTTCCCGACCAACTCCCTGCCTCACAGGAAGGTATGGATGGGAGGAGGATTGGCTGCTGATGCATCCCCGCAGCAATCTCACCTTTCTCAGCATTCCTGCAGATTGTTACAGGAAGACCATCAACTTTAGAGGTGTTGGGGCCTTTTTCAAAAATTAATTTATGGGATGTGTGCGTCATTGGCTAGGCCAACTGATTGCCCATCGCTAATTGCCCTTGAGAAGGTGGTGGTGAGCTGTCTTCTTGAACCTCTGCAGTGTATGTGGTGCAGGTGCACCCACTGTTTTGTTGGGGAGGGAATTCCTGCATTTTGAGCCAGGGACAGTGAAGGGATGGCGATATATTTCCAAGTTCGGATGGTGAGTGACTTGAAGAGGAACCTCTAGGTGGTGGGGTTCCCATGTATCTTCTGTTCTTGTCCTTCTAGATGGTCATGGTCGTGGGTTAGGTAGGAACCTTGGTGCATCTTGTAGATGGTACACACAGCTGCCACCGTGGAGGGAGTGAATCTTTTTAAATCCCAGCCAAGCACCCATGTTAAAATTCTCCTCATTATCTGTATCATTTTTTGGTAAGTTTTGTAATTTGTTAGTTACAAAGTTAATTTTCAGTAAAATAGTGGTTGATAGGGTTTTTAAAAAGCATTGCCAGTGACTTTTTTTTAAATTGAGAGATGTTGTTGACTATTCCAAGACTTTTTCCCGGCTGTCCTTAATTATTTCATATATCCTTTACAGTTCTACAGTTAAAACGTATTTATTCATTTTCTTTGTGTTTGATTTGGATGTTTTCAGTTATTATTTGTTATTGTTTTATTAATATGAAATATGAGCCAATTTTTTGCAAGCAATTTGTTGTTTGTAGGGAGCACCAGTGCCCTTGCAGTATGACATAGGAAGTGTTAAATGTTCAGCAACACAACTAGAGTGGCTTGTGCCATCCTAGCTTTTTTGTTTACTGAATTTGTTTGATGCTTGCTAATATATTGGAACTCACTGTTTCATACCGTAGCTCATTCAATTATAATTGTGATATATCTGCAGGTCTCATTTGGAGCACCAAACCAGGCGAATACTGAAGGAGATGCAATGAGTGGTTTGCGAATCCTTCCCTTATTTTTGGCAGATACACACATCTTTAGTCTGAAAGAAAAATAGCCAGGCGTTATTTAGATAAACCGGGGAGAAGTGCTTGTTATGCAAATATCAAGTTAACATACAAAGCACGAACCAATCAATGATGAAAAATAAGCAAACCAGCTGCAATTGTCTCCGATTAAGTGAGAGACAGGAAATGCATGTTCATGCACCACTGATGGGGCTACTGTAGCACTGAACACATTAAGTTCCACATTGTTATTTTTTGAATGGAGGTGAATAATGAATGCTGGCCATTTCCGAAGAATGTATTTTTGTAAGTGGGTAACCATTGTTATGCCACAGTTAGTAGAATCTCTTCGAGCTAAAAGGTTTTTAAATTGGAATTTGTCAGTGTGGAGGCACAGCTCAGAAGCACACAGCATTTTAACAGAGTAACAAACTGTTATATCTGGATGATGTTGACAAGCTTGTGCACCATTTTTCATATATTATTGGCAAATCTGTCATGGTAAATCAGATGTTTTATAATGAGTGGTGTATTACTTTATATAATGCACAAAGCAGCAATCAGCTGGTAAGATGTAACTGTTAAAGATGGCCTGACCCTTGAAGGACAAAGGTCTAATTGTTATATATAAACACAGGTAGGGTCAGGCAAGGAAACAGGCAAAAATCTTTCCGAGGAACGCTAATTGGCTAGAGGTAAACTTCCTGCCCCTGCTTGGGTAGAATTCACACCTCAGAAAGATGCTGGCTCATGTATCACAAGCAGTCCTGTGGTGGTTCGAGACATACACTGGAAGCTTCCAATCGAAATAAAAGGGATTTATTAATGAAAGGCAAAGGCAGTTATTAGATAACAGGAACAGAACATATACAAAGGCCTTTGCACTACAGCTCCCAGATCCACACCGCAGGACGGGGTCTTGCTCCCAGGGCCCTGCGCAAACTCCCCATTCGCCGGGGTTTGCGCTTTTCCGTGCAATTGTTCCCAAGCCAGTCACGTGGTCCATGGAGCCTACCCCTTAAAGGGGCATGCTGTTACAAGTCAAATCAGTGGGAGCCCCAGGGCAGAGGTAAGTGCAGGCTTTGTAGTGAGGAGGAGAAGGAAGGCCTGGGGCTGAGAGAGTGGTTTAGGGCATGGGGTGATGGGGGGTGGGTGTTGTGCTTTGAAGGCCAGGTAGAGAACAATGGGGAGCCCGATATTGGATGGGGTGCCCGATTTTCAAAAGAGGGCCAGTAATAGAGGAGCTGCTTGCCAAGGCTCAAGCAGGATAGTCTGCCGGTCATTACTCCTCTCCCCGCCCCCCCCCCCCCCCCCCCCCCCCGTACTCGTCCTCGTTCCTGTACCTGGCTCCTCCTGTCAGCCTTATAATATTCTGGTTAGAGGGAAGCCACACTCAAGTGGATATTACTTAGTATTGGTCATTTAAGAGCAACAAATAGGGTAAGGGAGTGTGAGCTGCCCACACCACACCCTTCTCACTGGCCCTGGAAAATAACAGTTTGGAGACAGATGGGAGGGTGGCAGATGGACACCTGGAAATTTTACTGCCCATGCCCGCTGATAACCCACCACCAAGGGCTTGTAAAATATGACCCATTTATCCTTGTGTGGTTGGGGAACTTTGTTGATTTGATTTTGAATTTCTGTTTTGGTTGCATCTCAGAAGTAGCAGGTATTTTAAGTTTGTAACTGAGGGATGAATTTTACGTTGCCCGAGTGAGTGAAGTGGAGTGAAGTAGAAGGGGAAATGGATGATTCGCCTGTCTACAGTGTGCGACTGCTAGGTATGTGGATCAATGGTCCCCACGCACCCTTCCATCATAAGGTCAGAAGTAGGGATGTTCGCTGATGACTGCACAATGTTCAGCACCATTCGCGACTCCTCAGATAATGAAGCAGTCCATGTCCAAATACAGCAAGACTTAGACAATATCCAGGCTTGGGCTGCCAAGTGGCAAGTTACATTTGCGCCACAGAAGTGCCAGGCAATGACCATCTCCTACAAGAGAGAATTGAACCACTGGCCCTTGGCATTCAATGGCATTACCATCGCTAAAGCCCCACAATCAATATCTTGGGAGTTGCCATTGATCAAAAACTAAACTGGATGAGCTATATTAATACCGTAGCTACCATGGCAGGTCAAAGGCTAGGAATCCTACGGCAAGTAACTCACATCTTAATCCCCCAAAGCTTGTCCACAATCTACAAGACACAAGTCAGGAGTGTAATGGAATATGCTCTAATTTCCTGGATGAGTGCAGGTCCAACATCAAGAAGCTTGACGCCATCCAGGACAAAGGAGCCCACTTGATTGCTCCCCCTTCCACAAACATTTAAACCCTCCCCAACCAATGAACAGTGGCAGCCACGTGTACCATCTAGAAGTTGCACTGCAATAACTCACCAAGGTTTCTTAGACAATACCTTCCAAACCCACAGCCAGTACCATCCAGAAGGACAAGAGCAGCAGACACCTGGGAACCCCACCACCTGGAGGTTCCCCTCCAAGTCAGTCACCACCCTGACTTGCAAATATATTACCGCTCCTTCACTGTTGCTGGTGTAACATCCTGCCACTCTCTCCCTAACAGCACAATGGGTGTATCTATACCTCAAGGACTGCAGTGGTTCAGGAAGGCAACTTACCACCACCTTCTGAAGGGCAACTAGTGATGGGAAATAAATGCTGACTTAACCAGCGATGCCCGCATCCCATAAATGAATTTAAAAGAAACAACCACACTGCTAACTGAAGGAGTATTGACACCCTGCAAGGGCCATGATGCCTCGGATGTTACCGGCAAGGAGTGCGTTGCCATGACGCATAGTTCAGAAGGATCAGAGATTGTGCATAACAACCTGAGAAGTTAATCCACCCAGATATGGAATTCATCATTCTCCTCTTGTCTTCACAGGAGAAGAGGACCCACCATGCCCTGCAAAATGCCGACGACACGTGGGGGCATGCCAAACTTGTCAATGCCGATTGAGGATGAAGAAGGGCATCCCGGATCTGACCAGCTGACAGGGGGCCAGATTAGAAGGGGAGAGGCTAAGGTTAATGCTGGGTTGCTGAATTTCCACAAGGCCATCTCTCAACAATGGGAACCAGCGATGGAGTGCAGATGGAACAGCGGATGGACAGGTTGTGTGCACTGCAATGGATAGAGGTGATCTCATCGGTGACAAGCGTGGCATGTCGAAGGTCTCTGTACGAAACATAACTACTTGAACTCAGTCTTCCTCCTCATGATTGAGTTGCACTCATCTGTATTGTTCCTTCAATAGGCCAATAATGGGCCCCAGCAGATGCTACCCCCAAAGGACTGGCATTAGATGATGAGGAGGAAGAGGCGTGCATCATCCCATCCTTGTTCTGCACCTAACACTAGCTCAGACACTGGCACCTTGGTGGGTATGTGGCATTGGCTGGACCAGTGGTACCAATTGCGAGTTCATCTGTCTGGGGCTGTGACATTCCAGGACTTTAACGACTGGAGGAGGGGGGAGGCCAATCTATTGCTGAGCCCAAAGCAGGTGATAGGATGATGGAGTGAGGTGGCAGGTGTTGGATGTCTATAGGGAGGTACATGAATTTCTGGGGGTGATTCTAGATGCTAATTGTGCCCCAGTAAAAATGGCGGAGCAGTTCATCTTAGCCATGAGTAATGCTATTTCTCTTCTGTTCTGAACCTGTGGATCCTTTCATCAAAAGATTTGTGACTCTCATGGAGAGCCAGACCCAGAAGCACTACTTGAGAATTCAAATCTGCAAGCCATTTTATTGTCAATTGTAGTCAGTTTATTTTATTGTAGGCTGTACCAATGCGAGTGATGAATGAGGCACCTGGAGTTTCTACTAGGTACTGCTTCATCTCAGAGAAACAGAGGGCCATACACAAACAAATCATCATGACCTTATTGAATGGCATAGCAGGCGCAAAGGACCAAGTGGTCTACTTCTGTTCCTATTTTGTCTGTTCATTTGAACAGCAGTCTACATCTGGGTTCCTCTTAGATCATTCCTGGTGGTGACAGTGTCTCCTCTGCCACGGTGACAGTGATACCAATGCCTCAGGGTGCCTCATCGTCAGAGAAAGCTGCTGTCACTGGACAGGGGCCGTTCACAATAGCAGGACCCTCATGGCCTCAGAGGACACCTGGGCCGGGATTCTCCAAAACCACGGCTAAGTGTTGACACCGGCGTAAACACTGGAGTCCTTCATGCTGTCGCCAACGGGCCCCTTGGCCCAGTGATTCTGTAGCCCACAGGGGGCTAGCATGGTGCCAGAGTGCTCCGCACTGCTCCAGCTGCCGTACGCGGCCCTGTACTGCCAGCTGTGGGTCCACGCATGTGCGCGGCGGCTGCTTCCGCGCCGGCGCCGCCCAACATGGTGGAGCCACACAGCGGACCGGCGCGGAAGAAGGTAGGCCCCCCAGATCCTGCCCGCCATGTCAACCACGCATGCGTGACTGGCGCAGATTCTCCAGTCGCCAGAGAGTTGCGTCCCGGCCTCGGACCCGATCGCGGGTCTGAGGCCTCATTCTTCACCCCTGCTCCGAGCGCTATTTCGGCGCCGAAGCTCAGAGAATCCTGGCCCTGATCTTCCAAGCCAATGCGACTGCTGCCAGATTAGCTGACATCATTGGTGGAACATCACAGTACAGTACCTATAAAAGAGGGAAGAAGTTACTGTAGACACAAAAGTGTCATCATGGTGATAACTGAATGTGTAAAGCTGAATGCTATGTTGTTCTCATTCATGTTATTGAATGATTGTCACATTTTATGACAGTGTCATCTTTATGAAGAGTCATGGTGCTACCTGACCATGATAAGGTTGGCAGCACGGTTGTACAAGTGGATAGCAGTGTGGCTTCACAGCGCCAGGATCCCAGGTTCGATTCCCTGCTGGGTCACTGTCTGTGCGGAGTCTGCATGTTCTCCCCGTGTCTGCGTGGGTTTCCTCCGGGTGCTCCGGTTTTCTCCCACAGTCCAAAGACGTGTAGGTTAGGTGGATTGGCCATGATAAATTGCCCTTAGTGACCAAAAAAGGATAGGTGGGGTTATTGGGTTACGGGGATAGGGTGGAAGTGAGGGCTGAAGTGGGTTGGTGCAGACTCGATGGGCCAAATAGCCTCCTTTTGCACTGTATGTTCGGTGCCAGAACCTTTCCTGATTCAGTTTAAAGTCCTGTCAAAGAGAAGTGTGCTGATGCAAGCATTTGAATTTGGTAAGTGTTTGTTTAATTGGAACGGACCGACATCAGGTGACTTCTTCTCAATGCTGGTTTGGAAAAGCCTCCAACCATTATGTGAAGCACCTCATTTTGGGGTCTCCATTTTCTCCCTGAAACCCATTCACTGATGGACGTCATGAGGCTTGACATGCTGCTCTGGATCCTGACTTTCCTTTGCTGAGTTATTGTAGGACTCAGTATTTGAGAAAGCCAGGCAGTCTGTGATCCCATTTGCTAGTTGTTCAGCTCCTCTGAAATGCTAAGTTGTGCAGTGTAAGGCAAATGACAATGATCAAGGAGAAACTAGCTGGTGCATATTGCCAACTGATTGGTCGAGGCACAGGGATCTCACTTTTAGCAGACTAATGGTCCCCTCTATAATTGTCCCAGAGGAAGCATTGCTCATATTGTACCTGTCGTCTGCCTCAGAATGTGAATGCCTGATCAGTGTCCTAAACCCCCTCCTTAACTGATAGCTCTACTCTCCAATTAACCAGCCATCTAGTTGCACTTGGGTGCAAACAGCTGTAGCTCCTGTCAGTATCCAAGGATATAGGCATCATGGCTACTCACAGGGCTCCACACACATACCCACAGATGGTAATCACTACTAACTACACAGTCAGGGAATGAATTTCTTACTGGCACACAAATGTCCTTGGCTGACCCATGGGTACCTTTATGGTCACATGTGTGCAGTTAATGTCCCCTTGCTCTTTAAGAATTCCACAATGACCCCACATCCCCTTGCTCCCTCAGCCTGGCTGCCGTCATCTGTGGTAAATTTGTGAAGTTGTCTACTCTTGGAGTATGGAGAGTATAGGGGGACGCTTAAAAAAGAAATTAGGAGGTCAATGAGGGGCCACAAAATATCATTGGCAGGAAAACCCCAAGGCATTTTATAGGTATATTGAAAGCAAGAGGCTGACCAGCAAAAGAGTGGAGCCCATTAGGGGCCAAAGGGGCAATCTGTGCGTGGAGCCAGAGGATGTGGACAAGGTGTTAAATTAATACTTTTGATCTGTATTCATGAAGGAGAAAGACATGTAGCTGGGGATTTCAGTTGGTATGGTGAAGTTCTAGAGCATCTTAAGATGAAAAAGAATGAGGTATGAAATCTTTTAGCAAGCATAAAGGTGCATAAAGCCCCAGGGCTAGAGCAGCACGGTGGCACAGTGGTTAGCACTGCTGCCTCACGGCGCCTAGGTCCCAGGTTCGATCCTGGCTCTGGGTCACTGTCCGTGTGAGGTTTGCACATTCTCCCTGTGCTTGCATGGGTTTTGCCCCCACAACCCAAAGATGTGCAGGGTAGGTGGATTGGACATGCTAAATTGCCCCTCAATTGGAAGAAATCTCTAAATGTATAGAAAAAAAATTCCCCAGGGCCTAATGAGATGTATCTCAGGCTGGGAGGCAAAGGAAAAGATTGCTGGGGCCCTGACAGAGATATTTAAATCTTCGGTATCCACAGGTGAAGTGTCAGACGGCTGGAGGATAGCAGAGCAGCAGGGATAAGTTTCATAATTATAGGCCAGTTAGTCAGTGCTCGGGAAATTATTGGAAAAAACTCTGAGGGACAGAATTAATCAACATTTGGAAAAGCAGGGATAGTCAGCATGGACTTGTGGTGGGAGATCCTGTCGAACTAATTTAATTATTGAGAAGGTAACTAAATATATGGATGAGGGTATTTTGATGTAGTTTACATGAACTTTGGTTAAGGCCTTTGTCAAAGTCTCAAATGGAAGACCGATTCAAAAGATTAGAGCCCATGGGATTCAAGGCAAACTGGCAGATTTCATGCAAGATTGGCTTGATAATCGGGTTCCTTTTGTGATTGGAAGCTTGTGACCAGTGGTGTACTACAGGGATCTTGCTGGGACTCTTACTGTTTGTTATATACATTAACGACTTGGATGTGAATGTCAAAGGTATAGTTAATAAGTTTGCAGATGACACAAAAATTGGTGATGTTGTTCATGAGGAGGATCGTCTTAGGCTACAAACCAATATTGATCAGCTGGCAAGTTAGGCAGAACAATGGCAGATGGAATTTAATCCAGATAAGCGTGAAGTGATGCATTTTGGGAGGTCTAATAGGGGTAGGATTTACACAACGAATGTTTGGTCCTCAGGGTGTATTGAGGTACAAAGGGTCCTTGGTGTACATGTCCATGGATCTCTAAAGGTGGCAGCACAGGTAGATAGGGTGGTAATGAATGCATACAGAATGCTTGCGTTCATTAGCAGGGGCATAAAATATAGGAGCAGGAAGGTTTAGTACAACTTTATAAAACATTGGTTAGGGGCAGCACGGTGGCGCAGTGATTAGCATTGATGCCTACGGCTCTGAGGACATGGGTTTGAATCCCGACCCTGGGTCACTGTCCGTGTGGAGTTTGCACATTCTCCCCGTGTCTGCGTGGGTTTCACCCCCACAACCCAAAGATGTGCAGGATAGGTAGATTGGCCACTCTAAATTGCCCCTTAATTGGAAAAAATAATTGGGTACTCTAAATTTATAAAAAAATAAAAATAATTAAAAAAAACATTGGTTAGGCCACAGACAAAAAAATGTGCAGTCTGGTCGCCTTACCATTGGAAGGATCTTTCTACCATGTGGGATCACTGATAAAATAGAATCCAATTACACCCCTTATAGGAAATAATTATATTGAATAATATGCATCCAGGCAGCAGGAAGCCTTCTACTTAGTCTATGGAATGGGAAATATCTAATGGAGTTTAAGTGGTCTTCATGACCACAGGACATGACAAAGCACTTTTGCATTCACTGACCTACTTTTGAAGTATTCACTGCAGTGAATTTTTTTTAAAGCCAGTCAACCACAAAGCTGCCTGAAAGTCTTTCCCACTATCAGCAACTATAATTTTTTAAAATAAGCAATGACTGTCAGTTAAACTGTCAATTGTTGAGAGTGGGAATGGACATCAGAGCAGCGATCGGAGGAGCAGTAAGTGTGGGAAATACAGAGTTGCTCCTCCAATCACAGATTCTGTTTCTCCAACGCTGGACATTTGCAAATTCTTCCTTTCATTCATTAATTTTTTTCTGATTTGCTTGCCAAGCTGGTTTTCAACTTACTCTGCTTAGTGCTGTGTGTTCCTTTCTTGCTCATCCTGATTGGATTGTAAAGGTCAATGAGCATTGCACTTCATTTTATGCATGAAAAAAATGAATAAGCGATAGTGTATGAACGGATGTGCAAGTGTGAACGTATTGCTGCACGCTTTCAGCTCAAACTCTCGTTGGAGTTGCTAAGACCTGTTGAATGAACTCTATTGGGGAGGCCAATGAGACAAGATGTAATCAAGTTAGATCAAGTTAGTAATTTCTCCAGCCCCTTCAATCATGGGTGCCCTCCCTCCTGTCTTTGCTGTTCCCCAGAGAGAGAATCGATGATCGAAGGAGCAACAAGGGTAGGGAAGAGTGTGATTGGATGAGCGTGCTGCTCTGCATGATTTTTTCAACGACACTGAATGATTTGTGACAACATCTTCTGGAAGGTCAAGGAGGAGAGATAGAAAATGAAATAAAAGGGAGGGACCTTCCATGAATAACAAAAGATCTGCAAGCCTAGGAGA
Source organism: Scyliorhinus canicula (assembly GCF_902713615.1). NCBI lineage: Eukaryota > Metazoa > Chordata > Chondrichthyes > Carcharhiniformes > Scyliorhinidae > Scyliorhinus > Scyliorhinus canicula. Next base: position 86,623,904 of record NC_052148.1, read on the forward strand.
GTTATTATTCAGCCTCGCACCAGGCCAGACTCATCTGTCAGCTGTATGTGCAGCACAAGCCAGGGATGGAGGAGGGAGCTGTAACTTGGCTTCCAGCGATAGAGTTATCTTGAGCGAGGTGAGGGAGTGCCCTGTCAGCGTCTGCAGGGAGGTAGGAGGGAGCTTAGACAGCAGCAAGTGAATGGGACCATCTCCTCTCCTCCTTTTCTCTCTCACCCTTTCCTTCCACCTTTCCCTTGTACAACTCTCCAACCATTACATAATGCAATCTGCCACATGAAGATGGTCTTTATTTTCCATGCAGAGCAAGTAGTCGAAATATATAGAACAAAAGATGAAAGATTTTCTTACTGATTGGCTTGCAGGCATTGAATATTTCCACCAATTATGAATTTACTGTCACTATCCATATGGTGCAATGTGCTGAACATATTATTGAAGGTGAGACAGTCATCAAAATCAGTGTGATCAATGATAATGGGATTTTTCTGCCAAAAATTAACAATATTCCACAATGCTGGTAAAATAGAACTGGTACTCTTGGGTTTGTTTAATAGTCGCGGTGGGACCACCTATAGGGGACACATGAACAAACACTGCTTTATATTGTTGCTGCTTCTTAATATTGCTGAACCATGCTGCACACATATTGGACAATATTTGTAACCAGATGCCAACACTGCGCCTTATCATTTTACAAGCACTCTTCTTGGGTTGTTTGGTGAATTGATTGGTGATACTTGAAATAGAAATAAATAACAGGTAGAATTTTACCAGAATTTGGCAGTGTCAGGCTCAGGCAAAAAACTGATGTGTAATTTACCAGTTACAGAGTCAATTTTCTCATGGAACTTTGAGCCTTTTTGCCAAAAGAAATTGAGTGTCTGTGGTTTACACCATCAATCTGGCTGGACAGGGCGGGACTTAATAGAGCTGAGAACCAGCTACAAAGAGATTGGGGTGCCATCTTTAAAATACCCCCCTATCAGCACTGCAGCCTAACAGCCCCCCCAGCCTCCATCAGGGTCCCCTCCAACATGACAATCCTCACCGGAAATCCGCACCCCGCCACGAGATTTATTGCCGACATTGCAACCTCCCAGTAACAACACAGAAGTATAGTCGGCACGCCCTCCCCCACCCCTCCGCCCTGCATCTGTTCTTCCCCCCCACTCCCCCCGCCCACCACACATCAACGCACTTAACCCCCCCCCCCCCCCCCCCCCCCCCGCCATGAGGCTGTCACTAGGATTTGCCCTTTGAACTGCCTCCTGGCCCAGGTTGGCACTGTGCCAGGGGCAGTGTCAGGCCACTGCCTGGACATGAAGCTCTCCCCCTTGGGGGCTATACTGCCTCACACCTGACCAAACCTGTTGTAAACCTCACCGACATGATATCACAACGATGAAGTATGAATATTTAATGCGGGCGATGATTTGTCAGGTTTTCAAATGTATTAATATCAGGTTCACACCCTTTGTGGGGGTGAGACTCATGACGGCGCAGGGAGGGGCGGGCACAATTGGGAGACACGATCTCTCTGGAGAGTATCACGTTTTCAGATTCTCGTGAGGTTTTTTTGCCCGCCCCACCAATCCCACGCACGGCGATTGTGAGCTCAAGACTGCAACCAACATGTGTGATTGGCGGAGGGGGAGGTTTAATATGGAGGTTGAGGGAGGTGGAGGGAAGGGTGAATAAGGGGCCCAGAAAAAGGGGAAGCACCAGGGCCCATGACGTCTCTCCCTGGCCCTGCTCACCATACTTCTCTGATGAAGTTTATGTTTATGTTTCGCCTCTATGTTCCTTGGACAGGCAGTGGAAGGCAGGCAGGCTTCTGACCTTTTACCCCACTCACCGTCCTGATATTCCAGACAAGCATAATGATGTCTAGAACCCGGCATCATGCCATCAAGCCTAATTCCAGTGGATTGCCATGCGAACATAAAACTCTGGCCCAAAGTGTGATATTGGGTGTGTGATGTCTATAAAGCACAGACGTACCTCATCAGTGGATGTCTTGTGATGCTCGTCATTGTAAGTAAAAAAAGGCACTGTTTTATAAGGACAAGAACATGATACTACATGAAACACAATTAATTATTCTGCTTCAGAAATGTAACTGTGTCACTTTACAACTATAAAGCCTAATTGATTTTAAGAAAACAGGGGTTGGTTTCATTAAAAAGTTCAGGCTGCCATTTGATCCGATCAATCACACCACCTGTCAGGGCAGCACGGTTCCGTAGTGGTTAGCAATGCTGCCTCACGGCGCCGAGGACCCGTGTTTGATCCCTGCCCTGTGTCACTGTCCGTGTGGAGTTTGCACATTCTCCCCATGTCTGCGAAGGTCTAACCCCCACAACCCCAAAAATATGTGCAGGGTAGGTGAATTGGCCACGCTAAATTGTCCCTTAAGTGGAAAAATAGAATTAGGTGCTCTAAACGTAAAAGAAAAAAATAAATAATAAAAAAAGTAAGCTCACAAACGGTTTTCTGTGATTCCACTCCTGTCCATCCCAATATAATCACAGTATATTTTTCTCCCTGAAGGATCTGTCCTTACCACCAGCGTCTTCCTTATCCATGTGCTTCATGATCTATATAATGCCTTCTGTAGTCATAGGTCAGCTTCCTGAAATTTGCTGGCAACATCCAATTCAACCTCACTATCACTTTCTTCAGCCACCTGATCACCTTTGTACAATGAGACTGCCTAGCCCATAACTTTTGACCTTCAGGACTTCGTAATCAGGCGGTAACCCAAGATGAGCTGGCAGATCCCCGACCAGCCACCCCCCCCCCCCCCCTGCCCCCCCCCCCCCACCCCCCGCATCCAGCAGCGTCCACACACACACACACACACTCCCATGGAGGCCCCCATGTAAGGATCGGATGGCAATTGCTCGGGAAGTTCAAGCTTCCATTGTGAACAATTACCCTGTACTAGAAACCACTCGATACGCTGAATTAAATCGCAGATGTCAGATGGTTCCAGCTGTTTTACAGGATTAGTTAGCCAAAAAGAATTAGAAGAATTAAAACCACTTCTAACTCATGAGCAACTATAGTCCTGAACCCCCCCCCCCAACACCCTAATACCTCCACTGGACATCTGTCCCCCTCCGACTACCCTCCTAACCCCAACTGCCACACCCCCACTCCTCTGTCCTCTTCTGTCCCATCATACCTGGCCATTAGTGGAGATGTTAGGGTCTATTTAGAGTGGATGAGATATCACCATACTGCAGCACTGGGAGTCCTGTGGTTTGGGAGCATTGGAATAGGGTTCCAGATAACTGGAAGAGAAGAGCAGCATGGAAGGGAGTCGGGTGGTAGGATATTGATGTGAAAGTGGATTTGAAGGTATTGTCAGTCCTTCAGATGGACTCAGTAATGTGGAATAAAATTTGGAACTGAGACAGCATGCTCTTAAAAGTGGTCCTGACTTAACAATCTCTGCTCCTAAGGTACTCCCCAGTGTGAGGTAAATTTATTCACAGAGCTTTGCAGTGTGCAATATATGACATGACTTCCTGGCCCTGATCTATGTGGCAGGTTCCGTACTCAGCAGCTGTTGGTGCATTAACATTTTTGGGGGAACTGGGGTTTGGGGAGGAGGAACACAATGCCCCCAATGGAGAATGAACCATCAAAGAGGAACAAAATAATGATGGCTCAATATTATGGAAAGGACCAACTAGCAGGAATTGTCTCCCTGAATATTTGAAGCACCACTCAGGCACTTAATTTACATTCTGGGGAGGCTCAATAATTGAAACCACTTTGGGGCCTTAAAAATCTTTTTGGGTTTAAATAAGTATCTTATGTACAGGCTTCTAGTTTGCTCCCCATTGGAGGAGCACATTGGGATTTGCGTGGCTCATCAGTCATACGAACATACAAGCATATAAATTAGGATTGGGAGGAGGCCATTTGGATCTTCAAGCCTCCACCACCATTCATTCAGATCAGTCCTGCCTACCCCCTTGTTTTTCAAGAATCTATTTTGTTCTGCCTTAGAAATATTCAAAGACCCTGTTTTGACCACCTTTTGAGGAAGAGACTTCCAAAGACCCATAACCCTCAGAAAATGAAATTCTTCTCATTTCTGTCCAAAATGGGCGACTCATCTAGCCCCCAGAATAGATTCTCCCACAAGAAGAAACGTACTTTTGACATTGATCCTTCCAAGACCCCTCAGAATCTTAAAATGAAAGAGCGAGCCTCTGATATTTGAAGTAATCAAAGGTACCTGATATATGCAATATATTTTTCTATCTGACACTGGGGGTGATGGTGCTGGTTAGCTCAGTTGCCTAGATGGCTCATGTGATGTAGAATAATGCTAACAGTACGGGCTCAATTCCTGCACTGGATGAGGTAATTCTTATGGCATCACATTCTTATAGCATTACATAACCCTGGCACAAAATATGAATAACAACTTTCAGAACAAGGGTATTACACAGTGGGTGCCCAGCGCTGATCTGGGCATGTTGGTTAAATAGCAGGAAAGGCCAAAATCGAGAGCATGAATCAATTTGCCATCTAACCAGGGCGGCATGTGGCACCATAGTTAGCATTGCTGCCTATGGCGATGAGGACCCGGGTTTGAATCCCGGCCCCGGGTCACTGTCCGTGTGGAGTTTGCACATTCTCTCCGCGTCTGCATGGGTTTCACCACCCACAACCCAAAGATGTGCTGGTTGGGTGGATTGGCCATACCAAATTGCCCCTTAAGTGGAAAATTTAAATTTTTAAAAAATAAAATAAATTTTCCATCTAACCGGCCCACTCCCAATTGCGAGTTCTGGATCTCGGCCAAATATGATGAGCATATCATGAGCCCCAATTTGCATTAATTTGCATCTGATTCGCTAGATTGCAGTTGAATGTAATGGCCTCGCCGGAATTAACCGGCTCCCCAGTGAGAAATCAGGCAGGCGTTGTTAGCACTCCTTTTTAAGATGTGAAGCTGGTGCAATGGCCGCTGAGGGGAGGTGAGTCGCCATTTTTATTTTCAGGTGTGCAGCTCTCGGGTATTGGATTGCTGCCCCAGTGCTCGGGGGGGAGTTAGGGACCCGTGTGTGTGTGTGGGGGGGGGGGGGTGTTGGGTTTGCTCAAGGGGCCGAAGTGCTCACGAACCAGCTGTCCAGCCAACTGAACTAAACCGGCCCACCAATCAATACATCAGTCAATACACAAAGCTGGAGAATGATGATCACTCGCTAAGAGGATGGCTCTGGTCCTCCTCAGTTTATGTAAAAGTCAGACTCTTGTCTTTATGCTGATCTGGGGCATTTACCTTGGACCACTGTGCCTGGGGGGCCCCAGCCGATTTACCGGTGTCACTGGCTTTGCCGTGCCACACAGTTCTGCCCGCTGTCTATGAGATGCACCGGTGTCAGAAGGGGGGATTCGGAAGAGCTGGAGACTACCTGAGTCTCCTTGGTGGCAGGGCCCAGTTAGACCTCCGCCGCTTCCTCCTCCCTGACGGTGCTGTAGGACCCTGGGCGCCCCCATGGGTTGGAGGGGCAGCTGGAGTGAGCCCCAGTGACCTCTGCATCATCCGGCTCTGCCAGTTCTGGCACCTCCCCATTGTCTGCACCATGATGTCATCGCCTCCAGTGATGCTCCTCAGTGACTGCCACTCAAGACGCTGACCTCGTGCTGCAGGCTCTCCACTGCAGTCACCACTCTAGCAGTGTTGGCCTCAGTGCCACGCATTGTCGGCATCATCACCTGCGCCCACAAACTTTGGAACTGCTCCAAATGGCTATGCACTCGCTGGAATGTCACTGACATCCCCTCCTAGATCGCACGGCCATGTCCTAGCATCTGCATCAGCTCAGGCTAACTTTGTCCAGAGGCTCAGCATCTGACTGGGACTCAGTTGAATCCAAGGATCCAGCAGACCTCGTCTGCTGTCTCTCTTGGATGTTCCTGCCTCCACTTGGTACACATCAGCAACTGTGTGGTGCTCACCAGTTTGTGCCCCAGAAGCTTGTCTGCTAATGTCACCCATCGGGGTGAGTGTCTCTACGCTGGTGGAAGGTGGGACGATAGCTGTGGCGCCGCGATGATGGTCTCCTCAGAGCTCTCTTCTGAGGCGGTCTCTTGGGTGGCAGAGGAGGGGGTGAGTCTGTATGGCCCAGCCCCATCAGATGGAGATGAATGGGCATGTGGCCAGTGAGGGGGAAGGATCATTTTGTCTCAATGAACAACTCACTTGAGACAGGTAATCCAAGTGAAGGGTCAGTGGATCCTCACCACTGCGGCGCAGGCCAAACTTGTGTCAGTGACTGCTCTCTCCTCGGACATCCCTGCGATTTCTAGGGCCCGTTCCTCATAGTGGGTGAGGACTCTTATCTCTGGAACTCTGCCCCTTGTTTTGGCTCTTTCCCGCTTATTATGGGCTATCTTCTGCTGCTGGGATGAAGAGAGGGCTCTGTGAGCCATGCACTTGATGGGTCAGGGGGGGTCTATAGCAGGTCGCAGGTGTGGGTCCCGCAGCTGGACATGAAGGGGTTGTACTGGTGGGAGCCAGGGGGTGCTGAGGAACAAGCACAATGATTAGATGTGGGGAGGGTGTGAGGTGTCAGCCAGTGACTTGAGGGGAGGAGGGAATTGGAAATTTGAGGGATGGCAGGCGGAACTGTTGCCAGGAGAGAGGTGGCAACTTAACCTTGCAATTCAGTGGAGGATGTTGGTCTTCTTCCGAAGTTGGATGCTGGTTCTTCTGGCCATGCTGCCCACACTGACAGGCGCTGCCACGACCTCCCAGATGGTATTGGTGGTCCTGCTGATGGCCCTCCGACCCCCTCGGGGGAACAGTATTGCCTATCTCTCATTCACAGCGTCGAGAAGACCGGCCAGGTCAGCATTCCCAAAGCGGGGAGTAGATTTGCATGCTGACATGCTTGTGTGATGACTGGAAGTGATTGGTGAGGGAGCGTTTAAAAGCAGCTCCTCCTTGTTAGTGACGAGGCGCTGAGGCGCGACTCTGGCGAATCAGACGTCGAGACAGCCAATGGTGGCAAGGCGCTGGTGGGGGCTCATTTTTGGCATGAAGTGCCATTAAATACAGGCCGCGATCTTGCCAAGGCGGCCAACAAGAACTACTTCACCAATTGCGCCCAAAATGACACTTAGAAATGATTCTGATAAATTAGGCCTAGTGTCTTAACAACCATAACAGGATGATTATTCAGAATAAACCATCATGGTGAAGTCTCACAATCCCTAAAAGCTGTACATTTTCCTGCACTGATTATTTTACTCTTCTGTCCCACCTGAGCTGGTCGACAGGGCTCTATAGAGTCATCACTTATACAACATTAGATCAGGCATTAACTTGAAAAGATTTGCACGGCATTACAGTCATTTATGTAAACAAAGTATCGTCTTAACAATATTTTGCTGCTTTTTACTTGATAGTATTGATAGCTTCAATGGTAGTATTAATATTTCTCACCATTTAGATTGGAGAACAAATTATTGGGCAGCTCCTGTGAAATGTAATTCTATTCTAGTTATCCTATTTATCCCAGGGATGAAGTGCACAAAGATGCATTTTTTGGTTTGCAGCATTTATTAAAAAGTATATTTTATTGTGAACATGGGTTAAACCTACATGGAGAATGGGTGCAGAATCCCTCTCTCTGGTCTCCTTACGAGACTTTAGCATGAACAATAGGGTTGTGGGAATGGTGAATTCACAGTATAGTACAGTGTGGTAGTCGGTATTAGCGGTATTACGGTACCCAGGTTGATGCTGTAAGACCATTGGTGTGGGAGGTACCTGAGAGAGCAATGGTCTTACAGCATCAACCTGGGTACCGTAATACCCATAATACCGACTACCACACACAGTTTTTTAAAAATGGGATCATGTCCTTGAACATTGAAGAAGAGAGAAAGTTTGGAGATAAAACACCAGTTTGCAAGGAAAGAGAGACAATAGTGAATCTTTTTGTGAGTGGGTTGATGGCGGTTCTATTGAAAGGGGTCAATACCGGATGTCAGTTAACTGTTTCTTTGTATCAATTGTTGCTAAATTGCCCCTTAATTGGAAAAGAAAAGAATTGGGTACTTTAAATTATCATAGAATTTACAGTGCAGAAGGAGGCCATTCGGCCCATCGAGTCTACACCAGCTCTTGGAAAGAGCACCCTACCCAAGGTCAACACCTCCACCCTATCCCCATAACCCAGTAACCCCACCCAACACTAAGGGCAATTTTGGACACTAAGGGCAACTTAGCAGGGCCAGTCCACCTAACCTGCACATCTTTGGACTGTGGGAGGAAACCGGAGCGCCCGGGGGAAACCCACGCACACACGGGGAGGATGTGCAGACTCCGCACAGACAGTGACCCAAGCCGGAATTGAACCTGGGACCATGGAGCTGTGAAGCAATTGTGCTACTAACAATGCTACCGTGCTGCCCTACAATGCTACCATGCTGCCCTTAAAATTGTTTTTGAAATGGTGTGTCGGCACTTTAAATGCAATTCTTTGGCATAAATTGCTCCTGAAAACGTGAAGGAACTGTATAAATGCAAGTCCCTTCCTTGGCCGGGATTCTCCGACCCCCCAGCCGAGTTGGAGAATCCCCGGGGGAAGGCACGAATCCCGCCCCGACGCCAGCTGCCATATTCTCTGGTGCCGTTTTTTGTGCGGCAGAGGGATTCCCGCCACGCCAGTCGGGGGCCGTTGGCAGCGCCCCCCTCCCCGGCAATTCTCCGGGCCATGATGGGCCGTCCATTTTTGGCCATCCCACCGGCGTGAATTACTCACCTCACACACGGCAGGGCCTGGCAGGTAAGTGTGTGGAGGTGGTCCTCTCTTGGGGCTCATAGTGGGTGGGACGCACGTGGCGGTGGACTCATTGGAGGCCACTGCGAGCGTATTCTTCTATCGAACGTCCAGCCCTACCTCCCCATTGAGCTCCACCTCCCCATCTACTGGGGGAGGTTCGCTCCAGGGTTTGGCCGCTAACGCTTGGCCTGCGGGATCCCTTCCATCGCCACATTTACTCCTTCTGTCGCCAGCTTTTTATCCGTCTGGCCCAGGAGGAGGTCGTGGAGTGCGGATTCGAGGTCTCCCATGAAAGGAGCCTATACCAAATCATTTGGTCCAAGGACGACGTGCAGTGCCATGCATGTAAAGGGGTGGGGCACATCTGCCGCAACTGCCCCGCCCTCACAGCCGCCGCTGCCAACACAAACAAGGCGGCCGTAGCTGGCACGGCAGCCCCTCCACCACCTCTTCGTCCGGGGGGGAACAGCCATCCCCTGCTAACATCACGGGCTGTTGGTAAGGGGGCATGGAAGCCTCCGCCTGACCAGAGGCCTCCCAGGAAGGTCGGGCCCAGTCACACCTGGCCCAGACACGCCCAAAGACCCCGTACCTGTCCAGAGCGGCTCGGGGGTCGCTGCCCCACCTCGCTCCGTCACCGCTGTCCTGGAATATCCTGGGCCTAGCAAAACCTCCACGTGGTCTCGGTGTGCGGCTCTGAGCCGGCGGGTGCTACGGCCCCGCCACAACCCCAGGGACTGGGTGATATGGGTGGGGGGGGACAGGGTGGAGGGCCCTCCAGTGGTGGCGGACCCGCAGACAGGTGACCCCCAACCCCTGCAAGCACCGCATTTCCGGGCAGGGAGGGATGGTAGACCTTGTTACGCCCTCCCGGAGGGGGGGTGTCACCCAAGTACATCCCCCTCCACATAACACCCAGCCCCACGAGGAAGAGAGTCAAGATGGCCGTCAAGTCTGCCAGGACGCCTGAGTCATCGTTGCCCCCTGAGCAGAAGGATCCGGAGCTGGGCGGAGACGTGACTACCAAGGTCTTGTTCCACCCGGTGTGGTTTTGCACACCGGACACCTTTTCTTTCTTGACGCCGGGGGTGGGGGCAGCAACAACTCATTTATTTTCGGGTCGTGAGTAGGTAGCAGCGACCCCCCGCCCCCCCCCCCCCCCCCATCTCCATCCCAGCTGATGACACCAGGAAGCCCGGCTTCCATCATGGAGCTGTTTCCGGGCTATTTCTGGATCTCTCAGGTGGCCCGGCGTCGGGGGAGGAGGTTGGGGTCGGAGTTGCTGCCGCACACGGACCCTTAACCCTGGACGATGCCGGCGAGGAACCCACCCGCTGTTGATCGGGGGTGGGATCGACTCGGGCCAAGGACTAGTCGGTGGGCCTGTGCCGCCCACCACACTCCATGTAGCAGGGACTCGGGCCCAGGCGGTGATTGCTTGGAGGATGACGGCTGCTGGGTTGTGGCCGAGGAGTAGGATTTTAAGGCTCTCTGCAGCGAGGCAGTGGGCGCCCTCCTGACCGGCACAAAGTCTCCCCTCATCTCCTCGGGGGAACTCTGGGCCTTTTTGAATCGTCATTCCGGTCACTGAGACTGCGTGCGGTTGGCCCAGGACAGTTGGTCCAATCTGGCGCTGCATCCATGCCTTTGCAAAGAAAGCACCTGAAGAAGGAGCCGTGCTCCGAAAGCTCGTGTTTGAAACAAACCTGTTGGACTTTAACCTGGTGTTGTAAGACTTCTTACTTTGCAAAGAAAGGCTCGAGGGTATGACCAGGACTAGGAGGAGCAGTGGCAAGCTGTCCTCTTCCTCGCAGGGCTCCTGAGGGAGTGGCGGGACAGGCGTCCCTCTGCTCCTGCGAGCACTTAGTTATGGGTGATTGGTGATGGAAACACATTACAACTGACATGGAGGTAACCATAGCCAGCTTCAACATCCACGGCAGCAGGACACGCATCACCGATACCAGTGCTTCTCTGTCCTCCGGGGGACGGAAAGCACAGGGTGTGCTTCCTGTAAGAAACCCACACCGTCCTGGGAGATGAAGCTAAGTGGATCCTGGTGTGGCGAGGGGGAGTCTTCATGAGTCACTTGGCTCCACGTTCGAGAAGGGTGGTTATCATTTCGATCCGCATTTTCAGCTAGAGATCTTGGGGGTCAAGGAGCCAGTGCTAGGCCGTCTGTTGGACTTAACGGTCTGCGACAGGGACATGGTGCTTCACTTCGTGAATGTCTACGCTCCCCAGGCCGGACTGCAGCAGGCAACCTTCTTCGACAAAGTGTCCACTCTTCTTGGCACCATCCCGGTGGGTGAGTGCATCATCCTCGGAGGAGGTTTTAACTGCACCCTCCAGGACAAGGTGCAGGTGCCGTGCTCGGATCACCACCTGGTGTGGGCGGGGCTCACTCCCTCCCGCGCTCAGACACGGTCCGCATACTGGCACTTTAATAACCTGCTGCTGGAGGAAGAGCAGTTCCTGGTCTCGTTTTGCCGTTTCTGGGCCGGCTGGAGAAGGAAGCGAGGAGGCTTCGACTCTTTGAGGCTATGATGGGACATGGGCAAGACTCACGATCGCGCCTTCTGTCATGAGTATGCGAAGGGGTCAACGGTGATGCGTAAATCCACGATCGTCAAATTGGCCGAAGAAGTCTTCGATCATGAGTCACGTCTCACGCAGTCCGATGAGGACCCGGCCCTGGGGCTGCTGTACAGAGAGAAGAAGGGCGCATTGCAAGACCTGCAACTTGTCAGATCCCGCGGCGCGTACGTGAGGTTGTGAATGCGTCTCCTGGCAGACATGGACCGCGGCTCCCCCGTCTTCTACTCGCTGGAAAGAGGGCGCAGGGCCTGCCAGCAGATTTCTTCACTGCTGGCCAACGACAGGTCCCTTGTCTCAGATCCGGAAGGGGTCAAGACCATAATTCGAGACTTTTACTCCAACCTCTTTTCTACGGATCCGTCCAGCGAGGACGCTTGCAGAGCTCTGTGGGAGGACCTGCGGCAGGTCAGCCCGGAGGCTCAATCAAACAATCCACCTCCAAGAGCTGACCGGCGCCCTCGACAGCTCATCAAGGGGAAAATCCCCAGAGCTGGACAGGCTGACCGTGGATTTTTCAGGGCATTCTGGGACATCCTGGGGAGCGACTATGCGGGGGTCCTGAGGGAGATGCCCCTTTTGTGTCGCAGGGCTGATATTGCCGTGCTGCCCAAGAAGGGGGATCTCCGCCTTCTTAAAAGATTGCACTGGGTCGCCGCGGAGGTCTTGCGTCTCCTAATTGCAGAGGGCGGTCAGGCGCTGATAGGCTTTCGCACCCAGGTCGCGACTTTCCACCTTCAGAATCTGTGGCGATACCTGTATGTCGAGACGCCTCCATGATGGTGTGTCCTGGTGACGTATTTCGTCTGCCAGCTGCACAGCCTGAACTAAGATGTGCAGCTCCTGTTCGCTGACCACCAACGTCTTCGGAATTCTTTACTGGTTTTGCCCGTCTTGTACCAGGACTTTCTCAAAGTCTGGAGCATGGTGACCACGCGCCACAGCTCTCCCCTGTCAGGAGTAATGGCTATCGTGAGGGAGCCGCTGCTCAGGAATCCGCACCTCCGCCAATATCCATTCCGATGGCTGGCGGAGCAGAGGGCTGTGACTGCCAGGGTGACCAGGATCGGAGACGTGCTGGGTGGCAGAGGAGTGGGCTGGATGACGCTCTATGAGCTCACCGACTGCAGAGCGTCGTCCGTCCAGCTTGCGACTGAAGCTATTCAAGGCCTCAAAATGGTCGTGCTTGTACCAAAGTACACTCTCGGTCTTGAGGCCCCTGTGTCAAATTGTGTGCGGTGGCATCCCGTCTGAGTGGACCCCTGATTGGACAGAAATACACATTGGTCCCAGGCCCCGGAAACTCCCCCGGGCGCCGGTACCCCACAACCCTGACCTTCTCGCAGAAATGCCCTCCTTGCCTTTTCGCACTGCGCGGAGGGGTTTCCTGTACGGCCTGCTGCTGCACACTTTCCACCTCTTTGTCTTTGCCCGCCATCCAGGGGCGCTTTGGAGTGCTTCATTGCTATTCGGCGGCGGAGGTCCCCACTGGATGTTCCTCAATAGAGGTGTCCACCCCACAGCACTTGGGGACTTGGGGTGGAGGGTGATGCACGTGGCGGTTCCATGCAATAAGCGTCTGCACCACTTCACAAACTCCCCAGTGACCTGCCAATTTTGCGGCCTGGTGGAATCTGTGCAGCATGTTTATGTTGTATGTCCTAAGCTAGACTCCCTTTTTGGTTTCTTGACAATTCTGTTGTTGAGGATTTGTTTGCACTTCAGCCCCACGCTCCTGATCTATGGGCATCTGATGCGGAGAGGGTTGGGAAAGGCAGAGGACCTCCTCGTGAACTTGCTCTTGGGCCTGGCCAAACTTGCCATAAAAAGGTCGAGGCAGCAGACAATCAAAGGGGTCATCCAACCTGACTAGCTGCCCCTCTTCTGTGGCCTCATTCATGGCCGGGAGTACCTGGAAAGGGAGCATGCGGTGTCCAAAGGCACACTCGAGGCCTTCCGTGTTTGGTGGGCACTGCTGGGGTTGGACCTCTTCATCGACCCCGATTTTCACAACTTGGTTTGATGATTTTTAAGTTTCTGTTTCCTCTCTATTTTTTTTGGGCTGTGCACTGATTGTTCTTTGGAAGCGGCCCCTTTTAATTTGTCCACCTGTTAATTTGTGCTCTTCTATTTAGTTGATGGGCCCAATAAAAGGTACCCCCTTATAACTCTCCACTCAAACTCCCTGTTTCCTCCCAGCTCCAAAAGCACTTTCATTCAGCATTCACAGTGATACGGGAAGAATACACAAACTCCACACAGATAGTGACCCAAGGCTGGAATCAAACCCGGATCTTTGGCACTGTGAGGCAGCAATGCTAACACATTGACGGTACCCAACCTCAGTGTGATCTGACACAGTGACTCAAGAAACAAACAAGGAGGGTACGATAAAAAAGTCAATTCGAATCTCTGTCAGCCATAAAACTGATGAGATATCCATCAATCTTGCCTTGCTTCCCAGAATTTTTGGATTTTGTCCAACACCTAACATTTAACAATATTATTCCTAATACTATTGTTCACTCTCTCTTTCAGCCTCAGTTACATTCATTAAGCCACGTCATTGACTTTCAAGTAATGCAGGATCGAGTTTCAGTCCATAAAATGAACGGAACTGGAGATCAGTCATGAATGTTAAATCTCCAGATTTCACCTGGTCTCTATATTCTAACTTCAGGGTTAAGCCTTTAAATCTCCAAGCTCCCACAAGCAGAACACCACAAATGAAAAAGGTTCAATCAGTAAAGCATAATAAAGAAAAAATGGAAAAGGATTAAAGTCAGAGTTCACTGAATTAATCATTCTCTTCCCTCCTGTTTCCTGCAGAGAAGCAGAACCCTATGATTATATCCCTCTGCCAGATTGCATCCAGCTGGTGAATGCTTTAGTGCTTGTGCGACAGTATCCAATAGTACTGGGCAAGAGCTAAATTCCACTTGTGCAAGCAACTGGCATCACATGTTCCTCAATATGAGGACGATGTTTTGTCAGGGCTATGGGTTTCTGCCATGGATCTTCATGTGGCTGAACAGACAATTCTTGACCCGCAGATCTTTGGGCACAAGGGTCAGGACATCCAATGAGATAGTGGGACCTGGAATACAGGGTTTGCTTCCGTTCCTTTCCTTCTCACCGCCACTTTTCCTCATCATTGGGTGAAATGGTGGACTATCAGCATAATGCAGCTTGATAGGCAGGTTGTTGCCATTTTGATTGATTGGTAACAAGAATTTCCCCGTCATTAAAGTCAATGCTGCCCCACTTCAAGGGGAGTTTCAGAGTGTTTTTTCCTTCCTTTTTTTCTTTGTCCTCCCCTGGAACGCTGGGCACTTTGAGAACTGAGAAAACAGAACTTGGCAGTAAATACACATCTCCACCATCCGATCACTGTGTCCAATCCATCTTAGTTTTGTGGAGATTTTGCCTAAATCCTTGTGGAGTTGGCTTCTAGAAGGACCGGAGTGTTTGTTCAATGGTTCTTTTATTGAAGCTAAAGAATGCAGAAGAGGCCTTGCTGATTGAATTTCTCGAGCACTCTTGTGTCATTGATACACAGGCTGGGACATTCTGCTCCCGATCACGAAAGGCGGGTTCAGTGATGGGAGTGGAAAATATCAGGAAAACAGGCAAATCGTGTTTTAAATTGACGTAAATGCATGATGCAATTGGCCCCGCTCCCTGACAGTGACTGGGTACATTTCTCAGCGGTCGGGGACATCATTTGCATTCATTATCATATCATTATCAGCCCTCTATGCCTTAATCATTCCCCCCCACCTCCTCATCAGAAAACCCATTGTTGGTGTGATGGCAGAATGGCATGAAACCAACTGGTTTCCCAAGGCCCACTTCCCAGAGGAGCTAAGATGAGTACATTGCCATGCCAGGGAGGCAGGGACTGGGGATGTTCCAGGGTGAACTCCTTTGGGCTGGGGCTGACTTAAAAATGTCAGCATGATTCTTGAGAGACTAAGTTGCTAATGAGTGCTCAACATATTCCAGATTCTCTCCTTCAACTTATATGGGATGTCGAATATTTGATTGACCAGATCTGGGGTTGACGTGAGCTTTGTTTCAACATTCAAAGACAGGCTCAATCACTTGTATGCAGAATTGACGAGATTGAGAGTGGCTGCAAATCTGGTTCAGAGTCGGCAATGACACTGCAGTCATCCGCAAATAGTAAATTATCTCTGTCGAAGGTGGTCACTTTAATTTTGGCACAGAGACGACTGAACTTAGAGGGTCCTCCATCTGGAAGGTATTTGACACATACACCAGAAGGTAGTTGATTTTTGATGAGGTGAATAGCCACTGTCTGGTAGATTCTAAATGGTACAGGGTCTATTACATAGATGTGCTTGACTTGGGCCTGGAATTTGCTGTCTGTTTCAGAATTCCCACTCAAGACAATTGCAGTCATGTAATCACAAAGCAATTGCTGGATTGTGATGGAGTTTCCTAGGCATCCAAATCTCTGATGCACAATCCACAGAACCTTTCAATTCACTGACTCAAATGCCTTGATCAGATCGATGAATGCAAGGAAGAGTTCTTGGTGTTCTTGACATTTCTCTTGGATTTGTCTGGCAAGGAAGACCATGTCAGAAGATCCTCTGGAAGATCTGAAGCCACACTTTATCTATGGGACAATTTAAACAACTACAGGAAATAAGAAATTCAGGCGAATATGTGTCAGCAATCTCCTGAGGGAAATACATCAAAAGTTTTGACAGCATCAGTTATCTTCTTTCTTGAAGGTAAGTACAATTGTCACATTCCTGAAGTTAGTTCTGTTTCCTCAAAAGATGAGTGCATGGAGTCTTGGGGTTGCATTTTACGTGCATGTCTGGTATGTTTCCAGTGGGGGAGGTGAGGGCTAGGTAAAATAGGTGGGTGCCCACCCCACCACCTTCCTACCAATCCCTGAAATCACCCCACTAATCCAGGAAGTGCATTCAAAGAGGTAATCAAGGGTCAATTGGGCTTGTTCCCAATTGGCCATGATAATATGCTTCCCATGTCATAACATTTTTGGCGCGGGCAGCCTGATTATTTCCAAACCCCCTTCTTCCGAACCTCTCCCAGCCTTAAACCCAACCCCCATGGCACCAGCCTTCCCCCTGCCCCCCACTCCCTGACCAGCTGAAACCCTCCCTGGCCAGACCCTGGACTTATCAGTTTCAGGGAAGCCTGCATTTCTCTGCCATCTTCTTGCAATCTTGGCAGCAGCCACAAATGTGCACTTGGCACTGCCGGGATTGATGTGATTGGCCACAAGCTCCAGAAGGCAGGACATCCTGGCCAATGAGGGGCCCTTGTTAAGCCTGCCGCAACAAGTTGTGACGGGTCAGTCCCACACTGACTTTACTTCTGCGGGAGCCATCCACATCTCCACCTTCCCTCCATCCCCTGCATTCTATTTAACCCTTGTGAGCAGAAGCCGATATATAATAATGCTAATAATATTGCTGTGGTCAATAAGCAAATAATTTTGAATAATTATAGAATGGCTATGGCAGAGAACAAGACCATTCAGCCATTCATGCCTGTAATAATATAATTATAGCTTAAAAGTTTTAATTGTAAAGTCCAGGTGCTGATTGGGAAAATATACTTAAAACTAACTTACTTTCCTATCATCGTCTTTCCCATACACTACATTTATTGCTTCCTAATATTCCTGTCAGTGTGAAATGTTGAACATCCCTGAAGTTACTATTGAAAGACACACTTGTCTGTCATGGTTGGTGCTGCCATCATTGTTGGGCCTTACACACTTCAAAATGGCTTGTCAAAGAGTACAGAACTGCCATTTCTGATGCTGGCAGCCTAATTTACTGACAACTTCAGGTCAATGGCAAGGGGCATAGATTATCACTCTGAAAAGGTACACTAACACATTCCAGTCTTCTGAGAAATAAAAGCTTATCAAGCAGGACTGACACTGTCGTGGAAATTATAATAAAGACAAATGCTTCGAGCTTCAATTCAGGAAATTTATTTGACACAAATTTGCGGAGAGGGCCATGTTTGGCTAAATAACCATTCCACAGTACTCTGAATTATACAGTTGAAAACCATTATATTTCGAGAGTGAAATAAACAGCTGTAAAGAAATAAAACCTTGGGATCTTATGCAAGAGGAAATACAAATGTTTTGCCCTTGGTTTAAAAACGATTCTCGGACGCTTTTGTTATCCTTCGGGAGGATAATGTGTTATCACAATAAGGCCGAGAACAAAATATTAAGCAGTCTAATTTCCGTTACCTGACCGTCTAAATTTTGTTCAAAAGCATGTTAAAAATATAGTCAAACAATCCCAACATGCGTTAATAGCAAGTAGATATTAATGTATGCTCTAAGTGGGCAACTAATCCTCACATTAATTTCCCTTCCACAGACACGAAGTATCCATGCTAGAATGCACATTTGGAACTCTCAACTTGCAGCCTGTAAATTGCCGGCAGGTGTAGTAACAAGGGTTGTGTCAGCTGTGAATCATACTCTGGACCATCTGTTTCTTACAGGGAGTACAGTATAATCTTGTTCTTATTATTGTCACAAGTAGGCTTACATTAACACTGCAATGAAGTTACTGTGAAAAGCCTCGAGTCGCCACATTCCGCCACCTGGGAGAATTCAGAATGTCCAATTCACCTAACAGCACGTCTTCCAGGACTTGTGGCAATAAACCGGAGCACCCGGAGGAAACCCACGCAGAAACAGGGAGAACGCGCAGACCCAAGTGGGAATTGAACCTGGGACCCTGGCGCTGTGAAGCAACTGTGCTAACCACTGTGCTACCGTGCCACCCGTCATTAGTTAATTACTCAACCCATTCGTGCCTCAACACATATTGAGTGTTTTATACGTCTGACTGTCAAGGGGGGATTTTAACTCCCTCTGCCCTGAGAGGTGGCACGGTGGCACAGTGGTTAGCACTGCTGCCTCACAGCGCCATGAACCCGGGTTCAATTCCGACCTTGGGTGACTGTGCAGAGTTTGCTCATTGTCCCGTGTCTGCGTGGGTGTCCTCTGGGTGCTCCAGTTTCCTTCTACAGTCCAAAGATTTGCAGGTTATGTGGATTAACCATGCTAAATTGCGCATTAGTGCCCAGGTTAAATTATGGGGATAGGGTGGGGTGGATGGAGGAGTTGACATGAATAGGGTGCTCTTTCGGAGGGTTGGTGCAGACTTGATGTGCCAAATGGCCTACTCTGCACTTTCGTGATTCTCTGATTCTATGTTACAATTGTGTGACTCAATTCTGGGTGGCATAGCAGTAATATCACTGCTTTACTAATCCAGAACTCGAAGTTAATGCTCTATGGACAGAGCACAGTGGCTGGTGGAACTTAAATTAAAATAATCTGGAATTGTAAGCTCGTTTTAGTAATGGTGACCATGAAGTAATCATCGATCACCGTAAAGACACACCTGGTTGACTAATGCTTTTCAAGGAAGGAAATTTTCCATGCTTACCTGGTCTGGCCTACATGTGACTCCGGACCTTGTGAAATGACCCTCAGTTATCGGTGGCTTACCACCTCCTCAAGGACAATAAGAAATGGGCAATACATGATGGCCTTGCCAGTGATGCCTGTATCCCATGTAAGAATAACAAAGAGCGGAGGTATAGTGCTTGTCAGATCCAAATGGAGTTGAATTAATATATAGTAATTAGGGTCCATGGGACCATGCGAATGTGCTCCACTGGGAGATTCGGAGGGTCCAATTTTTACCCATTCAAAACCCAATTGTAGAGTGTTAAAATCAGGCCCTAGTCCGATATCCTATAAATCTACTTTCCACCCACAAAGGCTGAGCAACTAAACCCTTCCAGTCCACATGACTTACTGCAATCACAGCAGCCACACACTCTATTCTTACCAGAATTATCCAGCTAGACGGAGACTCCTATGTAGGTATGTCCCGCCAGCTTTCCATCTGGGAGTTAAAATTCCCATTTTTCTTTAATTTGCTAATTTATACAAATTGAGTACCTGACACTAAAAATGGAAAACTCAAGTGGCAGATTTTTATGACCCCTCCCACCAGCTGGATTTCCTGGTCCCACCAAAGTCAATGGACTTTTGAAAGACTCCCCCATTTTATGGACCCACCCCATCTCAACAGGGCGGTCATATTCTACCCATGGATTTCTAAGACCACAGATATATTTTGCCTGTTTGTCCGTGGTACTCATCACATTATAGTTTCTTTCTACTCTTATCCACTGTTATGGTATAACTAACAAGGTAAGCTTTTGAAATACGATTGCTGGACATGGAGCTGGGAGAAGCGGGAGTGAGGACAGCTCTCCACCCACTCTGATTGCTGTAGCTCCTGACCTCCCACACCATCATTACCTCATCATGGCCACTGAAATCATCTGGCTAATTCCCAATCCAGTCAACCCTGACCTTTCCAACTGGAGTTTTCCCCACCCACTTCATGATCCTCTCACGTTTCTTCCCAATCCTTACCTTTCTTCACTTATCTGAATTCCGCTTCCACTGTTTCAGTCACAAAATATGCAATCCTAAACTTTGGTGAGTTGCTTGGTTCTCTTTGTGCCCACTTGTATGCCCTGAAAAGCCCGGATGCGGCCCAATTTCTGGAGCTAATTGTTCAGATTCCATAACTCTGAAGCTTCATATTTCAGATTCACTCTAGTATGCACATTTATATAGCTCTGGTTAGGCCACGATTAGATTACTGTGTCCACAGCTGGTCAACACATTTCAGGAAGATTGTGAAGGCCCTGAGAGGGTGTAGAAAAGATTTACCAAAATGGTTGCCGGTACGGGGGATTTTACCTTCATGTAGGTTGGAGAAGCTGGGAATGTTCATTTTGATGTTGAGGCAAAGGTCATTGAGGGGAGATTGATATAGGTGCACAAAATTGTGACAGATTTGGATAAGGTATTCAAAGAAAAACTATCCCCATGGTACAGGGCTAAGGAGAATAGATTTAAGGTTTTTGTCAATAGATTCACGTGAATGTGAGGAAGATCTTTTTTACGCAGCAAGTGGATATTTGAAAGAAATAACTTTGCCGGCCTATGGGCAGAGAAGGAATGGGACACTTAAGAGGGCCTCCTTCCCTGCTGCTGATAGATTACCAATGGCTGGAGTTGTCCACACCACATGACAAAGCCACCAGGTTCTTCCCGCGGGATAAAGGGTGGGGTTCCCTCCTGTTTGGGCAGCCTTTGGATGCCTTCCCCCATAGTACGCACCAGTCTGCATCAGCCACCCCCCATGCTCCTCATTTGTTTCTCTCGATGCGCTCCCAAGCCAGGTTCATCCACTTCCACCTCAGCTGTGGTCTGCCTGGTTCTCCAGTTGGAATGCCCCAACTAAACTTCTCATCCAGCTCCATTGATGATGGTCATTGCAGGCTCAACATTGTCTGCCACCCCTAGTGGCACTATTGAGTGGAGAGTTGCCAACCATTTGATTAGTTGGAAGCTCTTGGAGGCCAGTCTTCCTCCCACATGTGTGTGGACATTTTGCCCTGAACCAATTAATGATTCTACAGCCGGAAGATTCAGTCAAGATGACCGGCCAAGCAGAAGGTATTTTAACCTGGGGACGGGGTCATCATCTCAGCTTACATTCCAACCAACCTGTGGCTGCTCTTCCTTTAGGCTGACTTGGCAGGAAACCCATAACAGCTGAGTAAAGTAGCATAGGGTATGCTGGTATTCATTTACTCCACCACCACTCTGCATACATCTGGCAACTCCAGCTTCACAGGAACAGGAGTACCTCTCCAGACCCCACAAGGAAACCATTACTGCAAAAGGAAAGCCCTGCCCTGAGTTTCCTCCCTTCCCGCAAATGCCACCTGTCAACTTACCTTGATGCTGGAATCATTCCCTCGGATTCCTGGCAGTGGCACCCAAAATTCCTGTTTGGTTCACCAGTCTCTTTGCCAGTCTTACTATGTTGAAGTGGGGGGCCAGTCCTGCAATATGGTGATGAGATTGCGGGGTTAAAATGTCTGAAGCCTCCCACTGGTGCAAGCCTTTCACTTGTCCCAATATCCATGCCACACTCACTCCCCAATCTAAAAGTGGATTTTATCGTCTAATTTAAGCAAAGTTACTGACAGAACAATTGATACAAATTCCGGAGTTAAATGCACAATGTGATGTTGCTAAGATATCTCAGTAATGAAATGAGGACTGGACAATGGCCCAGAATTTGTCTGACTACAGAACCATTGTAATCACCAAATAATGGCCATCGCGATTATTATTGCCATTATAGTCAGGAAATGATGGTGTTCGGTAATAACAAAGTAATGTATACGAAAGCCTTAACAAGCTATATAAACTGTTAAGACCAGGGCTTTAGGATAGTGTTTTGACTGGATAATTAGCAAAAGAGATTTTGACAGGATGACCAGTCCTGTTAACGCTAATGTATATTTACTGACAGAGTGGTTTATTACTTTTTAAGCTAAAATACATTTTTCACATCTCTCAAGGATCACTTGCAAAACCATATTTAGGACATTAACCTGGAAATTAATGGTTTTGTTTTCATATGAACATTAATACACTTGTACTGTATTCCTCTTTCTGTTTAATGATGACACATAATCAGGTATTTATGTGCACGACTGGTCGAATGATAATATGAAGAATAGTAATTCCAAAACTCTGACATACAATATTTGTCAGCCAGCCTTGGAAAAGACATTGACCCAGATCTTCTGGTCTCCAGATAGTCAGAAACTGGAGGCATCCCAAAAGATATGTTTGAGATCCATCAGAAGTCCCAATGTGACTCCATCCCCTGTACATATGCTGGAAGTTTAAACTTTACCCTGCCCACAATCAGACAGAATTGGGCTACTTGCGCTATACTGACCCTGGATTTACTAAGCGTTTTTATAGCTGGCAATAAATTCTGGAGATTGGCAATCACAGTTGGATTGCAGCCACAGCTTTCTCGCCTGACTTTTCAACTCAGGCTGGGTGAGAATAGTGTACCAGGTAACTGGTTGCTTCGGACGAGTCTAGGAAAGTTGTGGATAAGGACGTCACGCACTTTTTCCTTATGATACAACTGCTTTAAAGTCTAAAGGTCCAGCCACTTTGCGAAACCAGGAAAAGGGTAAGTTCCTAAGGTAAGAGGTAGGATGTGAATGGTGGGGGGGGGGGGGGGGGCGGGGGGATGGGATCGATCTGGTTGCCATTAGGGAGCTGTCGGATGGATGTCGGGGTGAGTGTCAAGTTAGTGGTTCGGGTGGACATGTGAGGGGGGGTGTTTGTCAATGGGGAAGGTCAGATGTTTAGTGGGGGTTGATCAGTGAGGGTAGTCGTGGGAGTGGTGGGATAGTTGGTGAGGAATGGTCTCATGGGGTTCAGGAGGGTAGAGTGGGTGTCCTGTCCTGGGGGTAATGGAGGGCAGTTAACGGGATGTGGGTAAGTCTGGAAGATGGTTGGGGGATGTGGACGGGTAGTCAGAGGATGGGAGATAGTTCTGCGGGTGGGGATGATAGTTAGGATGTGGAAAGGGTAGTCATGGGATCAGGAGGGAAATTGAAGGTGGTTCATGAGGGGTCAAAGCATTAAAGGGGTAGTTGTGAAGCCCCGTCTGTTTTGGGGATGGATTTCTTTGGGGAGCCAAGGGGGAGTAGTTCGGAATGGTGGATCAGTCAGGAGGTGGGGTATAGGCAGGGATGTGGAGTATTTGGGTGTGTCCCATGGGGGCTGAAACAGTGTCGGGGTTGGATAAGTACTATAGTTACCGAGCAGTTAAAAGGGTTTTAATTCTTCTAACCTTTTCTGGGTAACTATTATTGTCAGGCAGTTTGAACCATCTGAAGACTGATTTGAATAGCAGTATCAGGCAAATACCAATGCAGGGTAATTGCCCAACAGAAGTTTGGACTTTCTGGGCAATATCTGTGAAACCCTTCTCTGCAGGTTGTCCCCCAGTGCATCTGAACACCGCCACCCCCACCCCGCCCTCCCCATAACTGAACATCCACCCACCCTTCTACCCTTCATCTACTTCTCCAACCTATCTTTGGAACCAATGGGCTGGATTCTCCGATTGTCAGGCTATGTCCTAACGCTGGCGTGGGAACGGTGGTCTTTTACCACTGAAAATACGGCGCAAAAAGGCCACCGGGCCTCCGTTTGTCTGCGGGCTAGCATGCAGGCAGCGTAGAGAACTTGGCTCTAGCTGTCAATACGGAAAGAGAATTGCTGGGTCCGAGGCCGCGCATGCGCATGACGCCGGTGTGCCAAATAGTGCCCCCCTTTGGCCGGCTAGCAACCCCTGACCACCCCCCAACAGTGCACTCAGCCCCTGCTAAAGTCCCCCCTGCCCATGGATTGGCCCTCCCTCGAGTGTGGCGGTGCTGGACTGAGTCTGTAGCTGCCATGCCGAGTTCCCGACAAGTAATACCATGAGAGACCCACGAGTCAGGAACTCGGCCGGTCAGGGGAGGACCATTGGGGGGGGGGCCTCAGGCAACATCCTGAGGCCATCGATACAGCATGTGCTGTACTCCTAGAGTATGCCGCTTTGGAGGGGGCGGACCGATTTCAGCGCAAACTTTGACTCTCCAACTGATCGCCAAATGCGATTTCGGCGTTGACGACCGGAGAATCCAGCCCAAAGTTCCTCATCCCTGGAGCCATTCTTCTGAATCTTTTCCACTCTTTCCAATGCCTTCACATCCTTCCTATTGTGTCATCTCCTTTATTGGTTGTAATACTCTAGAATCATAGAGTATCATAGGATTCACAGTGCAGAAGGAGGCCATTTGACCCATTGAGTCTGCACCAGCCCTTGAAAAGTGCACCCTACTTAAACCCACACCTCCACCCTAGCCCTGTAAACCCAGTAACCTGACCTAACCTTTTGGAAATTAAGGCAAATTTAGCATGGCCAATCCGCCTAACCTGCTTTGGACTGTGCGAGGAAACCGGAGTACCCGGAGGAAGCCCACACAGACACGGGGAAAAAGTGCAAACTCCACACAGACAGTCACCCGAGGCCAGATTTGAACCCAGACCCCTGGAACTGTGGGGCAGCAGTGCTAGCCACTGTGCCATCTTGCCGCCTCTAGCTGAGGTATTAACTTTTTAAACTTTGTTCACGTTTATAACACAATGAAAATGTCACAGTGGGACTTCTATTGCAGTACCTGAGGAGATTAAAGATATTAATGGAGTAACAGGGGCTTAAATACCAGACCAGGGCATCAAAGACTGGAAAGACACATTCAACAGCGAAGAGGCCAGAGAAGAGGAGGCCCTCATACGAGTTTTTCATTGTCTTTATTTCTTTAGGGGCTTTTCTTACCACAACCTGGGACAACTAACATGGCTCATGAGGTGCCCTGGGGAACAGCAGGGTCAGAGGAAGATTGGCGTGAAATGAGGCAAAAACATGCCCCTTGCAACCATTGGCAGGAATTGAGAATCTCAAGGGCTGCAATTTTGGGCGGGATAATAGCACATGGTGGCACAGTGGTTAGAACTGCTGCCTCACAGTGCCAGGGACCCAGGTCAAATCCGGCTTTGGGTGACTGTGTGGAGTTTGCATGTTCTCTCTGTGTATTAGGGGGGTTCCTTTGGGTGCTCCGGTTTCCTCCCAGTACAAAGATATGCAGGTTAGGTGGATTGGCTAAGCTATAAATTACACCTTAGGGTCCAAAGATGTTTAAGTTAGAGGGGTTACGGAGATAGAGCAGGGGCATGTGCCTAAGTAGGGTGCTCTTTCAGAAGGTCGATGCAGACTCAATGGGTCGAATGGCCTCCTTCTGCATTGCAGGGATTCTATGATTCTCTGAAATTCCACCCCATGGTCTGTAAAGTAGAGATTCTGCAGATTGAAGCAAGAGAGCTTTTGTGAGGGCCACAAAGAATCCAGCATGAGTTTTCAGGATACAAAGAAATAACATTTATTTACAATAACATATCTATACAACAGCAGCAACAACTTCCCTTGCTGCCAACTCCTCTCTCTCTGCTGGTTCCAAACTGGCCAGCTCTATTTTTGCAGGGAGTCTGCTAATGATTTCTCTCCCCCCCCTCATTCGGGAAGCGCATACTCCCATAGGATTGTGGGATTGTCATTAGTCCCCAGCCAATGGTAAGCAGGCAGGTTATAACAAAAGGGGCGGAATTCTCCCAAAGGCCCAACGCCGTCGTGAAACCCGGAGAGGTCCACGGCGGCGTCGGAGGACTCTCCTGGCCCCCTATTCTCCCCCCGGCGGGGGGCTAGGAGGGCCATGCTGGGAAACCCGGCCGCGGGGCCTTGTCGCTGGCGTCAAGGCCCGGTGCGCCGAGAATGACGCGGCCGACGCGCCTAATGACGTCAGCCGCACAACCCGCGCATGCGCGGTTGCTGTCTTCCCCTCCGCCGCCCCGCAAGATGTGGCGGCTTGATCTTGTGGGGCGGCGGAGGGGAAAGAGTGCGTCCCATTGAGACACCGGCCCGACGATCGGTGGGCACCGATCGCGGGCCTGTCCCCTCCCGAGCACGGTCGTGGTGCTCAGTCCCCTCTAGGCCCGCCACAAGCCCCAAACGGGCATCTCACGCCGTGGTCATGACGGCAGCGACCAGGTGTGGTTGCCGCCATTGTGAAACGGTCACGAACGGCAGGCCGCTCAGCCCATCCGGGTCGGAGAATCGCGGGCCGCCGTGAAAAACGATTCTACGAGCGGCGTGTCGCAAGACGCGACATGCCATTTTGGCGGGGGGGGGGGGGGGGGTGGGAGAATCACGGGAGGTGCGAGAGCAGACCTCCAGTGATTCTCCCACCCGGCGTGAGGAGCGGAGAATTCCGCCCAAGCTTTCCAAATTAGAATCGAATACAGTTGAATGTTTCCAAAATATTAACATCAATTTGTAGATAGAACTTTAATGTAGAAATCCCCCCAAAGTGCTTTATGAGGCATATTCAAAGTTACACACTGAGGCAAAAAAAGGCTTTGCTGGTGTAAACAAAATACATGTTTTATGCGTGTTCTGAAATGGATATACATACATAGAACATACAGTGCAGAAGGAGGCCATTCGGCCCATCGAGTCTTGCACCGACCCACTTAAGCCCTCATTTCCACCCTATCCCCATAACCCAATAACTCCTCCTAAACGTTTTTAGATACTAAGGGCAATTTAGCATGGCCAAACCACCTAACCTGCACGTCTTTGGACTGTGGGAGGAAACCGGAGCATCCGGAGGAAACCCACGCAGACACGGGGAGAACGTGCAAACTCCGCACATACAGTGACCCAGCGGGGAATCGAACCTGGGACCCTGGCGCTGTGAAGCCACAGTGCTAGTCACTTGTGCTACCGTGCTGCCCTGGTGGGGGTGTGGTGAAAAATCCATCAAGGGATTGCCAGAATGTGGCTCCTTTGGGCTGCCAAAAGCATGAACCACAGGTGGGACAATAGGATGAGAGATACACAAAATTGGAGTTGGAAGAATGGAGCAGGGGGATTAAGACTACGAATGAATTTTAGTAACCTTTATTATTGTCACAAGTAGGTTTACATTAACACTGTAATGAAGTTACTGTGAAAAGCCTCTAGTCGCCACATTCCGGAGCCTGTTCGGCTACACAGAGGGAGAATTCAGAATGTTCAATTCACCTCACAAGCACGTCTTTCGGGACTTGTGGGAGGAAACCGCAGCACCCGGCGGAAACCCACGCAGACACGTGGAGAACGTGCAGACTGCGCACTATGACACAAGCAGGAATCGAACCTGGGACCCTGGCGCTATGAAACAAGTGCTAACCACTGTGCTGCAGACAATTGTCAAACCCATTTTAATGATTCCTAATGAGTCTTGTTATTTAACTGTCACGGTAGTAATAAAGTCCCTAATAAACTAATTTCAGAACACATTTTGAATTTTGAAGGACACATGTCACATTTTTTGAGTACAGCAATGCCTAGGACATGTTGCAATGTTAGCCAAATAACAGTAAGGCTAATTAAGTCTTCAGAAGAGACCTTAAAATGTATCTTATTGTCAATAGGTCTTCTCTCAAAGTGAGCTCATCAATAAATGTAATTAAAGGCTTTTAGCACAATATTTCAGGTAATGTTTTTTTTAAAAACACAGCTTATTAATGGTCATTGACCAAACAATTCATCAGTGAAGCAGTATTTTTCAAGCCCTCTCGACCATTAGAATTAATTATCCTCGACAGAATACAAAGCACTGTGCTTTTATTACCACACTATAATCTGCTTTTACAGGAAATGGCCTTTGGTGAAGTTCTTGGCATTGATTTGCTGGCCCAAGTCCCAGGCAGGAGGTACTTTTTGTACTTGGATTGGAAGAGAATTTCTGGCTTGGCTTTGTTATCACAATGGCAATAAGCAGCTGATATGAACTATATCGGCATCCCAGCTGTTGTGTAGTGAGGTCGGAGATCCAGAGCTGCTGCAGAATGTATAGATCTGCAATTAAAGGGAGGGGCAGAAAAGAAATTTGAGAAGAGTCCTGAGATTTGGAAAGACAGATGGTGGAAATCATTATCTTCAGACTGGGTA
The DNA here is from genome assembly GCF_902713615.1 of Scyliorhinus canicula. Lineage (NCBI taxonomy): Eukaryota > Metazoa > Chordata > Chondrichthyes > Carcharhiniformes > Scyliorhinidae > Scyliorhinus > Scyliorhinus canicula. The sequence continues at coordinate 86,651,877 of NC_052148.1, forward strand.
TTTCAACATATGCACAGAAAGATTTTGCATTTATGTACATACTTTTGTGACCTTACGTTTTACAGCAAATTAAGTGATTCTGCAATGTAGATCCCGGATTCCAAAGGGATTGATTGATTGATCTAACGTGTGAGACTCGGGACGTGATGAGGTCGGTAAATCTCGTAAGAGGCCACTCGCGAGATTTACGACACTTGTTATGCCTCACGAGATCTAACAAGGTCCCATGAGGCATTGCAATTATTTAAGTGCGCAGTTAAGCTCACTTAAATATGTTCGCGCCGGAGGGTAAAAAGGTTTTTCCTCAAATCCTCCCTGAATCTCCCGTCCCTCACCTTGAACTTGTGTCCCCTCATAACCAGCTCTTCAACTATGGGGATTAACTGTTCACTATCCACGCTGTCCATGCCCCTCATAAACTTGTACAATTCAATCAGGTCGCCCCTCAGTCTTCTCTGCTCCAGCAAAAACAACCCAAGCCTATCCAACCTCTCCTCATAACCAAAATGTTTCATCCCGAGCAACATCTTGGTGAAAGGCCTCTATACCCGCTCCAGTGCATTTACATCCTTCCTACAATGTGACGACCAGAACTACACACATTACTCCAGCTGTGGCCTCACCAATGTTCTATATAACCCCAACATGACTTCCTTGCTTTTGTAATCTATGCCACGATTGATAAAGGCAAGTGTACCATATGCCTTTTTCATCACCCTAACCTGTCCTTCTGTCTTCAGGGATTTATTAACAAACATGTCAAAGTCTCTTTGTTCCTCAGAACTTCCCAGTGTGATACCATTCATTCTCTATTTCCTTGTCAAACTGTCCCTTCCAAAGTGTAACATATCACACTTTTCAGGATTAAATTCCATCTGCCAATTTTCTGCTCATTTGACCATCCCGTCTGTATCTTCCTTCAACCCAAGACTCTCAGCCTCACTGTTAACCATCCGGCCAATCTTTGTGTCATCTGCAAACTTACTGATCCCAACCCACACATAGTCATCAATGTTGTTTATATAAATGCTGAATAATAGGAAACCCAACACAGGTCCCTATTGTACGCCACTGGACACTGGCTTCCAGCCACTAAAGCAGCCATCTGTCATCACCCTATATTTGCTACAGCTCATAGAGCTTTGAATACACCTTATCAAGTTCCCCTGTATTCCATGCATGTTAGCCTTATTTATAAGTCTCCCATGTGGGACCTTGTCAAATGCTTTGCTGAAATCCATGTAAACGACATCAACTGCACTACCCTCATCTACACACTTAGTCACGTGCACAAAATATTCAATCAAATTTGTTAGGCATGACCGCCCTCCTGATCATACCTTGCCTGTCCAAGTGGAGATAGAATCACTCCTTCACAATTATCTCAATTAGTTTCTCCACCACTGACGTGAGACTCACCGACTTGTAGTTCCCTGGCTTTTCCCTACAGCTTTTCTGAAATAGCGGGACCCCATTCGTGGTTGTCCTGTCTTCTGGCACCTCTCCCGTGGGCAAAGAACAATTTAAAATTTGAATCAGGGCCCCTGCGATCGCCACTCTCACCTCCCACAGCAACCTGGGACACAATTCGTCCCCACCTGAAAATGTCTCCACTTTTAAGCCTGCCAAAGCCTCCAATAACCTGTCCCCCCCCCCCCCCCCCCATGACAACGTGCTCAGTAACCTCACAGCCTCTCTCCCCGGGTTCCATATCTGCCTTCTCATTCTCTTGGGTAAAGACAGATGTGAAATATTAATTTAACACCCTACCAATGTCCTCTGGTTCCACCCACAGATTCCCCCCTTGATAACGAATGGGCCCTACTTTAAACGTGTTGTCACCTCCCAAATCTGATCTTATCTTTCCCACATTTCCATGCTTGATTCCCTCCAAATTCACACATTATATTCCACATGATTGTGGCCATGGTGAACAAACCCCCCTTATCTTTCTCAACCTACCTGCAGTCTTTGATATGGTTCACCACACCTACCTTCTTGAAAACCTCTCCTCTGTTGTCCAGCTGAGGGGGATTGCAGTTGCCCCATTCTATTCTTATTTAATTATTGCAGCGGAGAATCATCCAAAAGAGGTGACCACTACTAGGCCTTCCTCTCCATCCTGACACCTTCCTGATTCGTTCCAACCACCACCCCAAGGGCTGCCATCAGGATTCTCAAGCAGGATCAGAGAGCTAAGAAATCCCACCATGTAGAGGAAGGAAATGGAGGACATCAATGTCCTAGTTGGGAAAGGGGAAGGAAATAGACACACTATTTAATTTGTAATGTTTGCTGTTGTAATTCTGTCTGATTTTGACTAAGAGAACAAAATTGAACTCTGGTTCTCTGTTTAACTGGGTTTATTGCCTTCAAATATTAAGGACTGGCACTGCTGCGTAGATTAGCCACAGTGGATTCTTTTACATGTTGGGGGAGGATAAGTGGAAACAATAAGGCAGATTCTTCTGCCCTTAATGCAATTACTTACACACAATCAAAGTGCTATCCAAGCAACGCCCCATAAACACATATTTCCTGGAAGGGGCTTATACGAGGAACTAGGGTCTGAATCACGGGCGTCTAGCTGTACTCTCAGCTGTGATATCTCTTTAAGAGTGAATATGCTCATGAGTAAGTAGCCAACAATCTCTCCCTCAATGCCAGCAAAACTAAAGAGCTGGTCATCGACTTCAGGAAGCAAAGTACTGTACACACCCCTGTCAGCGTCAACGGAGCCGAGGTGGAGATGGTGAGCAGTTTCAAATTCCTAGGGGTGCACATCACCAAAAATCTATCCTGGTCCACTCACGTCGACGCTATCACCAAGAAAGCACAACAGCGCCTATACTTCCTCAGGAAACTAAGGAAATTCGGCATGTCCACATTAACCCTTACCAACTTTTACAGATGCACTATAGAAAGCATCCTATCGGGCTGCATCACAGCCTGGTATGGCAACTGCTCGGCCCAGGATCGCAAGGAACTTCAGAGAGTCGTGAATACCACCCAGTCCATCACACGAACCTGCCTCCCATCCATTGATTCCATCTACACCCCCCGCTGCCGGGTGAAAGCGGGCAGCATAATCAAGGATCCCTCCCACCCGGCTTATTCACTTTTCCAACTTCTTCCATCGGGCAGGAGATTCAGAAGTCTGAGAACACGCACAAACAGACTCAAAAACAGCTTCTTCCCCACTGTCACCAGACTCCTAAATGACCCTCTTATTGACTGACCTCATTAACACTACACCCTGTATGCTTCAACCGATGCCAATGCTTATGTACTTACATTGTATATCTTGTGCTGCCCTATTATGTATTCTCATGTATTATCTTGAATTGTTTAATTCCCTTTTCTTCCATGTACTGAATGATCTGTTGAGCCGCTTGCAGAAAAATACTTTTCACTGTACCTCGGTACACGTGACAATAAACAAATCCAATCCAATCCAGTGTCATAATATACACCAGTATATCATGGTGCAGACACACACTGATGGACACACACAGGGACCAATCAACATGTAAGAACACCGCAGCCAATCACCAGTTAGAATACACACACTATAAAGGCAGAGGGCACCACGGTTCCCGCTCATTCTGGGTGCTGCTTCTGAGTGTAACAAGAACTCATCCAGCCCAGCACGGACTTACAACACGTGCTTAGAGAATCAACTGGTTCGGACAAGGCTTAGGTCTCCAGTTTAAGTTAGCATCATTTAGACCCACAGTCATCGTGTGTTAGTTAGTTAGAAGTAGTTAATAAAATTGAATTGAACCTTCATCAGTGTTGGAAGTGTCTGTTCATCTCTCAAGTCTACACTAGCCAACACTTCATGATACCAGGAGTTGAGGGATGCTCGCACTTCTGAGACCTACCTTTCAGTGATCTGCCTTCCACCAGTCTCGCGCCATCCTACAGAATGGACTCCGTTCGCCCGCCGCCGCCTCTCCGCATTGCAGGGAATCTGGGCTCGAACTGGAAACTTTTCAAACAGCGCTTCCAGCTGTACCTCGAAGCCAGGGACCTGGAAGCTGCCTTGGACGCACAGAAGATTGCTCTCTTTCTCTTCACAGCCGGTGACACATGCTCTGCACATTTACAACTCGCTCACCTTCGATGAGGGGGAGGACAAATCGAAGTTCAAGGCCATAATTCTGAAGTTCGACAGCCACTGCGCGGTCGAGGTCAACGAGAGCTTCGAGGGATACATGTTTCAGCAGCGAACTCAGGGTAAGGACGAGCCTTTCCAGTCCTTTATTACCCACCTCCGCATCCTTGCGCAGTCCTGCAACTATGGGTCCACCTCTGACTCCATGCTCCATGACCAAATTGTTTTTGGTGTTCAATCTGAGCCCCTGCGTCAGCAGCTACTAAAAGTAAAGCAGCTCACTCTCTCGACGGCCATTGAGACCTGTGTGCTTCATGAACATGCCTCCACGCGCTACTCCTGCATCCAAGCTACTGAACCGGTGCAGCAAGCCCCTTACGAGGCAGAACAGGTCCAAATGATTAAATCTTTTCAGGCTCTGGATCTGAACGATGGCGGCGATTACACGCGCTTTTCGCAGAGTCCCACGCTTACACGCAGCGAGCGTGCTGACGTCATGGACCGCTTCGCACAGGTGCGCGCTACGCTGGATTGCCCCGCGCATGCGCGGTGGCATGACGAACGTCCTGATGGTCCTGCGTGCGTCAACTGCGGCTCCGCCAATTTAAAGCAGCAATGTCCCGCGAAGTCCCGACGCTGCCTGCAGTGTGGCAAACGAGGCCACTACGCTGCAATGTGCAGATCTTCCATGCCTGCTGCTTTTCGAAGGTCCACCCAGCCCCACAGAGACGCCAGGGCTATCCAGCCTGCCATCAATGAACCTACTCTAGACCTTGATTCTGACTGTGCCTGCAATGACCTACAGGTCCCGTTCCAAATCGGCGTCGTTACTACGAACAGGATGTCCCCCAAGCGTGGCACTGAACCGGTCCATGTCCACAGCGTCAGCCAGGATGATGAGTGGTGTGCCACCCTTACGGTCAACCAGAGTTCGTCGCCCACCTCAGAGACTGAACTTATGAACTCTGTACAAATGTGGACTCTCTGAAATGTTTTCTTTTCCTATATCCTTTATTGTTGCATTCGTTATCCAGTGATTTGTAAATAGATTCGTTGGTGGTTCCAGTTCATGGTAGTCATCTGCACCAGGCACCTTCCTCTGTAAATAGTCTTGTTTCCTGTATATAGCTTTGTACATATGTCTTCACACCTCACACGTAGCTAGGTACATTCTCCACACACCCACACTATTTATTATCACATGCCTATATCAACATTTGTTTTATAAAAGGAGGATGTCATAATATGCACCAGTATATCATGGTGCAGACACACACTGATGGACACACACAGGGACCAATCAACATGTACAAACACCGCAGCCAATCACCAGTTAGAATACACACACTATAAAGGCAGAGGGCACCATGGTTCCCGCTCATTCTGGGTGCTGCTTCTGAGTTTAATAAGAACTCATCCAGCCCAGCACAGACTTACAACACGTGCTGAGAGAAGCAACTGGTTCGGACAAGGCTTAGGTCTCTAGTTTAAGTTAGCATTATTTAGACCCACAGTCATCGTGTGTTAGTTAGTTAGAAGTAGTTAATAAAATTGAGTTGAACCTTCATCAGTGTTGGAAGTGTCTGTTCATCTCTCAAGTCTACACTAGCCCAACACTTCATGGTACCAGGATGTAAATCATGTGACCAGCAGGCATTGTTTAGATGAGCTTTCAGTTTAACTAGCAGCATGTGGTATGAAAGAATTTAGGCTACATTTTCCTGCGAAATCTTTATGGTAACTCTGTCTGGTGAACAATTCAGTGCTACATCTCTAAATAAACTAAACCTACGTTTGGGTTGCATGGTGGCACAGTGGTTAGCACTGTTGCCTCACTGCACCAGGGACCCAGGTTCAATTCCTTGGTTGACTGTGCGAAGTTTGCACTTTCTCCTCGTGTGTGCATGGATTTCCTCTGGGGGAATGTGATTTATTTAGATTTTCAGAAAGCTTTTGACAAGGTGCCGCATCGTAGACTGTTAAATATGTTAAGAGCCCATGGTGTTAAGGGTATGATCCTGACATGGATAGAGGATTGGTTGACGGGAAAAAGGCACAGAATGGGGATAAAGGAGTCTTTTTCAGGATGGCAGTCGGTGACTACAGGTGTGGCTCAGGGGTCGGTGCTGGAACTACAACTTTTCACAATATACTTTTATGACCTGGAAGAAGGAACTGAAGGCATTGTTGCTAAGTTTGCAGATGGTACAAAGATCTATAGAGGGACAGGTTGTATTGAGGAATCAGAGGGGCTGCAGAAGGATTTGGACAAGCTGGGAGAGTGGGCAATGAAGTGGCAGATGAAATACAATGTGGAAAAATGTGAGGTTATGCACTTTGGAAGGAGGAATTTAGGCAATGACTATTTTCTAATCGGGGAATGCTGAGGAAGTCAGAAGCACAAAGGGACAAGGGAGCCCTTGTTCACGATTCTCTTAACGTTAACGTGAAAGTTCAGTCGGCAATTAGCAAGGCAAATGCAATGTTAGCATTCATGTCGAGAGGGCTAGAATACAAGACCAGGGATGGCTGATCTTTCCTTTTAATGGCTGGTCTTCAGTCATAATGAAGTGCTTTGAGAGGTTGGTCATGAAGCGCATCACATCCATACTCTCAGAACGCCTTGATCCACTGCAATTCGCATACTGCAGCAACGGGTCCACAGCAGATGCCATTTCCCTGGCCCTGCACTCATCCCTGGAGCATCTCAACAACAAGGTCCCTTACATCAGACTACTATTTATTGACTACAGCTCCACCTTCAACACCATAATTTAAGCCAAGCTCATATCAAAGCTCCAAAACCTACGACTTGGCTTCTCACTCTGCAACTGGATCCTCGACTTTCTGACCCACAGACCACAATCAGTAAGAATAAACAACAATACCTCCTCCACAATAGTCCGCAATACCAGGGCCCCGCAAAGCTGCGTGCTTAGCCCCCTACTCTACTCCCTGTACATACACGACTGCGCGGCAAAATCTGGTTCCAAATCCATCTACAAGTTTGCTGACGATACGACCATAGTGGGTCAGATCTTGAATAACGACCAGTCAGAATACAGGAGGGAGATATAGAACCTAGTGGAGTGATGCAGCGATAACAATCTCTCCCTCAATGCCAACAAAACTAAAGAGCTGGTCATTGACTTCAGGAAGCAAAGTACTGTACACACCCCTGCCAGCATCAATGGGGCCGAGGTGGAGATGGTTAGCAGTTTCAAATTCCTAGGGGTGCACATCACCAAAAATCTGCCCTGGTCCACCCATGTCGACACTACCACCAAGAAATCACAACAGCGCCTATACTTCCTCAGGAAACTCAGGAAATTCGGCATGTCCACATTAACTTTAACTCTTACCAACTTTTACAGATGCACTATAGAAAGCATCCTATCTGGCTGCATCACAGCCTGGTATGGCAACTGCTCGGCCCAGGACTGCAAGAAACTTCAGAGAGCCGTGAACACAGCCCAGTCCATCACACGAACCTGCCTCCCATCCATTGACTCCATCTGCACCTCCCGCTGCCTGGGGAAAGCGGGCAGCATAATCAAAGACCCCTCCCCCCCGGCTTACTCACTCTTCCAACTACTTCCATCGGGCACGAGATGCAGAAGTCTGACAGCATGCACAAACAGACTCAAAAACAGCTTCTTCCCCCGCTGTTACCAGACTCCGAAACGACCCTCTTATGGACTGACCTCATTAACGCTACACCCTGTATGCTTTATCCGATGCCGGTGCTTATGTAGTTACATTGTATACCTTGTGTTGCCCTGTTATGTATTTTATTTTATTTCCTTTGCTTTTTATGTACTGAATGATCAGTTGAGCTGCTCGCAGAAAAATACTTTTCACTGTACCTCGGTACACGTGACAATAAACAAATCCAAATCCAATCCAATGTATGTCTGAGGCTGTATGAGGCTCTGGTCAGACCCCATTTGGAGTATTGTGAGCTGTTTTGGTAGCCAAGGAAGGATGTGCTGGCCTTGTAAAGGGTCCAGAGGAGGATCACAAGAATGATCCCTGGAATGAAGAACTTGTCGCATGAGGAGCGGTTGAGGACTCTGGGTCTGTATTCGTTGGAGTTTAGAAGGATGAGGGGGTACCTTATTGAAACATACAGGATACTGCGAGGCCTGGATAGAGTGGATGTGGAGAGGATGTTCCCACTTGTAGGAAAAACTAGAACCGTAGGTCACAATCTCAGACTAAAGGGACAATCGTTCAAAACAGAGATGACGAGGTATTTCTTCAGCCAGAGGGTGGTGAATCTGTGGAACTCTGCCGCAGAAGGCTGTGGAGGCCAAATCACTGAGTGTCTTTAAGGCAGAGATAGATTGGTCCTTGATTAATAAGTGGGCCAGGGGTTATGGGGAGAAGGCAGGATAATGGGGGTAAGAAAAATATTAGCCATGATTGAATGGCGGAGCAGACTCAATGGGCCGAGTGACCTAATTCTGCTACTATGTCTTATGGTCTTATGGTACTTTCCACAGTCCAAACATCTGCAGGTTAGGTGGATTGGACATGCTAAATTGCCCCTTAGTGTCCAATGGCTGATTCGGATCATGGGGATAGTGTGGGGGAAGTGGGTCTAGGTAAGGGTCTCTTTCAGAGGGTCGGTGTAGACCGAATGGCCTTGTGTGATTCTATGACTATTTTACCAAATATAAGCAAATTACTGCCGGTGTTGGAATCTGGGGCGGCATTCTCCCCTACCCGGCGTGACGGAGGGTCCCGGAGTAGGGGAGTGGCGCCAACCACTCAGGGGTCGCGCCTCCCCAAAGGTGGGGAATTCTCCCCACCTTTGGGGGCCAGCCCCGCGCCGGAGCGGTTGCCACCAGAAGAGTGGCGCAAAAAACAGGCAACCCCGGCAGCGGGGCTGGCCGAAAGGCTATCGCCGGTCCGCGCATGCGCCGGCAGTGACGTCAGCGGGCTGACGTCACTGCCGGCGCATGCGCGATGTGGGGTTCTCTTCCGCTTCCGCCATGGCGAAGGCCGTGGCGGCCACGGAGGAGAAATAGTGCACCCAGGGCACTGGCCCGGAGTCTGAGCGGGGGGCCCTGATCGTGGGCCAGGCCACCGTGGGGGCACCCCCCGGGGTTTGATCCGTCCCCCCAGGACCCCGGGGGCCTGCTCACGCCGCTGATCCCGCCGTTCCAGAGGTGGTTTAAACCTCGGCGACGGGAGATACCTCCCAGCGGCGGGACTTCGGCCCATTTGGGCCGGAGAATCACCGCAGGGGCCTCTCCGATCGGAGTGGCGAGATTCCTGCCCCCGCCACTTCCCGGGTGGCGGAGAACCTCTGCCACGGCGGGGGCGGGATTTTAGGCGCCCCTAGGCGATTCTCCGACCCTGCTGGGGGTCGGAGAATTTCGCCCCAGAAATGAAAACAGATGAGGCTGGAAAATCTCAGCAGGTCTGACAGCATTTGTGGAACGAGAACAGAGCTAATGCTTTGAATTTGAAAAACACTTTGTCAGAGTTAGAGAAAACTGGAATTTATATGGGGGGTAGTTGGAGCCATGAATGCTGGATAGAGGCTCAGTGATAGTGGATGCTAGGGAGAGATTGACAAAGATGCGATCAACAAAAAGACAAAGGGAATGTAAATAGTGGTGATCTAGGCTAAGAAGGGTGCTGATAATGGCACTTCAGGAGATAACAAATGTGAGCAGAGTGTCAAAGGACAACCTGGAAGAGGGAACAGATATTCCTAATGGGGTAGGGTGGGAGGTAGGGAGATGATGGTAACGGAACAGAGGCCCAAGCAATTCCCATCCACCATCACTCTCCCCATCTGGCTGAACTTGTCTTCTCACTGAATAATTCCTCCTTTAACTTGTACAGGATAGCCAGGGTATACTTTGGGAGAGGTAAGGCTGGCAGAGCTGGGAAAGGTCTGGTCTCTGCATTCTCAAACTAGGGCAAACATTTGGGCCAAAGTCTGTTACAAGTGGCGCACATCAAGTCCTCTCTTGCTGGTGCTGTGGAATGAACTCTGCTGACACCTTGGGCGGAATTCTCCGATCCCCCGCAGGGTCGGGCAATCGCCCGGGGCCGGCGTAAATCCCACCTCCGCCGTGGCCAGAATTCTCCGCCACCCGGGAATCGGCAGGGGCGGGAATCGATCGGCGGGCCCCACGCGGCTATTCTCCGGCCTACGACGGACCGAAGTCCCGCCGCTGTCAGGCCTCTCCCGCCGACGTGGTTTAAACCACCTCTGTGCCGGCGGGAGCAGGTGGCACGAGCGGGCCCCGGGGTCCTGGGGGGGGCGCAGGGCGATTGGACCCCGGGGGTGCCCACACGGTGGCCTGGCCTGCAATCGGGTCCCACCGATCGGCGGGTGGGCCTGTGCCGTGGGGGAACTCTTTTTCTTCCGCCGCCTCCACGGCATCCACCATGGCGGAGGCGGAAGAGACCCCCTCCACCGCGCATGCACCGGTGGTGACGTCAGCGGCCGCTGACGCTCCGGCGCATTCGCGGAGTCACGCCGACTGTATCGGCAGCTAGAGCCGGGTGCTCTACCCTGCTGGCATGCTAACCCCCAGCTACACGGAGGATCGGTGGCTGTTATGCACCAAATTGTCAGGCGTAAAACGCCACCGTTCCCACACCAGCATGAGGACATAGCGTCACAATCAGAGAATCCAGGCCAAGGTGTGGAAGGATGTTCTGGACTTTTTTTCTTGGGAGGTGGGAGTTGGAGTCACAAGCTGGGCCAGCATTAATTGCTCATCCCTAGTTGCCCTTGAGAAGGTTCTTGAACCGCTGCAATCCATCTGGTGTAGGGATACCGACAGTGCTGTGAGGAAAAGAGTTCCAGGATTTTGACCCAGCGACTGTGAAAGAATGGCAATATATTTTCAGGTCAGGATGTTGAGTGGCTTGGAGGGGAACTTCCAGGTGTTGGTGTTCCCATGTGTCTGCTGCCCTTGTCCTTCAAGATGGTAGTGGTTGTGGTTTGGAAGGTGTTGTCGAGGATACCTTGGTGAGTTCCTGCATTGCATCTTCCAGATGGTATACATTACTGCCACTGTGCATCTGTGGTGGAGTGAATGTTTGTGCATTTGGTGCCAATCAAGTGGGTTGCTTTATCCTGGATGGTTCGGGGATTCTTGAATGATGTCGGAGCTGCACACATTACACTCCAGATTTGTATCTTGTAGATGGTATACAGGCTTTGGGGAGGCAGGAAGTGAGTGCTCCAGTTCCATTTCTGGTCAATGGTAAGCCAGAGGATTGGATAGGGGGATTCAGTGATGGTAATGCCATTGAATATCAAGGTGCATTAGTTAGATTATCTCTTGTTGAAGATGGTCATTGTCTGACAATTGTGTGGTGCGAATGTTAAATGCCACTTATCAGCCCAAGCATGGATATTGTTCAGGTCTTGCACCATTTGGTCATGGACTCCTTCAATATCTGAGGAAGCATGAATTGAGCTGAACATTGTTCCATCATCAGCGAATATCTCTACTTCTGACTTCATGTTGAAAGGAAGGTCATTGAGGAAGCAGCTGAAGATGGTTGGAGCGAGGACACTTCCTTGAGGAACTTCTTCAGTAATGTTCTAGAACTGAGATGATTGACCTCAAACAGTGACAACCATCTTCCTTTGTGCCAGGTATGACTCCAACCTGCAGAGAGTTTGCCCCCTGATTTCCATTGACTCTAGTTTTGCCATACTCAGTCAATGCGGCCTTGATGTCAAGGACATTCACTCTTACCTCATCCCTGGACTTCATCTCCTATGTCCATGTTTGAACCAATGTAATGACGTCAAGAGCTAAGTGACTGTGGTTGAACCGAAACTGAGCATCAGTGAATCATAGAATCCCTACAGCGCAGAAGGAGGTCATTCGGCCCATCGAGTCTGCACCGACCCTCTGAAAGAGCACCCTACCTAAGCACACGTCCCTACCCTATCCCCGTAACCCGACCTAACCTTTTGGTCACAAAGGGGCAATCCACCTAACCTATACATCTTTGGACTGTGGGAGGCAACCAGACACCTGGAGGAAACCCACGCGGACACGTGGAGAAAGTACAAACATGAGCAGGTTAGTGCTAAGCATGTGCCATGTGATAGCACTGTTGATGACTGTTGATTTACTGATGATTGAGAGTAGACTCATTGGCAGTAATTGGACGGGATGGATTTGTCCTGCATTGTGAGTGAAGGACATACCTGGACATTTTTCCACATTGCTGGGTAGATGTCAGTGTTATAGTTGTACTGAAAGAGCTTGGCTAGGGGCGCAGTAAGTTCTGGAGCACTAGTCTTCAGTACTATTGTCAAAATATTGTCAAGGCCCATGGCCTTTGCAGTATCCAGTGCCTTCAGCTGTTTCCTAATATCACATGGAGTGAATAGAATTGGTTGAAGACTGACATCTGTAATGTTGGGGAGGCAAAGATGGATCGTCCACTCAGCATTTGTTGTATTTTAGATACATGTACTGTGTAACACAGCAATTTTTAAATTATTTTTTTCTTTTTGTTCCTGGACTGATAGAAGCCTTCAAAGCAATCATGCAGTCATAATGGAGGATACAGTTCACCAATTGATATGTTTAGCTCGACAGACACATTTGTTCAAGCTGACGAATAATTAATAAAAATCAATAACCCACACAAGGCAAGCTTTCAGGTCTTACTTCAAAGGGTTTTTTCTTACATGTTTTATTCTTTTTAAACCTAGGAATTACCAAAAAATATACTGAAAAGATTAGGAACAAGTTTTGAATAAACTCCTTTAAATGACAGCAAATCCCCTAATCCTCTGTCATAAAAGTCTCTTTTCTGCCGACAAAAGAAGGCTGCCCATAAAATGACGCAGAACCTGCCTAAAGAGGGTCAAGGAAATTTGGAAATGAGGATTCAATGGAAGAAATGGTTCTGGTCCTTCCACCAGCTCCGAGCTTCTATTCTTTATCTAGAGGGCTGGTTTAGCTCGATAGAGGGCTGGTTTAGCTCAGTGGGTTAGACAGCTGGTTAGTAATACAAAACAAGGCCAGCAGCACAGGTTCAATTCCGGTACTGGCTGAGAATTCAGAATTCTCCCTCTGTGTACCCGAACAGGCGCTGGAATGTGGCAACTAGGGGCTTTTCACAGTAACTTCATTGCAGTGTTAATGTAAGCCTAATTGTGGCAATATAAAGGTTATTTATTTGCTGTTTACTGTTTATCTCATCACTTCATCCCTCATTCTCCACAAGACTGCACTTCAATATAATACACTGCAATCCAATGCCATGTTTCAAGGAATGCATGTTCTTCCATTTCTGAGGCAGGAACTAACTTAGCTAATTGTGCAGCTTTATCAGTACAGTTTTGTATTCATATATGCAGATACACATCATCCCTGATACACATTAGCCATCATCTTATTCTGCCTTTCACAATCATACTTCATTACATATCTCCTTACACCTATGTATCCTGAAATCACATTCATCCTTCTTTTTCCATCTACTTTGTCAGAAAAATCCAAGAACTTAGATTGCTGCTTGATGAAAACATTGTGGCAGCTCCCTGGAATTCGTACAGACATGCAGAAATATATTTTTGTGATTGCACATCAGCAAAACAGTCCTTGCTTACTGTTCACAAATACTGCTGATTTATCTAGAAGCGTGTGGCTTGAAACCTTCCACCTTGTAAAACCACCCAGAGCCTATGCCTGTACACTCAGACTGGCATCATCAGAAACAAAGTTCTCATAATTGCCAGCCTTGCAAATGGTTTATCAGTCACCCCTCTTCTGCATTTGTGGGCAGTCTAATGTGTCATGTGAGAGTACCTTTAAGAAATGGGTGTTTATAAATGGGTGCATATATAAATATCTGTAGTGAGAGTACCTTTAAGAAATGGCTGTTTATTACTGCAATGATGTCAGAGAGTGGGTGGAGCTGGGCTGTCTGTCAGCTTTTTACTTTCGCTTTAGGCTTTTTGCTGCAGGGTGGGTTTGTCTTCATTTTAGTTTTGGAGAAGCTGCAATCACAGCAGGATGTGTGTGAATCTCTGCAAGCTTATGAATGTCCATTTGCTGATTTCAATGTGGTAACTGTTCTCAGTAGTGAAGTTAAACCTGAGGTGCTTCTGTGAAAAGTTTTGTTTTAAGTCTTATGGATGTTAAAACGAAAGCTCAAGGATTACTTAGTGTTGTATTCTTTGGGAGATTGTATTTGAATTAATGGTTGCTAAGATGTTCACTGTATGTTTTAAAAAGGTTAACTTGAGTTCATAGAATAAACGTTGTTTTGCTTTAAAAAGTACTTTTCCATTTCTGCTGTACCACACCTGTAGAATGGGTCATGTGCACCCCATACCACAATCTATTAAAAGTTGTGGGTCAAGTGTAGCCACCTGGGATGGCCACATCCCGATTACAAAATGGACACTTTTCAAAGAATGAAGGGAAAAATGGACAATGCTGAGAAAGCAAGCAGGTGTAAGATTTGTCTGGTGATTGGGGCTGTAGCTCCCAGACAAGACCGATACTGCAAAGCCATTACCATACTAATGAGCCATCTCCGGGGACAAAAGGGAAACATTTAGGTAAACGATACTAAAGCAGACACCCTGGCTCCAGAGGAGACTAGAACAAAGCAGGCCAACGGCCACCTAGGGTCCGCCCAGCAATCAGGGCAGCCACCCCTTTATTGGAGGAAATCGATACCAATGATCAGGATACGGTCCAATTAATTGGGACCAAGTTCAAGGCCCGCCCAAAAGCACACAAAGCCCCCTTTGGCTATAAGAAGAAGCCCCCAAGAGAGAATCGTTCTTCTTGGCCTTGGCTCTCAGCGACGAGAGGCCTGCTTAGCAGCTGCACCAGAACAAATAAGTCCAAAGTCAATGCAGACTATGAGATAGACGCTTCTAGCTGCTATTCCGTACCAGCTCGACCCCAGCAGCCTCAGAACCGGACAACGGCCATTGTTCCTCTGACTGAGTGGGCGCCCGAAGCTAAGTATAGACTTTAGTAGTAGTGATAGTTTAGTTGGTAGAGTTTCTGCATGAGTATAATTGACTGTGTGTGTAAATAAATGAGCATTGATTTCAAATTTACTAACTGGTGTATCGAGTCTTTGATCAGTATTCGGTTTTGAACCTTGTGGCGGTATCGAAAGATACCTGGCGACTCTAGAGCAAACGTAATTAGAATTAAGGAAGCCGATCATATTAACCGCCATAAACAGAGCCAATTAAAGGGAGAACACAACGAGCAACAGGTGAACTCCATGATACACTTTGGGGTTCTCTAAACCCTGGCCCATAACAAATGGATAAGCAGCACAACTTCACACCATTCATTTGAATGCTGAGCTTCTTGACAAGATGCCAGTATACCACATGTGTGGCGGAGGAGAACAATTTCCTGATCTCCAAGTTTGAGCATGTGAGGTGACTGGAAATTGCTTTCTGATTTACTCTTGAATAATGGTGAGCACCGATAGCCTCACCATTACTTCCACTATAAATTCAGCACCATCCATTCTGACACTTTTGGTAGAACCCTCGACTGGAGTTCTAAGCTTGGGCTTTGCCTCTCTTAGGAATGACTAGTGTTATGGGAATTGTTACAACCCTCACAGAAGTCACAGCATAAGAACTGTCAGATTTCCCATGACCTCCACAGAGTACAAAATCCCCGGTAAATGGGGGCAGGGCTTCCTCTTAACAAGGGAAAAGCTCACAGTATAGAACCCCCGACCTGGTTGCAGATCGAGAAGGGAGACTCTTTGGGGAGTGGAGATTCTTGTATAGCATAAATAAACCTTACTTTTGTTTTCTATGTGCTTGGCTACTTTGGCGGATTCTACAAAAACCTTCGGATTCAACGTAATCTCTGGAATGATCACAATAAACAAACAATTTGAGACAGTTGTAAGGCAAAGTTTCAATTCGCTCATAAGACTATTAAACACATGAACAGACCATTCACTCCCTCAAGTCTGTTCTGATGTTTAATTAGATTTTCGCTGATCTGCACCTCAGCTCCATCCATACACCTTTGCTCCATGTGTCTTGATAACAAGACCAATAAAAATCTATCTGTAATTGTTTTACCTGGGCCAATCTTCCAACACTGTACCCTATTATTTTCATATTAGATTAGGCCACAGCCACGCCTTACACTGTGCACGTCAAAGCTCGGGATCTACAGAAGACCAAAGCCCCCTGGTCCGGCTCCTCCTCGTCCTCCTCGCCTGATGAGGTTGCATGTTCCTCCTCCTTCACATCCAGCACGTTGTCCCACTGCTATGCCAGGTTGTAGAAGGCACTGCAGATCAACACAAAGCGGGTGACCCTTGAGGAGGAGTACTGCAGTGCACCACTGGAGTGGTCGATGCATCGGAAACGCATTTTAAGCAGTCCAATGCACCACTCAATGACAGCCATGACGTGGCCACATGAGCCTCATTATATCGGCTCTCCACATCGGTCACCAGTCTCCTCACTGGCAGCATTAGCCAGGTGCTCAGCGGGTACCCTTTATCCTCAAAGAACCAACCGGTTATCCTGGGGTGTCCCTCAGAGACGGGGATCTCTGACTGCTCCAGGATGTAGCTGTCGTGCACACTCCCGGGGAAGCATGCACACACGTGCATGATCTTCATGTGGTGGTTGCACACAAAGTTAACGTTCAGAGAGTGGAAACCCTTCCTGTCAATGAAGGGTGCTGCTGGACCGTCCATTGCGCACGAAACAACATGCCTGCCATCTACTACCGCCTGGACCTGGGGCATCCTGGCGATGGCGGAAAATCCTGCTGTCAAGGCATCTTGATGTGTCCTGGTCAAAGTTTATATCAGTACCTGCCCAGGCAAACAAGGCATCCCTAACTGCACTGAGGCATATAGGGTCAGGACTGCGGTGAACTTGATGGGCACTCGGAGCAGGTGTCCTCCTATTCCACGTGGTGTCAGATCCGCAAGGATATGGCACAGGTGTCACACTGTCCCCTTGTTGAGACGGAATTTCCTGTGGCACATCCTGTCCAATATCTCTTCAAACGACCAGTGATGCCTGTACACATTGGGCCGTCGCTGGCCTCCACTTCTGGTCCTTTACTGGCCTGATGGGCGGCCAGTTCCGAAGGGCGTGGGGTGGGTCCCTGCTCATGGGCTGCTCCCTCTAGCCTCTGTCTACGCTGCTGCTGCCGCTTTATCTGGCATCTGACTGCCTGGCCTGCCACCGCCACTGCTCGGGCAGCTGCTGCAGGGTCGACAATATCATCCATACTGTAATATCTGTGAGGAACTGAAGAGGGTGAGATACCAACATCAGTTATGGCTTCCACCCTGGGACCCTCGGGTCCCCCATCCTTACATTCCCTGCCATCTCTCAGGGTGTCAACCAATGAGCCAATGTACTGGGGGACCCCACACTGCATGTGAACCCACAGCCATAGCAGGGGCCCCTGGGCACCAGACCCCAGACCCCTGCCTGGAACAGTACCTGGACCAGATGCAGATATCCTCCCTGATCCGCACACCTACTTTCTGGTCGCGGGATGTCCTCAATGCTGAAGACCAGCTCTTGGGTATTTGATTGTTGTTGTTGCCCCTGTGGTGACGAAGTCTTCAGTGTTCAGGCAAAGTGTCCAGGTCTCACAGTCTGACTGGGATGCTGGGCAGTAACACTCGCCTGCAACATGGCACATCTACCCACGAGAAACCACTTGGGAGCTGTGGACTGCTTAAATAACTAACATTGTCAATTTCAAATTAATGGTAGCCTTCATCTGTGCGGCCAGAGGCCGCCACAGTCAATGGGGTTTAAAGTGACCATCACTTCACTGAATCCCTTGCCCACCCCCAGCCCAGGGACAACTCTCCATTGATGGTCGCCATGCTCCCCGACTGGGCCCGTTCCCCTCCAGGGGCTCCCCCTACCCGTCCCCGAGGACTGGGGCAGAATCCTTGGTGTCCTGGGCTGATTGCCCAATTTCCATGATGGCTACTCACCTCCTCCAATCCCTACAGTATCTATTTCACCAGCTTCATGTTTTTAAAGAGGTGTGCTAAAAGGCGCCCACGTGGCCGCTCACTGGCGAGGTGGTTAGATCACGGGAGGCCGTTCGATTGGGGGTACTTCCCATTAATGGGATGGAGTTTGGCCTTAATTGGTAATTATTGGCTTCTCGTCACATCGCAGCTGGATCTGTAATTCTCCAACAGGAGCAGGCCAGTTAGATCAGAATCTGATTGGTACTTGCGCGGTTCCTGATTTCGGACTCTTCTGCTATCTAACCAGCTCGCTTTGATTTGCGCCCGGCTCAATCCGGCTGTTAGATCACGCCCATCATCCCTGAGGAGTGATGCCCTAACTGAACAAAGAGCTCCAGATCCTGACTAGAATTCTGTTCCCCAACAGATATGCAAAATTATATGTATTATGTTCAATATTCCTATTTCTCTCTGTTACAGACCAACAGATTACAAATTTATTATGGACTTTTCATTGACAATGACAGCTATTCCCCACTAAGTGCAGTCACTAAAACCACAAAGCATTTTGTTGTAGCTTGGGAATACCTGACAGGAAGGCAATTTATATTGTAAGATTTTGAGGCACAATCAAACTATAATGGCAGCAGAAAACTAAACGTGTTTAATTAAAGCAAAATTCATTCTTTTGATAGTTTATAATCATCTCGTAATGATGATTATTAATATACATATTACTTTTTTTAGCCTATCAGAGTCATGAATAACACATGATTCAGGCGAGCATGTCTTTAGACAGCTATTTTCTATCCTGAGGATATCCTCAAGTGCATCATAGCCAAAGAATACTTTCTGAAAAAAACAGAAAATGCTGGAAAAACCCAGCAGGCCTGTCAGCATCTGTGGAGAGAGAAATAGCCTTTGGGCCGGATTCTCTGTCCCGTGACATCGGCAACATAAATCGTGATCAGGTGGAGAATCAGGTATCCGGCCAAATTCGAGGCTCTTCGTCAGGCGCTGAACCAACTGCTGTGCTCCACTACTACGCTGGCGGCATGATTGGGCTTCTCACCCATGTGTCAGGTGGATGCATCAAATCATTCATTCATTTCCGGTAGTGGGGTGTCATTGAGAGCTTCCACAACACAGCTGTTAACCTTGCTTCATTCATCGTCTTCACTCTAAATACTGTAACCACAATATTTACAAATATCAACCACATCAAAGAGAGTTAAGTTCCTTCAATCATGCCTTCACACTTGAGTGATTTTAAAGTGCAGCACACTACCAGATATGAATGAATGGCTTGCTAGAAAATGATCTGAGGGGTTTAAACACACGTCACAGCTGTTCTCTTTCCAGGGATGGACACGTGGTGCTTCCAGGTGAGTGTTACAATTGTAATTTTTTCACTGCCCCTGTCTGGACTGCTCACTAACTTCCAGACAGGGGTTTCTTTCTGGGTGGTCCCTTTAGTTAGGAGGACCCTGTTGGGGGTTCCCTATTTAGGGGTTCCTTGAGGGGCTTCTGCTATTTAGAGGGTCCCTGTTGTGGGTTCCTTTAGTGAGGGGCTCCCTATTTAGGAACTCCCTGGGGGGGGCTCCCTATTTAGGGGATCCTAGGGGGGTGCGGGTCAGGCCACCCCTGTACTTGGGGGAAGGTGGGATGCTGCTTTGTTGGGGGGGGGACAGGGAGAATATGCGGTGCGGGGTGGGGGTAGAGGTTGGTCAGCCACGGGACTTCACTATCGGGCCGCCCACTCAAAATTTCGGAACAATACGGGATTCCCTTGGGAATCCCTCGTATTCCACAGCATGCATAAATTTGCATGGCGAGGGATACTGAATTTGTGCAAATCTGTAGCAATTCTCCTCCGGTGGGAGAACAGCCTCCCAAACTGAGAATCTTGCCCTCTATCTCCGCAGATACTGCCCGACCTGCTCAGTTTATCCAGCATTTTCAGTTTTTATTTCAGATTTCCAGCATCCGCAATATTTTGCTTTTATGTTAATACTTTTTGAAGTCTAGCCACCTTATTTTGGAGGCAAATATTACAGCTTTGAACTTGTGGTGGGAAATGCTGGTGCGTGCACTGAAGATGGTGGGGAACCATTCCTCCCCACAGAGCTCGAAGTACAGGAGCTTTTAAACACTCACACTTTATTTCCAATCCTATTGCTGGCGGATGGAAGACAAAGTTTGTGGCTGACTGAATCTGACAACCCGCAGCAAGTCAGGAATTGGGGAGGGGGTAAGTCCATTATTGGGTGCAGAACAGGGCAGGGGAGGTCCAAGGTTTATTAAGAAATTATTATTAAACATTGGGGCCAGAATCCTGCAGTCATCACTGATTAGTTTGAGACAATACCAACATAATCGGACCCACAGTTTAACTGGCATGCAGGTCCCAATGATGGAATTGGGCAGTGATTTTGCCACTGAAATTAAGTCTGCACTCCTATGTGTGTGTGGCCAGCTTGTGCGTGAACATGTGCAAATTAGCATAATTGTGGGGAGTGGGTAGTAAAGTAGAGCAGGGACCCCCCCCGCCATCCTCCATCTTACCCATTGCCCACCTGGCGCTTGCCAAATAAGGTGGGTGAAAATTCCCCAGTCATCAACAGCAGCGAACAACAGTTTCACTGCACAGCAATGAGCAAAACAATTAACTTTGTTTTGATTTGGTTCAGTGAGGGAAGAATATTTTCCATGACACTAAGAAAATATTAAATAGCATATTTAAATCTTAGTTCTATTCATGGACACATCTTGGTTTCGCATTTCATCATCTCCAAGTGGCTGTCTATACAGGAGATGTAGACGATGACGTTAGCGACTATGGTGGGTACATTACGCCGAGTCTTTCATAGATCATAGAATTTCCAGTGCAGAAGGAGGCCATTCGGCCCATCGAGTCTGCACCGGCTCTTGGAAAGAGCACCCTACTTAAGCCAATGCTTCCACACGATCCCTGTAACCCAGTAACCCCACCTAACCTTTTTGGACTGTAAGGACAATTTATCATGGCCAATCCACCTAACCTGCACATCTTTGGACTGTGGGAGGAAAACAGAGCACCCAGAGGAAACCCAGCAGACATGGGGAGAATGTGCAGACTCCACACAGACATTGAGCCAAGCCAGGAATCTAACCTGGGATCCTGAAGCTGTGAAGCAACTGTGTTACTGTTTGCCAAATATGGACTGCTGAAATCGATTGTATTTGACCTCACAGCATCTCAACAAAGAACATAGTAAATTAAAAGACACACAAGCGTGGTAGTACGGTCCCTTTAAGGGGGCGGCCTGGCAGCCCACGTGATCGACTCAGGGCAAATTACGTAGGAGCATAGAAACCCCGACCAATAGTATGGCTCACTGGAACCAGGGGCGTGGGTAGTGTTGACCCAGAGCTGATTAGACAAGATCCATCCTATTGTGTTCTGTGCCTGTATATATCGGCCTTTGCCTTTTGTTAATAACCCCTTTTGTTACGACTGTAAGACCCCTATTTCAGAGCAGACGAGCCCCACTGGTGTTGTTCACAGTCCTGCGAATGTTCCGAAACAAAGGAAGCCGACAAGTCCCGAATCAACTGCACCAGCGGTACCATTGGAAGCCGGTGAGGCCAGTTCCCCTACCGAGGAGATGGTGCCTCCGGAAGGACCCTTTATGGGGCCGCCCTGGCGTCCCACGTAACCAGGTTGGAACCAATCGGTTTCAAGGTGTGAAACCCAATTAAAATTTTGACCATCTGAATTCTTAATTTCTAACACTAGGCTCTATAGTTGTACCTGGCCTAACAAGATTACCAAGAATCATGAATCACGTAGAATTTAAATTTACATAAACTTAACAAAAACAACCATTGAAGACAACTTGGAAGTTCCTTATCCCTCAAATTCCTAGAATTCCTTGAGAATTGCCAGCACAAGAAATGTGCTCTTCTCTGTCTTCAAAGTGATTTTAAACTGTGTCCAGGAGAGTCCTATCCCAGAAGCCATGGAACCACTTTGCCAACAAAGGTTCCAGTTTTCTAACTTTTATCCCCACTTATTATTTTGGAATCCCTTATTTGGAAATAATCTAAATTTACCTCTTCCATTGGCTTAAGGTGTGAGCCAACTCATGCCACCCACCTCTGTAACTGGACTCATGGTCGGTTAAAGACAAATGTTCATCTTTTGTTTCCCTGGCCTCCAGAGTTTACCTTCGATTGCAAAAACACACACATGTCCTTGGGATACAGAGCAGTCACAAAGTCATATCCTCTTGTCAATAATGCACATATCATAAACATTCATTGAACATACTCTGACCCATTCCAACAAATACACAAACCATTAAGAACAAATGTTAAAAACACTTCCTGTCATAATGTCAAAAGAGAAAGAATACTTTCCTCTCATACAGATTTTCTGCCCAACAAATATAGTTAATCAATTGAATCAATGCATGGATTTCATTTAAAGGTAGTCATCCAAACTTCAAATTACTTTTCAACCGTTCCTTCAAAGTTAATTCCAACATAGAACTTTTGAATCCACACTCTCAAGTAAATTAAAAACATAAAACAATTAAATGAATCTTTTCACGAACAATAGCTGTAAATATCTCCAACTTCCTTGACTGCCCATTGTCTCACAGCAGAAATTCAAACTGCACCATTGAATTTAAAATGTGATTGAAGAACGAAATCCATAGATGTTACTAACCCACAACAAACACCCAAAATAAGTAGTATTATTAAAAATTTACATTTGTTTCGCTCTCCAAAGATTCTGTCAGAGAGCAGAAAAAAGTCATGAAAATATTTCCCGGAATGATACTTACCTAGATAGATGGGAGAAGTTGGGATTTTCCTTGGGGAAAAGAAGGTTGAGAGGAAATTTGAGGTATTCAAAACCATTAGAGTTGTGATAAGAATACATAGGCAGAAACTGTTTCCACTTGTGAAAATATCGAGAACCACCACCTTTTTTGTTGCAACTGTTCAAATCCCGCCTTTTTCCATTTCTGAATAAAGGTCAGTGATCAAAACAGCTTTGCTTCTCTCTCCACTAATGTTGCCAAATCTTCAGAGTTTTCCCAACACTTTCTGTTTATTTTTATTACATTATGTATTGTAACCAATGTCCTTCTGCATAGCATGACTCACACGTGGTGACATCACCAGAGGCATTTGGGAGATTTTCCTAATTTTTCACCAAGGACTGTGAGCAAGCCACACCTCTGCAGTAAACTCTGACAACTGGCTAAGTAACCCATGGTTTGGCAACCTGGTTATCCATTGTCTCTACTGTGAGTAAAAGCATGACTCTTTAAAACATAAGTTCAGATTCCAGCAGGTCTTATTCAGCAGATGAGCAATTCTAAAGACCTTGAAAAAAGTAGATTTTTTCATGTATTTTATGCTGAGGAAGTTGAGAGTGATACTGGGGATTAAGTACATTTCCATTTCTACTGTACAGTGTCAGCATCAATTCCTCCTAATTTAGATGTTGCATAGCCAGGTGCAGCATTAAGCAGCCTGCAGACTGCTTCAAGGTCTTAGGAGGACACATTGATTACACTATCTTCAGAATCTCACATAGAAACATACATAGAAAATAGAAGCAGGAGGAGGCCATTCGGCCCTTTGCGCCTGCTCCGCCATTCATTATGATCATGGCTTCCTATCAATTTCAAAACCCTGATCCCGCCTTCCCCCCATATCCCTTGATCCCTTTAGCCCCAAGAGTTATATCAAATTCCTCCTTCAAATTACACAATGTTTTAGCCTCAACTACTTTATGGGTAGCGAATTCCACAGATTTACAACTCTCTGGGTGATCAAATTTCTCCTCACCTCAGCCCTAAAAGGTTTACTCCTTATCCTCAAACTATGACCCCTAGTTCTGGACTCTCCCACCATCGGGAACATTCTTCATGAATCTACTCTGTCTAATCCTGTTTGAATTTTAGAAGTTTTTCTGAGATCCCCTCTCACTCTTCTAAACTCCAATGAATATAATCCTAAACGATTTAGTCTTTACCCATATGATAGCGCTGCCATCCCAGAAATCAGCCTGGTAAACTTTAGCTGCACTCTCTCCATAGCAAAAACATCACCTCGGCGCCGGGGCTTGCCGCAAGTCCTTCGCCGTTTCGCGCATGCGCCGGTGGTGACATCAGCGTCAGCTGCCGCTGATATCACCACTGGCGCATGCACGCTGGGAGATTCTCTTCTGCTTCCGCCATGGCGGAAGCCCGCCAGCCCGCTCGCACCGCTGATCCCGCCGCCACCAGAGGTGGTTCAAACCTCGGCGGCAGGAGAGGCCTCCCAGCGGCAGGACTTCGGCCCATTGCGGGCCGGAGAATCACCGCAGGGGCCTCGCCGATCGACGCGGACGTCACGCTGATCGGCGGGGCGTGATTCCCGCCCCCGCCAATTACCGGTTGGCGGAGAATCTCTGCAACGGCGGGGGCGGGATTTTCTGTGGCCCCGGGTGATTGGGTAGGAGAATTTCACCCAAGGACACCGAAACTGCACACAATACTCCAGGTGTGGCCTCACTAATGCCCTATGTAATTGTTTTGAGTGAGACTTCCAATTTAACCTGTCAAATTGTGGACTGTTTTGTGCTTTAAAAGATCCCAAACAACTTGGGACATTTTGCGATATTAAAGTGGCTAAATAAATGCAAAGTTGTCGGAGAGCTCCATTTGCTATGAACTGGATTGGGACTCTGCAAACTCTGAGGACAGTATAAATGCAGAACAACGCACCCTAATAATATGCCTTAACATCAACCTCATAAGGTCGTCACACCTGCACCATGCATTTGAATGGAAATTAACTTCACGTAAGATGTGTAATGGCACGATTCAGCATTGCCTGTTTTACACAATCACTTAAAGACCATAACACAAGCTCAATTAGTACAGTGCTTCATGTATTCTATCTTTATCAAGAATGAATGTATTATAGCTACTTCCAGTCAGTGTCTCATGATAGAGTTCACATGACTATAGCAAGTCAGGTAGGACCTTTAATTGATTGCATTTCATTCCAAACAATCAAAATGTTCTTCCCCCTATCCCATCCCCCCACCCCTCAAATCTGATATGCAGGAATACTTTTTTTTACCCAATATCTCAATGCTTATAATTAATTGATGATGTAAAAAATGTATCTATTTATCTATATTTGAGAGATTTGTTTTAAGGACAAGCCCATTTTATTCAAGGAAACCTATTCCTCAATTTATCATATGGTGCCAGCCAGCCTTCCTCTGTTAAAACAACAGAATGGAGGACGTGGACCAATGGTTAAAAATTCTGAACCGAAGTTCATACCAAAAGTAATTTACGTATAAATTAATAAAATCAAATAGGTCATTTGACCCCCCCAGTAAATATGGGTGCTTGTTCTCAACAGTGGTTCCAATTGCAAAAGGACACTCTGTCCCTATCTCCCGTTTGCTCTTTTCCTTTAATCACCTACCTAATCAATTCTTAAATTTTCACAGGGCGTCTGCTGCAAACATGAACTCCAGTTGTGCGTTGCAGCCCTTCGTATAAAAATGTTTCTCCTGCTTGCTGCTTGAAATAACCTTTAACCTTATAATTATCTTGTCTCATCCTAGACCCATCAATCACCAGTCTGTTTCTATCTAATCTGTAGTATAAGGGTTCAGGCAGAGCAAGGGTTAATGTGGGACTGGACAACAGTGCCACAAAGGTATGATTTTTCTTACATTTGTTTTTTAAAAATTCATTTACAGGATCCTGGTTAGGCCAGCATTTATTGCCCATCCCTAGTTGCCCTTCAGAAGGTGGTGCATGGTGAGTTGCTTCTTGAATTGCTGCAGTCCTTGAGATGTATGTGCACCCACTGTGCTGTTAGGGAGTTCCAGGATGTTGCCGCAGCGACAGTGAAGGAACGGTGATATATTTCCAAGGCATAGTGCTGATTGACTTGGAGGGAAACGTCCAGGTGGTGGGGTTCCCAGATATCTGCTGCTCTTGTCCTTCTAGATGGTAGTGGGTGTGGGTTTGGAAGGTGCTGCTCACCAAGGAACCTTGGTGAGCTACTGTAATACATCTTGGAAATGGTACACACGGCTGCCACTGTTTGTCGGTGGTGGAGGGTTTGAATGTTTGTGGAAGGAGGAGCAATCCAGCGGGCTGCTTTATCCTGGATGATGTTGAGTCTCTTGAGTGTTGTTGGAGCTGCACTCATCCAGGCAAGTAGAGAGTATTTCATCACACTCCTGACTTGTGCCTTGTTGATGATGGACGGACTTTGGGGAATCAGGAGCGGAGTTACTCGCCATAGGATTCCTAGCCTCTGATCTGCCCTGGTAGCCACAGTATTAATGTGGCTAGTCCATAGACATAGACATAGAACAGTACAGCACAGAACAGGCCCTTCGGCCCTCGATGTTGTGCCGAGCAATGATTACCCTACTCAAGCCAATGTATCCACCCTATACCAGTAACCCCCCATATTAACCTTACTTTTTAGGACACTAAGGGCAATTTAGCATGGCCAATCCACCTAACCCGCACATCTTTGGACTGTGGGAGGAAACCGGAGCACCCGGAGGAAACCCACGCACACACGGGGAGGACGTGCAGACTCCGCACAGACAGTGACCCAGCCGGGAATTGAACCTGGGACCCTGGAGCTGTGAAGCATTTATGCTAACCACCATGCTACCGTGCTGATTCTGATCAATGGTAACCCCCAGGATGTTCATTGTGGGGATTCAGCGATTATAATGCTATTAAATGTCAAGGTGCAATGGTTAGATCCTCTCTTGTAGGAGATGGTCATTGCCTGGCACTTCTGTGGCGTGAATGTAACTTGCCATTTGTCAGCCCAAGCATGGATATTGTCCAGGTCTTGCTGCATTTGGACATGGATTGCTTCATTATCTGAGGAGTTACAAATGTTGCTGACCATTTGTGCAGTCATCCGCAAACATCCCCAGATCTGACCTTATGATGAGAGGAAAGTCATTTATGAAGCAGCTGAAGATGGTTGGGCCTAGGACACTACCCTGAGGAACTCCTGCAGTGATGTCCTGGAGCTGAGATGATTGACCTCCAACCACCACAGCCATTTTCCATTGTGCCACGTATGTTGCCACGAGAGTTGTACCCCTGATTCCCATTGACCCCAGTTTAGCTAGGGATCCTTCTTGCCATACTCGGTCAAATGCTGTCTCAATGTAAAGGGAAGTCACTCTCACCTCAACCTCTTTTGTCCATGTTTAAACCAAGGGTGTAAGGAGATCAGGAGCTGCGTGACTCTGGTGGAACCCAAACTGAGTGTCCGTGAGCAGGTTATTGCTGAGTAGGTGCCGCTTGATATCACTGTTGATAACCCTTCATCACTTCGCTCTTATGGAGAGTAGACTGATAGGGAGGCAATTGACTGGGTTGGATTTGTTCTGTTTCATGTGTACAGGACACACCTGGGCAATTTTCCACATTGCTGTGTAGATGCCAGTGTTGCAGCTATATTGGAACAGCTTGGCTAGAGGTGCCGCAACTTCTGGAGCACAAGTCTTCAGGACTATTGCCGGAATATTGTCAGGGCAGGGCCCATGGCCTTTGCAGTATCCAGTGCCTTTAGCCGCTTCTTGATATCATGTGGAGTGAATCGTATTGGCTGAAGATTGACATCAGTGATGCTGGGAACCTCCGGAAGAGACCGAGATGGATCATCCACTCGGCACTTCTGGCTGATGATTGCTGCGAATACCTCAGCCTTGACTTTTCCACAGATATGCTGGGCTCCTCCATCATTGAGGATGGGGATACCTGTGGAGTCTCCTCCTCCAGAGGGTTGTTTAATTGTCCACCACCATTCACGCTGGATGTGGCAGGACTGCAGAGCTTAGATCTGAATCGCTCATTGTGGAAGCGCTCAGCTCTGTCTATTACTTGCTGCTTATGCTATTTGGCACACAGGTATTCCTGTGTTGTAGCTTTTCCAGGTTGACATCTATTTTTTTTGTATGCCTGATGTTGCTCCTAGCATGCTCTCCTGCATTCTTTATTGAAGCAGGGTTGATCCCTGTAATAATAATACTATTTAACGATCCCAGTATACACTGGGATTCAAACAATATGAAGGGAACTGAGGGAGAACCCAACAAGAGGTGATGCAATTCTAGGCCTAGTCTTTGGGAACGAAGAAAGGCAAGTGGGTGAAGTGACAGTTGCCGACCATATTGGGGATAGTGATCACAATTCAGTTAGATTCAGTAATACCATAGATAAGGACAGAGATAAAGCAGGAGTAAACATTTTGAACTGGGGGAAGGCAAACTTTGCAGAAATGAGAAGGGACTTGGCTGAGGTGGACTGGCCAGCATTGCTGGAGGATAAACCTATGGAAAACCACGGGGAAGCACTAAAAGGAGAGATTCTAAATGTACAAAGTAGACATGTCCCCTCCATGG
Organism: Scyliorhinus canicula; assembly: GCF_902713615.1. Taxonomy (NCBI): domain Eukaryota; kingdom Metazoa; phylum Chordata; class Chondrichthyes; order Carcharhiniformes; family Scyliorhinidae; genus Scyliorhinus; species Scyliorhinus canicula. The sequence continues at coordinate 86,680,421 of NC_052148.1, forward strand.
GGCCTCACGGTAGCATGGTGGTTAGCATCAATGCTTCACAGCTCCAGGGTCCCAGGTTCGATTCCCGGCTGGGTCACTGTCTGTGTGGAGTCTGCACGTCCTCCCTGTGTGTGCGTGGGTTTCCTCCGGGTGCTCCGGTTTCCTCCCACAGTCCAAAGATGTGCGGGTTAGGTGAATTGGCCATGCTAGATTGCCCGTAGTGTAAGGTTAATGGGGGGATTGTTGGGTTACGGGTATACAGGTTACGTGGGTTTAAGTAGGGTGATCATTGCTCGGCACAACATCGAGGGCCGAAGGGCCTGTTCTGTGCTGTACTGTTCTATATCTATATCTAAATGTAAGAGTGGTACTGCCAAACCTGGACCCGCCCTGGTTGTCCACAGCAATACAGGTGAAGATCAAACAGAAAAAGAAGGAAATACCAGATGACTGACTGTGGAGTCTGCACTTTCTCCCCGTGTCCACGTGGATTTTCTCCGGGTGCTCCAGTTTCCTCCCACATTCCAAAGATGTGCACGTTTGGTGGATTGGCCATGCTAAGTTGCCCCTTAGTGTCCAAAAGGTTAGTTGGGGTTACGGGTATAGGGTGGAGATGTGGGCTTAAGTAGTGTGCTCCTTCCAAGGGCTGATACAGAACGATCTCCTTCTGCACTGTAAATTCTATGATTCTAGAAATCTCCTTTGCACCCTTTCCACTGCTATCACATCTCTCCTGTAATGTAGATTCCAGAACTGCACACAATACTCCAGCTGTGGCCTAACCAACATTTTATACAGTTACAGCATAAACTCCCTGCTCTGAAACTCTTTGCCTCGGCTAATAAAGGCAAGTACCATATGCCTTCTTAACCGTTGTATCCACCTGCTCTGCTATCTTAAGGGACCGGTGTACATGCACGCCAAGGTCCCTCTGATCTGGGTGCTTCCCAGGGTCCTGCTGTTTATCATGTATTCACTTGCTTTGTTTCTCCCGCCCAAGTGCATCACCTCACACTTACGGATTGAATTCCATTTGCCACTGATCTCGGACATAACCATCAATGGGCTAATATTGCAAGGGTGGTGTCCGCAGTGGAGACCTTGGTGCAAGGTGTACACTCCAGGGTGGGGGATTCCACCCCATAAGTGAGGGCATGAGCTTCATGTTGCAGAGCTTCAACAGCATGGTGCAGGCACTGGTGGGAATCCACGGTGTTTGCTCCAGAGGACAGCAGGACTTCTGAATCTCACTCCAGCTTCCCCTCTATCCCATGGAGGAGCACAGGGGCCCCCAGGCACCAAAAGGGAAGAGGATCGACATGAGTGCAACCCGGGGCACTCCAACCAGGGGATCCCTGGGTTCCCTAGCCCATCTACACTTCCTGGCATATGAGTGACACATCTCCAGACCTGAACATTAAAGAGGGCAGCACTGCAACACCCGTGCTGCTGAAAGTACGCCCGGACTCTCTAGGCCTCCAGAGCATGCCCGCCAAAGCCATCTTAGGCAATAGAGTATGAAAAGTAGCAGACTGTCTCAACCTTAGCTGTTGGTGCTGGGGAAACACCAAGATGAAGTGTGAAAGTTAGGAAGTGTAAGGAACTGTAGACACCTTGTGAGCGGGTTAGCAGAGACACTAGTTAAGATAGGTCACCAGTATAAAAAAGTACATGTAAATAAACATCACTTTGTTCACCAGCAGATTCTTCTCCATGTAATTTCATGACGCCATGTTCCGTGAACCCACCTCACACTTGGCACTTCATTCCCGTGCGTTGTGAGGGTGGCAGTGTTATATCTCTGCCAGCTCCACACTGATTACTTAGTGAAAGAGTGCTGCTGGCCACCACGACCACCCCACCCCCCCATCTCTTCTTCTTCCAAGTGGTTTCCGCTCTGCACCACCAAGTTGTGGAGAGAGTGCATGAAAATCGCTTATTGTCACGAGTAGGCTTCAATGAAGTTACTGTGAAAAGCCCCTAGTCGCCACATTCCGGCGCCTGTCCGGGGAGCCTGGTACTGGAATCGAACCGTGCTGCTGGCCTGCTTGGTCTGCTTTAAAAGCCAGCGATTTAGCCCAGTGAGCTAAACCAGCCCCTGTCCACTAAGCCCAAAACTCTCCCCCCTCACACTAGCATTTCCCCATACCTATTCCTCTCAACTCAACCAGGATTACGTGCCTGGACACTCAACAATCTCACTGGCTCATTTCTCCTGGCCATTCCCCAACCGCCCCCCCTCCCCCCCCCCCTCCCTCCCCTCCCCCCCCTCCCCTCCCCCCTTCCCTCCACCCCTCCACTCCCCCCCTCCCCCTCCCCCCTCCCCCCCACTCCCCCCTTTCCCCTCCCCCCCCCTCTCCCCCCCCCCCCCCCCCCCCCATTGAAGCCTACTCGTGACAATAAGCGATTTTCATTTCATTTCATTTCAAATTGGAAATTCCAAAACGCCAACATGTCGGAGTGAATCGTGTTTCTCTCGGATGAAGAGTACGGGCTCAAAATCACCCCCATTGTTACTACTCAGCGATCTCTTGAGTTCTCTGAATCTTAGTTTCCATCTAGTAAGAGCCAGTTTTTAAACTTTCTGGGACTGATGTCCAGTGCAAAGTTGATTAGATAGATTATCTTTTAATGAATAGCTCCTTCAAAAGCATATCTGACACCCTGAAATGTGCAGAACCCCAAAATTCCGTCCAGCATGCTTAGCTGAGAATTTTGACAGGAGTCTGCTGGAAGGGCAGATTTTCGGTTGGGGTCCAACTACAAGAGCAGTATAAAAGACTGAGGCCAGGGGTGGGAATATTAATCATTGGCATTCACTAATCCTCATCTTTGTTCAAGAACAAAGAACAAAGAGAATAAAGAAAATTACAGCAAAGGAACAGGCCCTCTGGCATTCCAAGCCTACACCAACCATGCTGCCGTCAGAACGAAAGCCCCCCACCCTTCCGGGGACCATATCCCTCTTTTCCCATCCTATTCATGTATTTGTCAAGGCGCCCTTTGAAAGTCACTTTCGTATTTGTTTCCACTATCTCCCCCGGCAGCGAGTTCCAGGCTCCCACCACCCCCTGTGTAAAAAACCTGCCTCGTACATCTCCTTTAAATACTTCCCCTCGCACCTTAAACCTATGTACCCTAGTAATTGACTCTTCCAATCTGGGAAAAAGCTTCTGACCCAGCGGAGAATCGAACCTGGGACCCTGGTGTTGTGAAGCCACAGTGATAACCACTATGCCACCGTGCTGCCGCGATGCCGAGGACCCAGGTTCGATTCTGGCCCCGGGTCACTGTCTGTGTGGAGTTTGCAAATTCTGCATGGGTCTCATTCCCACAACCCAAAGATGTGCAGGAAAGGTGAATTAGCCAAGCTAAATTTCCCCTTAATCGGAAAAATAAAGAACTGGGTACTCTAAAAAATCTTTTTAAAACTATTCTAATGGACGCACTAACCTATTACTTAACAAATCGCATTCATCTCAATAAACCTATCTAAATAGCATCGGAAAAGATGCTTTATAGTTTGCTGTACATTTTGGAAAATGCAATGTGGCATTCATATTGTTAAAGCATTCAGTAGCTCCAGGAAAATAGTGTTTCTTCCAGGTCCTACATTAGTGCTGAATTCTTGTTCCAACCCCCACTTCTCGCAGCATCCCAGCTAATGATGGCTCACCACCAAATCAGAAAAATGCAGTAACCATTTCCCATTTACTATGAGAGGAAATGACAAAGACAGCAGGTAATACCTGCAAATTCATCAATTATGTGAAGCAGTTCAACAAGTACTTAGGCTGTACTTTCTCATTTTAAATATCTGCTGGGTTTTAGGCAAAGTCTGCTCTGCAAAGAGGTATCAATCAGCTGTTTGCGCCTCATTAACATGTAATTACATTAGCAAAGAGATTGTGGATGCAACTGCTAACAATTAGGAGCAGCAGTTGCTAAGTGAGATTTCCTGTTTTTCGAAAATATGTTAGTCATTTATCTTTTTGGTCTTTCTGTTCACCAGGTAGAGTGAGCAAATCATGCTATCATTAACAAGCCCATCGTGGTGGAAACCGTCCACAGAACATTTGGTACAAATGCAGAATACTGCAGATGCCGAATGTCTGAAATAAAACACAAAAATGGAAGTACTCAGCGGGTCTGGCAGCTTCTGTGGAGAGAGAATTAATATTTCAAGTCTGTGACCTTTCTGATGAATCAATATAAATACTTGCAGTTGTTGTATGTCATAATATACATCCAGGTATATGATGGAGTGCAGACAGGCAGTGATTGACACACAGGATGACCAGTGAGCACACAGAACACAGCAGCCAATCACCAGACAGGACACCACCACTATAAAGCCAAAGGGCACTAGTTTTCCCGCTCTCTCGGGATCCAGCCTCTGAGACAGTCAGAGCTCGTGAGCAGCAGCTAGTACAAACACCATGTGGTAGTCAGTTAGTCTGGTCAGGCTAGCCTCAGGTCTCCAATCAAGTCAGCATAGTGTCAACCCACATGTAAAATAGTTGGATGTTAAATAAAATTGTGTTGCATCTCATCAAGTGTTGGAAGTCTGTCTCTCGCTACACTGCATCAAACGCAGTCCACATGGACCCAGCCTACCCAACACATCATTGTAGTTGCATTAGCTTTTAGGTGTCAGCTGTAGTTCAGTTGGTAGCACGCTTGCTTATGAGTCAGAAAGCTGTGGGTTCAACTTCCACAACAGGACTTCAGCAAAAACAGTCAAGGTTGACAAGCCTATGCAGTTCTGAGGGAGTGCTGTACTTCTTTCAGTTGTAAGCGAAGGCCCACTTGCTATTGCAAGCAGATATGAAAAATACTCCATTTCTGAGACGAAGTGTTGACGCCGACGCAGAATTAGTGGACTTTCACACCATTAAAACTGGCGCCGAACCTGGATCAATTCGGCAACAGTGGGGGGGCTAGCACCGGTGGAACGTGGAACACAATCGATTCCAATGAAAAATGGTGTGTGATTTGCCGAGTCCGTGTTTGACACTCAGGATGCTGACAATCTGCAGCTGCATATACACATTACAATCCCATACGCACTCATCCCAGCCACCAAGATGGCACTGGTTGTGATGGAGCACACCAATACAGCTGGTGGTCAGATGGCACCTAGGGGCTTGGCTTGGGGGGAAACCTACACCACCCGTGGCACTAAGTTCACAGTGGCAGTCAGCAACGTGCACAGTTGCATGGCTGCCTTGCTGGCTGCGGCAATGGTGTTCCGTGCCAATCCATCCCACCTCCTAGCCACACCCCACTACTCCCCCCAGTCCTGGAAGAAGCCCCCCACCAGCAGCACACCTGTCAGCAAAGTATGATGATGTCAGGCACTTTTTGTAGCCCTCCCTCCTTCAGCAGCACGACGCCGGTTTCACAACTTTTAAAAGCACAAGTGAACCGCGCCGTCGGGAACTCGGCCCATCAGGGGCGAGCATCATGAATGCGCTGAAGAATACTGTGTTGGGCCCGCTAATGACATGCAAACGGTATTTACTGTATGTGCATTCTGGACCGCATTGGTGTTGCTGTCGAGGTGACGGAGAATTGCGATTTGGCATCAAATCGGCGCCCGCCGCGATTTTAGCATCGGAACCTATTGCTCCAGGGACATATGACATAGTAACATTGACAGAAACATGGCTCAAGCCAGAACAGGACTGGATACTTCACATCCTGGGTTATAAAGTTTTTCTTAGGAAAAGGGTGAGTAAAAGGGAGGAGGTGTAGCAGTTTTGGTCAAAGATAGTCTCATTGCTCTTGAACAAAATGTATTTCCTAAATTAGAATCTATATGGTTGGAGGTGAGAAACAGGAAGGGAGCAGTGACCTTGTTTGTCATTTACTATAGACCTCCAAATGGTGGTGAGGAAGTGGAAGAGAGTATTTGTAGGCAGGTTTTGGAAAACTGCAGGGCAAGTAGGGTTGTGATAGTTGGGGTTTTCAATTACCCTAAGTAGACTGGGAATAGGATAGAGTGTGGGGCAGGGAAGGGGAGAAATTTCAGTATCTCAAATGCAAGAGAGAGGCTAAGGCTGGAATAAGGAAGGCTAAGATAAGCATGAGGAAAGGATTGCAAGCTGTGCTAAAACAAATAGCAACATGTTCTTCAACCATATTAATGGTAAAAGATTAATGAAGGATGGAATGGGGCCCATAAAGGACAAGCAGGGTAAACTGCCCACTGAAGCGTAGGATACGGCAGTGGTTCTAAATGAGTACTTTGCTTCTGTCTTTACCAAATTAGATGATGGTAACAATGGCCCAGTTGGAAATGTGGGTGTTGAGCTACTGAGCAGTATAGTGAGATACAAAGAAAAGGTGCTAAAAAGCGGGCAGCACTCCAGGTAGAGAAGTCACCAGGCCTGGATGGGATGCATCTTAGAATGCTGAGAGAGGTAAGGAAACATTTAGCAGAGCCTTTGACTGAAATTTTAAGACATCTCTGAACAAGGATTAGTCCCGGGGGACTGCAAATGTGAGGATAGGTATAGATGGACATTTCTCGGACTGGAGACGTGTTGAAAATGCTGTTCCCCAGGGCTCAGTGTTGGGACCCTTGCTTTTTCTGATTTATATAAATGATTTAGTAGTGGGTGTTGTGGGCAAAATCTCCAAATTTGGAGATGATACTTGTAATATATGCATAAGTAATTCTATATGTTAACATGTCAGACCTCCAACCAGCAGGTGGCAGTAGAGATGTACCACATGATACTGCAGCCTCGAGGAGTCTGGATTTAGAACCCATCGCAGATATTCGTGTTTCGTGTTAGCTCTCATATTCTGGTTATTAACAGTTCACAGTTTAGTAGTATTGCATGGTATCATAGTGGTGAGCACTTTTGCTTCACAGCGCCAGGGACCTGGGTTCGATTCCCGGCTTGGGTCACTGTCTTTGCGGAGTCTGTACATTCTCCCTGTGTCTGCGTGGATTTCCTCCGGGTGCTCCGGTTTCCTCCTACAAGTTGCAAAAGATTTGCTTGTAAGGTGGATTGGACATTCTGAATTCTCCTTCAGTGTACCTAAATAAATACCATAGTGTAGCGATTAGGGGATTTTCACATTAACTTCATTGCAGTGTTAATGTAAGCCTGCTTGTGACTCGAATAAAGATTATTATTGTTATATGTTATTGTAATTTAATTAAACATTAACTAGCCGTTTCATTTCACTAGATGTTCTCTGGTGCACTGACTCAGTCATTGCCATGCACTAGAATGCAACATGGAACCAGAAGTGGTGATCTACAGATTGAAGACCTAAGTGAATAATTAGGAAACAGTACTAGTAAAAGAAAATCTACTAACAAACGAAGAGCACCAAAAGAACACATCTAAACGCTCAACTGGGCACCGAAGCAAAAGATGGATAGTTAGAAAACACCACAAAGTCTTTGTGTCACTGGCAACATAGAGGCAAATTGGTGCGCTTTTAAGCAGCAGTTTACTTTATACGTAGCGGCTGTAGGTTTACAGGCACAGCCCGATGAGCGGAAGATAGTGTTGCTACTCACTGCAGCAGGGCCACAGGCAATCAAAATGTTTAATACATTTGTATTTGAAACAGAGGAAGATAGAGAAAGCTTTAATGCCATTGTTACAATGTTTGATGAACATTGTACCTCGAAGAATAACAAAACATTTGAAAGGTACATTTTCACAACGTGCATGTAGTAGGCAGGTGAGGCATTCGATAGTTTCCTCACAGATTTAAAATTAAAGGCTCAGACTTGTAATTTTGCCACATTGCCCATGATGGTGAAGGGCCACACGTCTGGCGGCCCCTTCCAGTCTTTTCTCTCTCCCTGCGGTTGTGCACCGTCCTCTCCTGGGTGGGGGGGGGGGGGGGGGGGGGGGGGGTGGGGGGGATTCATAAGTTAATCCGATATAGGAACAGAATTAGGCAATTTGGCCCATCGAATTTGCTCTGCATTCGATCGTGGCTGATCTAATTCTGGCCTTAACTCCCTGGTCATGCCCGTCCTCCATGACCCTTCAACCCATTACCAATTAAAAATCTGTCTAACTCCTCCTTAAATTTGCTCACTGCCCCTGCATCCACCGCACTCTGGGGCAGAAAATTCCACAGGTTCATGACCCTTTGGGAAAAGTAGTTTTTCTTCAACTCCGTTTTAATTTTACTGTCTCTTATACTAAGACTATGACCTCACATTCTAGAATGCCCCCACTAGAGGAAGCATCCACTCCACGTCTACTTTATCCATACTTTTTAGCATCTTGTATACCTCAATTACATCTCCTCTCATTCTTCTAAACTCTGAAGAGTATAGGCCTAAACTGTTCAATCACTCATCATACGACAAACCCCTCATCTTTGGAATCAACCTAATGAACCCCATCTGAACTGCCTCCAATGCCACTACATCTTTCTTCAAATAAGGGGACCAAAACTGTGCACAGTATGGCAGGTGTGGCCTCACCAATGCCTTGTACAGTTGCAACAACACTTCCTTACCTTTATACTCTATTCCTTCAGCTATAAACGCCAACATTCCATTCGCTTTCTTTATTATCTGCTATACCTGCTTGCTAGTTTTCTTGACTCATGATCGAGGTCCCCCAGATCCCTCTGCAAAGGAGAACCCAAAGTCTCTCTCCATTTAATAAGTAGCCTTCCCATTTTTACGACCAAAATGCATGACCTCACACTTCACGTTAAACTCCATCTGCCACATTCTGGTCCACTCTCCTAACCTATCTATTCATTTGTAAGGCTCTAATTTCCTCATTCCAACTTACTGTCCCACCTATTTTGTGTCATTTGCAAATTCAGCTTTGGAACCTTCTATCCCTGTATCCAAGTAGTTTGTATAGATTGTTAATAGCTGGGGCCCAAGGAGGGAACCCTGATGCACCCCACCAGCTACATCTTGCCATCCAGAAAAAGACCCATTTATCTCAACGTTTTGTCTTCTGTCCGTCAGCCACTCTTCGATACAAGCTAATAAATTATCCCTAATTCCATGTGATCTAACCTTGTAAATTAACCTACTGTGCTGCTCCATATCAGACTCCTTCCGGAAGTCCACATATACTACATCTTTGCATGTTACATCTTCAAAGACAGAAAGTGACTGCCGGTGGATGGTGTTCGGTTATCCTATGGCAGGGAGGTGGGGTGGGGGTGGGGGGGGGGGGGGGGGGGGGGGAGAATGGATGGGGGTTTCTGCAGGGGCACAGTGCTGTCTACTCACCCTGGCCGTCCTGAGGAAGTTGCGCCGCTTCTTCTGGCACTGCTATCCGGTCCTGGCGGTGAAGCCCATGGCGCTCATGACCTCTGCCACCAGGCCGGGTGTATGGCGGCGGATGGCAGCCTCCTACCCACCCCCCACGGGGAACAGGGTCGCCCGCCTCTCTTCCACTGCATCCAGCTTCGTGTCCGCAAACCAGGATGCCGCACTTCGTGCTGCCATCTTATTGGCTGGGATGAGTGTGTGTGGGGATTGGAATGATAATATGTGGCTGCAGCTTGTCACCTCGCGAGTGTCAATCCCGACCCCGGCAAATCGGATCATGAATTGCATAGGACCGGCGCCGCTTTTTTGGTCATAGAAGTCCATCAATTCAATCTCGGCATCAGCATTTAGTCTCTGAAAGGGAGAATCCGGCCCATTGTATTTCTTGAAAAATGCCATGATGAAAATAAACATGTCTTAATGGAAATATCTGCATGCTAATGAGGTGGGTTTGATAGCGTATCAATCTAATATCTATAAGCTTCAACTTGCCCGTCCTCCCATCCCTACATTGTAAGTGTCACATCAATATCCTTTTAAGTAATCATGTTAAACGGGACAAAATTAATCATTACTGCAAACTTCAGAAGAAATTCTGTGCCTGAAAAAGGTCACCTGGGATTGCAGACTGAGGGAAAATGCCCTGAAACTTGATAGAAGTGTTGAATAAAAAGCGTCTCATCCTTTATAAGGAAGAATGTATTGCTCTACTTTGATTGTTTCATAGGTCACTTACATAACTACGCCAAAGGCACATGGTAAAAATGCAGTGCTGACACTGCAGTCAAATCTGGAGGAAGAAAGCAAATGTTTCAGCCTCTTAATGTGGGAAATCTCCTAGTTAATGCCCCCATCCAAATTAATATAAACATTGAATGCTGAACTGGTTATTGGTCTGAAATGTTAACATTGGCCAGGAATTCCAAAAAATGCCCTGTGCGCTTGCGTGAAAAAAAAACCCAGCGCAAACAGACCAATCATGTGGCCTTAATGATCGGCATTACAGGAGAATAGTTCCAGGTCAGGGGACTAGGAGAGGTTCCAAAGTTGGAAACTAAGAAGAGAGGACAGAGAACTGGGGAAGGAGATACTGGGAGGAAGAGTGTACAAGTAGGAGTCACCGGAAAGAGAAACAAAGAAAAAGAATCCAGGTGGTCAGAAAATGCTTCAGTTGTCAAGCTTTACATAGTGAGGGCTTGAGAGAAGTCCTGAGGAGTTGAAAAGGCAGCAAAAGTTGGTGAATCTGTGCCAAAGGCCATCAAGGATGAAGATGTTCCTTTAGAACTGTTGAGTTATGCTCAGCATGGCTGAAGAGCTGATGTTGCACCTGTCAGTTGGTGCTAGAATTCAGACTTGGGAAAACAGGGGAATAGAATCTCTGGAGATGGGTTTGAAACCCATGTGAGGTTGGCAATTGTTGAGCGAGTCCAAGGTGGCGCAGCTTTTGGAAAGAATTCCAAGACGAGATCTCCTCATGAGAAAGACTGAGGCCGGGATTCTCCGATCCACAGCCGGGTCGGAGAATCCTAGGAAGGTGTGAATACCTGGGCCTGGGGGCCTGTTGATGCCAAAGTGCTCGCACCACTTTTGACGCCGGTGTCAGAACTTGGCCACCGGATCAGAGAATCCCGGCCAGAGTTTCAGTGAGATTTCATGACTCACAGAGTTTACTAATATTCTTGTTATCTTGTTACTTTTTAGCACAGAAGGAGGCCATTCAGCCCACCATATCTGCACCAGCTCCCAAAAGAGGTACCCAGCTAGCCTCATTCTCCATCCCTATATCCGTAAACCTCTAAATTAATCACTTTCAAATATATATACAACTCTCTTTTGAAACCTCCTATGGATTCTGCCTCCACCACCCTTGCAGGCAGCGGATTGCAAATCCCAACAACTGTGAGTAAAGAAGTTTCCCTCATCTCGCTCCTAGCTCTCTCGCTAACCATCTTGAAATTGTAACCCCTTAGTCACTGACATACCAACTATGAAACAACCCTGAAATGGGGACGCATGGGCATGCCCACTGGAAGCATTCAAAGTCCCGGCCCCTTTTGCTTTGACAGATTGGGTGAAGAGCTGTGCTGGACCTGCTGAATGCCAATTAAAGGGACACCGCTAACTGGGTCGACTTGTCCTAATGTTAGGTAAGTTTTTAAACCTTGTGTTTCCATTTTAATTTCTGGGTCCAAGATTGTCAAGCAGAGGCAGGATATACCGCGAGTCATTTGTTTGGTAGGTTAATTTAATATTATTAGTGTTTAGCATTTATAAATATGTTTGAAATGCGAATAAAGTGAAAGGAAGATATATTTTTATTTTTTTTAAACTTTGGTTTGTAATAAGTGTGTTATTCCATTAAAGGAACTACAATAGATAGAATGCAGTGATGACTTGCTGACGAGTATGATTATCCACCTAAGGTACTCCGTATTACTGGTCATGAGCTCTGTGAGTCCTTGCTTGACTGATGAGACTGATCCTAGAACCGCATCTTCAATCACTCACTTGGCAGGAGTTTCCAAAAGGTCCTTGGATGCTAGATCACGAGTATTCCTTTCTCAGGATTCTTCTCCAGGTCTTAGTTGACATATGCAAACCTCCTGTAAATTAATGCGAAGTATCTCTCTGACAGGTATTGCAGAATCCAGTGTAGATTCAGAATCTGTAGTCATGCTTCACTTCTGCTGGGGCTTCACACTTATAAATTTTCTTCTTAAAGTCCTTGAACTTCCTTTGAGACTTCTATGTAGGCACAGCGATTATGAGAGAAGAGGCAGACCACATCTCTGCCTGGTGAGGAAGCGAATCAATTACCGACACCTAAAATTGTACAGAGACAGAACATCCCAAAATGATGTCAGAGATGTGTGCCAGAATACTGTGCTTCAGCAGTTGCTGCTTTCGGATTTTGAGCTTGTAAAATTAACATTGATATATCTGAACACGCTCTCCCTCCTCATCTCACTCCCTGCATCTCGAAGGGCAGACTCGATGGGTCAAATGTCCTTCTTCTGCACTGCAGTGACTCCATGATTCTATAAACACAAATCAAAAAAATGTTACAAGGACAGTGACAGCAAAACGCTCTGAGTTGCTTTTAAAATCTTATGTAAATCTTATCTTATGCTTTCAATGTAAATCTGCAGATTAAACGCCAGCACTCTTCCTGCGCTGGAGCCTGCGCAGAACGTTCTGCTGGAGGCCCGAGGCTGCCGCACCAAGAGGAAGGTTCGCCACGATATCCGAGTGCAGGTAAGTGCGCTATTCTCAGAATCTAGTTAGATAGTAATATTGACCTTGATTTTAACCACTGTCCACCCCCCCCCCCCCCCCCCCCACCCCCATTCACCCCCCAGCTCCCAATCGAATAGGCTGGAGAGAATTGGATGAGGGGTTAAAGTTGAAAGCAACACACCATAAAATGCAGAGTGTGAGTCAACCTGGCATATAAGACAACCCAATTTTTACGGCCACGCAAATCATGTTTTGCATATCAGTTAATACCCCTTTTCAGCCACGACATGCTCCACTCACATTCATAGACAACCTCAACTTTTGCATTCCACAAATGAAATCTTTACTTAGTGCCGCCGTATAACTGAGAACAAGGAGTCAAGCAGGCAATACGGGCTGTGTGCAAAAATGTGTTCACGTTTATGACACACCCAATCTTTTGCATCGGATGCTGAATGTATTTCAAAATGGCGACCACCCACATCCAAACCAGCCACTCTCGTTTATAACCGATGTATAATTCAACACTGTTGTTAGATTCATTTTTCAAGGCTTCAAAGATGAATTTATATACCCACATCAAGGGTGGTTGCCCCAACCCACAATGATATTAATGGCAGAAAGGATATAAGGATTATGAGTATGTTTGAAATGGTTCCCATGGTGACATTGGTCCCCTAATTGAAGTTAGCTGCTGCAGCACCAGGTTGTATTGATCAGCTCTGTCAGCAGGGAATGTTAATGATATTGGTTACAGTTTTGTCATGTACTTGAAGTTACAGTAAACTGATAGGGAAATTATTCAGAGAGTGGCTAGAGTGTGGAACGCATAACCACAAGGGGTTGGTTGTGTCAAATGGCTTGATGTTTTCATAAGAAAGCTAGAGGAATACGTTATGGAAAAAGGAGTAGAAAGATATGCTGAAAAGATGAGATAAGGAAGGTGGAATGGGAGGACACATGTATGGAATATAAATACCAGCAGGCTAGTTGGACGAATGGCTTCAATCTCTGCTGTAATTTTACATATTGATATGGGATGAGGTGTTATCCGAATGGAGCAGAATTAAAGCTAGAGTGGGAGGAGATGCATGCAAGAGTAGGGTAAATGTTGTCATCTACTGACTTTTCCTGATCTAGTCAAATAATTGAAATGCTTATGTCACTGTTTCCACAGCTTTATCGTCTCATTCTTGCTACTGACTTCTGTCACCTGTACCCACTGCATCTTTGTTATGGTAATTGGCTTCATCTTACTAATTATGTGAAATGGCAACCCATTCCCGCCGCCCCTCCACTCACCATCCCCGTCGCCCCGGCCCTTTGAGTACCCAGCAGAGGTTCTTCCTAAGTTGCACTGGACCTTCAATTTGGTAACTGGGAATTATGTCATTTGGCTGAGCATTGTGATGCCTGATGCATGACAATGATATGAAACTCAAAAGCAAATTTCAAATGAAGACAGATTCTCCGTCATGTTATGCTGTGGGCCTACTATCACTTCATTCCCATCTCTGGAATATCGTTGATCAGTGAATCCTTAACAGCTATGTTTCTGCATTTAAAAATCAGATCAGACTTTCACTGTGCCAGGCAACTCCGTTCTTTATCATATGCATTAACAAGTATAATTAATTTGAAATTTGACGTAATACTGAATTTCTTATTGTTGATTATATAAACATTCAACATCTAAGAGTCGTTCAGAAGATGAAATAATAAATAACAATTAACAAAGTAAAGATTAATTAAATCCCAGCCACATAACATTTTGAAATGCCATATTACGTGTTTCATTATTTTGACACAAGTCTTTTGATACAGAAGTGCATTGATTTCACTTGAATCAGTTCAAGAACAACGTTCAGCCATAGGTAAAATTCTCACTCCTTTAAGAACACTTTGCAACTTAATTTAATAGTACTTACAATGTTGTACTTTATCATGAATAACAGCTGCTCAGTACGTGACATACACAATTTTAGTTATGAAATTGCTTATTATTTCCTTCAGCTAAATACTTTCATGCATTAGTTGGTTGCTTTTATGTGATGACCTATGAGTGCATAACTGTAATGGTTTGTACATTCCTATTCTAAGTCTTCAGGCAAACCTTAGCTTGTGGTAGGCTTCTCAAAATCGAATGAAGAATTTAATTAAAATTGTGCTCGACTTTGAAGGAACCATTGACCCAATACTGGGAAAAATGCCAAATAAACAAAGAGTAATGTTAAGGAAACCATATGTTATTTTGTAATTAGTTGATTATATATGTTTGATGCTAACGTTGTAATCATTGATTAGTCAATTAGCATACTGGCTGTTGTGTTAAGTGCTTACTGATACCAGTGCTCTGAATAATTTGATTCGGTCTGCAACATACTGCAGATGTATTTTCTCAGTATCCATCTCTTGTTATCCTGACGATCTACAATCTTCAACTGAGGAAACCAGTGAGTCGATCCGAAAACTCCTCCTCAACCCTGGTTTCAGATCTAGACCATAAACCCAGCGGAAAGTTTTTAAAGTTGGATATAAGCTTACGCTATATTTTTTTCCAATTGAGAACCTTTGCCTCTGCCAAGATTAAAATAATGAGGAGTTATTTTTAAACTTTTTGGAATTAAGACTTTTTTGCAGTTGTGGTACATTTGCCTGCCAGCCGTGTGTGCAAATGTATTTTAATGCTAGTCAATTCTGTTCAATGAATTAATGAATTGACTACAGCAATTTGGAAATCATTGGGGAGATCAGTCTCCAGGCATCATCACAACAATTATTGATTGACAGCACCTCCATATCTCCATGTGAGTGCAGCACCAAACACGTTGTGTGCTATTCAACTTCAGTATTGCTGAAAAAAAAGAAGAGACATGTCAGAGCTTTTGTGTCTTGTCTTTATCAGGGCACTTTGCAAGAACACTGTTATGAGGGGGAAACAGCAATTTATACTGTATGAAAAGATAATGCTGATTGGCTGGCAAGTAGATTGGCAGAGGTATTGCCATGGATAATGTACCAGGTGATTGACAGTTAACTGCCAAGCATTGTTTGAAATTTAAACCCTAATTGATCAAGGCCTGAGGAATTAGTCAATGAATGGCTGACACTTACATTGTTTCGCTAAAAAAGGCGTAATATATGTACTTGTTCTTTCTGTTTGCAAAGAACAAAGGCCCTGTGTACAACAATTCGCAAGTGTAATTCAAAGTTCCATGGGATGTTTTATGACTTTAGATTGATAACAGTGGGGATTTTAAAGTCAGTGGTGAAGCTGGCTCCAAGAAAGCTTCACTGAGCGATCTAACAACCTCTGTGGTGAGAGCTTTGACTCACCCAGTGTGCAATTAATTGTAGCATTGTATAATTGGGTTTCTCAGTGTCAAGCTGCCATAATATCACCAAGATGTCTAGGCAGCCAATCACATAAAAAACTTCTCACAGACAGCCAACTAGGCGATGAAAAATATTAACAATCAAATTGATTTTTAAAAATTATAGAGACATAGATGCAGGGTTAAAGTAGAAGACAAAATATTGACAAACATTACCTTTTTGTTTTAATTATTTTTTTAAAGTCTAGTATTAAAAAATCTAGCAATTGATTGTTGTAGTTATTTAACAATATGCCACAAATATATATATATATTTTTCAATGCTAAATCAGTTGTTCAGCAGTACCTATGACTTAGGTCACCATTTGAAAAATAGTTACACCACATTGGACAAGTTTTATCAGGTTTCTAAAAGCAACTTGAGGGTCAAAAAGCAGATGTTCTCAATACAGCAATTGGTTTCACTGATTGCAGGATCGAGGAGGGAGCCCACAAACAGCCTGTGGTAGAGTAGTGAATGATAGATTGTCATTTCAGGATTTCTGTGTTGAATTGTATTTATGTTAAATCCTAAAGTTGTACTGTCAGATATAGAACATAGAACATAGAACAGTACAGCACAGAACAGGCCCTTCGGTCCTCGATGTTGTGCCGAGCAATGATCACCCTACTTAAACCCACGTAACCCGTATACCCGTAACCCAACAATCCCCCCCATTAACCTTACACTACGGGCAATTTAGCATGGCCAATCCACCTAACCCGCACATCTTTGGACTGTGGGAGGAAACCGGAGCACCCGGAGGAAACCCACGCACACACGGGGAGGACGTGCAGACTCCACACAGACAGTGACCCAGCCGGGAATCGAACCTGGGACCCTGGAGCTGTGAAGCATTGATGCTAACCACCATGCTACCGTGAGATGGGGTAATGACAGTTTACTATCAAAAAAGCTCAGCGGCATTCTCCTGTGCGGGGATCAAGTCCCCCCGCCAGCGGGAAAACCGGTGCAAACTACTCGGGCATCACCAGCCCCCGAAAGTGCGGAATTCTCCGCACCTCTGGGGGCTAGGTGGATGCTGGAGGTGTTGGCGCCGCGCCAGCCGGTGCTGAAGGGACTGCGCGACTTAACGCATGCGCCAAAGGACCGGCGTGATCTCGCGCATGCGCGGAACCGCCGGCATGGTTCCGTGCATGCGCAGACCGGCCGGCGTATTCTGGTGCATGCGCAAGGGGTTGTCTTCTTTGCGCAGGCCATGACGGAGCCCTACAGGTCGGGGGTCAGAGAATCCCATCCCCAGGTTCAAGTGTCACAATAGTTGCAAATTGACCAAGGAGCTGAACAATTAGGAGAATCAATCATATGTATCAATACAAAAAGAAGTTCCATAAAGTCTTTCAAAGGTGATTGTTAAAAGATGAGGAGGATTACTGAAAAGATTTAAAGCGGCAGTTCAGATGGACCTACATGGCTTAAACCTAGCAACAATTGAGGAGCATTGAGTCGATGATATATTGCACAGAAGATTGACTGGAGCAAGACAGATGGGAGTCAGATGTTCGGTGTTGCAATGCAATGATGCAAGGCCATGAACAAATTTAAACTGTAACACAGATTCTGAATTTGCTGTGCTGGGGCGCAGGAGCCGGCAGGGTGGGGGTGGGGGCAGTGGTCAGCAATAATGGAAGAAAGATAGGATTTAGTGTTGAACAGGATGGAGGTTTTTGGACAAATTGGCGTTTGTGTAGGGTGGGAAAAGGAGTCTCTCTAAAACTTACACCTTGTTGAACAAGAGTTCAAGAGTTTTTATGAAGTTTCTAACAGCAACATGAAGGTGAAAAAGAGGACATTCCACCACATCAATTGGTATCACTGATTGCAAGGTCCAGGAGGAAGTCCGCCTACTTTAGGGAGACCAAACCTTTGGAACATAATCATGTGGATAAAAGCTTCAATGGGGTTAAAATAGATTCCGTATGAGGTTGTGTTCCAGAGATCTTAGAATCATAGAAATGTTACAGCACAGGAGGAGGAAATTCAGAGCAATAATGTCCTTCCTGTCATGTGGCAACCAGAACTGCACACAATATTCCAGTTGTGGCTTCACCAGTGTTTTATACAATTCTAATATTGAAAAAAATAAAATGAAATGAAAAGCGCTTATTGTCACGAGTAGGCTTCAATGAAGTTACTGTGAAATGCCCTTAGTTGCCACATTCCCGGCACCTGTCCGGGGAGGCTGGTACGGGAATTGAACTGTGTTGCTGGCCTGCTTTAAAAGCCAGCGATTTAGCCCAGTGAGCTAAACCAGCCCCTATGAAATGAAAATCGCTTATTGTCACAAGTAGGCTTCAATGAAGTTACTGTGAATAGCCCCTAGTCGCCACATTCCGGCACCTGTCCGGGGAGGCTGGTGCGGGAATCGAACCGTGCTGCTGGCCTGCTTTAAAAGCCAGTGATTTAGCCCAGTGTGCTAAACAGCCCCAGTATCATTACTTTTATAGAACATAGAACAGTACAGCACAGAACAGGCCCTTCGGCCCTCAATGCTGTGCCGAGCCATGATCACCCTACTCAAACCCACGTATCCACCCTATACCCATAATCCAACAACCCCCCCCCCACCTTAACCTTACTTTTATTAGGACACTACGGGCAATTTAGCATGGCCAATCCACCTAACCCGCACATCTTTGGACTGTGGGAGGAAACCGGAGCACCCGGAGGAAACCCACGCACACAGGGGGAGGACGTGCTGACTCCACACAGACAGCGACCCAGCCGGGAATCGAATCTGGGACCCTAAAGCTGTGAAGCATTTATGCTAACCACCATGCTACCCTGCTGCCCCTCTTCTATACCTCTGTCAATGAAGGAGAGCATTCCATATGCTTTCTTAACACTTTGCTTACTTGAACTTCTGTTTTAAAGGACCTGTGTATCTGTACACCAAGGTCTCTCACTTCATCTACCCCTCTTAGTATAATCCCATTTATTGTGTACTCCCTGTAACTGTTTGGCCTCCCTAGCATGGTAGCACAGTGGTTTGCACTGTTGCTTCCCAGCTTGGGTCAGTGTCTGTGCGGAGTCTGCACGTTCTCCCCGTCTGCATGGGTCTCCTCCAGGTGCCCTGGTCTCTTCCAAGTCCCGAAAGATGTGCTTGTTAGGTGAATAGGGCATTCTGAATTCTCCCTCAATGCACTCGAACAGATACTGTAGTGTGGTGACTGGGGAATTTTAACCGTAACTTCATTGCAGTGTTAATGTAAGCCTACTTGTGACACTAATAAAGATTATTATTATTAAATGCATGACCTCACATTTCTCTGTGTTAAATTACATCTGCCACTTTATCACTCACTCCACTAATCCATCTATATAATTTTGAAGGTGATAGCTATCCTCTGCACGGTGCACCACTCGGCCAATCTTTTTGTCATTTTCAATTTTCCCAAACATGCCCCATATGTTCACGTCCAAATCATTCATATATAACACAAGCAGTAAGGGTCCCAACACCAAGCCCTGTGGATCACCACTTGAAACAACTTTCCAATTGCAAGGGCAGCCATCAACCATGACCATTTGTTTCCTGTTATTAAGCCAACTTTTTATCCAGTTTGCTACATTCCCTTGCATCCCATGGGCTTTCACTTTCTTGACCAATCTGCCATGTGGGACTTAGTCAAACGCCTTGCTAAAACCCACTGCACTAGCTTCCTTAACCCTTCCTGTCACTTCCTTAAAGAAACCCGATCAAATTTGTGAAGCAAGATCTTCCTCCAACAAATCCATGTTGATTATCCCTGACTAGTCTTTCTATGTGAAAATTAATCCTATCTCTCAGAATTTATTCTATTAATTTGCCCACCACTGACATAAGACTAGCTAGCCTTTTTAAACAATGGAAACATGTTTGCATTTCTCCAGTCCTCCGTTACCTCCCATGTGTCTAGTGAGGATTGGAAACTCATCCTCCAAGCATTTGCTATCTCCTCCCTGACCTCCTTCAGTATCCTCAGAAACAATCCATCTGGGCATGGCGACTTATCAATTTTTAAGGTTTGCAATCTTTTGAGTACTTCCTCTCTGTTTATGATGATCCCATTCAGTATCTCACAATGTTCTTCTTGGGC
Organism: Scyliorhinus canicula; assembly: GCF_902713615.1. Lineage (NCBI taxonomy): Eukaryota > Metazoa > Chordata > Chondrichthyes > Carcharhiniformes > Scyliorhinidae > Scyliorhinus > Scyliorhinus canicula. Next base: position 86,700,398 of record NC_052148.1, read on the forward strand.
TATTATATCTGTATCATCCGCTTCCTTTGCAAACATGGATGCAAAATATTCATTTAAAACCCTTCCCACTGCCTCTGCATCTACACACAAGTTCCCCTCTTCATCTAAGATAAGTTACACTTTTTCCTTAGCTAACCTTTTACCACTAATATATTGGTAAAACATCTTTGTGTTTGCTTTAAAATTAATTTTAATGGGTTGGATATGTATGGGGTGTGTTGTCTGTGGTTTGTATGTTCAAGTGAGGACATTGATGTTTATGAACTTATTTAACATGAGTGAGCACTGGGGGAAGGAGCAAGAATACAGAGGTTTTGATCAGAACATTTTGTTTCGAAATTGATTGCTTTGCACCTGTTTTCAAGGCATGAAATGAATATCTAAGTGCCTATTGTGCTGTGTAGTGTGCACCCACTTATTTGGAGTAAAGGAATGCACCAATTGCCATATTTATTAAAGACTCTCAGTCAGCATCCAGGATGTGTGCTTAAATCTGGCATTGGGACCCTGTTTTACTTCTGAAATGGGCTAATGCCTGTCCCAGATCACTTTGTCAAATTGGATTGGGAATGATGGGAGCAAGCACAGTACAAACTGCAGTCAAATTCTTCCAATGCTTAGCAGTCAAACAGAGATGTTGGTCTTTTTGGGGTGCAGTTTTAGTAGCCAATTCTAAGGGAGAAATGAAAAATCCTAAGTTGACAACAACAGAACTCTCAACTTGGCCAAATTCAGAGTGCATGATAATCTTTGCTCACTCTCTAGAATGATTGAAAAAAAAAAGTCAGCAAGACTGGTGGGCTGAAAGATCAGGACCAAGATAAAGACTGTCTGCTACAATGGTAAGGGGACATTCTGGAAGAACTGATAAACAAGATCTGAAGATGCTATCTTCCTTTCTTCTCCTCTTCCTCTTCCCTGTCCTTCCTCATCTCCCTGAGTTGACATTCCAGATGCCAGGTGGTCAGGGCTGCTCCTTTAAGAAGATGGATCCCATAAATTTGGAGACCCGCTCTGAAAAATACTCAAGGGCTTACCCCAAGCACTTTTGTGAGTGGAACCATTGTTTCAGGATGCCAATGGTTTGTCTGAAAATGTTCCTGGTGGCAGTATGGCTCTCATTGTAGGCACACTCTACATGCATAGTCCAGTAGCAGAGGGAAGCCATGAGTCAAATTTAGATTTTCACAAAGGAGGCTTATCATGATAACCCAAAGATTTGATTTAGAATTATTGTCGCATGTGCTGAGGTACAGTGAAAAATATTGTTCTGTGTAAAGTCCAAACAGATCGTTCCATACATGAGAAATATGGGACATACAATAAATACACAATTTAAATGCATAGAAACATAAAAGAGAAAGGTTAGAGATAATGTTAGTGTTAGAGTTAAGCTTAAATACGGTTATAAGGGATGTAGAAAGAGGATCCGTGAGAGAGAGCTCGCAGAGAGTCGCCACACTCTGGCGCCATCTTGAATCAGATGGTAGGTATGATTGACTGGCATGGTATGAGTTTGTCATGGCTGCTGCCAGGATAGCCGGCATTCACCAAGATTATGGTCCGTGCATGGTCACACAGCAGTACCACATTCATGGAGTGACTGCCCTTGTAATTCCCCAATATTATGTAAAGTCCGCAGAGCGGGACATGTGGAGTGGATGAGGAGCTACTCAGAGGCAGTGAAAGCCTAATCAAGCCGAACCTTCTGGACAGGGCTATGGGCATCACCTGAGCCTAAAGGAAGCTTTGTGTGATTAAAGTTTCCATTTTTATTTTGAGAATTATTAATTTTTGATGGTGATCTTCATAGTCACTGACAGCACAATACTTACTTTGCTCTGTATCTGTAACGATCTTATCATAGAATCATAGAATTTAGAGTACAGAAGGAGGCCATTCAGCCCATTGAGTCTGCATCAGTCTTTGGAAAGAACACCCTACTTAAGCCCCACACCACCACTGTATCCCCTTTATCCCCGCAACCCAACCTAACCTTTTGGACACTAAGGGCAATTTAGAATGGCCAATCCACCTAACCTGCACATCTTTGGACTGTGGGAGGAAACCGAGGCACCCGGAGGAAACCCACGCACACATAGGGAGAACGTGCAGACTCCACACAAACAGTGACCTAAGCCGGGGATCAAACCTGGGACCCTGGAGCTGCGAAGCAACTGTGTTAATCACTATGCTACCGTGCTGCCCATCTTGTTGTATGTTCAGTGACTACATGCTTGGTGACACGTAATCATCTCCGACATTGCTTCCGCCTGAGTTGGATGTAAAAGAAGGATACATGTGTTCAGCTGGGTTCATTAAGGGAGGATGTTATCTGGATTGTGAGGTCCAACATGTTTGCCAAATCAATGTTAGGGGCTGTTTGATGTCACAGTCCGCCCACATGCAAGCTTCCAGCACACACTTAAAACGTCCATGCGAGCAACTTTACAATCAAGGTGTGCTGTTTAGGCCAAGCTATAAATGGCACATGACAATCTGGTTGACATTTTTGGAGTTTGTGGACCAGCAGTGCTACAGAACTGAATTTTGTGGTCTCAGTGTCTGACTTGATCCTTAACATTTTGCATCCTTAACAAGGGAGAGAGGAATCACCACAAAATTAACTCTCATTAAGAGTACAGCTGGATATTGTAACCTGAAAGGAGAGCTGAATATTTTCACTGACCTGAGGTACAGTTGTAATCATCCTGATTCCACAGTACAAAACGTGGACTGCAGCAGACCACCGCCCATTGTCCCCCTCCCGAATGCCTCCCTTCTCCCTCCAAACTCTCCAAACTTTGAGCCAGCGATATTTATTCCATCCCGATAACTAACAGACTGTCTCTGGGGCTACGAATGATGCACACATCTTGCTGGTGGTATTTTAATGAGGTTGCTGTGGCCAATAGGCCCATGCAATGTATACTGCACTGGGGTCATGCCCCTACTCAGATGCAATTCAATTCCTAGGCCAGAGTCTCCGTAACATTATCCTCCTCAATTAAAATCAGACCACTGAGAGTCACTCCAATCAAAGGAAGGAGATGCTCGGTGAGTAAGCTTGGTGAATGACTGCAGGACTCCATTTAGATCATAAATGCTGCAGCCACACTGCGTCAGTGATGGAGGAGATGAATAATTCACTTTTTGGTTCTCTTTCTGATTATTTTGAGACTTCTTGCTGCAATCATGCAAATCAGTGGAAATAAACCATTACTATTTAGCATAACCTTAATAGGATGGGTGAAATAATTGATCCAAAGGACCTAGCCACATTCCTAAAGATTTCATGTACTCATTATTTGCTAGCTGCAGGAGTGGCTGGATTAGCTGGTCTGGTTTTGGATTAAAGGAAGAGTTATTGTTTCATTTATTCTTCACATTTTAAATATCATTTTCACTGCAAAATTCCTGGTTTATTGTGTCAAAGTCTTATTTCTGATTGTCCATCTGATAAATGGGTCTATTATTTGTAAAGAACTGCTTGTAACTTAATAAAAAAGGAACTTACGCTGAAGTGGCTGGATCTACTGTTTGGGTCGATTGCCATTTCCACACTGTGTCCATGTGCATCTATGTTTGTGTATGATATATACGCGACTGCCACTGCACCAATTGTCCCAAACTAGGATTTGTTAAATAGTACTACTCACAAAGAAATGAATCATGCTGCTGGATCTGCACGGCTGGCATAACCTTGGGCCATATAGTCTTAAAATAATACAGCACAGATGAATTGACTCATTGTGCCTGTGCCACAGCTTTGATAGAGCTATACAATTAGTATCATTCCCTGCTATTTCTCCACAGCCCTGCAAGCCATTCCCTTTCAAGTATTTATCATTTTGAAAGTTGCTATTCAATCTGTATCACCCTTCCAGGAAGTGCACGCCAGTTTATAACAACTCAGGATGCAAAACATATTTCCCCTGGTCGGATTTGGTTCTTTTGCCAATGACCTCAAATCTATGTCCTCTGGTTACTGGCATTTCTGCCACATACAGTAAATAGTTAATCCCTATTTACACCATCAAAGTGGTCCATGATTTTAAACATCTCTCTCAAATCTCTCTTTGCCTTCTGTGCTCTAACAACAACCGCAGTTTCTCTACATCGCCACAATCCTCCCTCATCCAGAAAATCTCTTCTGCACCCTCTCTAAAATCTTGATATCCTTACTGAAATGAAATGGAATGAAAATTGCTTATTGTCACAAGCAGGCTTCAATGTGAAAAGCCCCTAGTCGCCACATTCCGGCGCCTGTTCGGGGAGGCTGGTACGGGAATCAAACCGTGCTGCTGGCCTGCTTTCAAAGCCAGCGATTTAGCCCTGTGCTAAAGTGTGTTGCTCAGTACTCTAGCTGGTGCCTAACCAGTGTTTTGTAAAGATTTACTGTAACCTCCTAGCTTTTGCACTCTATACTTCTACTTATAAAGCCAAAGATCCCATGAACCTTTTTGCCAGCCTTCGCAAATTGTCTTGCCTTATCAAAATGTCTTGTCCATATGCACGCTTGGTGTCTCAGTTCATGGATTCAAATGTATCATTTATTTCATATTGCTACTCCGCATTCTTCGTGCAAAATTGTATCACCACACATCTTCGCATTGAACTTCAGCTGCCATTTTACCAGTCTGTCTATGTCCTCCTGAAGTCTGTTCTATCCTCTTCAATTCATTACATTTCCAACTTCTGTGTCATCTGAAAACTTCGAAACTATATCTAAGCCCAGCTCATTAAAATATCAAAAAGGTTTGTCGCCCGATGCCGAATCCCTGGGGCTGCCAATCTAATCTGAAAGCCAACAGTTCAGCACCATACTCTGCTTTCTACCCTGCAGCTAATTTTGGATCCACACAGTAAGACCATAAGTCCATAAGAAATAAGAACAGGAGTAGACCGTTTGGCCCCTCAAGCCTGCTGTGTCATTCAATAGGATCATGGCTGATCCAATGACATTCCTCACATCCATTTCCCTGCCCTTTCCCAGTCGCCCTTGATTCCCTTACTGATCAAGAATCTATCTCAGCCTTAAATATGCACCAATACTATGTTCCCACAGCTCTCTGTGGCAAGGAGTTCCAAAGACTCACAACCCTCTGAGAGAAGAAATTCCTCTTTATCTCAGTCTTAAATTGGCACCCCTTTATTCTGAGATTATGCCCTCTGTCCCTTTAATCGCATGGGCTCCAGTTTTGCTAACACGGCAAATATGTGGCACATTATCAATTGCCTTCTGAAAGCCCATATGCACATGAAACAAGTTGCTGTACATAAGTTGACCTTTGAAGCCTCTATAAATCCCTTTAATAAATGGGGATCGACTTATACTCAAAGTAAAAAGTGAACTGTCAGTATGGGTGTGGGTGGTTGTCATTTTAAAATGTGATCGGCATCCAACTCACAGGGTTAGTCTGTCATATGCGCGGGCATATTTTCGCAACACAGGGCTATGGGGAGAAAGCAGGAAAATGGGGATGAGAAACATGTCAACCATGATTGAATGGCGCAGTAGACTTGATGGGCCAAATGGTCTAATTCTGCTTCTATGATTTATGGTCTCAGCACAGTTCGTGTCATCTGCTTTATTCCTTGAGTGCAGTACTGCTAAGTAAAACATGCATGTGTGAACGAAACATTAAGGTTGACTATTAATGTGAACATAGCATGGCATGGCTATGTTGGGGGTAGTGGGGGTGTCAATTTATATGTCAAGTATATGCAAAAAGATTACTTTTTTGGGGCAAGAAAAATGGGGTCATCTTACGCTTCGTGATTTGCAACAGTTCCAAAAGAAAATCCTTTCTCTTTGTCTCTTTTTTGAAATTTTAAGCATGTAGTGCTCTCATCACCTTTTCAGTTTCTTCCACTTCTTTTCCACATCTAGATTATCCCACTTTCTTTGACAAAGTGTTCAATTATTCATTAACAGAGAGAGTATTTAGTTATCCTCTTGTGTTACAGATTCTCATTAACAATCTTCATTAAATTCTGTGCAATAGCATTTGTAAGTGTTAGTATCATTTCAGCAATAGGCATAATAAATCCAATTAAATCGAGTACCCTCTTCTCATTCACCATATTTATTTTTCCTGCCCTCCTCAATTTTACCCATTCAACAATAATTGTAATTGCAATCGCAACACGAAGGATAAGTGAGGTTCCATTGTGAGAGATCAGCAATCAACTGTCTCTCAAAGGGGGAAGGCAGGAAAATGGAGTTAAGTATATGATCATATCAGCCGTGATCTTATTGAATGGTGGAGCAGGCTCGAGGTGTCAAATGGTCTACTCCTTCTATTTCTATTGTTCAAATGATTCCAAGATTTATCAGCCACTACTCTACTTCCTACCATTGGCCTTGAATTTTCCCAATTTACAGCTTAAGCATCTGCACTGTTATACCTTGAAACAGTGTTCAAATTTATCTTTTCTATATTGTGTTTTTTCTATGAGCTTCTCTCTCTAATTTTCCTTTCATTACTGTCTGGAGAAGTGCCTTTGTTCATGTTTCTGCAGGCTCTCCATAGTTATGTGACTCCTTATATATTTCTTGGAGTATAAAAGCTCGAGAGCCAAAGCCACTTCATCCACCACTTGAAACAATTACTACAATTTTGATTTGTTCGCCTCAGTCTTCTCTGAACCACCTCTAGTGCCCTTTGTAGCCAAAACTAGACTCTACCCAAAGTAGGTCCACAGGAGTATTGAGATAGTTTTTACGTGGGGTTTCTCCCTCTTGGTTACAGCTCAGCTGAACACATACGTACGTGAGAGAGTGATCTGGATAAATGCCAAAATCACTCTGCCTACACTTGTATAGACACATCAATTATGCAGTTTTCCAAAAATCAATAGCCCACCCCAGTTGGACTTGATCCAATCCTTGGAGCTGTCAATTTTATATTGACCAGTGAAATTTACTTTAAGCAACCTGATGACTGTGATCAGCTCATGATTTAACCCCATCCTGCCACTGTTGTTTATTAGGACACTGTATCCATTGTGAAGTTGTTTTTCATCCATTCACATCTTACTTATCGCAGCCAGTTGCTGCCAAACTCATTGTTCATCTAGGGGCAGGATGCCAAAGTTGAGTCCTCTTTACACCATGGATTTTTTAAGACAAGATTATTGGGGGCATTGAGAAGAATTGTTTAGTGAGCTGACTGTGTTATTGTTGACCACACTATTTCTGTCTAATCCTATTTGCCTTAAAAACATGGGTAAGTGAGCTAGCTTAAACCCCATCATGCATTGTGGCCACAGCTTGTAGCAAGAGTTTAAATGCTTATCACTGCTATGTCCTAAAAATTCATGTTTAATGCTTAATAATGATTACTGGGTATACTTTCTATGATTAATATCAATCCTTAATAAACTAATTTATGTAGAACTACTCTAGCTTACACTAGCTCTCCGGTTTTAAGGGGTCTCATTTCAGGACACCACCCTTAAATGTCTGACCAGAGAACTATACATTAATTGAACCTGTTAGGAAAACAAAGGTCATTTTAAGGGATTTACATTTGCATTGTTACACATTAGAAATAAGGTATAGTTATAAGTGTGTTTAATTTAATGTTTCTGTGTCAGGAAGGGTAAAATGTACAGTTTGATTCATGCTGGACCAAGATGTTTGTTTGTATGGGTGTTGGTTCAGTTCCAACTGTGTTTCTATTGTGCTTAGAGAGATTTACAGCATGAAGAGTAAATAGGCTGGTAGAAGCAGCAGTGTTTTTTTTTTAGCAACTGGGGGCCTTTAAAGGCAGGAAAATATTGTGGAGCAGATCATTACCTCTCTGAGGCTCCTCCTAAACTCTTGTTGCTACCAGGCTCGGCCTTGCATTGTTAGCTTTGTCTGACAAATCAGGTTTTTGAGGTAGGAAAGAGGTCACCAGGCATTTAAGTTACTGATATGGGCTCTGAAGATGTCCGAGGTTTGCTCATACTATTTGGCTGTTTAATCACATACGCAGTCAGCTAGTGATGCCTGTGTGTCTTTGCCCTGAGTGTGGAATTTTACTTAACCTTTCTAATACAACTATATAGTTTTCAAACCCCTTTCCTAAGCTACATGGATTCCCCAGTTCCTTTTTGATGTAACAATTTAATCCCTGGAAAGATCTATTCACAAACTATACTCGTTGTCTGTCCTAATAAAATGTTGTAATAAGCCATTTTCGTTATTTCCCTCTAACAAAGGCTTTTACTTTTTAGTTTTAGCTAGATATAATGCAGTTTAAGAAGGACACCAGGGAGTGAACATTTTTCAACTCTGCCCTCAGCTGAACAGGACAAGGGAATTGAAAAGAAGCATCGTGTCAAAAAAATCAAATGCAGTTCAAATAACCAGCGAATATCTTAAGAAGACTGAAGCTAAGAGAGCAGAGACCAAAGTATTGTTCAGAGGAGAATTCAAGGGGAAACAGGCAAAGCATTGTGAAAGAAAGAGGCAGCTGTAATAACCGGAACTAAAGCAGGAAAGAAAACTTCAGAGGTAAATCAGAAGTTCAATGCCAATTTAATTGAGTCTGGGAATTGTGAGTGAAAGTATTGTGAACACTTTGTACAGCAGCCGAGACAAAGAAACCCTGAAGGGCAGTTATAAAACTTGGACACTGGATTTAGTGTTAAAAGGAGCTTTGTTTTAAAGAGTCATTTGGAAAACTTGGTCTGGATTTTGGAATGCAAACCGTTGATGGAAAGCATTGTTGTGCAAGAAGATTTTAAAGTGTGCTTTTTTTGGAATGTAGTTTGGAAACTCAAATGTGACAATTCTCTGGTGGCTTTTTGAGGAGAAATCCATAGACATTCTCTGGGTTCAGAGTGGAGAGTGTATTTGACCAAAGCCTACCTGTGCACTTAAAGGGGCTTTCTATGGTTATGTCTGTCGTAACTGCAAGTTATTGTAGTTTAAGATGTACTTTATTATCCATGTTAATCTTAAAATCGGCATGTCTGTTCAGATAAGGGGAGTAAAGGAGTATTGCAGCATACTCCAACCTTTCATGTTTAATAAAGGTATTTTTCTTCTTGTTGAAATTAATTAGTGGTCCTGTGACCCAGGGTTCCAATCTGGGATCTTCCCGTCCAGCTACCAACTGGGATCATAATAGATTTAATTTTTTGGCTAGAATTTTCTTGGCTCAATTAAATTCCACACTTCCAGTAGGCTTCAATGAAGTTACTGTGAAAAGCCCCTAGTCGCCACATTCCAGCGCCTGTTCGGGATCTTTGCCCATTGGTGGTTCATCAATTTACCAGTTTTTTTTCTTTTGTCATGATGAGCAATAAAACTTACCGACAAAATAATTAACAAGCAATTAATATAAAGAGAGGGCAGCACGGTGGCCTAGTGGTTAGCACAACCGCCTCACGGCGCTGAGGTCCCAGGTTCGATCCCGGCTCTGGGTCACTGTCCGTGTGGAGTTTGCACATTCTCCCCGTGTCTGCGTGGGTTTCGCCCCCACAACCCAAAAATGTGCAGAGTAGGTGGATTGGCCACGCTAAATTGCCCCTTAATTGGAAAAAATAATTGGGTAATCTAAATTTATAAAAAAAAAAAAAAAATTAATATAAAGAGCAAGGAGTAAGCTTCGCTGACAGTAAAGAGATCTGCACATTCTCGCATTCAGAGTATCATCTTGCATCTTTGACTTTGTCTATATATATGTTTCTGGAACCTACCTCTTCATTAACCTGAGGAAGGAGCTGTGCTCTGAAAGCTAGTGATTTGAAATAAACCTGTTGGACTTTAACCTGGTGTTTCAACGCTTCTGCCTCGACCACGCTTTCAGGCAGTGAGATCACGATTCTCACCACACTCTGGCGAGAAAGAGCTTTCCTCAAATTCCCTCGAAATCTCCTGTCCATTACCTTAAATCTATGCCCCGGTTATTAATCCTACAAAACTTTCTTCCTATCTACCCTATCTATGTCCTTCATAATTTTGTGCACCTCAATCAGGTCCCTTCAACTTTCTCTGCTCTAAGGAGAACAACCCCAGCCCAACCAGGCAATCTCCTGGTGAGTCTCTTCTGCACCCTCTCCAGCACAATCACACCCTTCCTATGGTGTGGAAACCAGAACTGCACACAGTGCTTTACCTGCGGCCCATTGAGCATTTTATACAGCTCCATCATAACCTCCCTGGTCTTATATTCTCTGCCTCGGCTAAAAAGAGCAAGTATCCAATATACCTTCTTACTTACCTTACCTACAAATTCTGCTGCCTACAGGGGTTTATGGACATGTATCCATAGGGTCCTCTGTACCTCCGACCATCCTACCATTCATTGTGTTTTAAATGGATGGAAAAAATTTGGCAAATTGTCACGTTAGAGTACGTTTAAGAAATGGGTGTGTATATAAATATCTGTAGTGAGAGTACCTTTAGGAAATGGGTTTTTACTATTGCAGTGATGTCAGAGAGTTGGTGGAGATGGGCTGTCTGTCAGCTTTTACTTTTGTTTTAGGCTGTTTGCTGCAGGGTGTGTTTTAGTTTTGTTTTCAGTGTTGGAGCTGAAGCCAGACAGAGCAGGTGTACTGTTGATCTCTCTGCCATGAAAAGACTCTCTCTTGATCATTTGGTGAATCCAGAATTATAAATGTTCTCAGCAGTGAATGTAAACCTAATTGCTTCTGTTAAAAGGTGTTTCTTTTGTCTTCTGGATGTTGTTTGGGAAGTTATTAAGGATTACTTAGTGTTGTATTCTTTGGGGGTTGTATTTGAATTGATGGTTGAAAAGATGTTCACTGTATGTTTTAAAAAGGTTAACTTGAGTTCATAGAATAAACATTGTTTTGCTTTAAAAAATACTTTTCGATTTCTGCTGTACCATACCTGTAGAGTGGGCCATGTGCTCCCCATACCACAATCTACTAAAGGTTGTGGGTCAGGTGAACTCCATGATACACTTTGGGGTTCCCTAAACCCTGGCCGATAACAAAATAAAGTATACTGTGGGAAAATGTGAAATTGTCTATTTTGGGAGGAAGAATAAAAAAGAACCATGGCCGGGATTCTCTGACCCTCCGCACCGCAATCGCACCCGGGGCCCACCGCTCGGCGGTCGCGCATGATCTGGGAGGGTCCCTACTTCTTCGGCGCCGGCCCGCTGTGTGGGTCCGCCATGTCGCCGGTGCCACAGGCGGCTGCTGTGCGCATACGCAGACCCGCGGCCTAGAAGTGCAGGGCCTCTTATCAGCAGCTAGAGCTGCGTGGAGCACTCCGGGGCCCTCCAATGCCCCTTAAAAATGGATAGTCACCCCAGACTTTCTAGAAAAAAGTCTGGAGTGATTTGCGCCCATTTTCCTTCAGGCGTGGGGACATAGCCCCATTACTGGAGAATCCCGCCCCATATTATCTAATTGGTGAGAGATTGCAGAGCTTCTGAGGTGTTCAAGTATATGAATCACAAAAGGCTAGTATGCTGGTCGAGCAAGTGATTTGAAAATTATAAACCAAATAGAATATTATTTATTGCTAGGGCATTTGAATTCAAAAATAGCGAGGTCATGCTTCAGTTGTACAGGACACTTGTGAGGTCACATTTGGAGTACTGTGCACAGTTTTGGCCTCCTTATTTAAGAAAATATGTAAGTGCATTAGTAGCAGTTCAGAGAAGGTTTACTAGATGTGGTGAATTATAAACCTCAGTAATTCACACTGTATTGTACCACATGTATTGAGCCTGTACTCTGTACCGGATTGTGTGTAATCGCGCGGCCCTGCCCATAGGGGGAGATGAGGAGTTTGTACTGGGCTCCACCCTTGGCTCCGCCCATGGCTCCTCCCGTGGCTCCACACATGGCTCCGCCCATGGCTCCTCCCCCAGCCGGAAGTATAAAGATCAGTGCTGTGAGCCTGCTGCCAGTTCATCTCGAGTTCATCTCATCACAGGCAGGCTCTGTTGTAAGACGATTAAAACCACTGTTCACTTCTAACCACGTGTCGCGTGAATTGATGGTCTCATCACTATAATAATACCAGGAATGGGCACGCTGTCTTGTGAGGAAAGGCTAGACAGCGAGGTTTGTATCTCCTGCAGTTTAGAATAGTAAAAGACAACTTGATTGGAACATATAAGATCCTGAGGGATCTTGACAAGGTAAATGTGGAGAGGATATTTCTTGTTGTGGGAGAGTCTAGAACTAGGAGTCACTGATTAAAAATATATGATCATTGATTTAGGACAGAGATGAGGAGGATGTTTTTCTCTGAGAAGGTAGTGAGTCTTTGAAACTCTTCCTCAAAAGGCAGTGGAAGATGAGTCTTTAAATATTTTTAAGGCCGAAATAGATAGATTCTTAGTAAGCAAGTGGGTGAAAAGTTATTGGGGGCAGTTGGGAATGTGGGTTGAGGTTACAATCAGATCAGCCATGATCTTAATGAATGGAGGAGCAGGCTTGAGGGACAGAGTCGCTTACTCCTGCTCCTAATTCATATGTTTGCATGTTTGTGTTTACTCACAGCCCTCATGCCTGGCAGCAACTCTCAACCAGACAACACACAGGAATCTTTTCCATAAGATCTGTCGAAGCTTTGAAATGCAGTGCTTCTGAGTTCTCTGTCTTCTCAGATGGGAAACGTCCACTCATTTCCTACACCTAACATTCAAAATTTAATATGTGAGCATTTCAGTTTCAAACCTTTAGCAGAACTCTGCAGAGGACAATAGTGGATGCTTCAATAATCCACATCCCAACTGCGTGTTGCACTTTCAACGGTTTGTTTTATATGTTCTTTGTTTTTTGCATGCTATTAGATAAAAATGAAATTAATTGAACTTTTAAAAACTTTTACTTGCCTCTGTTTACCGCAGAAGGCTGCAGAGGCCAAAACATTGAGTGTCTTTTAGACAGAGTTAGATAGGTTCTTGATTAATAAGGGGATTAGGGGTTATGTGGAGATGGCAGGAGAATGGGGATCAGAAAATATCAGCCATGATTGAATGGCGGAGCAGAATTGATGGGCCGAGTTGTCTAATTCTGCTCCTATTTCTTATGATCTTATGGTCTTATGGTCTCTCTTGCTTCTCAATTTATGAGAACCTCACAGCCATTTGTGAGATTCACGCATCCTATTGTTCAGCTAACAGCCAGTTGGGTTTGCAGGTAACTTGTCTGCATGTGTCAGTGGGGACTACAGAGACATCTAAGTTCCATGGGTGATAGATTAATGTGAAATGGGTTCCATTGACCTTTAATTTTATTGTGATGGCTCCATGTCCAAACATAAAGAAATCGAATGTCTCAAACTCTCAAAGTTTGAAAGGCTACAACTCAAGATGGGTAGCAGCTCAACCCACCAACTTTTTGGAAAGAAGGACTTTGGACTCGTCACAGATGACATGGTAAAGACAGCCATACCTTTTACCCATTCTTTCTAAATAATAACAGCAGAAGCTATTCTGGTCAGAAACACCATGAAAAGGCATTGAGCCAACTGCAACACAACCACGCAGGAAAGGTAAAACAGTCATACTTTGAAAGTGGAAGAGGAATTATCGGAGGCAACCGATTGGCGGGCGGGCTCATTCCGGGGGGAGGCTCAGTTCTTCCGCGCCGGGCCCCTGTAGGGTTCCACCATATTGCCCGGGGCCAACGCGGAGGCGGCCTTGGCGCACATGAGCGGACCCACCCCTACTGTGGCGGGCCGGCTTTCAGCGCCGGAGCAGCGCACAGCACTCCAGCGCCATTCTAGCCCCCGAGGAAGGGCCGAATGCCTGGGCCTGGAGGCCTGTTGATGCCGCCGTCGCTCGCGCCAGTTTTGACGCCGCCGTCAACACTTGGCCGGGATTTCAAAGAATCCCGGCCCATAATTTTAAGCACTTCAATCATCGAAAACAATATTGCACTTATATTGTGACAAGTAGTAAAATACTTTTAGTAAATGGGGGTGAATTCTTGGTTTTCTTCATAATTTACACACTAAATATTACTTGCAGAAAATGTATATATCAAAGCTCCTTATCCCTGCAATTTCATCAGTTGAATTTTAATCACATTGGAAAGTGACATTTTACTTTTATCAGAAGACATTTCAATCCGTTACAGAAGAAGCTGAGAAAATTGCAATCTAGCATAAAAATAATGATGTGCTCAGGGAGAACTCTCATCTGTTAACAACATAATACCAGCTTACCCCTTACTGTAGTAATAATATCAATAAAAATGTACAAGCTAGGATATTTTGTAATATCCGTGATGGAACAAAACAGGCAAAGGGACTGAATGTACGCCAGGCATGTTACCTTGATGGATACTGGTTATATAGTTACAACTAGAGGCAGCACGGTAGCATAGTGGTTAGCATCAATGCTTCACAGCTCCAGGGTCCCAGGTTCGGTTCCCGGCTGGGTCACTGTCTGTGAGAAGTCTGCACGTCCTCCCCGTGTGTGCGTAGGTTTCCTCCGGGTGCTCCGGTTTCCTCCCACAGTCCAAAGATGTGCGGGTTAGGTGGATTGGCCATGCTAAATTGCCCGTAGTGTCCTAAAAAGTAAGGTTAAGGGGGAGTTGTTGGGTTACGGATATAGGGTGGATACGTGAGTTTGAGTCGGGTGATCATTGCTCGGCACAACATCGAGGGCCGAAGGGCCTGTTCTGTGCTGTACTGTTCTATGTTCTATGTTCTAACTGCAAGTACACAACTCATTTAGAGTCCATTGACTAGATTTACAAAACATAAAAGAGTATATACAGAAAATAAAATGTGACTGAAAAGGGACAATAAGCCTAACCAAGCTGAAGCTTTATGCATCAAGGTCATTAGGGGCTAGAAATTCGTCCATGCATTGCATTAGTCCCATAGGCAAAGTCAAAGTGGGTACACAACCTTGCCTGTGGGCAAATGCAATGCATGAAACATTTTCTAGTTCAAGCTGACTTAATGTCTTAAATATAATGGGATTGATTTAGCCAGAGTTCTTCTTAGATATAACTGTTTTCAACAGAAGTTGAAATATGTACCATGTGCCTTGGATGGCAATTCTTGTAGGGTGATGTGCTGTTTCAACTGAACCGCTATTCCTCCTGCAACACATACAGGCAGAATACTTTGTAAAACTCCAAATCTTACATTTCAATCCATCACTTGCTATGTTAAGAGCAAAACCAGAAAGTAACCTGAAACACTTTGTGAATACAAGATTGAGCTGGTATAAAAATACTTAAAAACACTAAAAGCCTACATCTGTAACAGTCATTCACAGGACAACTGACTATTTCATATCTTTTGAAGATGCTATTCTTATTGCTACAAATGCCTGTCACATAATGAATATTCTGAGCTGTCAGCAAAATGAAGGGTCATCTCAAAACAGAACATCTACTTCCATGTAGAAGTAAAGTATTCATTAATCATAGAAGCTCCAATCCCTCTCTTATCAAAAATAGTGAGTTGCTACAATCAAATACAACTGAAAACCTTACAAAATGTCCGTCAAAAACTATATCAAGTTATAACCTCAAAATAATACGATACAACTTTAAATTCTTTGGATCTTCTGTAGCGTGGACATTGCTGAATTTGGAATAAAACTTTGCAAAGGATGGGGATGAAGGAGGGACTAATCGTGATGAGATTTAGAAAGAGGTTTGTGCCCAGTATTCAGAGATGGTACAGTAATCATGTTTTTTAAATTGGATTTTGGAAAATGCATTGGATTTCCTTCCCAACTGCAGATTGATCAATCAAGTTGTTCCTTTTCATGCCACAGTTATATACCACACAGATAATGCAGGACAGATATAGAGGAAGAAATTTGCATGGAATTTAGAGGGAGGCACAAAAATTGGAGACAAAGTAGTGAACCATTGGACCATGGAAAAGCTAGGGTACATAAAGAGACCACTTTACCCACTGTAAATCTGTGCTGGTCAAAAAAAGAAACAATAATACAGTGCCTGCCCATTTTAATCCCACCTTGAGCACCAGGTCTATAGCCTTGCAGGTTACAGCACTTTAGTTGCAGATGCAGGCACCTTTTTTAATGAGATGAGGGTTTCTGCCTCTGTCACTGAACCAGGCAGTGAATTTCAAACATCCACCAACCTTTGGGTGAAGAAGTCTTTCCTCATGTTCCCTCTAGTCCTTCTACAATCACCTTAAATCTGTGCCCCCTGGTAATTAACCTCTCTGCTTGGGGAAATAGGGCATCCCTATCTATTGTATCTGGAACCCCCAAAATTTTGTTCACCTCAATCAGGTCACCCCTCAGCCTCCTCGATTCCAAGGAAAACAAACCACGCCTGTCCAATCTTTCCTCGTAGCTGCAGTTTCCAAGCCCTGGTAATA
The DNA here is from genome assembly GCF_902713615.1 of Scyliorhinus canicula. Classification (NCBI taxonomy): domain Eukaryota; kingdom Metazoa; phylum Chordata; class Chondrichthyes; order Carcharhiniformes; family Scyliorhinidae; genus Scyliorhinus; species Scyliorhinus canicula. The sequence continues at coordinate 86,716,704 of NC_052148.1, forward strand.
TTCTTGTAAATCTCCTCTGCACTCTCTCCAGAGCAATTATGTCCTTCCTGTAATGTGGTGACCAGAACTGTACTCAAAACTCTGACTGTGGTCTAACCAGCCCTTTATATGTTCTATCATTGCATCTCTGCTTTTGTATTCAATACCTGGTCCAATAAAGGAGAGGATTCCATATGCTTTCTTTGCCACCTTATTCACCTGTCCCATGCCGTGATCATCCCTGGCTCCAACATAAATTCTAAGTGTGGGTGGATTGCAATTTGGATTGCGCCAATCCACTACTCCATCTGAAGGAAATCGGGGATTGGGTCTAGGTAGGGTGGTCGTTCGGAGGGTTGGTGCAGACTCAATGGACCGAATGGCCTCCTTCTGCACTGTGATCTATGATTCTGTGAAAAGTAAAGAAATTACGGTGAACCTTTGTAAAACACTGGTTCAGCATCAACTTGAATATTGTATAGATTCAGGGCATTACACTTAAGGAAGTGAAGACATTTGAGAGAGCATGGAAAAAGTTTACGAGAATGATTCCAAGGATGAACACATTGAGTTATGAGGATAGCATCTGACATGCACTGTCTCAGAGTGTGATGGAGGCCCAGTCAACCATGGTTTTCAAAAGGGAATTGGATAGTTTATCCGAAGAGAAAAAGTTTGCAGGACTGGGGCAGCATGGTGGTGCAGTGGTTAACACTGCTGCATCACGCCATTGAGGCCCCAGGGTCGATCCCGGCTCTGGGTCATTGTCCGTGTGGAGTTTGCACATTCTCCCTGTGTTTGCGTGGGTTTTGCCCCCACAACCCAAAGATGTGCAGAGTAGATGAATTGAACACTCTAAATTGCCCCTTAATTGTATCTTAGGAAAGATGTACTGGCCTTGGAAAGAGTCCAGAGGAGGTTCACCAGAATGATCCCTGTTTCGCTGGCCGGTCAATGGGGTTTGCCATTATGGGGCAGCCCCACGCCGTCGAGAAACCCCTGGGCTGCCGGCAAAACGGAGCATCCCAATGGCGGAGAATCCAGACCAATGTTTCTGTGCCTGGAAGGGTAAAACCTGCAGTTAGATTAATGCTGGACAAAGGTGTTTGTATTTGTTGGGGCTGGTTCAGTTCCAACTGTGTTCCTATTGTGTTTAGAGAGAGCTATGGCATAAAGAATAAATAAACCAACAGTGGTTGCTTAGAATTGCAGAGAATCCCGCCCCTGAAGTTAAGATAACAGAGATCAAGATATTGTTCATACTAATTCAATGAAGAGTAAGCAAAGTATTTTAAGAAACAAATAGAACATAGAACATAGAACAGTACAGCACAGAACAGGCCCTTCGGCCCTCGATGTTGTGCCGAGCCATGATCACCCTACTCAAACCCACGTATCCACCCTATACCCGTAACCCAACAACCCCCCCTTAACCTTACTTTTTAGGACACTACGGGCAATTTAGCATGGCCAATCCACCTAACCCGCACATCTTTGGACTGTGGGAGGAAACCGGAGCACCCGGAGGAAACCCACGCACACAGGGGGAGGACGTGCAGACTCCACACAGACAGTGACCCAGCCGGGAATCGAACCTGGGACCCTGGAGCTGTGAAGCATTGATGCTAACCACCATGCTACCCTGCTGCCCCTAAATGCAGTAATAGATTTGAATTGGGACAGCAGATTTTAGAGATAAATGAAATGATTGATGTCATTGTAATAGTCTGGGATGGTGAAAAAGCAATTGTGAGCCATTTGCACATCAGTCAAAGCAAAGAAATCCAAACGTGGTAAAATCCTGGACTGGATTTGTTGTTAAAAATGGAGTGGAAGCTTTGTTTAAAAGTATCATTTGGAAAAACTGGTCAGGATTTCAGAAGGTAAACTGCTAATGGAAAGCATTATTGTGAACAAAGATTTTAAAGGGTGCTTTTTTTTGAGTGGAGTTTGGAAAATCTCTGAGGGGAATCTAATGAGAAATTCACAGTCACTCACTTGGTTTCAGAATGGAGTGCTAGTATTTGACTACAGTCATCTTGTGTGCTTAGTGGTTAGTACAGTTGCTTCACAGCTCCAGGGTCCCAGGTTCGAATCCCAGCTTGGGTTACTGTCTGTGCGGAGTCTGCATGTTCTCCCCATGTCTGCGTGGATTTCCTCCGGGTGCTCCGGTTTCCTCTCACAGTCCAAAGATGTGCAGGTTAGGATGATTGGCCATGCTAAATTGCGCTCAGCGTCCAAAAAAGGTGGGCTGGGTTTGCTGGGTTACGGGGAGAGGGTGGAGGTTTGGGCTTCGGTAGGGTGCTCTTTCCAAGGGCCTGTGCAGACTCGATGGGACGAATGACCTCCTTCTGCACTGTAAATTCCATGATTAAAAGGGCCTCCTTATGTTAATGAGACCATTGTAGCTTAAGATGTATTTTGCAATGCTTATTTATCTTTAAATCTGTGTGTATTTGTTCAGGCAATGGAGGACAAATGGAATATTGTAAAACAATCCAACGTTTCATGTATGCTCAATGTTATTTTTGTTATTAAAACTGTGACTCTGTTCCTCCGCGTTTTATGCACCACAGTTCCATTCTGGACCTTCCCATCCACTGGGATCATAATCAGTTAAATGCTATTTTATCTGTGTTACCTCAAGAACCTAACCAAGCAGACAACATACTTTTGAACAATTCCTATTGATTTAATTTTGTATGCAGAACATGGGCAGAATTTTAGCACTTGATTTCAGTGCGTACTCAGGTGGGAAAAACGGTGTATAGACTGGACTCCACTGCTGGCTTTCCCGCCGTATGTTTAGACACTTAGTCAAAAACAATCTTGAATGAGTCGACCTGCCAGTAACCGCAGCTTTCAAGAGATCAGGGCGCCATTTTTAAAGAGCATCCCAATCAAAATAAATAAAAGTAAATTGTAGGATCCCCCTATGGACATAGAGACCCTCACCTAACAGACAGAGGAATCACTCTTTTATTTTATTTTTTATTTCCCTCTTGAATGCCTGGACCGCCTGCTCAGCCAACCCATTCGGGGCTGGATAATGCAGGGCGGTCCGCACATGACAAATGCTGGTGATGGTCATGAAAATTCCAATCTCCGCACTGGTAAAGGCTACCCCATTGTCTGAGACCAGCACCCGGAATGCCATGGGTGCTGAAAATATGCCGCAAACGTTCCATAGGTGCCCTAGCGGTGGTTACCTGCATCTTGTGGACTTTAAACCACTTAGAGTGGGCGTCCACAATGCTTAGAAACATTGCCCCCTGAAAGGGGCCAGAAAATGTGGAGCCAAGACCACGATTGGCCTGTCCATTCCCACGGGTGCGTGGTGCTGCTGATGGAGCCTTCTGATTTTCTTGGCATGGTCTGCAATGCTGAACCAACTTCTCGATGTCCATATTGATTTCGGGCCACCAGACGTAGCTGCGGGCCACCACCTTCACCTTGGACACCTGGCGTGCCCGTTGTGGTGGTCTTGCAAAATGGGGGCACGCCTGCACTCCGGGATGACGTCGTCCTCAACGCTAAGCTCCAGGATCTTTGAGAAATAAGCCCCAAGGTCTTCAAGCAAAGCCTGGTGCTGGGCCTCTTACTGAACGATGTGACGTACGGGGCAACTGCTGATCTGTCTGTCCAACTCCGTATGTGAGCCACCATGACTAGCAGGGTGTCTATAAAATGGAGGGCAGCAACGATTTCCTCGGTCACCACCGGTGCCGGTTGTTTTGTGGAGAGGGGGAGGCAACCTAATGCATCAGCATAGGGAATCTTTGTACCCAGACGGTGCTCCAAAATATATTTGTATGCTGACAGCAGTTAGGCCAATAAGGGAGGCGGTCATGCTGGGAAGGATGGGGTCCTCACAGGGCTGTCTGGGGCCTAGTTTAAAGCATTCAACCTGCTGCCTGTGGCTGCTGTCTCGGTTTCCTTATTCTGGATGTCTCGGTGACCCTGCGGCGCTCCGAGGCAGCGACCTCCATAGCTGCAGCTTGCACCCCACTGCTGGGGGTATCATTCTTCGGGCCTTGGAAAACCTGGTCAGTGCTCCGTAATGCATCCCAGATTCAGGCCATCATCCCCTGGAGTTCTTGTACCCCCAGCTCAGTGCTCTCGTAGGATACGGCAATTTCGACCGCCTACTGTTAAGTAAGATAAGTCTGTGTCCAGTTTACGCTGTGTAGCTGCATTGCAGATGCCGCAGATGAACCGGTCTCGCAGGGAGTCATGCAAAGTAGACCCAAATTCATAAGTTTTGGTGAGCCTATGTAATCGCGCCAAAAATATACTCCCTGTACACACACAACTGCATGGCAAAATTTGGTTCCAACTCCATCTACAAGTTTGCTGACGATACGACCATAGTGGCCCGGATCTCTGATAATGACGAGTCAGAATACAGGGAGGAGATAGAGAAACTAGTGGAGTGGTGCAGCAACGACAATCTATCCCTCAATGCCAGCAAAACTAAAGAGCTGGTCATTGACTTCAGAAAGCAAAGTACCATAGACACCTCTGTCAGCATCTACGGGGCTAAGGTGGAGATGGTTATCAGTTTCAAATTCTGAGGGGTACAGAAATCTGTCCTGGTCCACCCATGTCGACGCCACCACCAAGAAAGCACAACAGTGCCTATACTTCCTCAGGAAACAGGAAATTTAGCATGTCCACATTTACTCTGACCAAGTCTTACAGATACATTGTAGCGAGCATCCTATCTGGCTGCATCACAGCCTGGTATGGCAACTGCTCGGCCCAAGACCGCAAGAAACTTCAGAGAGTCGTAAACACAGCTCAGTCCATCACACAAACCTGCCTCCCATCCATTGACTCCATCTACACCTCCTGCTGCCTGGGGAAAGCGGACAGCATAATCAAAGACCCCTCCCACCCGGCTTATCACTCTTCCAACTTCTTTCATCGGGCAGGAGATACAAAAGTCCGAGAACACGCACAAACAGACTCAAAAACGGCTTCTTCCCCCTGTTACCAGACTCTTAAATGACACTCTTATGGACTGACCTGATTAACACTACACCCCTGTATGCTTCACCCGATGCCGGTGTTATGTAGTTGCATTTTAGTTACATTGTGTACCTTGTGTTGCCCTATTATGTATTTTCTTTTATTTCCTTTATTTTCATGTACTTAATGATCTGATGAGCTGCTTGCAGAAAAATACTTTTCAGTGTACCTCGGTACATAAACAGAAATCCAAATTCAACACGGGAATGCACAGTTGGATTACAACATGAATACAGGTTACAGGTTTATTTCTCATACAGCAATCTCTCCACTCTCCACTCCCCGAAGGGTTTCCCTCGATGACCTGCACCCATGTCTGAGAGGCTCCCCTTGTTAAGTGGGAAGCCCCTCCTCGTTTCCCAGGAAAATTTGCATTTCGAGGTGGTGACAGGGAACCGGATGGTGTGTACCCAGTGACCTCGTAGGGAGTCATAACAGTGTAGTCTGTCCCTTCTCGAGGTGATGATTTACTTGTTCCCTTTTTCAATCAATGTGCTTATTCAAATGTCTTGAAAATGATTAATTCTCGAAATTTCATCAGAGACTCTTCCTGCCCTGGCACTCTAACTTTGGCAGTGTTTTAGTGAAAACCCTCTTTATGCATTTCAAGTAAGCCAACAAAGTAGAATCCCAAAAGAAATTCCATATTAAAAAAAAGGAAATAATTGCTTCAGAAGCAGTTCAGAGAAGGTTCACTAGATTAATTCCTGAGATGAAAAGGTTGTCTTATTAAGAAAGATTGATCAGGTTAGGCCATACCTATTGAAGTTTAGAAGAATGAATTACCATAGAATCCCTACAGTGAAGAAGGACATCATTTGGCCCATCGAGTCTGCATCTTTCGAAAGCGCACTCTACCCAGGTCCACTCCCCCACCCACCCGACCTGTCCTCGTAGCCTAAACTGCGCAGCCCTGGACACCAAGGAGTAATTTAACATGGCCAATCCACCTAACCCGCACACCCAGAGGAAACCCACACAGACACGGGGAGAAAGTGCAGACTTCACACAGGCTGTCACCCAAGGCCGGAATTGAACACGGGTCCCTGGCACTGAGGCAGCAGTGCTAACCACTGTGCCAGTGATTTTATTGAAACATATAAGATCCTCGGGGGATTTAATAGAGCGGATACCTGGAGGATTTTTCTATTTGTAGAGCAGACTAAAATTGGGGATATCATTTTCTCCCATTTAAGATAGAGATGAGAAGAAATGTTTCTTCCGAAATAGTGTGTGGAATTATTTTCCCCAGAAAGTAGGGACGTCTTCGTCTTCATATTTATTTAAGGCTGAGTTGGACAGATTTATGTTAGCCAAGGGAGTCATGGGGGGTGGGGATGGTGGTGGGGGGTGGGGGGTGGGGGGGGGGGGGGGTGGGTGGGGGGGTGGAAAGTCAAGCTGAGACCACAACCGGGTCAGCCATGATGTTCCGATGTAAAATTATTTTGTGTTAAATAGATCCAAGTCAGATGGTGCAGTGCGAAACCAGGTGCAGATCCTTATTTGACAATGGGTTAACTCACAGAACGAGGCATTACATATCTCTGCTTTCTACCTATTCATCAACTCAATGACCCTGCAATCCCTTTTCATATGCTCTTTTTGAAAACCAATAAATCAATTAATATAATCTGGCAGATCCTGATGGGTGCTGCAGCAAAAACAAAACTTCAAAGGAAACATACAAAAGTAAATTAAACCATCATTGGGGCTGTCGACTCACTCCAGCCCCTGCGGTATTCACCAGTTGCAGAAAGCCTCAAGCAGAACAGGGGACACCCCGTGCTCCCAGTCCAGGGAAGTCCCTTTTCGTAAATACCCAGAGTCGATTAATCACTCTATGCCCACCACCCGGCTACTCTTAGCCTTAACAATTCTATTGGCATAACATTAACTTTTCAGGCTACTGAGATGCAGATTCAACTTCATTGTGCATTCCCCATGTAAAAATTTCCTCCTCTAACCCCGTCCTTTCCAACATCATTGATTACGTTTGGGTAAACGGAATCCATGTTGACTCAATTGTAAATTAAATCTACAGGAATTGAACTCGATGTTTCTGGATCCTGACTTTCAGCTGCCTCAGCACGTTGAAGCTGGGTGGCACTACATTGCAATCCAAACTCTCATCAGTTTGGAAGACTATTGGTTTCAGACTCAATAGTTAAATAATTATGTTGTTCTAGAAAATAGCATATTTTCTGACTTTTAAAAATCTTGCTTAAAACCTTTTTTGAACATTGTTGAAAAAAAGGTTAAAGGTTTCTGAGAATATTTTGGACAATTTCTAGGAACCTGGTACTCCAATTTGTTTTATTCTTTGCCAAAGAAAATCACAGTGCCATCTAAAGGCATAACTAGTACTTCAGGTCTTAATAATGAGATGCCCGTGAAGCATGTATTTCATGTGGAAAACCTAATGCAGAAGTATATTGAAAGTTACGTGTGTTAGATAGCTTTTCCCGCTTCACTTCCATGAAGCAATTTTTTGATTATGACACATGTTATCTTAATGTATTTCTGCCAAGAATTAACACTGCTTCACTGCTTCAGTACAATTCTTTTTGTATAGTTCGATGGTATCCCTGGTATGAACATTTGACTGCATTAAACTTCATGCCCTGGATGTTACTGGTTCCCACAGCTAAACTTGTTTGGCTCTAGATTAACCTGTTGACTGTTTCTCTCTCCACAGATGCTCATAGATCATAGATTTTACAGTGCAGAAGGAGGCCATTTGGCCCATCGAGTTGCACTGGTGCTTGGAAAGAGCACCCAACTTAAGTCCCTGACTCCACTCTATCCTCATAACCCAGGAACCCCACATAACCATTTTGGACACTAAGGGCAATTCAGCATGGCCAATCCGCCTAACCTGCACATCTTTAGACTGTGGGAGGAAACCGGAGCACCTGGAGGAAACCCACGCAGACTCGGGAAGGACATGCAGACTCCACACAGACAGTGACGCAAGCCGGGAATTGAACTTGGGACTCTGGAGCTGCAAAGCAACTATGCTAATCACTGTGCCACCATGCTGCCAGACATGCTGTGCTTTTGCAGAATTTTCTGCCTTCATTTCAGATTTCTACCATCCATAATATTTTGCTTTGGCTTGGCTGTCTAGCGTTAGTCGGCAAGTAATAAAATAAACTGTTAAAGGTATTTTCCTAGGGATGTGTGATGTGCATAATGCTCTCATTAGGCTAATAATAAGATAATGTAAGAAATTGGGGACAAAATAGGCACACAGTCCCTCAAGCCTGCTACACCATTCAATATCATGACTGATCTCTTACCTCAACTCCATTTTCCTGCCTCCTCTATATACATTGATTTCTTCAATGTCCTCAAAATTGATCTCAGATTCAAATATACCCAACTTCTGAATATCCACTGGGGTAGAGAATTCGAAATACATACAAGACTTTGAATGAACAAAGTTCTTCTCAACTCAGGGTAGAATTTGACCAGATGTGGCAAAACTGAAGTCAATGGGAATCGAGGGAAAGTTCTTCACTGGTTGGATCATAACTGCACAAAGGAAGATGATTGTGGTGATTGGAGGTCAATGACCTCAGTTCCAGGACATCACTACAAGTGTTCCTCAGGTTGTGACCGACGCCCAATCATTTTCAGCTGCTTCATCAATGACCTTCCTTCCATCATAAATTCAGAAGTGGGGATGTTCGCTGATGATTGCACAATATTCAGCGTCATTTGCGACTCCTCAGATACTGAAGCAGTCCATGTCCAAATGCAGAAAGACCAGGACAATATCAAGGCTTGGGCTGAGAACTGGGAAGTAACATTACATCACACAAGTTCCAAGCAATGACCATCACCAACAAGAGAGAAACTATCCATGAAACTAACTGTAGCTATGAAGAGAGATTGAATAACTTTGGGTTACTTTCCTTGGAACAAAGAAGGTGACTTAATTGAGCTGTACACAGTTATGAGGGGAAGAGGTAGGGTGGGCAGGATAACATTGTTTCCCTTAGTGGAGAATTCAAGAGCCAGGGGCCATAGATTAAAGATAAGTGGCAGAAGGTGTAGAGGGCACAAGAGGAAGAATTTCTTTATGCAGAGGGTAGGGGGAATCTGGAGTTCACTACCCGAGTTGGTGGTGGAGGCAGAGACCCTTTCAAAAGGAATATGGATCTGCCATATTCTTGAATACTCTAAGCTACAGGACTCTGGACTGGGTGCAGGCAGGTCGGATTAGAAAGGGCACCTGGGTGTCCTTCGACTGACATGGACAAGATGAGCCAAATGGCCTCCTCCAGTGCTGTAGCTTTTCTATGATTCAAAGAGAGAAATTAACCATCGTACCTTGACATTCAATGTCATTACCACTGATAAATCCACCACTGTCAATATCCTGGAGGTTATCATTGCCCAGAAACTGAACTGGACATTTAAAAATATTCGTTCATAGGACTTCGGCATCGCAGGCTGTGCCTGACAATACCTTATAGCCCTTGAGGGGGTCAGTTAGGAGTCAAACCACATTGCTGTGAGTCTGGAGTCACATGTAGGCCAGACCAGGTAAGGACGGCAGATTTCATTCCCTAAAGGACATTAGTGAACCAGATGGGTTTTTACAACAATCGACAATGGTTTCATGGTCAACATGAGACTTTTAATTCTAGATTTTTATTGAATTCAAATTTCACCTTCAGCAGTGGAGGGATTTGATGGGTCTCTGGTTTACTAGTCCAGTGACAATACCACAATGCCACTGCCTCCTCTATGGACTAGCTATATAAATACTGTGGCCACAAGAACAGGTCAAAGACACGATTCCTGTGGTACATAACTCACTGCCTGACTCCTCAATGCCTGTTCATCATCTACAAAGTACAAATCTGGAGTGTGGTGGAACACTTTCCACTTCCCTGGATGAGTGCAGTTCCATCAACACACACAGGGTTTGACACCATCCAAGACAAAGCAACCCGCTTCATTGTCACCCCATCCACAAATATTCATTCTCTCCATTGCAGTAGCAGCAGTGGGTACCATCTTACATGATGCTCTGTAAGGTTCCATAGACAGCACCTTCCAAGCCTCCATGACTGCGGCCATCTGGACGGACAAGAGCAACAGATACCACCACCTGGAAGTTCCCATCCAAACCATTCACCATCCTGACAGAGAAATATATCTCTGTTCCTTCACTATCGTGGGGTCAAAATTCTGGAGCTCCCTCCTTAAAGCACTGTGGGTGTACCTACACCTCATGGACTACAGAAGTTCAAGAAGTCAGTTCACTACGACCTTCTCAAGGGCAAATAGGGATGGGCAATAAATGCTGGCCTAGCCAGCGATGCCCACATCCCATGAATAAATTTTAAAAATACACTTCAGCCACCTAAAATAACCTGTCAGCATCTATTCTTTCATGCCTACTAAGAATTATGTACATTCCAATACCTCTCATTCTTCTAAACACTAGAGAATAAAAGGAAATCCTGCCCTCGAGGAATGCGACCTATCTGATTGACCAGCAGCTGAGTAGTCCCAGTAATGCCAGAACTCAGTGGCGGAAACTTCTGGGACCACAAGCAATCCCAAGAAGAAGATTATTGTCACTGATCTGAGAGGTAAGTCCAGTGTTCTTGGTTGGGGCTGCGAGTTACCGTGGACGTTAGGGAGGAGGAGGAGTGGAGCATGGTTTGGGTTTTAGGTACCAGGAGGTAAATCACAAAGGAGAGTGGGGATAGCAGCTTGGGTGATGACCCCAATGGGCACAGGGAATCCCCCCCGAAAAGAGAGGTACCCACACTTCCTCTTCCATCTCTCCCTTTCACCTAACGTGGTGAAGTTATGGGCTGGCCTCCTTTATTTGCCTTCCCCAACTACAAGGCCTATTGCAGCGAGGGCAGAAACAGACTCTTACCTGGCTATTAATTGGCTATTTAAGGCCCTCAAAAGCACTAAGGACGGGTGATCTGGCTGATGTTTCACCTGCCTGCCATATTATGGGGCACTACGCGGGGTTGGCCAGAAACATCTAGACGAGTCACCTGTTCCATTTTAACGTGCCTCCGCTGCCTACAAATACGCTGGCTGAGGGGCTGTATAAATCCACCCCCACCCATTCCACCGGTCTCTTGCTCTTCCCATGTTTTCCTCTTTTCTCTCTGTGTTTATAACATACCACTGAGATTCAGAGTACACACTTGTAGCCCTCCCTAAGAAGGGACACAAACTGATATCAGTTTCCTAATTTGTAGCACAATTATACACCCATTAAAACTTTAAAACAAAATAGGGATCAAATATGTGACCTATCTGGAGGTTAGGGTCATTATGATTTTGCCAAGTAATGCATTAGCAGTGGCAGAAACTGATGGCATTCTGCCACAAAATATGATTAGTTAGTCTTACCACAATGCAAGGTCAGAGAAAGGCAGAGACTGGATGCCTGTTATATTTTATGTGAAGAGATTCCCTGGCAAGGATATATTCCATTCAGTTTTTCTGGAATGCGTTCCTCAGAAGCTGATGTACAGCTTACCATATTGACATTTAAGAACTTGCTCTTCAGCTTGAAACAAAGTTTTAAATGCATAATTTATATTTAAATATATTCCAGTGGACTGAATTGTTTTGAAGAATTTGTATTGTTTGTTGATCCTTTGAGTATTGCTAATTTAAGAAGATAACATTTCATTTTAATCATATCAGCCCAATAATTTCCCTTTTTAGAATCTCTATACCTTACATCCAGGATTTGGATTGTGAATAATATCCAATGTTTTATTTCTTCTTCGTGTTCTTCCAGCCATTCCTCGATGAGCGACTTCTGTAACTGTACCTACCTGAAAGCAGCGAATCAGACCTAACTGTCATTCTTTGTAACTGAAGATGCAATTTAACTAGTATAGACACAAAGGGGTTGAATTCTCCACTCCGCCAGCCGTGTGTTTCTTGGCCGCGTGCCATTTGGTGGCGATGGGATTCTATCTTCCCGCCGATTGTCAATGGGAGGACCCATTGTAACCACCCCACACCGCCATAAAACCCATTGGTGGGGGTGTGCAGCCAGTGGGAAAATTGAATCGCAACAACCGGAGAATTCAGGCCATGTAGATTCACAGTTTCATTGGTGCAACCAGAAAAATGCAAGAAAAATAACTGCATAACAAATAGCCATGTTCATAGGAAATCTCAGGACATCTCAGTTCTCTGTTTATGTCATTACATTTCTCCTTTGTATAAATGTTATTGTTGTTATTGTTATTTGTTATTGCTATTGTTTTTTACAGGACAAAAGGAGGCGATTCGGCCCATGGTCTCTGCACCAGCTCCCAAAAGAGTAACCTAACTAGTCCCATTCCCTAGCCCTATCTCCATAGACCTCTAAATTCATCACTTTCAAATATATATCCAGCTCTCTTTGAAACCTCCAATGGAATCCACCCACCCTCTCCCAGGCAGTCCATTCCAAATCCCAATAACTCTCTGAGTAAAGATGTTTCTCCTCTTCTCACTCTTAGCTCTCTTTCTTGCTGACCATCTTGAAATTGTGACCCCTAGTCACTGACATACCAACTAATGGAAACAGAATATCCATCTTCACCTTGTCAAAATGGTTCAGAATTATGAACACCTCAGTAAGGTCGCCTCTTAATCTTCTCTTGCTCCAAGGAGAACAAGATCAATTTCTCCAACCTTTCCTTGTACCTAAAGTTCCTTATTCCTGGTATCATCCTAGTAACTCTCCTCTGCACTCTCTCCAGGGCTTTAACATCCTTCCTTAAGTAAGGTGCCCAAAAAGAGCACAATGCTCCAAGTGTGGTCTGACCAATGATTTGTAGAGGTGTAGCATCACATTCTTGCGTTTATCCTCTATGCGTCTATTTATAAACGCAAGGATGCTACAAGCCTTCTTAACAACTGTTTTAACTTGCTTAGTCACCTTCAGAGAATGATGCATTTGACCCCTGAGGTTCAACCTGCTCCTGTACTCCCCTCAAAGTTGTACCATTGAGCCTATATTGCCTCCCTATGTTTGTTCTACCTAATGCATTACCTCACATTTCGCTGAATTGAAGTTCATTTGCAGGTGTCTGCCCATTTAGCCAACATGTCAATGTCCCTCTGAAGCCGCTCAGTATCATCCTCACAATTCACTATTCTCCCTAGCTTAGTATCATCTGCAAATTTAGACATTTTGCTCTCAACATCCACTCCTAAATCATTTATATAAATCAGAAAACGCAAGGGTCCCAGCACTGAGCCCTGGGGAACACCATTTTCAACTCGTCTCCAGTCTGAGAAATGCCCATCTATACCTACCCTCTGTTTCCTATCTCTTTGGCAACTTCCAATGCTTGCTGGCAAGGACCCATCAATCCCAAACATTTTTTATTTGCTAACCAGCCTGCCATGTGGCACTATATCAAATACTTTCTGAAAGTCCAAATATACAACATCCACGACACTACCTTCATCCACTGTCTATGTGACCTCACCAAAGAACTCAACTAAATTTATCAGACATGACCTGCCCTTGACAAAGCCATATTGACTGTCTAGTATTAATTTACTTTTCTCTCAGTGCATATTTATCTCATCCCGAACTATGACCTCCATCAGTTTTCTCACTATTGATGTCAAGCTGACAGGTCTGTTGTTACCTGGGTTAACCTTTGTCCCTTTCTTAAATAATGGTGTCACATTTGCAATCCTCCAGTCCTCTGGGACTAATCCTGTGTTCGGAGAGGCCTGGAAAATTTCTGTCAACGGCTCCGCAATATGCTCCCTTACCTCTCTCAGCAATTTAGGGTGCATCCCATCCGGGCCTGGCAACTTCTCTACCTGTAGAGCTATGGGCCTTTTTAGCACCTTTTCTTTATCTTTCATTATACTGCTCAGTTGTTCAACACCCACATTTTCAACTGGCCAATCCACCTACGCGGCACATCTTTGGTTTATGGGGGTGAAACCCACGCAGACATGACAAGAATGTACAAACTCCACACGGACAGTGACTCGGGGCCGGGATCGAACCCGGGTCCTCGGCGTCGTGAGGCAGCAGTGCTAACCACTGCACCACCATGTCATTCTGCATTGGCTCTCTTCCAATCACCTTAAATCAGTGTCCTCTTTTTTTATCACTTGTTGAACAGATGTAGGCATGTAGATAAGGCCAATATTTATTGCCCATCCCTGATTGCCCTTGAGAAGATGGTGATGAGCCACCTTCTTGAACCTTTGCAGTCTGTTTGCAGGTGCTTGTATAGCCCTGTAAGATACAGACTTTCAGAATTGTGACTGAGCAGCAATGATGGAACTGTGAATGAGTTCCAAGTCAGGATGGGACGTGACTTGCATGGGGTGGGAGTCAGCGGGCGGGAGGCCAGGGTTTGGAACTTGATGATGTTGTTTCCACAGGCGGTATTCTCCGACCCCCCACCGGGTCGGAGAATCCCCTGGAGGCGGTGTGACTCGTGCCGCTCCGATGCCGGCTGCCATATTCTCCGGCGCTGATTTTCAGCTGGGGATTCAGGGCCCCACCCGGCAATTCCCTGGGCCCCGATGGGCCGAGCGGCTGTCAGTTTCTGGCCAGTCCCGCCGGCATGGATTGGACATGGTCCCACATGGCGGGACCTACTAGGTAAGTTGGCTGGTGCGGTCCTCGATGGGGCACGGGGGTTCCAAGCCCGGGGAGGGCCCCCACAGTGGCCTGGCCCGTAATTGGGGCCCACCGATCTGCGTGTGGGCCTGTGCCATGGGGGCACTCCTTCCTTCTGCGCCAGCTCCTGTAGGGGAGAAGACATCCCTCTGCGCATGCGCTAGAATACGGCAGCTGGTCTGCGCATGCGCTGAACCTCGCCTGTGGCTCTGCGCATGCGCTAACTCATGCAGTCCCTTCGCCGCCAGCTGCCATGGCGTCAACCCGTCTGGCACCGGCCTAGCCCCCGAAACTTCCGGCCGGCCCGACGCCAGAGTGGTTTGCGCCATTTCTTACGCCAGCATCGGGTCATCGCGCGGATTCGGGAGAATCCAGCCCCATGTCTTACTAGGCGGTATAGGTTATGGACTTGAGTGTTGGAATGGCATTTATCAAAGTAAGTGAAATCTCGCCCATTATACTTCTGACTTGTGCCTGCTAAATACTCTAAATTTTCAGAGGGTCAGAGGTGAACACTTGACGCAGAATACGAAACCTCTGACCCATCCTTGAAGCCACAGGCGTTATCTGGCTCGTCCATCTAAGTTTCTAGTCAATGGCAACTCCCTGGGTGTTGATGGTGTGGATTAAGCCATAGTCATGCCATTGAATTACAATTGGAAATAGTTAGATTCTCTCTCTCATTGTAGGTAGCCATAACTCGTATGGTGAAAATGTCACTCACCACAGCCCAAGTCTGAATGGTGCATTGGCCTAGCCGCTGCTACCTCAAAAACCAAAGAGCAATTTCCCTCTTTCTTTTTGTACTGTTACGGTGACAGAAACTCTCAGAGCAACACCAAACATGCATGATGAATAGTCCAGTGGTCGATGCCTATGTCGCTCTCATTCGAATTATTTTTGATAAACAAAGAATTTTAGCTGCACACCTTCACTTTCGTTGTCAGGCATTATTCTGTAAAAGTGATACAGGATCAGCAGTGAACCATATGGATTCACATTTTGCATCTGTACCATTTGACACGCAACTTCTAATTTTTTGCAATTGTTCTGGGGGTTATATGCTGAATACTAGTAAGATTATCTCTGAATCCTGAATAATTTAGAAATATGGTAATTGTAGCATCAGAGCATGTCACTGGGCCTGGGCATCGTAGATGTGTATGTGATTAGATTTCAAGTCTAAAGTCACAAGATTAGATTCAGAGTAACAAATGCTGACACCTTTAGGTTTAAGTGAAATAAATAGTTGGCAGATTCTTTCATACTGGAACAAATTCTGCTGCAGTTTATGTAAATTAATTATTTGAACACTTTACAAAATTGAACTGGAATAATACCAGATTTTGAAACATCGGTATATAATGACTAATAAACAATATTGTTTCTTATTCTAAAGATGAATTCTGCCTATTCCACTGACAAAGTGGATAATATGTCCACAGTAGCTATGGATAAATACTTGATCAAAAAGAATTGAAACCAAGTTTTCATTCATTGATTTACAGAAAATAGATGCCAGTTCAACCACCCTGAAAAAAATAAGGTTCCACAGTGTTAGTTACCCAATACTCTAATGATTCTCATCTCAATTCTGGATGATAATAACATTATCAATAAGTCGGAAGGAGTAAAGCAGAGCAGGTGCATCCAGTTCCCCTTATTTTCAGTGTCTCTCAATACTTTTAGTAACGTATGCCTGAAGCTTCTCAGGCTCCTGATGTGGTGGATTAAGTGTGTCAGAGTGAAACTTGTACCAGTTAAAGTTGGATGAGGATGACACCTTCGGAATTCCCAGGGCCAATTGATTTAATAATATTGGTGGGACAAAGGCGGGAGTCGCACTGCAGGAGGATAGATATTCTCGGGGAGATTAGATAATTCAAGAGGGTAAACTTGTACATTCTCGAAGACTGAAGTGAAGGAGATAGTAGCCAAAATTGGAGAAAGGGAGATGCAATCGGCAGAAACTACCATGGAAAAAGTCATTCCATGCAGCAGCATAGGCTGTGCAAAATGAAATGGCTGTGATTGAGTGTGTACCCTCAATAACTCCAAAGACTCATTTTCAATGTCAACTGAAATGTAATTACCTCATCAAATCAACAAAGATGAGGCCAGTAAGACTTTCTATCAACAGCCTCTAATGGTTCCTTTAAGGATCTAGGTTAGGATTGCCTTAAACCAGGAAAAGCTTAGTGGAACAGGAATTGAATGTGCTCTGCCCAGTATATTTCTTTTTATTTTTTATTTTTGTAATACATTTTTAAAGTACCCAATTATTTTTTTTCCAATTAAGGGGCAAAATAGCATGGCCAATCCACCTACCCTGCTCATCTTTGGGTTGTGGGGGTGAAACCCAAGCAGGCACGGGGAGAATATGCAAACTCCATACGGTCAGTGACCCTGGCCGGGATTTGAACCCGGGTCCTCAGCGCCGTAGGCAGCAGTGCTAACCACTGTGCCCCGTGCTGCTTTTTCTGCCCAGTTTATGCCATATTTGAAAACAGGATATAAAATGAGTATTAAGCCCTGAGCAGACTTTC
This sequence comes from Scyliorhinus canicula, assembly GCF_902713615.1. NCBI lineage: Eukaryota > Metazoa > Chordata > Chondrichthyes > Carcharhiniformes > Scyliorhinidae > Scyliorhinus > Scyliorhinus canicula. The sequence goes on from NC_052148.1 coordinate 86,733,909, forward strand.
AAGAGCCTAATACCTGATTTACGCAAGCTCCCATACAGTTGGAAGTCTTCAGCTACCAACGTAACGACCAGCCCACCTCTAGAGAAACTACAGGCGGGATTCTCCGTTTCAGGGACTAAGTGTTGATGCCGGGACAGAATCGGTGGACTTCTACGACAATAACATTGGCGCCGCTCCTGGAGAAATTCTGGAATCTTTAATGAGTTACCACACATGAAACATGAGTGATTCCAATAAAAAACAGTGTTGGATTCGCTAACGCCGGGATTGGCACTTGAGAGACTGACAAGCTGCAACCACATATTAGTACTCCACTCCCCACACACACTCACCCCAGCAAACAACAAGATGGCACTGGTTGTGCTGGAACGCGCCCATCCCATTGATGGGTCGGCTGGGGCCAGAGGGTACCTAGGGGAGTGGCTTGGGGAGGGACACCCATACGAGCCGTGGCACTAAGTTCACACTGGGCAGTCAGTGGCATGTGCTGATGGCTGCCTTGCAGACTGTGGCAATGGTGTTCCATTCCCATCCACCCTGACCACATGGCCTACCTCCTAACCACCCCCACTACTCCACCTGGCCCTGGCAGAAGCCCCCTGGCCAGTGGCACAACTGAATACACACTATGGTGATGTTGGACACTTTTCTCTCCCTGAGCAGCCACGTTGCTTTTTTCCCCGTTTTTTTTTAAACCACAAGTGAAACTTGTAATACATCTTGGAGGCCCTGGAAAATACCGGGTCAGGCCTGCTAATGATATGCCAACGGCGTTTACTGTACGTGCGGAGTAGAATGCACTGACGCCACTGTCAAGGCACCGGAGCATGGCATTCTGTCAGGCACCTGACGCTGGCCACAATTTTCGTCTCACATGCCATTCTTCGCCCAATCACATTTGTCAACTTTGGCATCGACCAAGGGAGAATTCTGCCCTACATATTTAACAGCCAGCCTATTTCTGGGCGATCAGATAGACAATATCGTGACTGAAAATTTGTCACCTTCCACCACTACAGTTTAGCTCAACAAATGGCTATTACAGGGACCAATATTTCCCTTAGTGTCATTTTAGACAGCTGAAGCATAGTTAAATGCATTGATGGCCCTTAAATCAATCCAAACATTGCCCTTTAAGGTGACATGTGGCACTATATTTGTCTCAGAAATAAAGTAATTTGTCAGTACTTCTGTCATGTAACTCACATCATGTAATGCACTCTGTAGTGATCTGCATATCTGTATGTATGTAAATGGTTAATATACAGGAGTAACAGCTAGATAACCACTAGATGGCAACACTAGAGACGGATATAAAAGATAAACTCAAGGAGAGTTCCCGCCTCTTCATGTTTGGAGTGTCTAGTGACCAGAGGTAGGGAGAGATAGATTAGTGTGGAGGTGTTGTTAATTATAATTTATACATATTTAATCTTGTTATTTTAATCTATAGTTTAGTTGTTGAAGAGAAAAGGAACACATAGTTAAATTGTTTTCATTACTTAATAAATATTTGAAGACTTTGAGTGTTAATGAACATCGAGTATAGGCCCATCTTGGAAAGAGGCAAATGAGTAATAAGTCATTACATAATGTAATATAACATGGTACCAGGTGACTTCAAGAAAACTAACTAGATTAGATTAGAGAAAGCGAGAAAAAAAAAACAAAGTCATACCGACTATTCAACTGGGGAAGCTTCGCAGCATTCAAATCCTTCGCATAAAAATCACCACGATGGACCATGATCAAGCCCCATGTCAACTCAAGACAACCGGTAATCTTTTTTTTTTTAAATTTAGATTAGCCAATTATTTTTTCCAATTAAGGGGCAATTTAGCGTGGCCAATCCACCTACTCTGCACATTTTTGGGTTGTGGGGGCGAAACCCACGCAGACACGGGAGAATGTGCAAACTCCACACGGACAGTGACCCAGAGCCGGGATCGAACCTGGGACCTCAGCGCCGTGAGGCGGTTGTGCTAACCACTAGGCCACCGTGCTGCCCTGACAACCGGTAATCTTAATTCTAATTGGAAACTGTTCGAAAGCAGTTTCAGATTTATCTAAAGGCTCATGATCTGACCACCGTTACTGAGGCTAGAAAGATTGCACTCCTTTTATTCATGGTGGGACAGCAGCCAATAAAAATGTATAACTCTTTTATATGCTCTGAAGAGGAGGACAAAGCAAATTCGATATAATGATTAATAAATTTGATGACCATAACAAAATTCAGACGAATGAAATTGTTGAGAGATTCAGATTCAACAAAGGTTTGCAAAAAAATGGAGAAACATCCACCAGCTTTGTCACCAATTTAAAATTACTGGCACAAACTTGTAACTGTGCAGCTTTGCATGATTCGCTGATCCGTGATCACATTGAGCATGGCATAAGTGATGAGAGTCCAAGAGAAGCATTGTTAAGATTTAATTCTGAAAATCGCTATTGAAAAATGTTTAGCTCATGAACAGAGAGTAAAAACCAATATATTGAATTTTATCACCGTGAAAAAGGCACGAAAGTCAACCACGAGGTCGAGAGTGTTAAAATGGTGTCACAGTCAAGTAGAACGTTTCGGACAGCAGCTATCTTGTGCGCACACTTCAACCCGGGACATGCGCACTTCGCCAGAAAATGCGAGACGGAAGAAAAGAAGTCTGCGCATGCGCGAACATGTCTAATGCGTCAGAGAGACAACGTCATGACGTGTTACCGATTTTCAACGCCCACTTAAAAAGGAAATGTCCGGCTCAAGGCAAACCATGTTTAAAGTGTGGAAAACTCAATCAATATGCCTCACAATGCAGATCGACAGTGCAATTTCAAACTCTGAAACCAAAACAAAGGAACATCAATGTTCGAAAAGTGTGGATTCAGCGGAGAAGAAAACAGAAGAGAATTATTCATCAGAAGAGGACAATTTCTCATTGGAAGACATGTTTTTCGTGGGACTAATTGAAAAAAGTGAGGAACCTAAAGCTACAACAAGCACTCCTCAACCAGCAAGCATGATTAACTCCAGCAGTGAATGGAACTCAATGATGCAAGTTAACAATTTTCCCATATTATTCAAGCTTCACACTGGGGCTTCAGCTAATCCACTGACAAGCAAGGATCTCAATACGATTCCAGGAGAACATGAGATGCTGCCTGCTGCATGTAGGCTGGAGGACTACAATTGTAATCAGATCGCTTCAATGGGTTGCGCCACCTTAAAGTCACAAACAGGAAAATAAAGAAGACACTACTATTTGAGAGAATGGCAAATGAAAAATCATCACTGTTAGGTGCTTCAGGCTTGCAAGAACTTGCAGCTTGTTCAAATAATCTATATGACTACTCAGGACACATTACGCATGGAAGATGAAATCCAGCATATCCTTCAACAATACTCTGATGTATTTAAAGACATGGACACATACCTTACCACGACAAGATCTTACTTTAAAAAGATGCAAAACCTGTAATTCATCCGCCTAGGAGGATTCCAGCTCCTTTGCGAGAAAGGTTGAAACTAGAACTTGACCGACTACAATCACAAGGAATCATCTGTTGCGTCACGCAGCCGACTGACTGGGTCAGTTCTCTAGTATGTGTTAAAAAATCATTTGGAGATCTTTGAATCTGCATAGATCTGAAGGATTTTAAACAAAAATCTTTGTAGGGAAAACTATCCCATCCCTAAACGTGAAGAAATCACATGTGAGATGGCAAATGCTCGTATCTTCACAAAACTCGACGCTTCGCAGGGATTCTGGCAGATGCAGCTTTACGTCTCAAGCAGATTATTATGCACTTTCAGTATTCCATTTGGACGTTTCTGCTTAAACCGCATGCCCAGGGCCGGCTCAAGGCACCGGCAACTCGGGCAGTCGCCCGGGGCGCCATGTGCTAGGGGGCGCCAGAGAATCGGTCCCGCGCATGCGCAGTTGGGCCAGTGCCAACCAGCGCATGCGCGGTGGCCGCACTCCCCCAGGGCGCCCCCCCCCCGTCTGTCCGCCGCCCCCCCCCCCCCGGTTCGCCCCCGCTCGGTCCGCCCCCCCGCCCCGCCCCCCCCGCCCCGCCCCGCCCCTCGAGTCTGCCCCCGCCCTCGGGTCCGCTACGCCCCCACCCCCTCGGGTCCGCTCCGCCCCCCCCCTCGGGTCCGCTCCGCCCCCCCCCCTCGGGTCCGCTCCGCCCCCCCCCTCGGGTCCGCTCCGCCCCCCCCCTTGGGTCCGCTCCGCCCCCCCCCCCCCTCGGGTCCGCTCCGCCCCCCCCTCGGGTCCGCTCCGCCCCCCCCCCCCACTCGGGTCCGCTCCGACCCCCCCCCTCGGGTCCGCTCCGCGCCCCCCCTCGGCCCCCCCCCCCCCCCCCCCCCCCCCCTCCACCAAGGGCGCCGAAGTTCAGCTTGCCCGGGGCGCCAGCAACCCTAGGGCCGGCGCTGCGCATGCCTTTTGGAATAATATCCGCTTCTGAGATTTAAGATAATGGAGCAGATGACTGAGGGTATCAGTAGTGTAACGGCTATGCCGATTACATAATCATTTGGTCCACGACCGAAGAAGAACACATTTGCCGTTTAAAAAAGGTTTTTGAATGAATCCATAAGTTTGATTGAAATTAAACCAGGCAAAGTGCACATTTGCACGATCATTATTAAACTTCCTGGGAGATACCGTATCCCCTCAAGATGTCAGGCCTGACAACACTAAAATCACTGCAATCCAAAATACGAAAATGCCAGAAGATAAGAAAACTGTTCTAAGATTTCTGGGTTTTGTAAATTTCTTGGGCAAGTTTACCACAAACCTATCATCCAGAAGTTCTGCATTAAGAAACTGATCAGAAAGTCCACCACTTTTTAACGGACACAAAGTCATCAAAATGAATGGGTGGATCTTAAACAACAAGTAATGATTGCACCGATACTTGCTTTCTTCGAACCGAAAAGAGCAACCAAGATAAGCACTGTTGCAAGTCAGGATGCAACAGGCGCAGTTCGTTTACAGCAGGACGATCAATCTGATTGGGTTCCTGTTGCATATGCTTCAAGGGCTACTGCAACAGAGTGCAGATATGCACAGACAGGAAAGGAATGTCTCAGATTACTCACGGGAATACTTAAATTCTATGACTATGTGTACAGGCTTCCAACATTTATTGTGGAAACGGATCATAGGCCATTGGTCCACATCATTGAGAAGAATTTAAATGACATGACTCCTCATCTTCAGTGTATCATGATGAAGCTACGAAGGTATGACTTTAACTTGATATACATGCCTGGAAAATATCTCATCGTTGCTGATACATTATCCAGATCTACTGCTGAAGAGAGCGCACCACTAGAGTTCATCAGAGACATGGAAGCTCAAACTCTTCCAGAATCTGATGATTAGAAGAAACCCTTCCAGCATCTGATGACAAGCTATAGCTTATTAGGCTAGAAACAAAGAAATATGTAACTTTGTTAAGGGTGATGCACCATCTACAGCATGGTTGGCCAAAAGGGTGATGTCCACAATATCGCAATATGCAAACCGAGTTAACTGTAGTTAATGGGCTATTGTTACAAAATGATCAAATTGTGATTCCACAAAGTCTACGCTCTGAAATGCTACACAAAATTCACGAGGGACATCTCGGAATCAAGAAATGTAAAAGGAGAGCAAGGCAGGCAGTTTACTGGCCTGGCATCAAGAAAGATACCACTGACATGGTCATAACGTATGAAACCTGTAAGAAGCACCAACCTGCACCGTGTAAATAAACATTTCAACAACACAAACTAAATACATCACCATGGACAAAAGTAGGGATCAACTTTTTCCATACGACTGGTCGTGACTATGTTCTCATCATGGATTCCTGTACAAACTATCCGGAGGTTATGCAACTTCCTGATTTTACATCTTCATCCGTCATCAAGGCATGTAAGGAAACATTTTCGTGACATGGGATTCCACAAATGGTAACGTCTGATAATGGTCCTTGTTTCGCTAGTTGGAAATGGACAGAGTTTTCAAACAACTACAATTTTCGACAGGTGACATCTAGTCCACACTACCCACAATCCAATGGAAGAGTAGAAAAAGGTGTTCACATCATGAAATAACTTTTCAGTAAAGCGAATGGCGCACAATCTGATATACATTTGACTTTATTATCAGAGGAGCTCCATTCGTTTCAGGACTATCACCAGCACAAATGTTACTAAACAGTGACATCAGAACCACTTTACCAGCAATATAATTACAAGATCCTGGTCACATACCAGTTCTCAAAAAAAAACCACTGAACAACATTCAAAACAGAGTCTATACTATGATCAGCACACGATCAAACTAGACCCACTGACAAAAGATGACACTGTCAGACTAAGGAATCCAGAGGGAGGATGGTCAACCACAGATTTTTCTGACTTTAAGCTTTATTGAATCACTTTTTCGACAGAATCTACTTAACAGAAAGAAAACAGATGACATTCACAAAGACATAAAGATTTCAGACTCACCACTTCAACAGTTGAGAAGATCAAACAGAAGAAGAAAGAAACCTAACTGACTACTACACTAACCTAATACACTACTTAACTGTGTATAGTTATCACTATCGTCATGTTTGTACAGATATACATATCATTATTTATCTTAATTTGTTGCACAATTTTCTTTACAAGTTCTTATCGAGTTCTTTGAGAAGGTGACTGAACAGGTAGACGAGGGTAGAGCAGTTGATGTGGTGTATATGGATTTCAGTAAAGCGTTTGATAAGGTTCCCCACGGTCGGCTATTGCAGAAAATACGGAGGCTGGGGATTGAGGGTGATTTAGAGATGTGGATCAGAAATTGGCTAGTTGAAAGAAGACAGAGAGTGGTAGTTGATGGGAAATGTTCAGAATGGAGTTCAGTTACGAGTGGCGTACCACAAGGATCTGTTCTGGGGCCGTTGCTGTTTGTCATTTTTATAAATGACTTAGAGGAGGGCGCAGAAGGATGGGTGAGTAAATTTGCAGACGACACTAAAGTCGGTGGAGTTGTAGACAGTGCGGAAGGATGTTGCAGGTTACAGAGGGACATAGATAAGCTGCAGAGCTGGGCTGAGAGGTGGCAAATGGAGTTTAATGTGGAGAAGTGTGAGGTGATTCACTTTGGAAAGAATAACAGGAATGCGGAATATTTGGCTAATGGTAAAATTCTTGGTAGTGTGGATGAGCAGAGGGATCTCGGTGTCCATGTACATAGATCCCTGAAAGTTGCCACCCAGGTTGATAGGGTTGTGAAGAAGGCCTATGGTGTGTTGGCCTTTATTGGTAGAGGGATTGAGTTCCGGAGCCATGAGGTCATGTTGCAGTTGTACAAAACTCTAGTACGGCCGCATTTGGAGTATTGCGTACAGTTCTGGTCGCCTCATTATAGGAAGGACGTGGAAGCTTTGGAACGGGTGCAGAGGAGATTTACCAGGATGTTGCCTGGTATGGAGGGAAAATCTTATGAGGAAAGGCTGATGGACTTGAGGTTGTTTTCGTTAGAGAGAAGAAGGTTAAGAGGTGACTTAATAGAGGCATACAAAATGATCAGAGGGTTAGATAGGGTGGACAGCGAGAGCCTTCTCCCGCGGATGGAGGTGGCTAGCACGAGGGGACATAGCCTTAAATTGAGGGGTAATAGATATAGGACAGAGGTCAGAGGTGGGTTTTTTACGCAAAGAGTGGTGAGGCCGTGGAATGCCCTACCTGCAACAGTAGTGAACTCGCCAACATTGAGGGCATTTAAAAGTTTATTGGATAAGCATATGGATGATAAGGGCATAGTGTAGGTTAGATGGCCTTTAGTTTTTTTTCCATGTCTGTGCAACATCGAGGGCTGAAGGGCCTGTACTGCGCTGTATCGTTCTATGTTCTATGTTCTAAGTATAGAAAATGTGTAAAAAAAAAGGGGGATGTAGTGATCTGCATATTTGTATGTATGTAAAGGGTCAATATACAGAAGTAACGGCTAGATAACCACTAGATGGCAGCACTAGAGATGGGCATAAAAGATAAACTCAAGGAGACTTCTCGCCTCTTCATTTTTGGAATGACTAGTGTCCAGAGGTAGAGAGAGATAGCTTAGAGTGCAGGTGTTGTTAATCATAGTTAATATATATTTAATCATGTTAATTTAATCTATAGTTTAGTTGTTGAAGAGAGAACAAACTCATTGTTAAATTGTTCTCATTAGTCAATAAATACTATTTGCTTTGTTTGAAGACTTCGAGTGTTAATGAACATCGAGTATAGGACCACCTTGGAAAGAAGCAATTGAGTAATAAGGCATTACACAACATAATATAACACACGCTAGCACACTGAAGTCTCACAACATGGGCAGAATTTATTCTTCGTGATGAGGGTAACACCCGCTGTTTGGAGACCAAGTGATAATCCTGTGACATGTCTGTTGGGGAAGGTCCAACAGAATTAAATGTCCATCAGGCACTTAAATGATTAGCATTGCTAGTTCCCTGCAATTTGTGATCTCAGTGGAAGAAATCGCACTGACCGAGAGCTGCCAGCCAATCAGCGAATAGCAGCTTTCCATCGCCAGTAGTTCAACCAAGGAACCCAGGTCACAGCTGGGTGAGTGCGGGTTGAGGCCATGGTGAAATTTCGACAGCTGGGGAGGATGGCAGGGGTTTTGGAGGCAACGATGGCTAGGTGGGCTTCAGTGGGTCCCTCCTTCCCGATGCTGGGTCCCTTGATTGGGCATCAAGTGCTTCTGAACAAGGGATCCCCAGGAGGCTGAAAGCAAACCCGACAATTTTTCTTTGTTATTTTCCTTGCATGGTGAGACTCCAACTTGCACCTGGTTGACTATCAGCAGTGTTGGGATGAGGCCCTTCATTGAGTATTAATTCCCCACTTGAGCACCACATGTGGGCAGCACGGTAGCATGGTGGTTAGCATAAATGCTTCACAGCTCCAGGGACCCAGGTTCGATTCCCGGCTGGGTCACTGTCTGTGCGGAGTCTGCACGCCCTCCCCGTGTGTGCGTGGGTTTCCTCCAGGTGCTCCGGTTTCCTCCCACAGTCCAAAGATGTGCGGGTTAGGTGGATTGGCCATGCTAAATTGCCCGTAGTGTCCTAAAAAAAGTAAGGTTAGGGGGGGGGGGGGGGGGCGGTTGTTGGGTTACGGGTATAGGGTGGATACGTGGGTTTGAGTAGGGTGATCATTGCTCGGCACAACATCGAGGGCCGAAGGGCCTGTTCTGTGCTGTACTGTTCTATGTTCTATGTTGCACTAACATGAGAAGGCCATCCATAAGCCTTCCCATCCTGGATTAAATCAATTTAATTGGATGGAAGCAGGAAAGTGGTCAAATACCCATCTTCACCACCTCCACAATCAAATGCCCAATTCCCTCCAAATCCATTTCCAGGGGGAATTAAACTTCCACCACATAGATCCTATGACCTTTATGCCTAATGTTACTACCATCCATTCCATGAATCCAGACAGATTAAAACTGCAGAATCTGGAGACTGCTGCAGACAACTTGCATTGTACAATCCTCCCTTAGGAGAAAAAAGCGCAAAAATCCCAGGAAACACCAGACCATCAGTGAAGGTTTTGGATACGTCCAATAAGTAATAGCACATTAAGAAGAAGGAGTGACAATATTTGCCTCCTGGACTTATCAGCAATCTTGTAAAAATGCCCAAGCCATTTGTTCACCTTTCAAGCTTGACACAGAAATAGAGTACATCAAAGCTTTCCTGGGAGACCCAGTGGATATCCTGGTCAGATCTTTGTTCGCTCTGCATCACATAACTTCACAAACAGGCGATAGGTCGCCACTTTCTGACCTGCAAAGTGCCCTGTCTACTTTGAATTAGCCTGAAAATGCAAAGTATCTTGAAAAATTGGAGAAGTGATAAAGCAAACCGTTTCAATCTGCTGCAATGCAATGACTATATGAGTGTTATTTTCCACTAACAGGCCATCAGTCCAAAAAGACATTCTCCCTTCCACACATTCGAGCAACGTAATGCAAGATACTCAGTGCCGATGTGATGACCAATACTTAAACTGTAGTTCCCACTAATTGGCTGATCGAATCGAACAGTATGGTACTTTAATTGTTTATAATAGCCAATGTTTTGACCGTACTCAACCCATGCTTGTAAAACCCAAAACAAAATGGATGCTGTTAGTTATGATTCCGTGGCTGAGCAGCTCTTACTGAACAATACTGAGTGCGCTAATAGCTACACTAACAACCAATTTAAAATAATCAGTTGAATTTGGAATGTAGTTCACCTATGCTTGCCAGAAGTGACAAGTGTTCTCTGTAAATAAAAGGAACACATTCAAATTATGCTCATTGCTTTGAATTACTTGGGAGCTTAGGAAGCCCAGGCCGGGATTCTCCCCTACCCGGCGGGGCGGGGGGTACTGGTGTGGTAGAGTGGTGTGAACCACTCTGGCGTCGGACCACCCCGGAATTCTCCGCACCTTTAGGGGCCAAGCCCTCACATTGAGGGGCTAGGCCCACGTCGGAGTTGTTCCCACTCCGCCGGCTGGCGTGAACGGCCTTTGGCTCCACGCCAGCCAGGGTCGAAAGGACTTCACTGGCCGGCGTAAATCCACGCATGCGCCGGAGCGTCAGCGGCTGCTGACGTCATACCGGCGCATGCGCAGGGGAGGGGGTCTCTTCCACCTCCGCCATGGTGAAGACCATGGCAAAGGCGGAAGAAAAAGAGTGCCCCCACGGCACAGTCCCGCCCGCCGATCGGTGGGCCCCGACCGCAGGCCAGGCCACCATGGGGGCACCCCCCGGGGTCAGATTGCCCCGCGCCCTCCACCAGGACCCCGGAGCTCGCCCGCGCCGCCAATCCCGCCGGTCAGGTAGGTAGTTTGATCCACGCCGGCGGGAGAGGCCTGTCAGCGGCGGGACTTCGGCCCATCACAGGCCGGAGAATCGCCGCGGGGGGCCCGCCGACAGGCGCGGCGTGATTCCCGCCCCCGATTCCCGCCGAATCTCGGGGGGCGGAGAATTCGGGACACGGCGGGGGTGGTATTGACGCCAGCCCTGGTCGATTCTCCGACCCAGTGAGGGGTCGTAGAATCCCGCCCCCATTGTTCCCTGTTACTTTTGCCAGGGCAATGCCTCAGCCAATTAGAATTGACTTAACAACAAAGCATCACCCTTATTTACTGTGAAAAAAGTTGTTTAAAATTTGTCTTTCTTGCATTTGTCCGAATAAGTGCAAAGCAAAAGATTTTGTCAGCATGCCACTCTTACCAGGACTATTCCAGTTCCAGTAAAAGGACTGTTCCTATTTAAAAATTATTAACCTGCTTCCATCGCCCACCAGCCAGATTGTGTTCCCAACAGTAGCCTCATCCTAAGGATATGGAAAGAGGTTAAATTGACAAAGGTCTTTCCCATTGGGGCAGCAGTACGAGCTCATTGCTCACCATGTCTGCCCACACTGTTTGAGTGTCCAAGGTAAAATCAGGGATAAGCTTTACACTTTTAAGTGTTCCAAATGGCTGTTGTGTTGGCAGGATTGGCCTCCCTTCAAGCCTTTTCTGGCACATTAGGATGATATTTCATGAATGTTGCAATAGTACAGTTCCTGCACATTCCCCAAATATGCCTCCTAAATGTGCCAAGTGTGTATAATAATGAGGTTATCCAGTGGAGCAGCAAAACCTTTTTTTTATCCCACCATGCATTCCTTATGTAAAACTCAGCACAGCCACAGAACCAGCATTGGAGTCCAATTCTCAGTTTTCTGCTCCTCATGTGCCATACACCCTGTGCCAACAGGGAGAAGGAGTGCAATTTGAAGCCCAGAGATATGCCAAGCTCTCATTGAAATCTAATTGTTCAGGCTCAACTGATAAAGCAGTATTCTTTGCAATCCTGAAGCTTTAATTGTACAGAAAGATGTTAACACTAATGCAGGAAATGTACTCAATTTGTGCAGCATTCATACATTATTCATAACAATACTTATTCCAGGATAGGCATAGCATGTCTCAGCAGGTCTGACAGCATCTGTGGAGAGAAAAGTCTGGGTGATTCTTTTTCAAAGCTGGATAGAACTGTAAATAGAGTCAGATTTATACTGTTAAGGCGGGCGGAATGTAAATGGGGGTGATAAAGGCTAAGAAGGGTTCCGATAGTGGCACATTTAGAGATTAGAATGTGTCAACGGCAGAAGAAAGGTGAGCAGTGTTCAAAGGGCAACTCGGAACAAGAAACAGATGGCCCAAGTGGAGTGGGGGATGCGGGACAATGGTGAGGGAAAAACAGATCAATAGAAGAAATTCAAATAAATTGATAGAAATAAAAATGGGGTGAAGATGGAGGAGGGAGCTCACAGTCTGAAGTTGTTGAATTCAGCATTGAAGGATGTAACATGTCTAATCGGAAGATGAGATGCTGCTCCTCCAGTTTGTGCTGGACTTCACTGGAACATTGCAGCAGGCCAAGGACGGACATGTGGGCATGAAAGCAGGACAGTTTGTTGAAAGGACAAGCGGCAGGAAGGCCTGGCTCCTACTTGGGGATAGACTGAAGGTGTTCTGCAAAGCGGTAACCCAGTCTGCATTTAATTCCTCCATTGTAAAGTAGCAAATGCAATTGATCTGTACATGAAAGCAGGACGGTAAGTACCGCTTATTTTCATTTCTTCCATAGATCTGTTTTTCCCTCACCATTGTCCCCTGCCTTCTTCCACCCCACCCCCATGGGCTATCTGTTCCTTGTTCCAAATTGCTCTTTAACACACTGCTTATCTTTGTTCTGCCATTCACATATTCCAGTCTCTTAATGTGCCACTATCAGCTCCAGTTTTAGGCTTAATCACCCTCATTTACATTCCTTTTGCCTTTCTATCCATCTTTGTCAATCTGCACCTATCGCTGGCCCTCTATCCAGCCCCACTGCTCCACGCCCCTCCACAACAGTATAAGTCTGACTCTATTTCCAATTCTCTCCAGCTTTGACAAAGCATCATGCAGACTCGAAGGGCTGGATTCTCCGGTTGCCGACGCCGAAATCGCGTTTGGCGATCGGCCGGAGAATCAAAGTTCCCAACCAAATCGGGGCGGCGCCGCTTTCGCGATGCTCGGAGAATACACCGCGCGACGTATTGACGGCCTCAGGAATTTGCCAGAGGATTGCCCCCGATGCTCGTCCTCATTCCTGAAATTGGGGTATTGTGCGGGGGGAGGGGGGGGGGGGCGCGTTATTTTTCCTCCCAAATCCGCGAACTGAATAGAACCTTGATGTGAGCAAAGGCCCATTAGTTTTGAAAACCCCAGCTGGAACACCATCATGGCTGCAGGCTTCATTGTTTCCATCTGTTTGATTGCTTTTTGCAGCTCTCCCATCAATGGTGGTTCACCTATGGATTCTACCACAGGGTTCTGGGGGATAGCGTAGCATGTACCAGCTGCCACTGTGGATTCTCAGTTGTGGAATTGTTAAAAATGTTCTTTCCAGCATTGGCAGATGGCATTGTCATCTTTAAGAAGAGAAACAACATCCTGTGAGCAAAGGGGGTTTTGTCCATTTAACCTTGGTCTATGGAAGGCACTAGTGGCTTTAAAAGAACCTCTCACATTTTGGATATGTTGCACAGGAGGCATGGTGCCAGAAAATAGGCCCTAATGCAGTTCGCAATTTTTAAAATTTATTCTTTCAGAGGATGTGGATGTTGCTGGCTCGGCCAATATTTGTTTTCCATGTCTTGAGAAGGTGGTGATGAGCTGCTTTCGGGAACTGCTGCAGCCCATGAGGTGTTGGTCCACTCACAGTGCTGTTAGGAAGGGTGTTCCAAGATTTTCACCCTGCAACAGTGAAGGAAAGGCCGTACAGTTCCAAAGCAGGGGGGTGTGTGACTTGGAGGAGAATTAGCGGATGGTGGTGTTTTCCTGCTCTTGTCGTTCTGGGTGGTAGAGGTCACAGGTTTGGAAGGTGCCTTCGAAGGAAGCTTCACGAGCTGTTGCACTGCATCTTGCAGATGGTGGGGACTATTGCCACTGTGAATCAGTAGGAGAGGGAGCAACTATTTCAGGTGGTGAATGGGGTGCCAGTCAAGTGAGCTGATTTGTCCTGGATGGTGACGCGCTTCTTGAGTGTTGCTGGAGCTGTGCTCACCAAGGCAAGTGGTGAGTATTCTATTACACTCCTGATGTGTGCTTTGTAGATGGTGGACCGGCTTTGGAGAGTCAGTAGGTGAGTTACTCACCATAGAATTCATAGCCTCTGAACTTCTCGTGCAGTCACATTTATATATCTGGTCCAGTTCAGTTTCTGGTCAAAGTTAATCTCAGGATATTGATAATGGGGGTTTCTGCCATGTTCCCTGTCTGCTCCGTTTGTGCAGTTCCTCCCTGCAGCTGGTAGGCAGTTGGTACCAACTCTCTTTCACTTAGTGCAGCTCCCTTTCAAGAGGGATAGAATGTCTTTAAGTGGAGCAGGTTAGCTGCACCATGCGAGATCAGCAGAAGCTGCTCGACGCCTTGGTCAACATTCATGGAAACAGCATTATCAGCCCTGCTCGTACCGACACTGAAATCAGGTAAATGAGGATGCAGGACCAGCTTCATGTGTGGTCTGCCTCAACAGAAGGGGGCACAGGCCAGAATAGAACTAAAACCTCTTCATCACAAAGTGGACCATAATGGATTTTAATCCCTGATCTTTCTCCTTTCATTTAAATAAAACTCCTCATAATTTTCAGTATACACGTGATAATCTTCTGGCAGGTTTATTCCCTCCAGCAGAAATAGTTCCTGCAGCTCAAATCTCTCCTGAAAATTATAATCTCTCATTCTTAGTATCATCTTGGTGAATCTGTGCCATACAATTGGCATGGTTTCAATACCCTCTCCATATTGGGATGATCACGATTTCACAGTACTCTAACTGCAGTCAATCAAAATTTGACCTTCAGCTATCATCGAATTCCAAATTATGATGGGAGGCAGAGTTACTGCTGGATTCTCCCAAATGATTCACAATAGTTGTGGTGAATGGAAACTGTGGGGAAAGAGCATTTTTAACAAAGAAACCTATTTTCTGGGATTTGCACTTATCTTCTGCCAAGTGTCCCGATGGAAAATGAAAAGGTTGATGTTGGACGCAATTCTCTGGCCTTGCTTCATTGGAGCGAGAGCGCATTGAGGCCAGTGAATAGCGGGAGAGGCCAAAAACAGGAACCGCACTGGGGCCAAACCATAGGCGAAATTAGGATCCCGCCGTAGCTTGCCAAGAAACCAATCATCACCACTTAAGCCCTATTTTCATACAATTAATGAAAGCCACCCCATAACCAACGGCCACCTGCGATCCAGGGGCCTCCCCAGCAAGTGGTCATGCTGGAACCGATTAGTACTCCTTTTGAAAGACGTGAATCTGGCGGAAGGGCTTCTGTGGGGAGCCGAGGAGGTGAGCACCCATCTTCACTCACTGTCAATGAAGCCGGGGGCACTGGGCATTCTGCCCCTGTGCTCAGGGGAGGGGTGGAGGTGGCAACCAGGAGGAGGAGGGGGGGGGGTGCACCCCCAGTTGAGGGTGGACCTCCATGGGGGACTGGGAATATCAGGGTTTTGCTGGTATGGGGGAGGGGAGAGCTGATGGGGGGGTTGGGGGGGAGTCGACCATGCACGGGTCCTCCATGCCAACCGCGGACCGTGTATTCCTGGGGCAGGGCGTGTCGGGTGGGTGGAGGGGAGATTTTGCATGGGATTGGTGTTCAGCCCGCATCACGGAACAAAAACCTAGAGGCATAGTGGTACACCAGGCTCCCCACTGCGGTCGACGCCCTAGTGTTGGCCTCGGTTCCACGCATTGCCGGCAAAATGTCCTGCACCCGTAGTCCCTGGGACACCTCCAATTGGCTATGGACCGGCTGGAGTGACGCTGACATCGCCCTCCGCATGTCCCGACCTCTCCCTAACGTCTCCATCAGCTCCGGGATGGCATTTCCATGAGCTCACCATCAGGCTTAGACCCAGCTGGGACCTGGGATCCAGCAGCCCTCCGACTTCTGTCTCACCAGATTGTGCCCCAGAGGCCTGTCCACTAACGTTGCCCACCGAGGTGCGTGTCTCTGTGCTAGTGGGGGGTGGGGATGACAGCTGTGACACATCAATGGTGGCATTCTCAGAGCTCTCCTCTGAGGTGATTTCATGGGAGGCAAGGGAGGGGGCAACCCCGGATGGGCAGGCATCGTCGGTTGGAGGACCTGTGGGAGAATGGTCATGTGGTCAGTGGGAGGGATCGGTCAGTCTGTATGGCAATAAAACTCACAATTGACAGGTCCTCCGTGTGGGGCCCGGTGGATCCTCACCTCTGCAGCATGCACCAACCTCCGCATTGACCGCTCTGTTGTCAGCCAACCTCGGAACATCCAGGGTCCATTCCTCGAAGGTCTTATGTCCAGTACCCCTCCACCAATCTGATGATTGTGGGACAGCTTCTCCTGCAGAGACAAGAGAGGGCATTGTTAGCTGTCGTGTTATGTACACTGGTATAACACTGGCTGCGACAGGATGCAGCTTAGATCAAAAAGATACTCCAGACCTTGAAGTTAGTTCAATCAGGTTTATTGAACTAATAGCACAGTTAGCACAGTTCTCTGTAAGTTCAACTCTCTGCTAACTTAAGTGTGGTTACTCTGTCTGACTGAACCAGACTAGCTCTTAGCCACGTGGTGGGAGTGTGAGATTGTAACAACACCCTTGATTGACTCTCTAGATGTTCATCAGTGGAAAGAGGCGGAGTGTGAGTGCCTCGTGTCTTTTATAGTCAGATCCCACCCCTGAGTGTCCTGCCTGCTTATTGGTCATGTCCTGTTCTCTGTGTCCATTAGCTGCTTGTCTATGCCTGCCTGTATGTCATCATGTGTATGTCTGCATATCATGACATTAGCCACATGCGGTTCACATTGGTGGGGGGGATGGTTTGAAGGGAGGTTTTGGGGAGGAAGGGATGGGGGCGAAGGGAGGGCTGGGATGAAGGGACGGGGCTGACGGGAGTTGGGGTAAAGGGAGGGGGGAAGGGTGGTTTGGCAGGCAAATGGAGGGTTGGGGGAGCCGGCCGCGGCAGGTGAGAAGGTTTCAGATGGTGCTTCAACTCACGTAAGTGGCCCAGTGTAGGTCGTTGACCTTCTTGCAGCATTAAAGGCCAGTCCTCCTGGTGACGCTTCCAGAGCTGATGGCTGCTGCCACCTCATACCAGGTGGCACTGGCTGCCCTGTGGCTCAACCTCCGGTACCCTCAGTGGAACAGGGGATCCCCCCGGCATCTACTATATCTAGGACCCTACCCAGGTCCACGCCTCCAAACCTTTGGGCTGGTCATCACAGCGCCATGGGTGAAAGCTGAGTGGGGTTGGCTGTGCAAGTGCTGTTTAATTGCTTCTCGATTTTATTAGTGGGGGCCTGGCGAATGCTGTCCTAGTGAGCTTTCATTTGCAGTGTGAAGCCCGTGGGGCCTCATCAAGTGAACCAATTAATGTTGTATTGCGTTGCCGTCCTCGCCGGGTCGAGTGCCGGGAAGCTCGCAGGTCCCACTCGCTACTATGCTTAGAAACCTTTCCAGTGAATCGCGCCCACTGAGTCCAACATCATGTATCATTCCACTCACTTACTTGCTAAGGTCTACTGGACCAGTCTATTTTGAGATGGCAGTAGACATTTAAATATGGTTTTTCAGCATTTCTCTGAATTGAAAATATCAAGTTTAAGGTTCTCCCCATCGTGACCAAACAGTGTGTAATGCACATTGTCAAAGCCAAGATTGCCAGAAACCTCCACCAAATCCATCCTTGTCAAGGACTTATTAGTTCCTTTTAGTATTCCATGGTTAGAACTTGTTCATCCATGAAACTCAGGTTCTCAGGCTCTTTCTCTTCATATTCCTCAAGTGAAGACTATTTACAGGCAGTTGTCCCTGTATTGCATTATGGATGATTCCCACATGATCCCAATGGTTATTATGACATTTGATGGTTGGATATTTGCTATTTGTCGGTGAGAAAGAAAGATTAAACAACTTCCTTTATTTCTATAACCTTCTTTGAATGCATTAATTATTATTGATCTTCTGTATTTTATTCTTCTTATTGCAAATTTGGTAACAACTTATTTTCATTTAACTCAGAAAAAGACAATTTATGTCAATCAAAACAGATTACTTCAAATGTGTCACATCCAGACCCAGAGGGGCAGCTGTAAATTAAAGTTTGGAAAATATATGGAACTGGTACTTATATAACACCATTCATGACCCGACTAAATCTCTTGATAGTCAATGAAGTCCTGTTACAGTGCAGTGCCTACTGCATTATTTGAATGAATGTTTACTCATTTCCACTTTTATAAAACACTGTTAAGTATTTCCTGATCTGAGTGATGATCTCACCATGAAGGTAAATTATCGTCATTCATTTTCGAAGTGTAAAGATCTCTTTGTTAAAGGTATTGTTCGAACTTCTTCAAACAACAAATCAACTTGTTCCACATAACAGATGTTGGGCTAACCATTCTATATGGCCTGCTAGCATGGTTACGCTATGCTCAGTCAATTTGAGGCAGGTAGCATGCAAATTTCATGCTGCCTGCTCATCTCCACGATTGTGGAATACAGCCTGGCGTAAGACGTACTGCTGACTGACTGACTGACTGCATCCTCAAAAAGGGGTCCAGGTGTATGCATGACTAGCATGACACACTGCTAGCCTATACTTCTTAAGGGCAGTCTACTTTTAAAGGGGAGATGCACTGCTGTTATAACAGCTGGTGGAACCGTATCAGAAAGTCTTTGATGGAAGAAAGGAAACTGTAAATGGAGCAACAAGTGATAGAGAGGGGCTTCAAGCTTGGCTGATGGAACATTGGAAGCCATAGTCCAGGAGGTCAAGAGGAAAAGAGAGATGACATTAGCATAAGGGATCAGGAGGACCTCAAGACATACAGATAGCCACAGAGGCAAATTACCAGTGTCTGGCCTCAATCATAGAATCATAGAATTTACTGCGCAGAAGGAGGCCATTTGGCCCATCGAGTCTTCACTGGCTCTTGGAAAGAGCACCCTACCCAAGCCCACACCTCCACCCTATCCCCACAACCCAGTATCCCCACCCAACACTAAGGGCAATTTTGCACACTAACAGCAATTTAGCATGGCAAATCCACCTAACCTGCACATCTTTGGACTGTGGGAATAAACCAGAGCACCCGGAGGGAGCCCACGCACACACGAGGAGAACGTGCAGACTCCACACAGGCAGTGACCCAAGCCGGAAATCGAACCTGGGACCCTGGAGCTGTGAAGCAATTGTGCCAGCCACTATGTTACCGTGCAGCCCCAAACTTGCATCAAGAATCTGCATCGGTTCAGACTCAAAGGGCCAAAGGGCCTCTTCTGCACTGTATTATTCTGTAATTCTGTGATTCTGAACCTAGTTGCAGTGCCAGAAAAATAATGAATGGACAAGTTCAGTGAATGTATTTTCGAATGACATCTTCTAACCACCAAACCCCCAAGTCTCACATTGCTCAATGCACCATACCCACAGCACTCACCAGTCAACAATCAGGACTCATATCTAACAGTCAGATGCTTCACCCTACCCTCATGCACTTACCAAATCCTATAATTCCAACTATTCCAGCTATACAGAGAGTGAACAGCTCTTGATCTGGAAACCACATACAATCACTTTAAATATCATTTGGGGAGTGGGGGGGGGGGCAATTGTGCAGCTGAATGCACGTTCAGCTGGATGTGAACAAAAGAGGGCATTAACTGAAATTGCAAGGTCCAAACTGACAGGGTCCTGCACCAAACAGCATCAGACGTTGTTTGATGTCACATTCTGCCCACGCCAAATGCCACCAGCACAACATGCTTGTGTTTTAGCCTTTGCAATCATGGGACCAGCCAGAAATGGTTTGGCTGCTTTTTTAGGAGCTCCGAGCTGAATTGTCCAGTTGTTGTGAGGTTTTTCTGTAGTTCTGTTTTATTTTGTCTCTCCTCTTCTCTGCCTTCTGTGTTTATCATTCTAGGTTGTGAAGTATAGAGAAGGCTGGGAGGGGTAGATTTTGTCCATCATTCAGATTTATTGTATGCACGAGATGAGCCACGATTTTGATGTATCAAGGCACTCTGCATTAATTGCAGCAATGCTGGACAGATACAGATTTTGTTAGTGAAATTCTAGGTGCAATTACTTTTGTTCTTAATTCAATTTGATTACTACATTTATCATTAATTAAAGCTGTATTTTCGAATTACAGTGCAGCACAATTATTTTTTATATAAATTGGTTCAAGACACAAGATTATCCATTTCTGAAAGAGGAGGTGATAGAAGTATGCAAAGAAACAAGAAGTTAGGATTGAAATGAGCCAAACAAGTTGTTGATTTATAGGATTGAATCACTTTCCCTTGCATCCTGTTAAAAATTGTTGGAATGTTCAGCGTTTGCAGAGATCTGACCCAAGGCTTAATCTCTCGACTATTAAAAATACATTGAGCGTCATTCACTGGAAGTGTCTACATGCAGTATTTTTAAACTCCTGACCTGCCTCATGGCTTCAATAGCGTAGCCTGACATTGTTTTGCAAAACGGTTGCATGTTGAAAAAAAACTCAGCAAAGGTATTACTATTTAAACAGACAATGACTGAATTGATCAGGTTAGAGCAAATTTTCTGCCGATCCTGTGAAATGGATCTCTGGCATTGAACTATTAAAAAAATATTCCATTTCACTTAGCACACCAAAGAAGATCTAATCTGAGAAGTGGTAAAGATGATACAGTTACAGAAATAATATGATTACCATCCAAAAATATTTTAGGTGACTGAAAAGTATACCAGATATAATTTGTACTCAGTGATTAATATAGCAAAGAAACCTGAAGAGCGAAGCTCTAATTCCACATCAGCAGGTAGATATTACTGTCTCAGCTGCATGCACAATGATCCAAATGAATGTGATATTCTTGCCCCAGCTTACCTGTGTTATTTTTGGGTCTGCTCAGTATTCCATGATTCTTAAGCTTTTACCTTTATTAAAGCAGCAGTATATCTTTCCCATGATCTGCTTGAAATGACACACTTCTTTCCCAACCTCAGAATGGGCCACAAAAACAGAAAATACTGGACAACCACAGCAGGTCTGACAGCACCTGTGGAGAGAAAAGGGAGCTGACGTTTCAAGTCTGAATGACGCTTTGTCAAAGCGAGAGAGAATTGGAAACAGGGTCAGATTTATACTGTAGAGGGGGCATGGAGCGATGGGGCAAGATAGGAGACCACTGATAGGTAGAGATTGACAAAGATGTCGTGGACAGAAAGACAGGCGGAATGTAAATGGGGATGATTAATCCTAAAATGGGTGCAGATAGTGGCACATTAAGAGATTAGAATGTGCGAATGACATAACGAAGGTGAGCAGTGTGTCAAAGGGCAACTAGGAACAGATGGCCCAAGTGGGATGGGAGGAGGGGGAACAATGGTGAGGGAAAAACAGATCAATGGAAGAAACGGAAATAAATAAATGGAAATATAAATGGGGTGAAGGTGGAGGAGGGAATTCACAGTCAGAAGTTGTTGAACTCAGCATTGCATCTGTCAAGTCCGGAAGGCTGTAATATGTCTAATTGGAAAATGAGGTGCTGTTTCTCCAGTTATCGGAAGATGAGGTACTGTTTCTCCAGTTATCGGAAGAAGAGGTGCTGTTTCTCCAGTTATCAGAAGATGAGGTGCTGTTTCTCCAGTTATCGGAAGATGAGATGCTGATCCTCCAGTTATCGGAAGATGAGGTGCTGATCCTCCAGTTATCGGAAGATGAGATGCTGATCCTCCAGTTATCGGAAGATGAGGTGCTGTTTCTCCAGTTATCGGAAGATGAGATGCTGATCCTCCAGTTATCGGAAGATGAGATGCTGATCCTCCAGTTATCGGAAGATGAGGAGCTGTTTGTCCAGTTATCGGAAGATGAGGAGCTGATCCTCCAGTTATCGGAAGATGAGATCCTGATCCTTCAGTTATTGGAAGATGAGGAGCTGTTTGTCCAGTTATCGGAAGGTGAGGTGCTGTTTCTCCAGTTATCGGAAGACGAGGTGCTGATCCTCCAGTTATCGGAAGATGAGATGCTGATCCTCCAGTTATTGGAAGATGAGGTGCTGTTCCTCCAGTTATCGGAAGATGAGGTGCCGATCCTCCAGTTATTGGAAGACGAGGTGCTGATCCTCCAGTTATTGGAAGATGAGGTGCTGTTTCTCCAGTTATCGGAAGACGAGGTGCTGATCCTCCAGTTATTGGAAGATGAGGTGCTGTTCCACCAGTTATCGGAAGATGAGGTGCTGTTTCTCCAGTTATCGGAAGATGAGATGCTGATCCTCCAGTTATTGGAAGATGAGGTGCTGTTCCTCCAGTTATCGGAAGATGAGGTGCCGATCCTCCAGTTATCGGAAGATGAGATGCTGATCCTCCAGTTATTGGAAGATGAGGTGCTGTTCCTCCAGTTATCGGAAGATGAGGTGCTGATCCTCCAGTTATTGGAAGACGAGGTGCTGATCCTCCAGTTATTGGAAGACGAGGTGCTGATCCTCCAGTTATTGGAAGACGAGGTGCTGATCCTCCAGTTATTGGAAGATGAGATGCTGATCCTCCAGTTATCGGAAGATGAGATGCTGTTCCTCCAGTTATCAGAAGATGAGATGCTGATCCGTTATCGGAAGATGAGGAGCTGATCCTCCAGTTTTCGGAAGAGATGCTGATCCTCCAGTTATCGGAAGATGAGATGCTGTTCCTCCAGTTATTGGAAGATGAGGTGTTGCTCCTCCAGTTATCGGAAGATGAGATGCTGTTTCTCCAGTTATCAGAAGATGAGGAGCTGTTTGTCCAGTTATCAGAAGATGAGATGCTGATCCGTTATCGGAAGATGAGGTGCTGATCCTCCAGTTTTCGGAAGAGGTGCTGTTCCTCCAGTTATCGGAAGATGAGGTGCTGTTTCTCCAGTTATCAGAAGACGAGATGCTGATCCTCCCATTATCGGAAGATAAGGTGCTGATTCTCCAGTTTTCGGAAGGTGAGGTGCTGTTCGTCCCGTTATCGGAAGATGAAGAGCTGATCCTCCCGTTATCGGAAGATGAGGTGCTGATCCTCCAGTTTTTGAAGATGAATTGCTGTTCCTGCGGATATCGGAAGATGAGGTACTGATCCTCCAGTTATCGGAAGATGAGGTGTTGTTTCTCCAGTTATCGGAAGATGAGGTGTTGTTTCTCCAGTTATCGGAAGAGATGCTGATCCTCCCGTTGTCGGAAGGTGAGGTGCTGTTCCTCCAGTTATCGGAAGAAGAGATGCTGATCCTCCCGTTATCGGAAGATAAGGTGCTGTTCCTCTAGTTATCGGAAGAAGAGATGCTGATCCTCCCGTTATCGGAAGATGAGGTGCTGTTCCTCCCGTTATCGGAAGATGAAGAGCTGATCCTCCAGTTTTCGGAAGATGAGGCGCTGTTCCTCCTGTTATCGGAAGATGAGGTGCTTTTATCAGAATGGGCCAGCCAATTATAGTTGGCCTTGAGAGTCCATCCAAGACTAGGATTATTCGAGTAGAACTAAAACTAAAATCAGAAGCTTCTAAATGATCAGATACCTACAGACAATCTAGCGGAACATTAATCCTCTTTGCACTCCATCATGAAGTCCCGAGGGGGCGGACAGTCAGAGAGCCACCCAAATCAATGGACTAACTGCTGTCCAGATGGATATCGAGCTTCTGGAAAGGGCGGTCCCATCGATAATGGGGATGCAGTCACAGAGCCATGGACTACATGAGGGGTGTCAGCAACAATCCAGCACCTGCATGCGCAGTTGGACAAGTCTAACTGCCTGCATGGACAGGAGGCAGTGCTGACAATGCGTGCCACCCAGGGAAACACTGTATGGATAGCGTCCATGGTGGAGGCTTTGGGGGCGAGTGTATCGGCTAAGGGTTGAGATGTCCAGGTCCTGCAACACTGTGCAGGCGGTGACCGAGGCACAGGACACAAGCTGCCATGACACAGGCAGCTATGTACCAGGGCCACCTGGACATGGCAGCGGCGCTCCAGAGATTGGCCAAGTCACAATGAGTTATGGCTGATGGTATCTTTTTAAAAAAATTTGTGCTACTGCCTTTGGGAAGAAGGTTCCAGGATATTGACCCAGTGATAATAAAAAATGCTGATAGTGTTCCAAGTCAGAATGGTGTGTGGCTGGGAAAGAAGCCTGCTAGTGATAACATTCTTCTTATTCCAAGTACCAGAGGTCGTGGGTTTCAAAGGCATTGTCGAAGAAGCCTTGGTGAGTTTCTGATATACATCTTGTAGTTGATCCATACTGTTACCACTATGTGCTGGTGGTCCAGTAGGAGTCAATGTTTAAGCTAGTGGATGTGGTACTGCTTTGTCTTGATTTTTTAACTTATTTGACAGGATGTCAGCACATTGGCTAAGCCAGCATTAATTGCTCATGCATTGAGAAGGTGTTGATGAACCGTCGACTGCTGCAGTCCATGTTGGTGTAGGTAAACCCACAGTGCTGTTCGGGAGGGAGTTCCAGGAATTTGACCCAGCGGCAAGAGAGTTCCAAGTCAGGATCGTATGGAGGAGAATGTGCAGGCTGTGTTCCCATGCATCTGCTGCCTTTATTCTTCTAGGTGGGAGAGGTTATGGGTTTGGAAGGTGCTGTTGAAAGAGACTGTGTGTTGAGCTACTTGAGTGTTGTTATAGCTGTACTAATTTATGCAAATTGGGACTATGTCATAGAACTTTTGACTAGCGTCTTTGATTTGGTGGACAGGCTTTGAGGAGTCAAAAGGTGAGTTACTCACTGCAGAACGTCAAAACGTTTACCTACTCTTGTAGCCGCAAAAGTTATTTGGCCGGCCGGTCCACTTAAGTTTCTGATTAATGTTAACTCCCAACATATTGATGGTGGGGAAATTATGTGATCATAATGTCAATTTGACTGTCTCTTGTTGGAGATGATCATTGCCTGGCACATTGTCACATTGCTGTTACTTGCCACTCATCAGCCTGAGCCTGAATGTTGTCCAGGTCTCGCTTCATGCAAGCCAGGCTGCTTGCTTTTGTTCCTCATTTTCTTCATTATGTTACACTGACGTTCTGAATCTTGTGTCTGACCATGCAAATGAGTCAAATTCACATATTTATATCAAAGGAATGTGTGAAAGAGATGAATTGCTATGGCAGAATTTTTATTTTTGTGATTTGAAATGTGGCCAAAGCATTGATGTTTTGGAAACTGGCCAGGAGTGAGTTAATAATTTGTCATCAGCAAACATATTATTTTGTGCTCAGTCCCACCAGATTACACTCCATGGAAGTCTGAATGTTTGTGAGTGAGGATAAGGCATCACTCCCCAGAGTCTTCTTGATGAATCAACAGTTCCATAGAAATGTCTTTAAGATTATATAAATGAATTAAGTCAGCTGTACTAGCTGTTCCTTTGCTTTGCGACCTTACCCATGGGGCAAACACAATGCAGGCCATTATATAAAACTTAGACAGTAATATAACTTCATTTTCATTGTCACATGTGGTGAAAAGGTTCTGGGTCAAACCACTGCTCACAGTTTCCTAAGTAATAACAGAAACCTCTTCCAATTATACCTGAAATCAACATGTCCAGTTTAAAGATTTTAAGGCTGATGAGAATTATGAACACATGTGGATGTGTTTCATAATAAAAGGCAAAGTAATTAGGACTAATGCGACTGCCATAGTTTTCCTCTACCTGACCTCTGAACAAATGACCCTGAGTTTACATTATTTGTTGCAGTTCAATTAATAATAGTAATGTGATTTACACAATATATAAGCTGCATTAGAATTCTTAGTTTTGGCAGGTTGCTCGGAAGAAGACCTGTGACGAATCCCTCAGGACTATATTTTTTTAATTAAGGGGCAACTGAGCATGGCCGATCCACCTACCCTGCACATCTTTAGGTTGTGAGGGTGAGACCCTCACAGACACGGGGAGAATGTGTAAACTCCATATGGACAGTGACCCGGGGCCGGGATTAAACCTGGATCCTTGGCACCGTGATGCATCAGTGCTAACCACTGAGCCACCGTACTGCCCTTCCCTGGACAATTAGGGGTGAGAATCATGTGATTTTTCCAACATCTTGTACATCCTGACCGCAGTTCAAAGAAAAAAGAACTCAAGTTCTGATTCGGTTATGCTGTGTTGTCCCATTCGCTTCCATTTTACTACTGTATTGTCAGCTAGGCCAGTAGTGTTGATTACTGCAGCAAATCAAGAAGGCTAAGAGGAACAAGAGAACACTGTGTACCTTTTGACTCTGCCCAGGCCTTATTTCAGCTTTAGTTCAAATATGGACAAAAGATCTGAACTCCAGCGATGAGGTAAGAGTGACTTCCTTTCACATCAAGGCAGCATTTAACCAAGTATGGCATCAAAGGAGCCCTAGCATAAACTGGAATCAATGGGAATTGGGGATAACCTAGTTCAAAGGAAGATGACCGTAGTTGTTGTAGGTCAATCATCTCAGTCCCATGACATTACTGGATGAGTTCCTTAGTGTTAAATTTTTTATTGTCGCCACAAAAAGAAAGAATCAGAGATGGCACGCGTCAAGTTCGTACAACATAGTGCATTGGGTTTATTTACAAGATGCTTTTCAAACAGTGCAAATGGTGAACTCCATAAAACCCCCTTAAATGCTCCAATGATACCATTGCATAACATGTGACATAACACCAGCCAATGGTGTTAATCTGAGATATAACACCCCTCCCTCTGCACTTCTTTAGTGTCCAAGGCATTTTATCTTATCAAAAAGATCCAACACATTATGTCATATCCAACACTGTTCTGTTACAGACACATACGTAGATTAGTAAGACGATCTCTTGGGTGGATGTCTGTCTCATTTTGGCAGAACTTGACGTTCAGGAACTTGGCTCTTATGGGTATTCGGAGTCTCTTCCTGTGCACTGGTCGGTATTACATCTGCCGAATCCAACTCAGGAACTGCCTCTAGTTGTTTGGACGATTCTGCCGTAAAAGATTCTGTAATTGCGGCAGTGGTAGTCCTTAAAGTGGGCATATCACTGTCCATACTCTCTGTGGGGAAAATACCTGTACAGATTCTGTATGCCCACGACGCGCAGACAATAATTGGTCAGTGGCTGATGCTAAATTCATTAATTGTCAGATTGTATAGTATATGAAATTAAACCTGTTTTGGCTCATACAATTGCTGGAGTCCATTTTTCACCTGAAGTGTAATTTATCGCAAGACCACGTTCCCCAGTCAAAGACTGTTTTTGGAATGTTGTTCCCTTCTAGCCACTTGCCATTGAAGTTGTTGCCTGACTATCTCTGAAGTTGAAGGGGAAGTCAAAAAGTCAAACTATGTGCGTAGTTTCCTTTTGAACATCAGTGTAGCCAGTGAGCTTTTTGTTGTTGAATGCACAGTGAAAATGAAAATGAAAATGAAAATCGCTTATTGTCACGAGTAGGCGTCAATGAAGTTACTGTGAAAAGCCCTTAGTCGCCACATTCCGGCACCTGTCCGGGGAGGCTGGTACGGGTGTTTCTGGATGTCATTAGAAAGCTATTGACATGTTTAGGTAGAAAGTTTTTATTCCTCGAAACCTTCACTGTGTGTTTGAATGATTGTATGAAATGTTCAGCCAAGCTGCTTGGAGATGGTTGGTCGGGGGCAGATTTGATATGGTGGATGCCACACCCCTTCAGGTGGTCCTCAAATTCAGCTGATGTAAACTGCTTACCGTTATCATTCATAGGTTGTTCAGGTCCCTTTCCAAGGGTCGGTGCAGAGTCAATGGGCTGAATGGCCTCCTTCTGTACTCTAAATTCTATGATCATAGAAACATACATTCATAGAATTTACAGTGCATAAGGAAGCCTTTCACATGTTGCACATCCGCAATTCATCAACGCTCCTTCAACAACACTTTCTAAATCCACAAAGTCTACTGCTTTGAATAGCAGGTACAAGAGAACTCCATGACCTGCAAGTCACTAACCATCCTGACATCCAGCAGAGGGCAGCAGAGCGGAGCTACTGATTAGCTGTTCCGGGGAGATTTGCATACGTGCAGTGCGGTCAGCGTAATTTGAAGGTGGTTTGTGAAGGGGCTGTTGTCAAGTGACAGTTAAACCCGAAACACTTCCTCAGTGTTTACCTCCCTACCCCCTCCTCTAACCAAAAAAAAAACAACCGTGGTTATCGGGAAGTTAAGTTTATCTCTTTAAAAACTTACCTTGAAGGGTGACATCACAGCAAAGCAGTGACCTGATTGGCTGGTAATGAAAGTGCTCCAATTAGCAGTACCTGGGAGAAATTTAACTCTTCGTGTGTTGGTGATTATTGTGATTGGTAAGTAAAATCTTTATTCCTTTCACTTATTAATTATTTGATATTATATTTGTAGTCAGTTAAGGTAAAGGGTAAAAATGGCAGGAGATCCCAGACCCGTGTTATGCTCCTCGTGCTCAATGTGGGAGTTCAGGGACACAGCTGATGCCCCTGACTCCTTCATGTGCAGGAAGTGTGTCCAGCTTCAGCTCCTGTTAGACCACATGACGGCTCTGGAGCTGCGGATGGACTCACTTTGGAGCATCAGCGATGCTGAGGAGGTCGTGGATAGCACGTTCAGTGAGTTGGTCACACCGCAGATTAGGATTGGTGAGGGAGACAGGGAATGTGTGACCAAAAGGCAGAGAAAGAGCAGGAATGCAGTGCAGATGTCCCCTGCGGTCATCTCCCTCCAAAACAGGTATACCGTTTTGGATACTGTTGGGGGAGATGACTCACCAGGGGAACGCAGCAGTAGCCAGGCTCATGGCACCGTGGCTGCCTCTACTGCCCAGAAGGGCGGGAAAAAGACTGGCAGGGCTATAGTCACAGGGGATTCAATCATAAGGGGAGTAGACAGGCGTTTCTGTGGTCAAAAACGTGACTCCCGAATGGTATGTTGCCTCCCGGGTGAATGGGTCAAGGATGTCTCAGGTCGGCTGCAGGACATAGTGAAGGGGGAGGGTGAACATCCAGTTGTGGCATATAGGCACCAACGATATAGGTAAAAAACGGGATGAAGCCCTACAATCAGAATTTAGGGAGTTAGGAGATAAGTTAAAAAGTAGGACCTCAAAATTAGTAATGTCAGGATTGCTACCAGTGCCATGAAACAGTCAGAGTAGAAATTTAAGAGTAGTCAGAATTAATACGTGGCTTGAGAGATGGTGCAGGAGGGAGGGGTTCAGATCTTTGGGACATTGGAATCGGTTCTGGGGCGGAGGGACCATTACAAATCGGATGGTCTACACCTGGGCAGGACTGGAACCAATGATTTCGGGTGCTTTTGCTAACACCGTTGGGGAGGTTTTAAACTAATGTGGCAGGGGGATGGGAACCAAGTTAGAGGTCAGTAAAGAGGCAGCAACTAAAGCCAGTAAGGTGCTAGATAATAAACTCATTGTGACTAAGGGGAAGAGTAGACAGGGAAGAGATGAAGATCGCAAAGGGACAGGTGGTCTGAGGTGCATTTGTTTTAATGCGAGA
This sequence comes from Scyliorhinus canicula, assembly GCF_902713615.1. Lineage (NCBI taxonomy): Eukaryota > Metazoa > Chordata > Chondrichthyes > Carcharhiniformes > Scyliorhinidae > Scyliorhinus > Scyliorhinus canicula. Next base: position 86,763,534 of record NC_052148.1, read on the forward strand.
AGTGTAGCAGGTAAGGCAGATGAACTTAGGGCTTGAATTAGTACCTGGGAATATGATGTTATTGGTATTACTGAGACTTGGTTGAGGGATGGGCAAGACTGGCAACTAAATATCCCAGGGTATAGATGCTTCAGGAGGGATAGAGAGGGAGGTAAAAGGGATGGAGGAGTTGCATTACTAGTCAGAGATGATATCACAGCTGTGATTAAGGAGGGCACAATGGAGGTTTTGAGCACTGAGGCAACATGGATAGAGCTAAGAAATAGGAAGGGTGCAGTAACATTGTTGGGACCTTACTGCAGGCTTCCCAAAAGCGAGCGTGAAGTAGAGGTACAAATATGTAGACAGATTATAGAAAAATGTAGGAGAAATAAGGTAGTTGTGATGGGAGATTTTAACTTCCCCAACATTGAATAGGACTCATGTAGTGTTGGAGGCGTAGATGGAGCAGAATTTGTAAGGCGCATCCAGGAGAGTTTTTTAGAGCAGTATGTAAAGACGGAGGCTGAGGAGAGACCTGATTGAGGTCTACAAAATTATGAGAGGTATGAACAGGGTGGATAGCAACAAGCTTTTTCCAAGAGTGGGGGTGTCAATTACAAGGGGTCACGATTTCAAGGTGAGAGGGGAAAAGTTTAAGGGAGATGTGCGTGGAAAGATTTTTATGCAGAGGGTGGTGGGTGCCTGGAATGCTTTGCCAGCGGAGGTGGTAGAGGCGTCATTTAAGATGCATCTGGACAGATATATGAACGGGTGGGGAACAGAGAGAAATAGACCTTGGAAAATAGGCAACAGGTTTAGATAAAGGATCTGGATCGGCGCAGGCTGGGAGGGCCGAAGGGCCTGTTCCTGTGCTGTAAATTTCTTTGTTCTTTGTTCAAACTATATCACTGGACTTTCAATGGCACTCTGTTAAAATCCTGGAACTTCCTTCCTGACAGCACTGTGGGTGCACCTACACCACATGGACTGCAATGATTTAAGAATGGGGCTCACTACCACTTTCTGAAGGGCAGTGAGGGATCGGCAATAAATACTGGCCTAGATAGTGAAGCTCACATCCCATGAATGAATGAAAGAAGAAGTGGTACAGGTCTGATTAGTGCTCAGGGACAGGAGAGTGTGACTGCGCGTCAGACAGGGAAGATATGTAGGAGGAGCCTTAGCCTTTACCATTATGCAGCAGGCTCAATTTGAATGCTTCTTAAATATTTAAAAAGATATATAAGAATTAACTAAACTAAAAGTAGGTAAATAGAGGGCCATATAGATCACAAAGCTTCCAAAGAAGAGTTATATTTATCTCAAACAATAACTCTGTTTCTCTTTCTGCAGATGTTGTCAGACCTGCTGTGTTTTCCAGCACTCTGTTTTATTTCAGATTTGCAGCATTCAGATTACTTTGTTTTTGCTTTAGCTTTACTTTAGCTACTTTACTTTAGCTACATAGGTCATGTTGTGACACCACAGTTAAAATACCTTGTTGCCTGCCTTCTATATTGTCAAGCCTGTCTGTTGTTCAAATGTGGTAATATATTAGGACCCATTTGGTATTATCTACTTCTCATGATGATCATAACCCTAACATGAAAGCCAGAGAAATAATTCTGATCTGTTTTTGGTGAAGTAGAATCCAGCACGAGTTGAAAGATAGAAAGAAATAACATTTATTTACAATAACATATATATACAACAGCAGCAGCAGCAACTTCCCTTGCTGCTCACTCTCCTCTAGCTGTTTCCATACTGGCCAGCTTTATTTATGCATGGAATCTGCTAATGATTTCTCCCCCCCCCCCCCCCCCCCCCCCCATCCCTCATTGGGGAAGCTCATACTCCCAAAGGATTGTGGGATTGCCATTAGTCCACAGCCAGTGGTAAGCAGGCAGGTTATAACATCCCTCCCCCCCCCCAAAGTCCAAGGAATCCACCGAAGACCCTGGCGAAGGAGGGCGTCGGACTCGTTTTGCCACAGGCCGGACACCATTTGCACAAGGCGCTGGATCAGGTGGTGTGTAACGAGATGGAGAACGGCGCTTTCGTGATAAACGGCGTAATGGTTGTACATCCACAGCCCGTGGGCCCGAGGATCCCCCCTCTGAGGCGTCCTGTGTCTCCATCTCGGAGTCCGAGTCTGATGCCTCCGTCATCTCGCCGTCTCTATCTCCATGCGGTTCTCGGGAGCAGTCGCCGCAGGTTCATCCAAATGGAAGGTACGACCCCTGGCTGGCCCCAGTTTCTGTCGCCTCTGGCGCTCCCATGACCGGCGTCCGCGACAGGGTCGGCGCCCACAAGTTTGACACGGACATGGCTCCTCATCCATTGGTTCTGGAGAAGGCTCCCTTCGGGGAGGAATGTCCGAGGGCCACTGGCGCCGATCCGGACATCGCCTCGTCCAAGGTACCGCAGGGGTGCGGGGGGACGCTTTCGGATGGAAGGGGTTGCGCCCCAAGGCATGAGTTGAGGTAAGTGGCTCTTTTTCAGGTTGGCGATCTGTAACCAGTGGGGCTATGGGAATCAGTGCTGGGAACACAACTGTTTACAATTTATATTGGGGACTTGGAGGAAGGAGCAAATGTAGTGTAGGCAAATTTGCAGATGACACAAAAATAGGTGGAAAGGCAAGTTGCAGAGATATTGATAAGTTAAGTAAGTGGGCAAAAAATTGGCAAATGGAGTATTATGTGGAAAAATATGAAGCTGTTCATTTTGAAAGGGAAAGGTATTATTTAAATGAAGAAAAACGGCAGAAAGAAGCAACACAAAGGGACTTGGGGGCACTTGTACATGAAACACAGAAAGCTGGCACACAGGTGCAGCAGATAATCAGGAAGGTTAATGGAATGTTGACTCATATTTCAAGGGGGTTGGAGTATAACACTAGGGAAATCTAGCAACTGGACAAAGTAATAGACCATATCTGGAGTATGGTGAGAAGTTTTGGCCCCCTTATTTATGGAAATATATTATTTAATTGGAGGCGGTTCAGGGAATGTTCATTAGAATGATCCCTGGTATTGAAGGATTGTCTCATGAGATGAAACAGGTTTGGAATTCTACTTATTGGCATTTAAAAGGATGAGAAGTGATCTCATTGAAATATATAGGATTCTTAAGGGGCTGACAGGGTAAATGCTGAGAGGATGTTTCCCCTCATGGGAGAGTCTGGGACCAGAGGGCATAGGCTCAGAATAAAAGGGTGCCAATTTAAGACTGAGATGAGGAGGAATTTCTTCTCTCAGAGGGGTGAGTGTCTTTGGAACTTCTTACCACAGAGAACTGTGGGGGCAGAGTTCTAGTGTATATTTAAGGCAGAGATAGATAGATTCTTGATCAGTAAGGGAATCAAGAGTTACAGGGAAAGGGCAGGAAAGTGGACGTGAGGAATGTCGGATCAGCCATGATTCTATTGAGTGGCGGAAGAGGCTTGAGGGGCTGAATGGCCTTCTCCTGTTCCTATGTATTATCGTATTATAGTCTTATTATTTCTATCTCCTCCACTATCATACCATATTATGTATCTATTTTCATCAACATGGCTTGGATCATTTCTGCTGTGATTTTGATTTCCCACCAGAATTTTTCTCATAAACATGTTAGCTGCCATGTTCCAATAACAATTTTGACAATTCTCCGGTTGTCAAATCAAATGCAATGCCATATTAAGAGACAGCATGATGCAAGTATACCGGTCACCGTCTAGGATGTACAATGTGACTCAGAATTGCCACGCATTTTGTGAACTTCGAAGTTAAAAAAGGCAGCAAAACATTAGTTAGGCAATGAAAATGCATTTACAATTTGACATTAATGGAGGATAATGACGTTAAGCGTGGATTTCTGACAGGTCTATGTTAAATTCACAAGTAATTGTAACTTCTCATTTTATAACTCAATTAAGCTGAGATTCTGCAGCTGACAATGTAGTTTTAAGGTAAATGAAAACTTTGTCTTATAGAAAAAGTACTTCTTTTAGAAACATTTGATTGTCTTTCATTGTAAAACTGTCTGCTGTTTTACTGTTAAGCAACAGGCTGTTAAATACTTCTCTTGAGACTGATGTTCACATCTTCCTCCCCATCTGTTACATTCTGTTAAGTATTCTCTTTTGGAAGCTTTGTGTTGAGATCCATTCTCCAGCATTGATTTCCGGTCTTCACTTTATAGTTGATTGTCCCTTTTGGATCAGATTCATATTTTCTTCTTCGTTCTTGTTATGTTCTTATTCTGCTCTCTGGGGTAGTGTCAACCTAGCTCAGTAGTAGCATTATTCCTCAGAGTCACAAGGTTATTATGCATGAGTCACAGAAAACGAGCATGCAGGTGCAGCAGATAATAAGGAAAGCAAATGGAATGTTGGCATTTATAGCTAAAGGAATTGAGTATAAAGGTAAGGAAGTGTTGTGGAAACTATACAAGGCATTGGTAAGACCGCATAATAATAATAATCTTTATTGTCACAAGTAGGCTTACATTGCAATGAAGTTACTGTGAAAAGACCCTAGTCGCCACCTGCCGGCGCCTGTTCGGGTACACTGAGGAGATTTCAGAATGTCCAAATTACCTAACAGCACGTCTTTAGGGACTTGTGGGAGGAAACTGAAGCACCCAGAGGAAATCCACACAGGCACCGGGAGAACGTGCAGAAGCCGCACAGACAGTGACCCATTTTGGAATCACTTTTGTGACCACATAAATGCCTAACTGTTCCCCTTACAATTGAATCCCCTATTGCTATAACCCTACTCATTTTTCCTCCTCATCTGTGCACTTTAGTCACCCACGGTGTCAAAAACTTGGCTTTCGCCAAATTCCCCCTGAGAAGTCACCTCAACAGTATGCAAAGCAGTATATATGTTTGAGAGAGGTATAGTCTCTGGGGCCTCCTGAACTACCTTCCTACCTCTGCCCTGCCTGGTATTCACCCATTCCCTTTCTGCCTGTGCAGCCTTAGCCACCAGAAAGAACGTGCACAAAAATCGTAGCCCCACAGGTGCTCCAGAGTGACTCCAGCTGCTGCTCCAGTTCCGATACATGGAATTTCAGTAGCTGCAGTTGGACTCACGTCCTGCACGTATGTCCTTCCTGGACACTACAATTGTCCCTCATGTCCCATGTAGCACAGGAGGATTATTCCACGTGGCTCATGTGTGTTATATGCAGGGACGTACTGCAAATTAAACATTAAAACCCTCAAAACTTCAAAGGCTATTGAAGACGAAGCATGGCGAGCTCGAGGACAAACCTCTATTTTTTTCAATGGATGCAGTGAGAACTTAAATCATCAGCTGAAGTCTTAGCAAAAATGTGACATTTAATGACAAAGAAAGGGAGATCGTGAGGACCAAGCAGGCTCACTTGTCACATTGAAGGTAAGTGGAAATGGTGGGTCGTGAAGTTCAGGCAGCGTGGGTTGCTAAGGTCGGCAGGGGTGGGTCCCAAAGGATGGCCGGTTGATAAAAATCGGTCCCGAGCAAAATAGTTTGAAAAACACTGCCTTAGATCGTTCCCTTTACCCCTATCAAGTTCGAGAATACTAACAACACTAACAACACCAGAAGCTGGCTCTACCTTACCTGTATTTTTACTGTACTATTAAATAGTAGAATAGATACTCACCAGTTCCTACTGATCAATCAGCAGGTTCCCAGAATGCTTCATTGCAATTCTGACTGTGGGACACTATTCCCAGCGGAAAAGGCCATGGGGCCAAGAAGCAGAAAAGGTTGTACGTGACTGTGAGGGAGAGGGGGGGGGGGGGGGGGGGGGGGGGGGGTGGGAGGCAATTAAAGGGCCACCCAACTGGAAAGTAAGTTCAAACATGTGAACGGCCACAGCTGAGACAGTGTAGCTTCAGTTCAATTGCCATGCATGAAATCAGGCAAGTGAAACAATTATGCTCACGCAAGCAACACTGATTCCTCAAATTGACCATGATTGTCCCTTAGTCTTGACCCCTCATGCCCAGCCTTCAAAGTCAACAAAGTCTTATGGAACAGCAGAATTATTGGGTAACTGGACAAGCTTGAGGACCCCCTTTGGAGAAGTGATCACGGAACATTCACAGAGCGGAATGCGCTAAACCCACTAAATTATTGTATGGTAGACACTGAACATGCCCCCTCATGGTCAAACCAAATTACGCAGTCTTTGAGTGCAGATTAGAATGATGCCAGCACCTGAAATGAGGGCGGAACGAGTCGAGTGGCCAAAGCAATTGACAGTCATTCATGAGGGGTGGGCAATGGTTGGAGTGGGAGGGCGGTGGAGGTGTTGTGGTCAACCTTCATATACACCCCCCACTGGGCATCATTTGAAGGACCAGCTGCGTATACGGATTTTGAGAGCACAATCACAGGCGATGCCTTGGGCAAAAGTGGACATTAGGAAAAAAGAGCCCTGGGCTTTGCTGATATTTCCAGATTCTCCCAGGTGCAGGATGCCATTGACTGCATTCATGTGTCTTGTGGCAGCAAGTAGTCCAGTACATTGACACGAGGGCTTCCATTCCTTCAATGTTCATCTGGTCTGCGACCATAACAAATGGATCATGCAGGTTTGTGCAAGATACCCCAAAATGCCCATGACCTCAGTAGATCTCTGACACTGGCATCTTCCAGATGCTGCACTGGATGCAGGATTGGCTCATTGTAACCGGAAGTCCACACATATCTAGAGTGGAGGTTCACCCACCCAGGGGAGAAAGAGTTCTCCTTCTTCTCCCCCGTGCACAACGTATACACCAGAATTGACTTCTTTGTAGTGGGGAAAAAGGTGCTTCCAGGGCTGGTCAGAGTGGAATACTCCACTATCGTAATCTCCGACCACGCTCCACATTATATGGATGTGAGGCTGGAGATAGGCTGGGTCAATCCCCCACATGGAGGTTGGATACTGTCCTACTAGCCGACATGGCTTTCAACGAGAGGGTATCACAAGCCATAGATGAGTACACAAAATACAATCAAAACGGGGAGGTCTCACCCTCCACGTTCTGGGAGGCGCTAAAGGCTGTGATTAGAGAGGAAGTTATCATCTTTAAAGCACAACGAGATAGGGTGGAAAGGGCGGCCAGGCAGCAGTTGGTCAACTCCATACTGGAGGTAGATCATAAATACTCCAAGGCCCTGACCGTAGAGCTCCTGACAAAGAGGAAAATCTACAAATGGACTTTGACCTTCTCTCCACGAGGAAAGCAGTGCACCAACTCCGCCAGGTACAGGGGACCCTATACGAACACAGAGACAAAGCCAACCGCCTGCTGGCACACCAGCTGAGAAAGCAGACAGCCAATAGAGAGATTGCGCAAATTAGAGACAACAGAGACACATTGGAAACAAATCCAGAAAAGGTCAACAAAGCCTTTGAGACCTTTTACTGTTGGCTGTACAGCTAAGAGCCCCCAGCATGGGACTCGGGGATGAAACAGTTCCTCGACGGACTGGACAGGCCAGTTGTGGGGAGGGCAGAAAATGGGGCTCAGAAACATCGCTACAACTGGAATAGATCATGGACAGTATTAGCTCCATGCAGGTGGGAAGGCGGTGGGACCAGATGGGTTCCCGGCGGACTTCGACAAAAAATTTGCGACAGTACTGCCTCCGCACCTGCGTGAGATGTTCACAGAAGCGCTCGCAAGGGGCACACTGCCACTGACACTAGCACAGTCTTTAATGTCGCTAATACCTAAGAAAGACAAAGACCCAACAGAATACGGGTCATGAAGGCCCACCTCACTACTAAACATAGATGCCAAAATACTGGCCAAAATCCTAACCAAAAGGCTGGAGAGCTGCATTACAGAGGTTGTCGCAGAGGATCAAACGGGCTTTGTCACGGGTAGGTGGCTTGAACATCAGGCACCGGCTGAACCCATCCGGGGCTCTAAGGTGTACAGCCCCCGGTAAAAGGTCTCAAAGGTTTTGTTGACCTTTTCTGGGTCTGTTTCCAATGTGACTCTGTTGTCTCTAATTTGCACGATCTCTCTAGTGGCTGCTTGCTTTCTCAGCTGGTGTGCCAGCAGGCGGCTTGCTTTGTCTCCGTGTTCGTATAGGGTCTTCTGTGCCTGGCAGTTGGCGCACTGCTTTTCTCATGGAGAGCAGGTCAAAGTCCATATGTAGCTTTTTCCTCTCCACAGGATTATGGCCCCATCTGGGGAGAGAACACCAGAGGTGATCGTCTCCCTGGACGCAGAAAAGTCCTTCGACAGAGTTGAGTGGAGGTACCTCATAGAGGGATTGGAGCGGTTCGGGCTTGGAACAGAGTTCACCTCCTGGGTGAAACTCCTTTACAATGCTCCCATGGCGAGCATACGGGCAAACAACACCAGCTCCCAGCACTTCCAGCTGCACAGGAGCCCCAGACAGGGATGCCCTCTGACCCCACTGCTGTTCGCCCTCGCAATCGAACCAGCAGCAATCGCTCTCAGAAGAGCAAAATATTGGAGGGAGATCCAAAGGAGAGGCAGAGAGCAGAGCCTCGCTCTCTGCGAATAACCTGCTCCTCTACATCTTGGACCCACAAAGCAGTATAGAAAGAATCATTGCGCTCCTGAAAGAGTTTGGCACTTTCTAGGGCTACAAACTCAACATGAGCAAAAGCGAGATCTTCCCAGTGAACCGAGATCTTCCCAGTGAACCCGCAAGGTGGGGGAAGGGGGGGGGGGGGGGGGGGGGGGAAGGGTGAGCAGCACGGGGGGGGGGGGGGGGGGGATTGCCATTAAAACAAGCCCAACACAAATTCCGCTACCTCGGGATCCAAATCGTTCATGACTGGCGGGGGTTCACAAGTGGAAGCTGACCAGTCTGACAGAGGAAGTCAAAAAGACCTGCAAAGATGGAATACACTCCCACTCTCCCACGCGGCAAGCCCTACCAAACCTACAGTGTTACCTCTGGGCAGCGACAGCAGAAAGAGTAATGTAAGAAGCCTTACAACACCAGGTTAAAGTCCAACAGGTTTGTTTCAAACACGAGCTTTCGGAGCACGGCTCCTTCTTCAGGTGAATGGAAAGGCTTGTTCCAGAAATGTTTATATAGACACAGTCAGAGATGCCCCGGAATGCGAGCACCTGCAGGCAATCAAATCATCAAAGATGCAGAGAGAGAGGTAACTCCAGGTTAAAGAGGTGTGAATTGTCCCAAGCCAGTTCAGTCGGTAGGCCTCTGCAAGTCCAGGCTTGTTGGTGGGGGCCGAATGTAATGCGACATGAATCCCAGATCCCGGTTGAGTCCGCATTCATGCGTGCGGAACTTAGCTATAAGTTTTTGCTCAGCAATTTTGCGTTGTCGCGTCTCCTGAAGGCCTCCTTGTAGAATGCTGACCCGGAGATCAGAGGCTGAATGTCCTTGACTGCTGAAGTGTTCCCCAACTGGAAGGGAACAGTCCTGCCTGTTGATAGTCGCACGATGCCCGTTTATTCGTTGTCGCAATGTCTGCATGGTCTCGCCAATGTACCACGCTTCGGGACATCCTTTCCTGCAGCGTATGAGGTAGACTACATTGGTCGAGTCGCACGAGTATGCGCCGCGTACCTGGTGGGTGGTGTTTCCACGTGTAATGGTGGTGTCCATGTCGATGATCTGGCATGTCTTGCAGAGATTACCCTGGCAGGGTTTTGTGGTGTTGTGGTTGCTGTTCTGAAGGCTGGGTAATTTGTTGCAAACAATGGTTTGTTTGAGGTTGCGCGGTTGTTTGAAGGCCAGTAGTGGGGGTGTGGGGATGACCTTGGCAAGATGTCCATCCTCGCTGATGATGTGTTGGAGGCTGCGAAGAAGATGTCGTAGTTTCTCCGCCCCAGGAAAGTACTGGACGACGAAGGGTACTCTGTCAGTGGTGTCCCGTGTTTGTCTTCTGAGGAGGTCGGTGCGGTTTTTTGCTGTGGCGCGGTGGAACTGTCGATCAATGAGTCGAGCGCCATATCCCGTTCGTACGAGGGCATCTTTCAGCATCTGTAGGTGTCTGTTGCGCTCCTCCTTGTCTGAGCAGATCCTGTGTATACGGAGGGCTTGTCCATAGGGGATGGCTTCTTTAATGTGTTTCGGGTGAAAGCTGGAGAAGTGGAGCATCGTGAGATTATCTGTGGGCTTGCGGTAAAGCGAGGTGCTGAGGTGACCGTCCTTGATGGAGACGAGTGTGTCCAAGAATGGAACTGAATTTGGAGAATAGTCCATGGTGAGTTTGATGGTGGGATGGAACTTATTGATGTCATCGTGTAGTCGTTTCAGTGATGTCTCGCCGTGGGTCCAAAGGAAAAAAATGTCATCGATGTATCTGGTGTATAGCATCGGTTGAAAGTCCTGTGTGGTGAGGAAGTCCTGTTCAAACTTGTGCATGAAGATGTTGGCATATTGAGGTGCAAATTTGGTCCCCATGGCTGTTCCGTGCGTCTGGATGAAGAATTTGTTGTCGAAGGTGAAGACGTTGTGGTCTAGAATGAAACGGATGAGTTGCAGAATTGCGTCTGGAGATTGGCAGTTGTCGGTGTTGAGGACTGAGGCTGTTGCAGCAATGCCGTCGTCATGGGGGATGCTGGTGTAGAGTGCCGAGACATCCATTGTGACGAGGAATGTTCCTGGTTCAACTGGTCCATGGGTGCTGAGTTTCTGTAGGAAGTCCGTTGTGTCGCGACAGAAGCTGGGTGTACCTTGTACGATGGGTTTCAAGATGCCCTCGATGTGGCCAGAGAGGTTCTCACACAGGGTCCCATTGCCTGAAACGATAGGACGGCCTGGTGTGTTGGCCTTGTGTATTTTCGGGAGGCAGTAGAGATCTCCAATGCGGGGATTACGTGGGATGAGAGCACGTAGGGTGTTCTGAAGGTCTGGATCTAAGGTCTTGATCAGTCTGCTGAGTTGGCGGATGTGTTCCTTGGTTGGATCTGCGGGTAACTGCCTGTAGTGTTCCTGGTTGTCGAGTTGTCGGTATACTTCTTTGCAGTAGTCTGTTCTGTTCCGTATGACGGTGGCCCCTCCTTTGTCTGCTGGTTTGATGACGATGTTGCGGTTGGTCTTGAGAGTGCGGATGGCGTTGCGTTGTGCTTGGGTGACGTTTGAGGCTGCCTTGTGATTGCGAGTGATGAATCTGGCATTGACACGACTTCTGACGGCTTGAGCATACATGTCGAGTCTAGGGCAGCGGCCTTCCGGAGGGGTCCAATTTGACTCTTTCCTTTTCGGTTGCTGCACTGCAGATCTCGCGGTCTGCTGTTCCGGTTCATTGGTCGTGTCCCTGGGTTCGCTGTCGGCCTCTTGGGGTCTGTGGAAGAATTCCCGGAGCCTCATTCGCCTGATGAATTCCTCCGTATCTGCCGCGAGACTGATGGGGTCCATTTTGGTGGTGGTGCAGAAATTGAGCCCTCTGCTGAGGACTTCGATTTCGTCTGGTTGAAGGGTGTAGTCTGACAAGTTGACAATGGATTTCCCTGTATTGTTTTCGACTGTTGTACCGGGAGAAGCTTGATTGCTGCTGGTGGTGATGCCAAGTTTCTCAAGCTTCCTGTTCTTGGTGTGCATGTAGGTGGCATAGTATTCCTGTCTCATCTGTTTGGCGGTGTTCCGCAGCTGGTCTGCTGTGTCCTGAGCGCAAGTTGAGAATATGGCCTCTCTCTTGGTTTCCAGGTTGCGTCGACTTCTGTAGAGTTGGTGTACGAGGTGTTTGAGGAGTGTGACAGAGGTGCGGTGGCAGAGTCTTTCAGCGTAGTCTGTGTTGTAAGTCGACTTGAGTGGGTTTTGATCTGTAGTCCTTTCGGGATCTTGTCTGCTTTTTTGCATCTTTGTAGAAACTGAATGTCAGTGTCTATATGCGCGATCTTCCTGGAGATCCTCTCCACTTTGAGCCGGCAGTTTGCGGTGTCAATGGTAGCCATGATGTGGAGATGCCGGCGTTGGACTGGGGTGAGCACAGTAAGAAGTCTTACAACACCAGGTTAAAGTCCAACAGGTTTGTTTCAAACACGAGCTTTCGGAGCACGGCTCCTTCTTCAGGTGAATGGAAAGGCTTGTTCCAGAAATGTTTATATAGACACAGTCAGAGATGCCCCGGAATGCGAGCACCTGCAGGCAATCAAATCATCAAAGATGCAGAGAGAGAGGTAACTCCAGGTTAAAGAGGTGTGAATTGTCCCAAGCCAGTTCAGTCGGTAGGCCTCTGCAAGTCCAGGCTTGTTGGTGGGGGCCGAATGTAATGCGACATGAATCCCAGATCCCGGTTGAGTCCGCATTCATGCGTGCGGAACTTAGCTATAAGTTTTTGCTCAGCAATTTTGCGTTGTCGCGTCTCCTGAAGGCCTCCTTGTAGAATGCTGACCCGGAGATCAGAGGCTGAATGTCCTTGACTGCTGAAGTGTTCCCCAACTGGAAGGGAACAGTCCTGCCTGTTGATAGTCGCACGATGCCCGTTTATTCGTTGTCGCAGTGTCTGCATGGTCTCGCCAATGTACCACGCTTCGGGACATCCTTTCCTGCAGAAAGAGTAATGGGATGGATTAAGGAGCCAGAAGCCATGTGGGAGTGCGTGAAGGAAGCCTCCTGCAGGGAGACCTAGCTCCGGGCCCTCGCCACGGCGGCACTCCCATCCCCACCCAAGAAACAGTCCAGCAGCCTAGTGGTGGTAGCCACCCTCCAGACCTGGAACCATTTACAGCAGCAATTTGGCTGTGTCCGACAAAGCCCCCATCTGCAACAACCATAGATTTGAGCCAGATTCGAGGTGGAGACAGGACGGGGGGACGCTGACAGTCAGGGACCTATATACCGAAGAAATGACGGAGAGATTCCAGCTAGCTAAAGGCAACGTACTCAGATACCTGCAACTTAAAAACTTCCTATGGAAGGTGACAAGGATGTACCTGCAACGATTGCAACAGATGCTACTAGAGGAATTACTGGATGCAAACATTCTAGGTAGAGGAAACTGTAGTGACATGTAAGAACGACTGATAGAGAGGGCCAGTACTGTACTGGACATGATGAGGAGGAAATGGGAGGAAGACTTGAGGCTCGAAATAGAGTGGGGGCCCTGGAGCGAAGCACTACATGGGGTCAACTCCACCTCCACGTGCGCAAGATTCAATCTAACCCAAATAAAGGTGGTACATAGAGCCCACTTAACAATGACCCGAATGAGTAGGTTCTTCCCGGAGGTAGAGGACAGATGCAAACGGTGCCAAGGAGTCCCAACCAACCACGCCCACATGTTCTGGTCTTGCCACAGACTTGCTGGGTACTGGGCAGCCTTCTCCGAGGCAATGTCCAAAGTGGTGGGGATGAGGGTGGAGACATTCCCGAAAGCGGCGGTGTTCGGGGTATCAGACCAGCGAGACGTCTTCATGGGAAGAGGATGGATGCCCTTGCCTTTTCCTCCTTGATTGCCCACCATAGAATCCTGCTCGGCTGGCGGTCAGCAGCAACACCTAAAGCTGCAGACTGGCTGTCCGACCTAGCGGAATTTCTCCAAATGGAGAAAATCAAATTCGCCATCCGAGAGTCAGAAGATGGTTTCCTTAAAACATGGGAGCCATTCACTCGACTGTTCCGGGACCTGTTTGTGGCCAACAAACAAACAAATAGAAAATGAAGTAGCCAAGAGCCATGGGAAAGTTGCCGAGGCAAGAGAGAAGAGAGGGAAGTGAGGACCTGGGGGGAAGGGCAGTGCGAGAGGGAGTAGCCAAACACAGCTGGAAAGAAAGGGGAGCAGCAGAGGGAGGAGCGGGGAGGGGGTGCAGGGAGGGAGGAAGAACAAGGGGAGGAGAATAATAGAGGGAGCCAGAGGGGATGAAAGAGGAGGGAACACAAACTGGAGGGAGAGCACAGGAAACGACAACAACCACAACAAACACAACAAGGCAAACGAGAGAAAGAAAGTACAAGAGGAAGGAATGACAGACAGCCGAAGCGGAGGCAAACGCACAAAAACAAAAAAAAGAAAACCGACTGGGAGATGCAAGCAACCATCCAGGGGCCCTTCCCACCCAGTTTTGTTTTGCTTGATTTGTATGTATTGAAAAAAACAGAAAAGAAAGGGGTGAGAAAGCCTGCCTCCCCAACATGGCATGTGTAATGAAATCTTCATTATTTCTATATATACTGCCCCTGTTTTTATCTTCCCACCCCTTGGTTTTTTTTGTTTTGTAGTGTTTTTGTTATTTCTTTTTGGTTTCTCTGTGTACATCTGTAAATATACCATGTTTAATACCCAAGAAAACATTATTTTAAAAAAGCAAGGTAAGTGCCTGATGACCTGTGCCAGCCAGGTGGACAGTTGCAGAGTATGACAGGGTTAAATGTTGAGTTCAGGAACATTGGGACAACTGCGCCCCACGTAGATCTAGAAATTTTGGTTCTTAAGTTGTTTCTGATTTTGACCTTTGCTGCTATTTTTTTGAGATGTTCCAGAAAGGACAGAGTCCAATTCAGAGTGATTACAAATATGTTGGGTTGGGCTTGTGCTTCAGTCTCTGACCATCCATGTTAAAATGCAATTCTTTTTTGGCACTGGCACCGTGAAAGTGGAATACACAGGATATGGCTTTAGAGTAAGTAAATGTAAGACACCATGTATCTGGTGCAAGGTGCCGAAGGATGTTTCTGTGTTGAACAGTGTTGGGGCTCACATTGAGACTGAGGTAATCCATTTACCAGTCTTCTACATGGTTACTGAAATTGTCTCTTTAACTTAGAACACTTTGTTTACTCTTCCTTGAATTCTTCTGCGCAATACCTGGGTCACTGCTCTTTTTACTTCAGTTATGTTAAGGCATTCCTTCTGGCAATTCCCTAGTCATCTGGACTGTAACTTATTTCCTACCAAGCCTGAACCTTTGTAACTCCCTTGCCCTGTCCAGCTTTTTCTGGCAGAGTTGAGAGATGTTCACTCCCCTGTATCCTGTTTCCAATTGGCACCAATTTCAACTAAGAACTGAAAGCTTTCCTACCTTACAAGGACCTCCAGTTTCTAAACAACCCATGCTACTATTATTTATTCTTCACGCCATATCCCTTTCCAAGCAAAATAGAATCACAGTTGGAATTGAAACCCCCACACATACAAAACCTTTGGCCCAGCATGAATCTAACTATAAGTTTCCCTTCAAGGCACAGACACATTAAATTAAATACATTTAAAACTACATCATATTCCAAATTTTAACGAATATAAATATAAATCCCTTATACTACCTTTGTTTTCCTCACACAAGCATGAGTACAGAGGCTGAGTTGTTTCAGGAATTCCGGTGGAATATGGTCATATCCCACTAATTTCCATATATCATGACCCTGAATACTATCCTCAGTTCTTTAATCCGGAAGGGATCAGGACTGCCATGTCCTGCATGTGGCTTTGTTTTTCCATTCATTACGGATGGTGCATTTTATTTTCTTATCCAAACGTGCCCTCACTGCATTGAGCAGATGGTGACTGATGGGCGATTTAATACAAGTGATTTTAGGGCTGCTCCAAGGCGGGGCACTTCCAACTGGAATGAGTGAAATGGAGCTCTGCTGTCGTTTCTTCCCAACTGGCTCAATGAATAGCATTGAGAGACTCAATGACTCTATGTCAGGGTCACCAGAGGATTCGTATTCCTTTCGGAATGTTACTCTCTGTATCAAGGCATGGGATGTACATAGGTCGTTAGACACAAGGAATGGCTGTTTAAGCAGCTTTACATTAAGGTACAGGCATTACAGATCTGGAGAATTATGTCAAATTGGGACACTCACAGTGATAGAAGGTAACACACTGCACAGGAGAGAGGCCCAGGATATTGAAAATTGCCATTAATGCACGCAGGAACCCAGGTTTCATACCTGATTGGCATTAACACAACTCATCATTAGCAAGAGGCATACACAAGGAGACATGAAATGATTGGGAGGGTATTTACATTTATGAGCAAGATATACAAGTGTTTAGTACCTGTGCCCATGTTGTGCAACTACATATTCTTTGTTTTCCTTTCTCTGTCAGTATGACTTGGTGGATCCCCGACATCCACATTGGAGGTGGAGGAGGCCACTGACTGCTACGGCCTACTGTCTATGAATACCATGACGGATGCCCCTGGATGACCAATGTCTATAGGCCTGGTTGTGGGCCAGTTTTACCCTCAGCCTGTGGAGCAAGAGCAGATGGGGGTTTGGATTGATTGGACACTTCCACAGTCACCTGGGTGGATGGCACAAGCTGCTGTTCCTCCTCCCTATAGGTGCTCGAGGACCGCTGGTTGACTCCTTGAGGAGAAGAGCCAGTTGGACTGAGATTGAAGTGCCCTTCCCCCCTTGCCCTGACACTGAAGATTGCCACCAAGGGCATCAGCAATGGTGTGCTGCTCCTGCAGCAGTGCAGGAACATGTCCTGGATCAAGGCCTCCATGGCGGCCACTATCCTACAAGTGTTAGCCTTGGTGCATTGGCATGCCAATACTATCAGCAGAGATTGAAGACAGACAGACTCTATTTACCATTGAAATCTGAGGAGTGCAGCTGACATCCCTTTCTGATATTCCCTTATCTGTTTCTGAAGTTCCACCAACTGATTTAGGGCTGAGTACGAGGCTTGTCTTCTGACTGGGTCTCAGCAGATTCTTGGAATCCAGCAATCCTCCAAGTGCTGATAACCTGGGATGTCCCTGCTTCCACCTGCTGTGGATCAGATAGTTTGCTGTGTTTACCAGATTGTGATCCTAAGGCTACCTTAGAATGAGGTCCCTCTGAGATATGTGTCCCTGTGCTGATGGAGGGTGTGGGTGAGCGTTGTGATGGGTCTTCAATGTGGCCCACCTTCAGTTTACTCATCTGAGGTCAACTCAGGGCTGGAGCCAATGCCCTGGCCCATGCCTGACGTCGGCAGCTTTTGACATGGGCCTGCGAAAGAAAGGAGGGATAATTAGTGCATGTCAGGGAGCCTGTGAAACAGGAGTCATCACTCAGAATATGGCAGTTTGATGTTTGTAATGCAGGATCCTCACTTAGTTGAGTGGTGTCGACCTCACTGTCTGTTCAGGCAAGATCCACATCCTCACCAGCCAGTAAGATGGCTCTGTTTTTAAAGTCACAGATAATCTTGACCTTGGCAATTCCTCCGCTGGTCTGGGACCTCGCCTTCGTATCATCAGGCAACTTGTCCTGCATAAAGACAGATGGAGAGAGTGTGAAAAAGACACATGGAAACTCAGATAACAAGGACTTCTGATATGGGTGGGTGTACCCGAACAGACGCCAGACTGTGGCGACTAGGGGATTTTCACAGTAACTTCATTGCAGTGTTAAGGTAAGCCTAGTTGTGACAATAATAAAGATTATTATTATTTTCCTCTTCCTGCACTGGGTAGCTGGCCTCTTTTGCAGTGCGTTGGCACTGACCACCGCTGCCACCACCTCCCAAGCTGGATTGGTCAACTTACTTGCAGTTCTGTGTGCAGATAGAGTGCAGAGGACATTGCGACAGATCTCCTCTGCATTCTATAGGCACTCTAGTGGCACGTCACTAAATTTAGGTGTTGCATGCTTCCTCTTGTGGATACTGTTTGTGTTCTGCAGCTTTCCTAAGCTGGGAGAGCGCGAACACTGTACAGGGATGCCCTTTAAATATGGTTCTTGAAGTTAAGGAGCTCTGAGTCACAGCAGGGTGGGCATATCAAAGGCTACCTGCCAGCAATATTGTGTGATTCCTGTGCATTCCGAACAGCGTGCAAAGCCACTTTTTACACTATTAACGGACTTTGCTGATTTTAGCCTATGGATGTGTCCACCTCCTTAAATGGATAGAACTAACTTTTAAAATGAGTAGAGAGTTCTTAACCAAGACAGCTTCCTAACCAGTATAGCAAAAACAAAACCCAGCTGGTTCATTAATGGCCTTGAGGGAAGGAAATCTGCCACCCTCACTTGGTTTGGCCTACATGTGACTCCAGATCTACAGCAATGTGGTTGACTTTTATATACCCTCAGAAGTGGCATATGCATGAGTCATTTCTGTTTATTCTCTTTGCTCCCATTTCTTTTATGTTTTTTATTATTTTGGTCCATGGACCCATAATCGGAATGTACTTTAAACAGAAAACTCAAAGTTAAAACAGCCGGCTAGTCATGACACTGTTCCCAGATTTCAGCACCGAGTGGATCTTAGGAACCAGGTTTGGAGGGAGCCGGATCGAGTGGTTGGCTGGCAAACGGTTGGTTGGCCAAGGACAGTGTTTTGCCTGACAACAGTCAGTGATTGGTTCCTGCATGGTGCTTTCTGAGAAAACTGGGCAGAAATGTTTAGACCTTGGAAGTGAAAGGAACTCTCTCTCTCTCCTGCTTACTGAAATGAAAGAACTGCTTTATTGTTCTGAAAGCAGTGAATGCCTGGCACATACCTCACTGTGAATTTGGAATGATACTGAGTCTGCAGAGATGATAGATGACCTTGCCAGAGAAAACTATCTCAAACCTCAAAGGAAAAAGTACCAAAATGAAAGCTGAACTTTGGAGAACCACGAACCGGAAATCATCCCAGTGCATCAAAGTTCTTTATCCTTTTATTTTATTAATATTTTATTTTCCTTTCCACCACTCTTTCCCCTCTATGGTGTATGTGTGTGTATATAGAGTAGAATGAGTTAGAAAGGGGGTTTAGTAAAGGAGTAGCAGATAGTCAGTTACATTTTCTGTCCGTTTAATTATCATACTGTACATAATAAAAGGGTTATTTGTGTTAAAGTTACAAACAGGGGGCGGGATTCTCCCCTACCCGGCGTGACGGGGGGTCCCGGCGTAGGGGAGTGGCGCCAACCACTCCGGGGTCAGGCCTCCCCAAAGGTGGGGAATTCTCCACCTTTGGGGGCCAGCCCCGCGCCGGAGCGGTTGGCACCAGAAGACTGCCGCAAAAAACCGGTGCCCCCGGCAGCGGGGCTGGCCGAAAGGCTTTCGCCGGTCGGCGCATGCGCCGGTGGTGACGTCACCACCGGCGCATGCGCGATATGGGTTTCTCTTCCGCTTCCGCCATGGCGGAGGCCGTGGCGGCCGCGGAAGAGAAAGAGTGCAGCCAGGGCACAGGCCCGGAGTCTGAGCGGTGGGCCCCGATCGCGGGCCTGGCCACCGTGGGGGCACCCCCCGGGGTCTGATCGCCCCCCACCCCCTCCAGGACCCCGGGGGCCCGCTCGCGCCGCCGATCCCGCCGCCACCAGAGGTGGTTCTAACCTCGGCGGCGAGAGAGGCCTCCCAGCAGCGGGACTTCGGTCCATCGCGGTCCGGAGAATCGCCGCAGGGGCCTCGCCGATCGGAGTGGCGTGATTCCCGCCGCCGCCACCTCCCGGGTGGCGGAGAATCTCTGCCACGGCGGGGGCCGGATTTTCGGCGGCCCCAGGCGATTCTCCGACCCTGCTGGGGGTCGGAGAAATTCGCCCCTGGTGACTGCAGTTTATTGGGCTCAGCCAAGACATCAGGGGCGCGATTCTCTGACCCCCACACCAGGTGGGAGAATCGCGGGAGTGCCGGGCGATCCACGCCACGCCACCCTGGCACCCACATGCTATTCTCCCACCACCCCAAAACGGCATGTCGAGTTTTGCAACAGGCCGCTCGGAGAATTGCCGCTCCGGTCGAGCGGCGATTCTCCGGCCCGGATGGGCCGAGCGGCCTGCCTAATACGACCGGTTCACGCCGGCACCAACCACACCTGGTCTCTGCCGCCGTGAACAGCACGCAACCGCTGTGTGTGGGGCCTGTGGGGGGCGGAGGGAGGATCGAGCACCGGGGGGTGCTCAGGAGGGGTCTGGCCCGCGATCGGTGCCTACCGATCGTCGGGCCGGCGTCTCTGAAAGACGCACTCTTTTCCCTCCGCTGCCCCGCAAGATCAATCCTCCATGTCTTGCAGGGCAGCGGAGGGGAAGACGGCAACAGCGCATGTGCGGGATGACGCCAGCCAACCTGCGCATGCGCGGGTGACGTCATTTAGGCGCCGCCAGCCGCGTCATTCAGGCGGCGCCGCTTTGACGCAAGCGTCAAGGCCCGGTGCGAGATTGACGCGCCGCTGCTCCTAGCCCCCTGGGGGTGGGAGAATAGGGGGCGAGGAGCGGCCTCTGATGCCTGAGTGAAACACTCCGGTTTTCACTCTGGCGTTGGCACTTTGTCTCCCTTTGGGAGAATCGCGCCCCAGGTACTTTAAATAAAATCTAATCTTACTTGTGTTGTGACTCTGTGTCAGGTGGGGCTGGAATTGACCACACACCCACCCAGAGTGTTGGGACACCTAGCAAACCATTCAGTTGTATCAAACCGTGACAAAATCAATAAAAAGAAAAGAAACCAGAAGAACCCAGCATCAACCTAGGCACTGGAAACAACAATTACAAACCCAGCCCTGTCAATGCTGCAAAGTCCTCCTTACTAACATCTGGGGGCTTGTGCCAAAGGTGGGAGAGCTGTCTCACAGACTAGTCACACAACAGCCTGACTTAGTCATATTCATGGATTTATACCTGACAGATAATAAATCAGACACCACTCTCACCATTCCTGGGTATCTTCTGGCCTGGCAGGACAGACCCAGCAGAGATGGTAGCACAGTGGTATACAGTCGGACTGGGGTTTCCCTGGAAGTCCTCAACATTGATTCTGGACCCAATGAAGTCTCATAGCTTCAGGTCAAATATGAGCAAGGACACCTGCTGATTACCACGTAACCCTAGCCAAGCTGTTCCAGTACAGCCACAACACTGGCATTTACCCAGAAATGTTAAAAATTGCCCAGGTATGTCCTGTACATGAAAAGCAGAACAAATCCAACCCGGCCAATTACCGCCCTATCAGCCTGCTCTCAATCTTCAGTAAAGCAATGGAAGGATCATCAACACTGCTATCAAGCGGCACTTCCTTAGCAGTAACCTGCTCAGACACTCAGTTTGGGTTTGACCGGGGTGATACTACTACTGATATCATTGTAGCCATGGTTCAAACATGGGCAAAGGAGCTGAACAGGGTGAGGTGAGAATGACTGTCATTGACAATAAGGCAGCATTTGATTAAGTATGGCATCAAAGAGCCCTGGAAAAACAGGAGTTAATTGAAATCAGGGGGAAAACTCCACATTAGTTGGAGTCATATCGCGCCCAAAGGAAGATAGTTGTGGTTGCTGGACATCAGTCATCTCAGTCCCAAACATCATTGCAGGAGTTCCTCAGGGTAGTGTCCTAGGCCCAACCATCGTCAGCTGCTTCATCAATGACCTTCCTCCCAACGTAAGTACAGATGTGGAGATGTTCGCTGTGATTGCACAATGATTCACGACTCATCAGACACTAAAGCAGTCCACGTGCAAATGCAACAAGACCTGGACAATATTCAGGCTTGGGCTGACAAGTGGCAAGTTACATTCATGCCACACAAGTGCCATGCAATAACTATCTACAGGAAGAGAACATCAAACCATCACCCTTTGACATTCAATGGCATTATCATCAAGGAATCCTTTACTATCAAAATCATTGACCACAAACTGAACTGGACTAGCCATAAAAAATCTATGTCTACAAGAGCTGGGCAGAGTGTAGGAATTCTGTGGTGAGTAACTCACCTCCTGACTCCCCACAGCCTGTCTACCACCTAAAAGGCATAAGTCAGGAGTGTGATGGAATACTCCACATGTGCCTGGATGAGTGCAGCTCCAACAACACTCAAGAAGCTCAACACCAACTAAGACAAAGCAACCTGCTTGATTTGCACCCCTTCCACAAACATTCACTCCTTCCACCACCGATGTGAAGTAGAAATCATGTGTACCACCTACAAGATGCACTGCAGGAACTTTCCAAGGCTTCTTCGGCAGCACCTTCCAAACCCATAACCACTATCATCTATAAGGACAAGGGCAGTAGACACATGGGAACACCACCACCTGGAATTTCCCCTCCAAGCCATTCACCATCCTTACTTGGAAATATATTGTCATTCTTTCACTGCCGCTGGGTCAAATTCCTGAAACTCCTTTCCTCACAGCACTGTGAGTGTACCTGTGGTGAACCACTGTGTGCACCTGTATTAGGTGATGTAAGATAAGTCCTGCACTACAGGTTCGCTGGTACCCCCTGCCGGCTAGCTCCGCCCACAAGGAGCCGTATAAATATGCGTGTCCTCCTTCTGATCAGCCATTCTGCCAGCTGCAGTAGGAGGCCACGCATCTGACCGTAATAAAGCCACAGTTGTACCAATCTGAGTCTTTCGTGCAATTGAGCGTGCATCAGTACCTAACCACATGGACTACAAAGGTTCAAGATCGCGGCTCACCACCACCTTCTCAAGGGCCACTAGGGATGTGCAACAAATGCTGGCCGAACAAGTGATGTCCACATTCCATAAAAATAAATTTGAAGAAATCTGTCTGCGAGTCCTGTAAGCAATTTAACTCCTGTATTTATTTACAACAGTGACTGAAATATATTTGCTATGGGCTACATTGAGATGACTTCAGCCTGATAATGTCTTCTCTGACGTTTTGACATTCAAATTACCCTAATTTGATTCACATTATCATATTTTTCCCCTTTAAGCATTGCTTTGCTCCTCATTACTCATTTAAAATCTGTACTGCTTATTATGTCCCCCAGCTGCCAAACTCAGTTTCTTTCCAAAGTTTATTTGCTTTTTTCTCCCACACTTGTCCATCAAACCATCTGTAACTAACGCCCCTGACCACCCACCACACACATTTCTTTAGTGTCCTTGAGACTCAGATTCCCTGAGCCACACTTGGAAAACCTGTCCCCAAGTCATTTCCAGCTGTGTCCTTTTTAACCTTGCAGCATTCATTTTTCATCATTAATGAGGCCATTAGTCTGCCCACCCACTTCCACACACTTCTAATGCCATTAATGATGCTGAGCTGACACACCTATCCTTTGGTCAGGAGAATTATATGTGCCCTCAAGATATCATATGCTATCGCATTCTGGTGACCACTGTTGCTCTGTTAATAATGTTGGTGAACCACAAGCCTTCCCTTATATCGATCAAATGACCACACAACCAGTTAGTTAGTTCCAAAGATGGTTTATTTACATACACAAGAGTTATCTCGACATGCAAACACAACATCTACTACGAGTCAAACTACACCTATCAGCTACAATAACCTATACTTAACATCAAGGCGACTAGCATCAGTCTCGAAATGTTAGATCTTTTCTCTTCCTACAGATGCTGCCACACCTGCTGAGATTTTCCAGCATTTTCTCTTTCATTTCAGATTCCAGCATCCGCAGTAATTTGCTTTTATTTATTGTATGAGGCATTCAGGTCGGGAAAATTTAGAAAGTCCGTTGGCCAATTGTCGGTGGAAAATGGAGGGGGAGTTATGGAATCCTTGTGGGAGGCATGTCCACATGTACTGCTGCCCTTGAAACGTAAACGCGAATTTAGACTGAGAGGCCTTGTCTAACGGGATCGACCAAATGCCATTGCTGATGTCCAGAACTGTGAAATATTTTGCTGCGCTCCCTGTTTGAGCATGGTCGCGGGACTTGTGGCAATGGTGGGGACTTCTAAAGGGGTTACCTTATTAAGTTCTCGGTAGTCGATCGTTAGTCGCCATGAACCATCGGGCTTTTTTACAGGCCAAATTGGGGCATTGTTTGTGGACGCTATGGGTCGAATAACTCCTTGGTCTAACAAACTGTTAATAACCTTCGAAATCTCACCCTCGGCTTGCTGTGGTAAACCGTATTGATTTTGCGGCTTTGGATCGAGACCTGAAATCTTTACTGTACCTGGGATCTTCCCATAATCGTGTTTGTGTTGTGCGAACAAAGCTTTGTGTTTTATGAGGACCTCTCTAATCATCTGGTCTGCACTAATTGTTTGCGGATTAAACCGATAGTCCCCTACTGAGCAAATCCTGTTTTCATAATCCCCCTACTGTGAGCATAACGGGAGCCCTAGCTGTTTTGGCCATTCGCCAGACACATTTGTTTACTGGGTCAAACGAAAGGTTATGGGAGCTCATAAAATCAATGCCTAAAATGTGCTCTCCGGTTTGGGATAAGTCAACTAAAACAACGAGATGCCTGGTGCAAATGTTCCCTACTTGAATGGGTATGGGATCTGTCATATATCCTTGTTGCATGTGGCCTGTGAATCCACTCAGGGTGATGGTGTCTGCGATAGTCCATTTGTACTGTTGAAACATGGTGTAGGAGTTTAACGTGGTGCGGGATCCTCCTGTGTCCCAAAGAAAATTGGTTGTATGTCCCCAGACTGTGCCTGTAACTACTGGTCTGCCTGATTTGTCCCAGCGTGTGTCACAGACCCAAGTTGGGGAGTCTGAACACCGTCAATCTGTGGAGTTAAAGGCTAAGTCGTCTGAACGGGCGCTAACATTATACATGGGCCTAACATTGTTCCTAGGTGGGGGTTTGGTTTTTGGTATCGTTGCTGGTTTGGGGGGTTTTGTCGGCAATCGAGGGCGTAATGTCCCATGTGGCCACAATTGTAACAACCTCGTGGTGCCTGTGCTCTGGGGTGCTGTCCCTCGTGTCTACCCTCGTTTATCTATGCTGGGTCCTGGCTAGTCCTAAGTGGGTGCATGTTTGCTTCCATCTCGTCCTGATCTGTCTGTCAGTGTAGGGTTTGTTCCCATGCTCTAGAAAGTCGTTTAAGTAGCATGGTGGTTAGCATAACCAACACGGTAGCATGGTGGTTAGCATAAATGCTTCACAGCTCCAGAGTCCCAGGTTCGATTCCCGGCTGGGTCACTGTCTGTGCGGAGTCTGCACATCCTCCCCGTGTGTGCGTGGGTTTCCCCCGGGTGCTCCGGTTTCCTCCCACAGTCCAAAGATGTGCGGGTTAGGTGGATTGGCCAGGCTAAATTGCCCTTACTGTCCTAAAAAATAAGGTTAATGGGGGGTTGTTGGGTTACTGGGATAGGTATACGTGGGCTTGAGTAGGGTGATCATTGCTCGGCACAACATCGAGGGCCGAAGGGCCTGTTCTGTGCTGTACTGTTCTAATTCTAATTCTAATACTCAAACTTCATTGTGTGTGTGGTTTGCGGGGTCGTAGTTTATACAAGCCTTTTGACCTGCGCCTGTGGCATGTGAGACTAAGGTGCGGGACCATTTAGTGGTGTCCTCCTCATTTAGGTGTGCGCGCCTCAATTGTCCGCAGACTGCCATGAAATGAATCAACAGGAGACCAGCAAATGTGGTTGAATGCTTCCCTTCTATTGCCTGCAGTGATTTAAACCCTCGACCGGATCTCCTTTGTTATACCCGATGGCATCTAATATGGCTGTTTTCATTTCCTGTAGGGCTCGTCTTGTTACATTTTGGGGTTCAGGCAAAGCTGATCTTACGGACTGGTTAAGACTCATAACTATTAGTTTTACTTCTCTCTCTCGTCCAGGCCATACATAACCTTTTGTTGGCATACCTCCTCAAAGAAGCTGTGCGGGTCTGCGGTGGGCTGGAATAGACTAATTTTCGTGCAAGCTTCTCTTAATTGGGTTATGGATAGTGGGGTGGTGTAAATGATATCAGGCTCATCCTGATCCGATGACTTGCGTTGTGTGGTAATCGGATTCATGGGGGTCGAATTGTGAGTGGGGGGTGTGTGCTGCCTGTGCAGTCGGTGCTGCGGGTGCTTTTCTTTCTGGGGCGTGGTGGGCTTGATTTTGATTTCCTGTGTCCTCTACGTATCTTTGTACGCTTTTGTTTAATTCTTGCCAATAGGGAGTATCTTCCTCATCTAAATCTTGCACGATAGTGTACCTGAAGCCATTCTGTACTGAGAGTAGTGACTGTAACTTTTCTATCTTCTGTTGGCATTTAGCATGATCAACAGTACTCTGCCTCTGTTCCTTAGTGGAGCTGTGGAGTGCTCTCAAAGAAGCTTTTAAATCTGCGCATTTGCTAGTTCACTGGGCGACCTGTTGTTCTGTTTCCTCTCTTACCAGGACTGTGCGCTGTGTATCTTGGTAGGCTTTATTGTACCGGGTCTGGAAGTTACTGAGGTGAACTAGACAAGATTGATGTGCACGTTTTACATCGGCCATTTCCTTATCCTTAGCTGCTAACTGTTCCCGGAGTTGCTCAATTATCTTCTCACTTTCGTTACTGTTACCCTCGTTCTTTTCTTCCTTCTTAATTAACAGCCTACAGAGCGTCTTCACGACCTCCTCTGTGCCTCACAACTGTGCCAAACAGGACACTATTGCCATCGGCTTTCTGACTTTCCCTACATTTTTCTTGTGGATCTCGCTTTGGTTCTCCCACCAAGTTTGTCCTATCTTTCCTGGACCTGATTCATCATTAGCGCAAAAATTCAACCAAAGGGGCCATCCTTTCCCCTTTAAATATTTCCTTAACTCTTCCTCCCATATGGGGCATTGCTCTGCTCTGTTGGTCGCTGCGACCTCGGGTTCCTGTGGATTCATCAATCTTTCCATTGCTTTAGTGGCCATTACTTCTCTTATCTCTTGTTTACTTTCAATTTGGGACAGGGGAATAAGGCGGCGTTTTGAACAGCGGGTATGGCTTAAGCTATTTTCCAGCTCAATATTGTGTTTGCATGTCGAGATAACTCTTGTGTATATATCCCTCAATAGTTGTACACAATTCTAATGAGATTACCTTACTCTCCTGTTAGGTACGCACGCGGGTTCGTACACACTTCTGAAATTCAGTTATTTGGTCGATATGGGACTTGCACTTGTGGTTCTTTCTCTTTCTCACAAATGGATTAAAAGTTTGTGGGTTCTCTCGGAAGTCACTTCTAATCGAGTCCCGTCAGAGTTCGCCAATAATGTTGCTCTATTACTAATGTTGATGAACCACAAGCCTTCCCTTATATCGATCAAATGACCACACAACCAGTTAGGTCGTTCCAAAGATGGTTCGTTTACATACACAAGAGTTATCTCGACATGCAAACACAATATCTACTATGAGTTAAACTATACCTATCAGCTACAATAACCTATACTTAACTTCAGGGTGACCGGCACTGTGCAAATGGATAAAGGCCTTTATCTGGATTTCACTTGGCTGGTTCGAAGAAAGCAACTCTGTCTCTGCTGGGCTCATCCGTCAGGTAGCGATCGTTGGTCTTGAACTTAGCTGGCTGTTCCTGCTGCAATTGGGCTTGCACAGGCCTGGTCCAAAAGAGACAGAACACATGGCTGTGTCCTCTTTTATCCCTGTGGGATGTTGCGCTCTTTGGGGCGGTCCTTAACCTTGGACCCAATAGTTCGACAGGGCTCTGATCACTGTCTTCGATTTTGGCCAATAAAGGGGCAGGTGCCTTGGTAGCTGGGTGGGTCCTTAGCAGTCATTGACCTTGGCAGTTGGGCTTTCTGAGTCAAGGCAGTGGTGCCGATCAGTCTGTGCTTGTACCGGTTGCTTGATTGGAGTTCTAATGTCCTGGGAAAATGGGCCATTAAAATGTAAACCAGCGGGGGTTTCGATCAGGGCTGGTTACCTGTGTTTCAGATACACATAGGCTCTGTATCTGTCTGAATCCTGGGTTGGCCATAATTCCCATGGTCCTTTGCAGGTGGCCATCTTAGATGGCTACACCACTGACCAGAAAACATACCTTCTGGGACTATCTTTGGAATCAGCTTGTCAGACACAAATGCGTCATTGAAACACTTTTTGCATTGAACCCAGTTCCTCCTTGCCATTGCCTCCAGCAGCACCTCAGGTAAAGTGTCAGTAAAACAGGGGCCCTACCCACTGCCCCCTGTTCAGCTTCATGTCCCATCCTTCACACAAGCAGAAACCATGAACACCCTGTGCTGGATTCTCCAAAAATGGGGCTGTGTCCCCACGCCAGCGTAAAAGTCTGGCTGAGGAAACGGCTCCCGCATGTCCGGCCGGGAGTCTGCGCATGCGCACGGTGGCGGCCCACAGCAGCCACCCCGTGCATCATGGCGGACTCGGACCGCGGACCATCATCAAAAATGTAGGCCTCCCGAGATGGCGCGCGCCCACGGATCCGAACAACCCTATCACTGCTCCGGCTGCCCATGAGGCGCTCGATCCCCCCACCCCTATCAAGCTCTCGTATGATTGCAAATTGCAATCGATTTATTAGTAATAAATGCTACAACCCAAGTTGACAAGAAAATTTAGATGTGTTTTCATTCTCTCTTCATCAAATCTTTGATTCACCCTTTTTATTTCCCTTTCTGTACTAGATTTGATTCTAATTTACCCTTCACTTCAGTTCTTCCTCTGTCCTTTCTGAATCTTTATTTGTTGGCCAGATGCACTATTGGTCTCATTGTTTACTGAAGGCACAGATGTCCCTGATACATCCAGCAAGTTACAATACAAAACAAATTGAGCTGAAGAGTGAAAACAAATCTAAGTGGACAACATGACATAATGTGGGAAGCCCCATTCCAGTCTATCCAGCTGAATAGTCTTAATAGAATCTGAATATTGTGTAAAGCTGTTAATAAATGTCAGTAAACAATGATCCTCAGCAGGAATGTGTTTGTAATTATTGTTATTTGGATGGCTGGAATAAAGACCCATGAGAGGAGAGTGGGTGGCATGGTAGCACAATGGTTAGTACAGTTGCTTCACAGCTCCAGGGTCCCATGTTCGATTCCTGGTTTGAATCACTGGCAGTGCGGAGACTACAGGTCCTCCCCGTGTCTGCGTGGGTTTTCTCCGGGTGCTCCAGTTTCCTCCCACAGCCGAAAGATAAGAACATAATAAGAACATAAGAACTAGGAGCAGGAGTAGGCCATCTGGCCCCTCGAGCCTGCTCCACCATTCAATTAGATCATGGCTGATCTTTTGTGGACTCAGCTCCACTTTCCGGCCCGAACACCATAACCCTTAATCCCTTTATTCTTCAAAAAACTATCTTTACCTTAAAAACATGTAATGAAGGAGCCTCAACTGCTTCACTGGGCAAGGAATTCCATAGATTCACAACCCTTTGGGTGAAGAAGTTCCTCCTAATGTGCTGGTTATTTGGATTGGCCAAGTTAAATTGCGTTTAGTGTCCAAAAAGGTTAGATGGGGTTACTGGGTGGAGGTATGGGCTTAGGTCGGGTGATCTTTCCATGGCCGGTGCAGAGTCGATGGGCCGTATGGCCCCCTTCTGCACTGTAAATTCTATGATCTATGATCTGTAAATTCTGTGAAAAAAGGAAGAGAACATGGACTCAAATGAGCAGGGCAGCAAACACAGAGGTTTTGTGGATGTCAGTGCCATTGACAGAAACAGAAAGAGGGACAAATGCCACCAGAATTTAATGAAACAGGGAATATAGTATCCACAGGATAGTTGAAATGGCTACTAAAGGCACCAAAGATATTTTATTTCCACACACCTTATGGATCTGGGCTCTTCTCCCTCCTTCATGAGAGAGTCTGGATCCCACTCTGACTCTGTGGGAATAAGATGGATGGTTGCTCCTTGTGCTTCTACAGTGTGTTCTGGCAATCCAGTTATTTAAATGACTTCATCTCAGTGACTCGGGTTCATATCATAAGGCAAAGGTAGTAAGTGATAGTTTTGCTCCAGTGTAGTTCTCTACAATGTTAGCCTGAATATCCTGCAAAAGAATACTGTTAAACTAAACCCATTGTTAGGTTACTGTTGTAAACACTTTGTCTGTTCTGTGTTTCCTTTGTATCACTGTCCTGCTGCCTGCCTTTAATCTACAGTCTTCTGGTTAGCTGCTGCCCATTGGGATTTCTGCTAAAATTACAGACTTCAGAAAAAACAAAACACCCCTTGTCCAATGGACTTGCTCAGGACTTTCCTTTTAGGTTCAGCAGCAGAGCCTGTGATGTCAGTTTGGTAGACTTGGCAAGCAGCCAATCGGTGAATCTGAAATTCTGAACTGTCTCCTGTTATTGCTTGGCATTGATGGAACTATTCTTGCCATTGATGGAACCATCATCCAGAAGAAAGGTGGGTCATGTGGAGAGCTCCATTTTGTCCTCAGTTCAGAAGAGAGATTCAACTTGGGAGCAGCTGGAAGACTCTTTCTCTGCTCTCTCTCTCTTTCTGCTGGGCTATTTTAAAACCTCCTAGTCAGATCTGCAAAGGCACTCCTCTTTAAAAGATAGACAGTATTCAAAACTGTGAAGGGAAGATTTCAAGCAGTTTCTCAACCAATCTGAGAACACTCTTTATAATAAAGCCATGTTCTGTACAGAGATCAGGCAAATGGAAAACACTGTAAAATTCTCTGGTTTAAACTTCCAGTAATATCTCAGGGATACAGGGACTTGATCTGGTGGTTCAAGGTCAGATTTGACCTGAATCTCCTGCCTGAGCTCCATCTGGTAGTCGGAGGTCAGAATTGCACCGATTGGAACTCGTGTGAACCCATTTGACCAGAAAGTTGTGTTTGGAAGAATCTGGCGCCTACAGAGGCCACAACTGCAGCGAATTTTCATCTTGACCTTTTCCCTTAAATTCCTGTTATCCTAACCATTTTCTCATCTCTTCACTACATTATGTGTCTGTTTTGTCTGTGTGGGTGGTGGGTGGAACAGAGTTCTGGGTATAGGTAGAAATGGAGATCATCGTTCCATTATTTCCTTTATATGTCCATCTTTTCCTCTTGTTATAAATAAAGAGTTTGTTACTGTTTTAATTATAAGGGTGACTGTAAGTCATTGGAGCCTTCAGAGGTTGAAGATCTCAGGAAAACACAAATTATTGGTTAATTCACGTATGTTGTGACTCCGGGCTCTGTGGGGCTGCAGCTGACTGCATATTCACCCAGAATGTCATAACATTATTCAGTAACATGCTCAAAGTAGAGGATGAAAGAAATAATTAATGACATTTTAGAAGTAATATAAGAGGTAATTACTTCTGGCAGGAAAGAAAATAAATGCATTTGCATAGCTTTAGATGATTAGAGCTTCCTTCCAGCACATGGCCCAGATCTACAATTTGGTCCAAACGATATTTGTGCCAGGGTCCAGAGATATCATTGGAGACATCAGGTCAGATGTGGATAATCCAGCACTTAGTGTGAGGACATGCTTTCTGCGATCATGTAACATTAACATCCTAAACTACCATACTGGAGTACTTGAAAAGGCCATGAAGAATAAAATGTGCTTTTGATTGTGTAGAAATATTATCAACATGTTCTGATGCCAAACAAAAATCAGAGGATAAAATGAGAAAAAAAGCCACAATTAAGTACTCCAAAGCTATTGAAACATTATGATTCCAAAATCTGACAAAAAAAGCTCTCTAGAATATTAGATTCTCTTTTTGAACACTCCATATGGGCGACCAGAGTATGCAGCATAATCTCATCTGAAACAAAAGGAAAATTATTAGAAATTATTATTACATATTAACATTTTAAAAGACGATAGCATGTATTTTGAGCACTTTGGATTGTCCTCAAAGATGGGCTGGCAGATTGCATTCTGTGTTAATGTGATGGGAATAGGACACTTAAAGAATCAACCAGCGATAAGTGCATTAAATGGGGACTTTATGTTTTACATAGAACATGGAACATAGAACAGTGCAGCACAGAACAGGCCCTTCGGCCCTCGATGTTGTGCCGAGCAATGATCACCCTACTCAAACCCACGTATCCACCCTATACCCTTAACCCAACAACCCCCCCCTTAACCTTACTTTTAAGGACACTACGGGCAATTTAGCATGGCCAATCTACCTAACCCGCACGTCTTTGGACTGTGGGAGGAAACCGGAGCACCCGGAGGAAACCCACGCACACACGGGGAGGACGTGCAGACTCCACACAGGCAGTGACCCAGCCGGGAATCGAACCTGGGACCCTGGAGCTGTGAAGCATAAAGAGTATAAATTCTGAAATTACAACAACTATCATTAACTTAACCATTTATTTCAATGAAGCTTTCAGAAAATCTCCAAGCATCAACACTGAAATTGGGAACAATGTATGCACAGCTATTTCACAATGATCCATTCACTTTGTTAAGATGAACTGACATTTGATCTCTTGGTGGAGGAGACTGGTCGAGGAAAACTAACATACTTACCTCAGCATTGTGCCAAATATGTTACTTGAAGCTGGTGCAGCAGGCTAAAAAGGTCAGATGAGGGTCTTGTGAGGGTCTAATTGGCCATTAATCTGGCTCAGTTATTGTGCGACCCTAATAAAAATAATAATCTTTATAGTCTTTATTGTCACAAATAGGCTTACATTAATACTGCAATGAAGTTACTGTGAAAATCTCCTGGTCGCCACATTCCGGCACCTGTTCGGGGACACGGAGGGAGAATTCAGAATGTCCAATTGACCTAACAGCATAATTTTTAGGAACCAGCACATGTGACTTCTAGTAGTATTTCATGTGCATCAGCACGTGCCAACTAAGATGAATGTGAAATTTAAGTTATCTTGTATTATATGTATTTGGTGTAGAATAGGTTAAAAACCTGGGTTAGTATGTAACTGCTGCAGTCAAGTTTTTAAAAATTCGCGTTTGAAAGGAAGCAGGTTTTTTGGAGACAGAGGTGCAATTAAAGCATCATAAAAGTAAGATCATAATTCATTCCTGACATGGATATTGCTTGTTGAAGTTAGGTTGGTGGGAGCTTGTTTATATTAAGTGGCACCGAGGACCCGGTTTTGATCGGTGTTGAGTTTGCACATTCTCCCTGTGTCTGCGTGAGTCTCACCCTCACAACCTAAAGATGTGCAGGTAGGTGCATTGGCCACATTAAATTGGCCCTTAATTTGAAAAAATAATTGTGTACTTTAAATTCATTAAAAAATATTAAGAGGCTTTCTTGGGGAGTGGATAATTAGAGACATGGGGTGGGATTCTTCATCCCCTAGATGCTCAGAATATGTTCCCTGATGGGATGGAGAATCAGACATAGGGGCAAAATCGGGATCACCCCAGAAACGAGACCCCGATATGGAAGCTAGAGAGCAGTCAGACATGTGTTGTGGGAGGCATTACAACTGTAATACTTAACTTGCTGCTCCACATGTCCATTCCTCGAAGGTGAGCAGATGCCTGCATCTGGTTCCCACATATTCACTATCTGCAATCCATTCATGGCTCAACTTGTTATTAAAGCTGCCACACCTTCGGCACAATTTAACGTAAATGAAACAGAATCCTGTGTTGAGCATGTTTAGCCCGATGTTTCCCAGCGCTAGCAGCACCGAGAATGACCCCACTGTTAAACGGGTCCCTGCTGGAACTTAATTTCTGGGCCTTGGCGAGGAACGCCCTGCCAAGGCCACATTTAGTTTCATTTTGTGCACTAACGAGCAATGCCCACTAGTGCAGGAAGGGATCGAGGTGTCCCGATCTCTGGACAACCCACCGTGGCCTCCAGGCCCCCAATGTCCAAATAAGGAATTACTCTATAAGTGCAGGGCAGCCTCGGGCCATATCTCTGGCGTGGGCAAGGTGTCACCTGGACACCATGGCACTGCCAGCCTGGCATCCAGGTGGCACTGCAAGCGTACCCAGATAGCACTGTCAGCATGCCAGGCTGGCAGTGTCACAGTGCCCGGGTGCCATTGGGGCTGCCAGGGTACTGCCCTGCCCAGAGCCTAACCACCCAGAGGCCCCTGATCCCCTGGGTGACCCCTGATCCCCTGGGAGTGATCCCCCCTCCCCCCCCCGTGACCCCCCCCCCCCCCCCCCCCCCCCCCCCCCCCCCCCCCCCCCCCAACTCTGGGTCTCCAAGGGAAGACCTTTAGATCCCAGGCGTTGGATAGTTCCAACATAGACATATTCAAGTGAGACTAACTGCTCACTTAACTATGCAAATCTGGGTCCCGACCTCAATGAACAGGATCTAGATCGTGACGCCTCGTGTGATTTTGTTAGATTTTGCGAGGCACGACGAGGCCCGTAAATCTCGCGAGAGGCCTCTTGCGAGATTTACGGGCCTTGTCACGTCCCAAGTCAGGCATAGAGAGGCCGATAGATCGCTCCCCTTTTATCCTAGCGGAAATTTATGATTGACTAAATGCTAAAAAGGATCTAAAATGTCAACAGCATGGTTGAAAAAGATATCCTCATGCCAATATGTTAACACAAGACGGAGAACTTTCAATTGGTGGTTTGATGGCAAAAATTGCATTGGTCCCAGGCATAAACAAAAATACGAAATTAAAATACGGACACTGGAAATCTGAACAAGAAAGCAAGTATTCCCGAAAACTTGTATGTCAGGCAGTTTCTGTGCAGAGAAACAGGGCTAACTTTTCAGATCAATGACTTTCATTGGAACCTTGTGTCTTCAAGAAATGATGTGGAGATGCTGGCGTTGGACTGGGGTGAGCACAGTAAGAAGTCTCACAACACCAGGTTAAAGCCCAACAGGTTTATTTGAAATCAAAGGCTTTCAGAGCACTGCTCCTTCATCTGATGAAAGAGCAGCGCTCCAAAAGCTTGTGATTTGAAATAAGCCTGCTGGGCTTTCACCTGATGTTGTGAGACTTCTTACTGTACCTTTAAAGAAAAGAGATCATTTGTAATATTTGAAATTTTCTACATCAGAGAGCATTGGGTCACTGAATATATTCAACACCACGTTAGGCAGAATTTCATCTGTCAACAGATATGGAGGGCAGGCTGGAAAGTGGAATTGAGGCCACAATCAGGTCAACTATATCTCATTGAATGGGCTTGAGGGCTGAATGGCCTACTTCTCTGTTCTTTCATATGTTTATCTGTGATCTTCCAACTCGCAAAACCAAATATTTTTGAAATGCATTGTTGCCATGAATTACAATTCATTTTGAAGAATACCATATATTTTCCAGTTAAACATTCACAGAATCCCTACAGTTCTAAAGGAGGCCACCCAGCCCATCAAGGCTCACCAACCCTTCGAAAGAGCACACTGTCCGGGCCAACTCCCTGTTACCCCACCTAATGTTGGACACTAAGGGGCAATTTATCATGGCTAATCCGCCGGAATATGGCGACTAGGGGCTTTTCACGGTGCAGTGTCAATGTAAGCCTATTTGTGACAATAAAAAGATTATTATTATTATTAATTTATCTAGACTTTAGGGTGCACATAATGCTTGGTGAACAAATCAAAATGTTTATTTTGCAGCCAGTCAGGTTTTCCGCAGGTATTGTGAATGATCATGCGTACCAACTAGAAATGCTGCATTCCAATGTTATTTCCTTAATCAGGTAATGTTCTCTTTCCTCCTCCATGTTAACAGTTAGAATTCTCAGCTCAATACATTCGGACAAAGATCCCACCCTGTAAAACACGGCCCACCCTGGGCATTTTCTCTGTCCTGATTAGCAAGCAAACCCAGGCAGGTGGATTGCTTTGCTAGGCACTTTTCCTGTGAATGCATTCGGCCTCGAATGAACCTGATCAAATCTAATTCCAAACACACTCAGGTGGTCCAATTAGGAACACCTTGCTTATGTGCCTTACTGCCTCACGTTAGCTGGCAACACACATTACACATGATGATTAAAGCAACTTTGACTCTTCATTCAAGAAAATCAGAGTGCATATTATAATTGGGGGGTGCGTTATGTTCAGAAAATTATGCCACTCTTTGCTTTTCTCATTCTTTGTGTGCAGCAAAGCCAATATTTTGTCCCAACACATGACAATACCCGTGCTGCACACCTGTTCCAGGATTCACCGGCTCAGCTAATTTTTGTATTTTTCTGGAGCTCCAGGCATATTGCATGTGATGCATTGAGACTGAGTTTGGGCTGGAAAGTTAGGCACCAGCAGCTAGAGAAGAGCTATTTGCTGTCCATGAAATGCTGGGAGCTTTGTCTGTCGTGAGACAGAGAGGATGCAGAGGGAGGAAGAAGAAAAAGAGACAGCAACAGCATCAAATGTGTACGAGCATCAGAGCAACATGATGAGGGGGAAATACTATTACAGTATCTTCATACTATCATAGTATTCATTTTTAGGTATAAAAAAATATTTTTTGCAATGATGGCATAGTTTTACTTTGGTTAGCTGACACATCGCCCCCAGACTGGCAGGAACGCTGCCAGGGTGCCAGGCTGGCACTGCCAAGGTGCGCAGGTGGCATCATGCCTGTGACGGTGATCAGGTCTGGGGCTGCCCTGCCCTTATGAGGTGGGTTGTGAGGGGCTAAATGACCCCCTTATTGGTGAGTTGTGGCATGGTGGCCAGGGGGGGGGGAGAGGTCGCACTCTGGAGGCCGTGGTGGGTGCATCGAGCAAGCAGAGCTCCTTAGTGCAGGGAAAAGGACTAAGTTCAGCCTCGGCATGGTGTTCCTCACCGAGGCCCAGAAATTAATTAGAGTTTAATAGAGGGGTCGCTCAGGGTACTGTCAGCATAAGGAGACACCTGGCTGAACACACTGGACTGTTTCATTTCCGTTAAATTGCGCCCATTAGCTATTGTCCCAATTGTCAATCCCACAGGCCCTCAACTACCCCAAGATTGATGTCTTCACTCCACAATCATCATAGATTTTGGAACAATTGCCTTTCACAAGTTAGCTTAGGAGGCCCTGAGGGTACATTGTGGTGGTATGACTAGGAGGTTTACGGTACCTCAGAGTAGTGCTGCCATTGTGCAGACGACTCGCTGCCCATTGGCTCAGGCAGGTCATGTGTCTCTCTGCCAGTTGGCTGACGTCAGTCATGTGACTGCTCGCCGATTGGCCGAGAGGCCAGTAGCCCCTCCTACGAGGCGGGGTATAAGAACCCGTAGCAGCCGGCAGTCGGCCTTTCTCTGTAAGTCGACTGCCGGGCACACAACTAGTTCATTAAAGCCTGATATTTGGAACTTCTTCACGACTCGAGTCCAATTGATGGTGCATCATACATCAATATTCAACACTCTGACTCTCCCCTCAAAGTCTCACCCCGACTCCTCCCAACACCCCCAACTAGCTCTGATCCAACCTGACCCACCCTCACAACCCGATTTCCCAATTGATTTCTTGACAGCCTCCTCAATCCAACTTGAACCAATCCCTCCACCCGACTGCCCAACCATCACTCCACCCTCAACGAGCCCCTCACCCGGGTCCAACCTGACGATCACTTCAACCAACTGCCCAACCGACCACGTTCCCCCCTCCCTGAAACTGCCACCTGACTGCCCAAACAAACGCCCAATTCCCCCACCCTGACCTGACCTCACCACCAGACTCCCCTGACTAAATCCCTTTACTCTCACTGCCCTTCCCAACACTCCCTCCCTCGATTACAGCACCTCTCACTGCCCCTTCCCTGACATCCCTTCCTTGATTGCAGCACCTCCCACTACTCCCTCCACTCTCGACACTCCCTCCCCCGATGGCAGCACCTGTCACTGCCATTTGAGGCCGCAGAAACAGCAGAAGAGGTGCAGTCCATGTCAACAACAGCAATGGCTGCCTCCAAGAAGAAACTCTTTCAGCCTTCAAACATTAGGAGCGATTCTCTGATCCTGAGGCTAAGTGTTGATGCCGTCGTAAATGCCATCGTGTTTCCCGACGGCATCAACATGGCCTCAGGGTCAGCTATTCTAATCCCTACAGGGGGCCAGCACGGCACTGGAATGACCCACACCGCTCCAGCTGCCAATCCCGGCGTCAGATTGGCACTGCGGGTTTGCTCATGCGCAGTGGGACCGGCGTGATGTCCACGCATGCACGGTGGCTCTGACGCAACATGGCATAGGGATACAGGGGCCAGCGTGGAACAAAGGAGGCCCCCAGCCCGAGAGGCCGAACCGCCGATCAGCGGGCCCTGATCGCGGGTCAGGCCATAGCGGATGCCCCCCTGGGGTCAGACCCCCCCTCCCCCCCACAGGCCGCCCCCGGATCTTTCCAAGCTGAGATCCTGGCGGGTAAGAGCAAATTAGAACGGTGCCGGTGGGACTCGGATTTTTTGTACGGCCGCTCAGCACATCCTGGGCGGAGAATCACCGGGGGAAGCCCCGTAAAGCGGCCTCCAACCGTTGCCGCACCGACCACGAGGGTGCCAATGGCGTTGATTCTCCGCTCTCTGGGGAATCGTGTACTAGCATCGGGGCGGCGGGGCGCGATTCGTGCTGGTCGCGGCAATTCTCCTGCCTGGCCCCGGGATGACAGCATCCCGCCTCATGGTACATATTTGCTTATATAACTGCAATTTAAACTTACCTACCACATCAATTTCAATGCTGATTAGAACAGCATCCCTCCAGGTGGTAAATTAAATCAGATTAATTTGGGTTGAGCAAATGTCGCCCTGAACTCTGACATATAACAAAGAACAAAGAAAAGTACAGCCCTCCAAGTCTGGCCGACCGTGCTGCCTGTCTAACCTAAAACCTTCTACACTTCCGGGGTCTGTATCCCTCTATTCGTATCCTTTTCTTGTATTGGGCAAGACACCCCTTAAATGTCTCTGTCATATCTGTTTCTACTACCTCCCCCGGCAGCGAGTTCCAGGCATCCACTACTCTCTGTGTAAAAAACGTACCCCGCATATCTCTTCCAAACTTTGCCCCTCACACCTTAAAACTATGTTCCCTAGGAATTGACTCTTCCACCCTGGCAAAAGACTTTTGACAATCCTCTCTATCCATGCCCCTCATAACCTTGTAGACTTCTATCAGGTCACCCCTCAACCTCCATCATTCCAGTGAGAACAAACCAAGTTTATCCAACCACTCCTCATAAC
This sequence comes from Scyliorhinus canicula, assembly GCF_902713615.1. Taxonomy (NCBI): domain Eukaryota; kingdom Metazoa; phylum Chordata; class Chondrichthyes; order Carcharhiniformes; family Scyliorhinidae; genus Scyliorhinus; species Scyliorhinus canicula. Next base: position 86,802,151 of record NC_052148.1, read on the forward strand.
TAAATATGAAACTTATTTTTTGCTTTGTTTGGAGTAAGAGGACCACACCAGCACCTGAATGTGAGAGAGAAGCCCTTCATTCAGCATCCAAAGGAGCAACTTGACATCACCACCCAAGCCTGGTCATCTCCCTTGGATCTGATGGCCTTTTATCAATGGTGGGTACTCGCATATTAGCACCCCTCGTGAAGCAGCTGTTTACCATTGACATCATCAAGACCTTGTGGGCTCCAGCAAACGGTGGTCTGCAATGGCTTATCTGGACTGATGGATTTGCTGTGGCATTAGGTGCAGTTATTATCTGCTGGTAGATCCTGGAAGAGAGGAAACATGGAAGAGCGGGGTAACAAACCCAGGCAGGCAGTGACCTTCTAGCTCCACAAATATACATAGAAACATATGCAGAAAATAGAATCAGGAGAAGGCACTTTCAGACTGCAGGTGAGGTGTGGATTGGCCACGCTAAATTTCCCCTTTTATGGAAAAAAATAATTGGGCACTCTAAATTTTAAAAAAAGAATTCACCCAGGGAGAAAATGGATTTTTTAGGTTTTTTAAAAATTCAATGCACCCAATTCATTTTTTTCCACATTCATTATGATCATCACGTTCAATACCCTGATCCTACCTTCCCCTTGATTCCTTTAACCCCAAGAGCTACATCTAATTCCTTCTAGAAATCGCACAACGTTTTCGCTGCTACTTTCTGTGGTAGCGAATTCCAGTTTCACCACTCTCTGGGTGAAGAAATGTCTCCTCACCTCAGTCCTAAAAAGTTTACACCTAATCCTCAAACTATGACCCCAATACCAATATCCTGGGGGGGGAGATTTGCTAGTGCTCTTCGGGGGGGTTTAAACTAATTCAGCAGGGGGATGGCAACCTAAATTGTAGTCCCAGTGTACAGGATGTTGAGAGTAGCAAGGTCAGGGATAGGGTTAAAAGCTCGAAAGAGGGCACCGGCAAGCAAGACGCTGGTTTGAAGTGTGTCTACTTCAACGTCAGGAGCATCCGGAATAAGGTGGGTGAGCTTGCAGCATGGGTTGGTACCTGGGATCTCGATGTGGTGGCGATTTCGGAGACATGGGTAGAGCAGGGACAGGAATGGTTGTTGCAGGTTCCAGGATTTAGATGTTTCTGTAAGAACAGAGAAGATGGTAAAAGAGGGGGAGGTGTGGCATTGTAATCAAGGAAAGTATTACGGCGGTAGAAAGGACGTTTGAGGACTCGTCTACTGAGGTAGTATGGGCCGAGGTTAGGAACAGGAGAGGAGAGGTCACCCTGCTGGGAGTTGTCTATAGACCTCCAAATAGTTCCAGAGATGTAGAGGAAAGGATTGCAAAGATGATTCTCGACAGGAGCGAGAGTAACAGGGTAGTTGTTTTGGGGGACTTTAACTTTCCAAATATTGACTGGAAATACTATAGTTCGTACTTTAGATGGGTCAGTTTTTGTGCAGTGTGTGCAGGAGGGTTTTCTGACACAGTATGTAGACAGGCCAACAAGAGGCGAGGCCACATTGGATTTGGTACTGGGTAATGAACCCGGCCAGGTGTTAGATTTAGATGTAGGTGAGCACTTTGGTGATAGTGATCACAATTCGGTTATGTTTACTTTAGCAATGGGCAGGGATAGGTATATACCGCAAGGCAAGAATTATAGCTGGGGGAAAGGCAATTATGATGCTATTCAGCAAGATTTAGGATGTATAGGATGGGGAAGGAAACTGCAGGGGATGGGTACAATCGAAATGTGGAGCTTTTTCAAGGAACAGCTACTGCGTGTCCTTGATAAGTATGTACCTGTCAGGCAGGGAGGGAGTTGTCGAGCAAGGGAACCGTGGTTTACTAAGGAAGTTGAAGCACTTGTCAAGAGGAAGAAGAAGGCTTATATTAGGATGAGACATGATGGCTCAGTTAGGGCACTTGAGAGTTACAAGTTAGCCAGGAAGGACCTAAAGGGAGAGTTAAGAAGAGCGAGGAGAGGACACAAAAAGTCTTTGGCAGATAGGATCAAGGAAAACCCTAAGGCTTTCTATAGGTATATCAGGAACAAAAGAATGACTAGAGTAAGATTAGGGCCAATCAAGGATAGTAGTGGAATGTTGTGTGTGGAATCAGAGGAGATAGGGGAAGCGTTAAATGGATATTTTTCGTCAGTGTTTACACTGGAGAAAGACAATGTTGTCGAGGAGAATACTCGGGTTCAGTCGACCAGGCTAGATGGAATTGAGGTTCACAAGGAGGAGGTGTTAGCAATTTTGGAAAATGTAAAAATAGATAAGTCCCCTGGGCTAGATGGGATTTATCCTAGGATTCTCTGGGAAGCCAGGGAGGAGATTGCAGTGCCTTTGTCCTTGATCTTTATGTCGTCTTTGTCAACAGGAATAGTGCCGGAAGACTGGAAGATAGCAAATGTTGTCCCCTTGTTCAAGAAGGGGAGTAGAGACAACCCTGGTAATTATAGACCTGTGAGCCTTACTTCGGTTGTGGGTAAAATGTTGGAAAAGGTTATAAGAGATAGGGTTTATAATCATCTTGAAAAGAACAAGTTGATTAGCGATAGTCAACACGGTTTTGTGAAGGATAGGTCATGCCTCACAAACCTTATTGAGTTTTTTGAGAAGGTGACCAAACAGGTGGATGAGGGTAAAGCGGTTGATGTGGTGTATATGGATTTCAGTAAGGCGTTTGATAAGGTTCCCCACGGTAGGCTATCGCAGAAAATAAGGAAGTATGGGATTGAAGGTGATTTAGCGGTTTGGATCAGTAATTGGCTAGCTGAAAGAAGACAGAGGGTGGTGGTTGATGGCAAATGTTCATTCTGGAGTTCAGTTACTAGTGGTGTACCGCAAGGATCTGTTTTGGGGCCACTGCTGTTTGTTATTTTTATAAATGACCTGGAAGAGGGTGTAGAAGGATGGGTTAGTAAATTTGCAGATGACACGAAGATCGGTTGAGTTGTGGATAGTGCTGAAGGATGTTATAGGATACAGAGGGACATAGATAAGCAGCAGAGCTGGGCTGAGAGGTGGCAGATGGAGTTTAATGCGGAAAAGTGTGAGGTGGTTCACTTTGGAAGGAGTAACAGGAATGCAGAGTACTGGGCTAATGGCAAGATTCTTGGTAGTGTAGATGAACAGAGAGATCTCGGCATCCAGGTACATAAATCCCTGAAAGTTGCCACCCAGGTTAATAGGGCTGTTAAGAAGGCATATGGTGTGCTAGCCTTTATAAGCAGGGGGATTGAGTTTCGGAGCCACAAGGTCATGCTGCAGCTGTACACAACTCTGGTGCGCCGCTCCTGGAGTACTGCGTGCAGTTCTGGTCACCACATTATAGGAAGGATGTGGAAGCTTTGGAAAGGGTTCAGAGGAGATTTACTAGGATGTTGCCTGGTATGGAGGGAAGGTCTTACGAGGAAAGGCTCAGGGACTTGAGGTTGTTTTCGTTAGAGAGGAGAAGGCTGAGAGGTGACTTAATAGAGACATATAAGATAGTCAGAGGGTTAGATAGGGTGGACAGTGAGAGTCTCTTTCCTCGGATGGTGATGACCAACATGAGGGAACATAGCTTTAAATTGAGGGGTGGTAGATATAGGACAGATGTCAGAGGCAGTTTCTTTACTCAGAGAGTAGTAGGGGTGTGGAACGCCCTGCCTGCAACAGTAGTAGACTCACCAACTTTAAGGGCATTTAAGTGGTCACTGGATAGACGTATGGATGAAAATAGAATAGTGTAGGTCAGATAGGCTTCAGATGGTTTCACAGGTCGGCGCAACATCGAGGGCCGAAGGGCCCGTACTGCGCTGTAGTGTACTATGTTCTATGTTCTATGTTCTAGGTTGTTCCGCCATCTTTTCCCCTAGTGCACCACTCATGTCTTCTGAGTCGGCAGACTGCTCCATATTGGACACACTCCTCATTTGATAACTCTTCGACATTTCTCGCCAGAGGAGGAATCTTAGTTCTTCTACTGCACCACTTTCCCACTGGCACAAACCACCCAAAATGGGCAAAACGGGCCACAAATCCAGTCCTCAGGCAGGAGTCACCTTATGGGTGATCACTCACTTCACCGCTACTACCAGAAGTCGCTGACTGGATTTGTTAAAGGCCAGCAGTGGTCAGTCAATATTAGGAGAATGTTGAATGTGGTTTTGTCGCCCTCCCTAGGGACTGAGCCAGAGCTGATTATTTTGATGGACACAGAGAAGGCATTTGACAGGATTGAGTGGGGGTGCCTCTTTTTTTTTAGTTTTGGAGTACCCAATTCATTTTTTTCTATTAAGGGGCAATTTAACGTGGCCAACCCACCTACCCTGCACATCTTTGAGTTGTGGGGGCGAAACCCACTCAAACACGGGGAGAATGTGCAAACTCCACATGGACAGTGACCCAGAGCCGGGATCCAACCTGGGACCTTAGCGCTGAGAGGCAGCAGTGCTAACCACTGCGCCACCATGCTCCCCGAGTGGGGGTACCTCTTTGAGATCCTTGAGTGGTTTGGCTTTGGGCCAAAACTTATTTAATGGATTAGGGTTTTGTACAGGGTCCCCACAGTGAATGGACATATGAACGCCCTGAACTCGGATTATTTCCACTCAACAGGCGTACAAGACAGGGGTGTATGTTGTCTCCGTTATTGTTTGCCTTGGCAATTGAGCCACTGGCCATTACTCTGAAGTTATCTACCGGGCGAAGAGGAATAGAAGCACAGAGTGTCCTTACATGCAGCCGATTTTTTACTCTCTGTCACGGACCCACCCTCTGATGTAGGGGAGATAATGGAGTTGCTCAGAAAATGTTGTTTCTTTTCGGGGTTCAAGCGTAACCTGGGCAAGAGTGAATATTTTCTGGTGAACCCGCCGGGGAGGGGAGCTGATCTGGGGTGGCTGCCGTTTCGTCTGGTCAGGACTAATTTTCGGTATTTGGGAATCATGGTGGTCCATGATGGGACCATGCTCCATAAACTTAACTTTTCTAATCTGGTGGAGGGTGTGAAAGCTATTTTTGTATGAAAATCCAATAATTTAATGGCTATAATTACTGATATTAACTTTTTATTCAATTTTCCTTTTTACTTCATTAACAAAATTTAAATTTTTGTGGTGGGCTTTAAACTCACGACTCAAATACTTCTGGGGCTGTTTCTGGATTACTGATAACTGTTAAGCTCTGGCTTTCACCTGACTGTCAAGGTTTTACTCTAAAGCCATGTATGACAGGCCTATTAAGCTGACACTGCAGGTTTGTGAAAAGGTTTTTGAAGAAAATTAAATCCTGAAAAACTTTTGAACAGCGGACTTGACTTCAGACAAAAGGTTTAAAACGTCATAAATTTGAGGCGTTGGGTATTTGAGTTGAAATCACTTCACCCACTGAGCCAAGATTTCCTTGAGACAGTGAAGCCATAACCGAGGAATGACTGTGGACTCAAACCTGGCTGTTCGCTGACAGTATCCATGCATTATATTGGCCCATCAATGCTTTCTTTAAAGGTGACCCGTGATATGGAGTTAAGGTAATGAATCAACCTCCCCAGTGCCAGTATAATATGTAATCATATCAGTTCATCCCAGGTTCAGAGAAAACGAGTGGAGAATTCATGGAGGAATTTCGACAAATCATTTTTCTCTGACACATTGCCAGAGACCTGTTTAGCAATTAATTCAAACCATTCTTCAACATCCTTGGGTAAAGTCATGTCCCTGAATAATTGCCTGGTTACTTCACATTGTATGTCCCATGTCTGTTGTTGAGCAATCATTGCCAAGGGGTTCTGTGGTGTTTTTATTGCGGTTCAATTAATCCATCCCCATGTTTGACTGCGATCTCGCTCTGAGGAAGTTTCCTTTCACTGTTGGGTGCCTCGCATCTGTTGTTCAATTGCACAGGGCTATATGGGCTATATTAATAAATTAAATTGTAGCCAAGCAGCAAGATCATTTCCAGTTTCTCAATTAATACACAATCCTGATTGCAACCCGGCATTCAAATTAAATTTCACAAGAACATAGGACCACGAGTAAGCCATTCAGCCCCTATGTCCTGGTGTTCAGTGGTCTAACTCCTTAAAGGGAATATTGCTGGTCATTTCAAAAACAGCCCAAAACAGTCCCTGGGTTATATATATAGTGGTCATTTTCCAAAATTATTTGGACTCTGGAATGGTTCCTACAGACTGGAGGGTAGCAAATATAAGCCCTCTATCCGAAAAGGGAGGGAGAGAGAAAACAGAGAACCATAGGCCAGTGAGCCTAATGTTGGTAGTAGGAAAGTTGCTAGAGTCCATTCTCAAGGATTTCATAGCACAGCACTTGGAAAGCAGAGGTATCATCGGACAAAGTCAGCATGGATTTACGAAACGGAAATCATGTTTGACAAATCTGCTGGAATTCTTTGGAGATGTAACCAGTAGAGTTGACCAGGGAGAACTGGTGGATGTGGTTTATTTAGACTTTAAGAAGGCTTCCAACAAAGTCTCACAAAGCAGATTACTATGTAAAGTTAAAGTGCATGGGATTTAAAGCAGTTTCTTGAGATGAATAGAAAGCTGGTGATCAGACAGCAAGCAAAGAGTTGGCATAAATTCTTTCCGATTGGCAGGCAGTAACTAGTGCTAAGATTTGTGCTAGGACCCCAACTGTTCACATTATATATTAACTATGTGAACGAGGGAACTAAATGTATCTCCAAATTTGCAGATGATACAAAGTTGGGTGGGAGGATGAGCTGTGAGGAGGATTCAGAGATGCTTCAACGTCATTTGGACAGGCTGAGTGAGTGTACATTGCATGGCAGATGCAGTATAATGTGGATAAACGTGAGGTTATCCACTTCAGTCGCAAAAATAGGAAGGCAGATTATTATTTGAATGGGTGTAATTTGAGAGGTGGATGCTAAGCGAGACCATGGTGTCCTTGTGCATTAATCACTGAAAGTAAGCACGCAGGTACAGCAGGCAGTACAAAATGGCAAATGATATATTGGCCTTCATTGCAAAAGGATTTGAGTATAGTTTTACTGCAATTGTACAGGATGCTGGTGAGGCCACATTTGGAATACTGTGTGCAGTTTTGGTGTACTTATCTGAGGAAGGATGTTCTTGCTATGGAGGGAGTGCAGGTAAGGTTTACCAGGCTGATTTATGGCATATGAGGAGGGACTAAGTCGGTTAGGATTTTATTCATTGGAGTTTAGAAGAGTGAGAGGGGATTTCATAGAAACTTATAAAATTCTAACAGGATTAGACAGGGTGGATTCAGAAAGAATGTTCCAATGCCGAGGGAGTCTAGAACTTAGAACATAGAACATCACAGCGCAGTACGGGCCCTTTGGTCCTCGATGTTGCGCCGACCTGTGAAACGGCCTCTGACATCTGTCCTATATCTACCACCCCTCAATTTAAAGCTATGTCCCCTCGTGTTGGTCATCACCATCCGAGGAAAAAGACTCTCACTGTCCACCCTATCTAACCCTCTGACTATCTTATATGTCTCTATTAAGTCACCTCTCAGCCTTCTCCAGTGTGAGTAAGGTTATGGAGTGTTAGGTAAGTTTGCCTCCTTTTCTGGGTACAGACTTAATGAGGGGAAGAGTGAGGTGTTCCTAGTGAGCTCTCAGGGACAGGAAGGAGACCTGGAGAAACCGTCATCCCAGCTGGCTAGGGCATGTTCAGGTATTTGGAAATTCAGGTGGTACATAACTGGGCATTGCTGTACAAGTTGAATTTGGCCAAACTGGTGGATAGGGTGATGGGTCATTTGAAGAGGTGGGATGCTCTCCCGCTATCGTTGGATGGGCGGGTTCAAACTGTGAAAATGACGATCTTTCCAATGTTTTTATTTATTTTCCAGTATATCCCATTTTTCTTATCTGAATCCTTTTTTGGGAAGAATAATAAGCTGACCTCGGCCTTTGTGTGGGCAGGCAAGGTACCTCAGATCCGGAGAGCTTTTATACAGAGGTGCAGACGGTCAGGGGGGTTAGCATGGCAAATTTGATGAACTATTATTGGGCGACAAATAGCGAGAAGGTTCAGAAATAGGTCGTGGAGGAAGAGATGCTTTGGGGACAGATGGAGGAAGCTTCCAGCAAACGGTCGAGTTTGAAGGCACTTGAGATGGCTCTGCTGCCGTTCCCACCGGACAGCTAATCTACCCGGTAGCTGTAGACTTGTTAAGAGTTTGGAACCAGTTTAGGCAACATTTTAAGCTCGAGGAAGTATAGTTGTGGGCGCTGCTATGTGGGAACCATAGATTTATCCCAGCAGGGTTAGATTCAACGTACAGAGTATGGGAATGGGAGGGAGTACAGAGGTGCATGGAATTGTGTTCCATCAGGGTCACTGGTTGGAGCACAGAGGACGTTATGGTTGCTGGAGGAAAATCAGCACAGCCCTATGATATCAGTACAGGCATGTCCGAGGCCCACTATCTGCAGCTACTTCATCAATGATCTTTCCTCGGCCATAGGGTCAGAAGTGGGGATGTTCACAGATGCTTGCACTGTGTTCAGTCCCATTCCCAACTCCTTGGATAATGAAGCAGTCCAAGCCCACATGCAGCAATGGACAACATTCAAGCTTCAGTTGACAAGTGGCAAATAATGTTAATTCCACAAAATTGTCAGACCATCTCTAACAAGCATTAGTCTAACAAACAAAGAACAAAAGAACAAAGAAAAGTCCAGCACAGGAACAGGCCCTTTGGCCCTCCAAGCCCGTGCCGACCATGCTGCCTGACTAAACTACAATCTTCTACACTTCCTGGGTCCATATCCCTCTATTCCCATCCTATTCACGTATTTGTCAAGATGCCCCTTAAATATCACTATCGTTCCTGCTTCCACCACCTCCTCCGGCAGCGAGTTCCAGGCACCCACTACCCTCTGTGTGAAAAACTTGCCTCGTACATCTACTCTATACCTTGCCCCTCGCACCTTAAACCTATGCCCCCTAGTAATTGACCCCTCTACCCTGGGGAAAGCCTCTGACTATCCACTCTGTCTATGCCCGTCATAATTTTGTAGACAAACAACTCATCATATAACATTCTGGGGTTAACTGGACCAGCCATTTAAATACTGTGGTTACAGAAGCAGGTCAAAGCAGGTTTGGAATTCTTAAGCAGTTATCTCACATCCTGGGTCCAAACAGCTTTTCCACGATGTCCAAGGCACCAGTCAGGAGTGTAATGGATACTTAGGGCCTCACGGTAGCATGGTGGTTAGCATCAATGCTTCACAGCTCCAGGGTCCCAGGTTCGATTTCCGGCTGGGTCACTGTCTGTGTGGAGTCTGCACGTCCTCCCCGAGTGTGCGTGGGTTTCCTCTGGGTGCTCCGGTTTCCTCCCACAGTCCAAAGATGTGCGGGTTAGGTGGATTGGCCATGCTAAATTGCCCGTAGTGTAAGGTTAATGGGAGGGATTGTTGGGTTACGGGTATACGGGTTACGTGGGTTTAAGTGGGGTGATCATTGCTCGGCACAACATCGAGGGCCGAAGGGCCTGTTCTGTGCTGTACTGTTCTATGTTCTATGTTATCCTTTGTCTGGATGAGTGCAGCTCCAAGAACAATCAAGAAGTTCAATGCCATTCAGGACAAAGCAGCACTTCATCTACCATCTTAAACAACCTCTCCTTTTGCTCCGGATACACAGGGGCAGCAGTGTGTACCATTTGCAGGATGCACTGCAGCAACTCACCAAGGCTCCTTCAACAGCACTTCCTAAACCCATGACCTCTCCCACCTCAAAGGACAAGGGCTGCAAACACTTGGGAACATCACTACTAATCCCTCCGAGTCACACACAATCTTGACTTAACTATATCGCTGTTCTGCCTTCACTGTCACTGGGTCAAAATCCTGGAACTCTCTACCTAACAGTACTATTGGTGTACTAACACCACATTGACTGCAGGTGTTCAAGAAGGTGGCTCATCTTCTTAACAGTGATTAAGGATGGGCAATAAATGCAGCCTTGCCAGTGACATACTGAGCACAAATAAATGAAAAGACCAAGTGGAGCATGGTTCGCTATTGTTTTCCTTCTAAGGCTAATAGTCACTGCCCCCGAGGGGCTTTATTAAGCAGATATGTGTGGCCTCCTGCAGCTGCTACCAGAATGGGAGCAGCTCGGTGTGGACACACATTTATACTCCGCCTACTGGGCGGAGCCAGCAATCAGGGATTTACGCCCGTACCTGTAGGACAGGAGCCTTAAAGTATTGCCTCTAATAACAACTATTATACAATCAGTGGTGTCTACCACATTCACCCCCTGTTGAAAAAGAGTCCAGCGGGGGTGATGGAAAAATGTACAGGTTTGTGAAAAATTAAAGTTTACAGTTTGGTGAAAATTTACAAATTCAGCCGGTCGGGTGCCTCGATCCTCTGCTGTGAGCGACTCGGTCCCGGTGGTGATGCAGGTGCCTACTTGTTAGCCTGTGACTCCGGAAGCGTGTTGTCCTCGTCTTCATCCCCGGGTGGAACCAGTGGGAGAATGGATCATCCTGGGGTGGAGCTGTAGTGAGGTGCGCTGGGGGAGGGGGGGGTGGGTGGCGCCGGGGCAATCGGAGGGGGGGGGTGTCGGGTGGTGGGCCGTTGGTGGGGATCAAGCTGGTGCCAGGTCCCTGAGGGAGACTGTGTCCTGGCGCCTGTCGGGGTACGCTACCCAGATGTACTGCGGGTTCGTGTGCAGTAGTTGTACCCTTTCGACCAATGGGTCCGCCTTGTGGATCCGCATGTGTTTGCAGAGGAGGGCGGAGCTGCCAGCCATGTTGGGAGCGAAACCCCGGAGGTGGACTTTCTGGGGAAGGCAAGGAGACGTTCATGGGGGGTTTCATTAGTCGCAGTGCAAAGTGGTGATCAGATGGAGTGGAGGGCGTCGGGGAGGACCCCCTGCCAGTGGGAGACTGGGAGATGTTTAGACCGTAGGGCCAGCAGGACGGCCTTTCAGACCGTCCCATTCTCCCTCTCCACCTGCCCGTTTCCCCGGGGGTTGTAGCTGGTCGAGGCAATGCCCTTGCTGAGCCGGAACTGACGCAGCTCGTCACTCATAAAGGAGGATCCCCGGTCGCTGTGGACGTAAGCAGGGAAACCGAACAGAGTGAAGATGGTGTTGAGTGCTTTAATGACCGTGGCAGATGTCATATCGGGGCATGGGATGGTGAAGGGGAATTGGGAGTACTCATCGACCACGTTCAGGAAGTACGTGTTTCGGTCGGTGGAGGGGAGAGGCCCTTTGAAGCCCATGCTGAGGCATTCAAAGGGGCGGGAGGCCTTCACCAGACGCACTCGGTCTGGCCGGTAGAATTGCGGTTTGCACTCCGCGCAGACCTGGCAGTCTCTGGTGACAGCCCTGACCTCCGCAATGGAGTCGGGCAGGTTGTGGGCCTTTATGAAGTGAAAGAACCGGGTGACCCCTGGGTGACAGAGACCATCGTGTAGGGCCCGGAGTTGGTCCACTTGTGTGCTGGCACATGTACCTCGGGATAGGGCATCGGGGGGCTTGTTGAGCTTCCCGGGGTGATACGGGGGCAGCACGGTAGCATAGTGGTTAGCACAATTGCTTCACAGCTCCAGCATCCCAGGTTCGATTCCGGCTTCGGTCACTGTCTGTGCGGAGTCTGCACATCCTCCCCGTGTGTGCGTGGGTTTCCTTCGGGTGCTGCAGTTTCCTCCCACAGTCCAAAGATGTGCAAGTTAGGTGAATTGGTCATGCTAAATTGCCCTTAATGTCCAAAATTGCCCTTAGTGTTGGGTGGGGTCACTGGGTTATGGGGATAGGGTGGAGGTGTGGACTTTGGGTGGGGTGCTCTTTCCAAGAGCCGGTGCAATCTCGATGGGCCAAATGGCCTCCTTCTGCACTGTAAATTCTATGATACAAAACATCGTAATTGTAGGTGGAGAGCTCGATCCTCCACCTTAAGAATTTATCGTTTTCAATCTTGCCCCACTGCATATTGTTAAACATGAAGGCAACCGACCATTGGTCAGTGAGGAGAGTGAAACTCCTGCTGGCCAGGTAATGCCTCCAATGTCGCACAGCTTCCATGATGGCTTAGGCCTCCTTTTCGACAGAGGAGTGCCGAATTTCAGAGGCATGGAGGCTGCGGGAAAAGAATGCCCACGGGTCTGCCTGCCTGGTTGAGAGCGACGGCCGATGCATCGCTCTCGACCTGAAAAGGGAGGGTCTCGTCGACCGCGTGCATCGTGGCCTTGGCGATGTCGGCCTTGATGCGGTTGAAGGCCTGGTGGGCCTCAGCCGTCAGGGGGAAAACTGTGGAGTGGATCAGTGGGCGGGCCTTGTCCGCATAGTTAGGGACCCACTGGGCATAATAGGAGAAAAACCCCAGGCTTCATTTCAGGGCCTTGGGGCAGTGGGGGAGGGGGAGTTCCATGAGGGGGCGCATGCATTCGGGGTCGGACCCTAGAACTCCATTTTCCACAACATAGCCAAGGATGGCTAAGCGGTTGGTGCGGAACACGCACTTCTCCTTATTGTACGTGAGGTTAAGGAGTTTGGCGGTGTGGAGAAATTTGCGAAGGTTAGTGTCGTGGTCCTGCTGGTTGTGGCAGCAGATGGTGACCTGATGAAGGTCCTGTCCTGGGAACTGCACCATTTGCTCCTGGTGGCGACGGGTTTTCAATCCGGGGTGAGGTTTGCAAACAGGGAAGGTGGGTTTACTGCGTTCAAAGCAGATGGCCACCTTTACCATCTCCTTAGGGTTTCTTCCGGGAGGGAGTACGCGTTGAGCTGCATGTACCGACTGATGGTCTGACTGTAGTCAATGACCATCCTGTGTTTCTCCCCAGTCTTTACTACTACCACTTGGGTTCTCCAGGGGCTGTTGCTGGCCTCAATGATGCCTTCCCGCAGCAGCCGCTGGACCTCCGACCTGATGAAGGTCCTGTCCTGGGCACTGTACCGTTTGTTCCTGGTGGCGACGGGTTTCCAATCCGGGGTGAGGTTTGCAAAAAGGGAAGGTGGGTCGACCTTAAGGGCCGTGAGGCCGCATACGGTGAGGGGTGGTAGGGGTCCGCCGAATTTTAGAGTTAGGTTTTGGAGGTTGCACTGGAAGTCCAAGCCGAGTAACAGGGCAGCGCAGAGATTGGGGAGGATGGAGAACCGGAAGTTGCTGAACTCTACACCCTGGACGGTGAGTGTGGCGATGCAGTACCCCCGGATTTCCACGGAATGGGAACTGGAGGCCAGGGAGATTGTCTGGGTAACGGGGTGTACCGCGAGGGTGCAGGCCTTACTGTAGAGGGGTGGATGAAGCTTTCCGTGATCCCGGAGTCAAGAAGGCAGGAGGTCTTGTGCCCATCGGCTTTCACCATCGCCGTCGCAGTTGCAAGGTTGTGCGGCCGGGACTGGTCTAGCGTGATGGAGGCGAGCTGCGGCTGGTGTTGGTACGCCCCGGGCTGGTCGGCGGTGGTGGCAGGCGATGTATGGCCAGATGAAGTCCCCGAAGAGCAGGAGTCCTGAGGCACACATGGGGGGCGGCGTTAAAGATGGTGGTGCCCACGGGATACACGTGGTCTGCTGGGAGGAAGATGGCAGCATCCACGGGCCGCACGTGGTCTGCGGGGACGAAAATTAGCGGCGCCCATGGATCACACGTCGGGGGTGCAGGAATGCTGGGCCTAGATACAGCAGCAATCGACCGGGCCTGGCACACAGCAGCGAAATGTCCCTTCTTCCCGCATGTCTTGCAGATTGCACTTCGCGCCGGGCAGTGCTGTCATGGGTGTTTGGTCTGCCTGCAGAAATAGCATTTGGGCCCCCTGGGGTTGGCTGGCTGCCGCGCGGCGCAGGCTTGGGATGGGTTGGGGGCAGCAGCTGGTGGGGCCCATGATGTCCATGAGAGTGCCGTGCGGTCGGGGGCGTACGGCTGTACGTTATGGGAGGCTGCCGTTAGCGAGTTTGCGAGCTGTCTGGTCGCCGTGAGGTCAAGCGTAATAGGCGCTGGCGGATGTACGCCGACCCCATGCCGGTAAAAAAAGCGTCCCTGATTGAGAGTTCTGTATGTTTGATAGCCGAAACTGCCTGGCAATCGCAGTTCCTCACCAGGATGTGCAGGGCACGCCAGAAATCATCTAATGACTCACCAGGGAGTTGCTGCCTTGTGGACAGGAGGTGCTTGGCGTAGAGTTTGTTGCTCGGCTGGATATAGTGTCCTTTCAGAAGCGCCATGGCCTCAGTGTAAGTGGGCGCATCCCGGATAAGGGGAAAAATATCAGAGCTCACCCGTGAGTACAGGATCTGGAGTTTCTGTGCGGCCGAGGGCTGTTCAGTCAATGATCTGAGGTAGCTTTTGAAGCAAGCTAGCCAGTGGTCGTAGGCCGACGTGCCATTGGCTGCTTGAGGGTGCAGCTGTAGGTGATTAAGCCTGATGCGTAGTTCCATCTCTGTAATGTCTCTGCTTAATAAATTGATGCACTATCAATTATGACGAGAGTAGAGAGTAATCGAGGCTTTATTAAGCAAAGATGTGTGGCCTCCTGCAGCTGCTACCAGAATGGGAGCAGCTCGGTGTGCACACACATTTATACTCCGTCTACTGGGCGGAGCCAGCAGGCAGGGATTTACCCCCGTACCTATAGTACAGGAGCCTTACCGTATTACCTCTAATAACAACTATTGTACAATCAGTGGTGAATATCACACAAAGGATCACCTGCAAGCTGTTTAACCTTTTGCTTTGATTTAGTGGCTGAGGGAAGACTTTTGTGTCATTCTATTGACCTAAATTGGTTTGTGTGGAACATAATCACCACCATAGCAAGTTGGACTGAATTATCTGTTTACCTGCTGTCTGTCCTTACGTGAGTCCATGTAAAAATATATTTAGGGTGAATCTGCATCCAATGTACAATATTTCCTGTTGACAAAAAGTGGAGTCTAATTGTTTATCCAATGCCTTTACTCCATGTGTTATGCAATGCTTTCATGCAACCTAACAAAGCAAGTGAAAAATTATAATTGATTTCCTTTGCATCTTGAAAAGCAAATGTTTCAAATGCTACCCTAAAATATGAGATAATTACTTCAATTAAAATGGTAATATAGTGACAGTTCCGATTGTTATTAACAATGACACTGTTTTTGATATTTAAACCCTCTTTGTGTGAACTGAAATGTACTGAACGAAGTTGCAGTTAGTATTTATTAGCGTTAACAAACTTCAGTTGTGTTTGATCCCAATGATCACATTATGTGATTGCAGTCACTGCATGGGTATGAACCCAACTAAATTCCAATGAAACCATGTAAGCACAGAGGAATTTATTTCAGAAAATTGATTTTGTTTAGAATACATCTGGGTGTTTCAATCTGAGGACATGAGCTGTCAAATCAAATCACTGTGCTAAAAATACTGGGAGCCATACCCCTTCAGTGATACATCAACACTGAAACAGTCACCATGGAGAATATCAGTACAGCTTCAATCTGCAGTAATTATGCAGGAGACAGAGAAATAGCTTCATAAGTTAAATTAACTGAAATGTACGCAACAAAGCTGTTGTTAGCACTTACAAACTTCAGTTGTGTTTGATCTCAGCGATCGCATTATCTGATAAAATGTTCTGATTGCGGTCACTGCCTGGGTCTGAACCAATCTAAATGCCAATGAAACTAAGCAAGCACAAAGGAATTTATTTTGCCAAATTGACTTGCTTAGAATACATGGAGGGGTGGATTCTCCATTGCCCGACTCCAGTTTCAGAATTCCCAATCGAGCAGGTCACCTGAATAATTGGATCGGTGCTCGGCGCCAAACCTGTTCCTACACTCTAATCGCCTGCCGGCGGGAACAGAAAGCTAACTGCACCGCGCCGGCGGGAACATGTCAATCAATGTTAAGCATGTATATGCATGCAATTAACGGGCTTGAAACCCAAGTCTCCACCTCCTCCCACCCCAGCCCCACCGTTATGCTTTGCCGCCCCCGCCCCCCATCGAGGTTGGCCAAGTGCAGCCCTGCCGTGGTGGAGCCCGAGGGGGGGAACAAGTGGGTCAAGGCACTGATGAAGTGCCCCTCTGCTCCTGTCAGGCTGCAGAGCGGGGAGTCCGCTAAGAGTCCTGCCTGTTGGTCTCCCCCCAGCGCCCCCATCAGACCCCTCCATCCGACCACCACATCAGTCTCCCCCATCAGACCCCCCCCTCCCCCCATCAGCGACCTCCATCAGACCGTCCCATCAGTCACTCTTGTCTGAAAGCTGAAGAGCAGTCCTGGCCGTACAGTGAGAAATCACTGCAATTTCACTTACCTTTTCCTAACATCACTACCTTAGGCAATCGCCTTTAAAGTGGCAGCTTTTACAAGTGTCAGAGGCTTCCTCATAAGCTAAGTTCACTTGAAAGGACTTCAAATCCCCTGAAAGTATTTGAAATGCAAATCTTCCACTTAATTTCACACAGCAAAACATTTTCACTCGTTGTATTGGTCCAGACACAGCTGTTTGATGAATTGTCATTTTATCTTTCCATTTATGCTTGAATGCATCTCAATTACCCTGCTTTGATGCTAACCACAATGTTTGTAAACACTCCTGCTATGATTAACAGCTTCTCACCACAGCAAAAGCAGCTAAGTGCTTTCACTTCCTCTTTGTCACAGTGGTGGTAGGTGGGGGATGGGTCACCCTCATGCATGTGTGCTGAGGGGGGTGGGGGGGGGCTGTTATTCCTGTGGCAGGGGACAGGATGCCCTTCCTTGAGAGCTTGGGGGCTGGTCAGGAATAGCAGTGTGGGGGAGGGGGAGGGGCTTACCGATGGACCTCAGGATCGGGCCACCTGCCCAAAAAGGTTGCTTGATACCTGGATTCCAATAGAATCTGGTGAACTCTCCACCATGCGTTTATTTGCATGGTTAACGAGTGAGACTCTCACCTGGGCACCGCTCCCAATGCCACTGAAGACCAGTCCTGATTCTTGACATCAAGTAACTGCATATGTCTTCATTTCGTGTAGCATGTGCATCAGTGAGTGAATTGAATCATGCATTCATAGAATCTTACAGCACAAAAGGATGTGACCTGGCCCATGCTAGCTATTTGAAAAAGTTGTCCAATTTAGTCCCACACTTCAGATTTTCAGCCCATAGTCCTGTAAAGTTGTCCTCTTCAATTAAAAGTCCAATCACCTTTTGAAAGTTCCTGTGGAATCTACTTCCACCACATTTGCAACTAACGTGGTCCAGATCTTAGCAACACATTGTGTGAAAAGAAATTCTATTAATTTTGCCACTCATTCTTTTGCCAATTATTTTATGACCTTTGGATTACTGTTCCTCTTGCCAGAGGAAGCAATTTATTCCTCTGCGCTCAATGAAAACCCCACACTATTTTGAATAATTCTAGCTTGGGTGACAGTCTGTGAGAAGTTTGCACGTTCTCCCCATGGGTCTCCTCTGCATGGGTTTCCTCCAGATGCTCCGGTTTCCTCCCATAGTCCAAATATTTTTGAGATTAGGTGGACTGACCATGCTAAATTGCCCCTTAGTGTCCAAACGTGTGCCGGTTAGGTGCGGTTGTGGGGATAGGTGCAGGCATAGGACTAGGTAGGGTGCTCTTTTAGAGCATCGGTGGAGACTCAATGGGCTGAATGGCCTCCTTCTGCACTGGAGGAATTCTAATTCTATGGTTCTGTTTTCTGAAAATGTTTATTATATGGAAATATATTGGACAACGTGCAGCCCTCCAGTCCTTTGAGACCATTTCCACAACCTTCTCCCTGTAAACCTGTGCATTCTTCCTTTTCAGGTAACAGTCTAATTTCCTCTTGAGTGCTTTTGTTGAACCTGTCTCCGCCACACTCTCAGGCGGAGCATTTTAAGTCCAAACCACTCGCTGTGTAAAACAGTTGTTCCTCATATCACTCTTGCTTCTTTTACTAATTGCTTTACACCTATGTCCTCTCGTTCTCAGTCCTTTCATGAGTGGGAAAGATTTTCCCCTATCTACTCTGCCCAACCTCTCATGATTTTGAATTCCCTCAATAACTTGGTATGCAACACCTCTGGAGTGGGTGGCTTTTTAACTTGGACTGATGCCATCTATTTTGTTCCTCCTTTCGACCTATGTTTACCCAACCTGCCATCTTTGTTCCCCCTTTCTCTACCGCAACATTGACTTCAATTTCTTCTCTTGTGAAGATAGATGCAAAGTATAAGGCAGCACGGTAGCATTGTGGGTAGCACAATCGCTTCACAGCTCCAGGGTCCCAGGTTCGATTCCAGTTTGGGTCACTGTCTGTGCGGAGTCTGCACATCCTCCCCGTGTGTGCGTGGGTTTACCCCGGGCGCTCCGGTTTCCTCCCACAATCCAAAGATGTGCGGGCTAGGTGGATTGGCCATGATAAATTGCCCTCAGTGTCCAAAATTGCCCTTAGTGTTGGGTGGGATTACTGGGTTATGGGGATAGGGTGGAGGTGTTGACCTTGGGTAGGGGGTAGGGTGCTCTTTCCAAGATCCGGTGCAGACTCGATGGGCCGAATGGCCTCCTTCTGCACTGTAAATTCTATGTATTCATTTAGTACCTCAGTCATTTCCTCTACTTCACAAGGATATTTCCTTTCTTCTCCATAATGAGCACCACCAGTCCTTTTACGGTCCTTTTACTATTTATATGCTTATTAAAAAATCAATTTCCATTGATGTTACCTGCTATCTTTGCTCACATTCTCTCTTGGCCCTTCTTAATTCCTTTTTCAATCTCCCCCTAATTCTTCATATTCAGCCAGGTTTTTTTATTGGATTCTGTACCTTATATTAGTCATAAAACTCTTTTCTCTCTTTTATTTTAACTTGTGCTGAATCTAACGTGTCTACAAGACATTTTTATTCAATGGTCGGTGAGCATGCCATGAGGAAATGAACAGTGGAAAGCCTTTAAGGAAAGAATTCAAAATGTTCAACAAAAGTTCAGAACATTGAATAACACTCAGCAAGAAAGACCACCTGTGGCTTGCTAAACAGATTAAGGGTAGTATTAGATTGAAAGAAGAGGCTTATAATGATACAAAGAACAGTAATAAGTCTTGGGTTTGGAAGTGTTTTAGAAACAGCAAAGGACTCCCAAAAAAGTTGATAAAAAGGCTAAAAGTAGAATATAGTACAGTGTATTTCACATTAACATGGGGAAGAGGGCAGTGGAGGTCATTTTTTTTAGATCAGGTAACAGGCTTCCCTACAAATCCATGAATATCACAGATAGTAGTTTTGATTGGTGTGGACTGCGGCCATCTGACTGGCAGAGAGTCGAAAATAGAGGCAGCCAGTACTGCACTCCTCCTCGGCCTGTTGGGTGACTGGCTCTCCATCCTCAGGGGCTACATCCTGTTCCTCTGGGACACGTTCCACTGCTGCAGCTTCCTCCTCCTCAAGCAGCCACAGCCCCTCCAGCTTGTAAAGCCACAGTGCATCCCCCAGGGTTGCAGCGATGAGGAGGAAGGCGACCATTGCTGTTTGAATTCCAATATCCATTGTCTGCAGGGGGTGAAATGCCTGCATGTCAGCTCAATTAGGTCCACTGGGCTATATGGTGGCCCCAGTGGGCATTTCAAACTCTGTCCCACATGGCCCCCATCACTGCACACCTGGCCCCGTCCGTGCCAGTACCGGGGGCCCTATGGCACTGGCGCTCATTCCTGCTGCCAGAGGTGCCTTAGGCTGGCACAACTCATGCCAGCGGTATGCTCTGCGCCCCCTGACCGGTGCCCCATATCTGTAGGGGCACCTGTGGCCCTTACCCTTGGGAGGGCTGCGTGATGCCTTGCTGGCGGACAGTGGCTGATTGGGGGGTGGCTAGTATGGTGGAAGGTAGGGAGCAGGGTTGGGAGCTGGGGTGCGGAGGTGGTGGGTTGGAGGATGAGGTCTGGGGTGCGGGAGTGGTGGGGTGGGTACACCCATACAGCCGGTGGGATTCTGCAGAACCAGGTGCTGTCATAATATCCACTCATGTATATCATGAGATGCAGACAGGTAGTGATTGACACACAGGATAACCAATGAACACACGCTGACCATTGAGGAAGGCAGGAAATCGGACCTGGAATCTCCCTTAAGCCATCAGTCAGCTGCAATATGGCAAAACCCCCTGTCCTGGTGGATTCCCATCTGTATTTTATAAGGGGTTCTCTGAGCAACTAATACCTTTCAATTTTGGACATTTTCAATAATTCACTGTTTAGGGAATCACTACCCCTGTCCAGATCTCCAGCAACCTCGGCACCAACTGGAAAGTCTTAAAACAGAAGTTCCTCCTGTATATCGAGGCCTCCGACCTCGAGGCAGCATCGGATGCCCGAAAGATCGCGCTGTCCCTGTCGACTGTGGGGGACCACGCCATCCACATCTATAACTCGCTCACGTTTGCCGATGGCGAAGACAAGACGAAGTTCAAGACGGTTCTGCTGAAATTCGACAGCCACTGCGACATTGTGGTGAATGAGAGCTTTGAATGGTACATCTTCCAACAGAGGCTTCAGGGTAAGGGTAAATCTTTTCAGTCCTTCTTGACACATCTCCGCATCCTCGCGCAATCATGTAATTATGACTCGACGGCTGATTCCATGATCCGGGATCAGATCGTTTTCGGGATCCAGTCTGACTTCCTGCGGGTGCAGCTCCTCAAGTTGACCCTCTCCGTTGCCATCAAAACGTGCGTTGTCCATGAACATGCCAGGAATCGTTATTCGCACATCAGGGCGGCAGAAAATGCAAAACTAGTCACCCACAAGGCAGAAAGGATGCAGGCCACAGCAAAAATGCAAGGCCTGAGCATCAAGGAGAGTGGCTGTTTCGCGCGCTTTTCCCGGGTCCCACGAATGCACGCCATGACTGGGTGGACGACGAGGCTAAAGACCCTGATGCGCATGTGCGAAAGTTGGCTGACTGCACTGTGCATGCGCGATGGTGTACGGAACGCGCTGACGTCAGCGTCATGACGTGTCCAAATTGTGGCTCCGCCCATTTAAAGCGCCAATGTCCAGCCAAAGGAAGGCGATGTCTACAGTGTGGAAAACCTGGGCATAACGCGGCCTTATGCAGGTCCGCTCCACCGCTCCACTCCACCGATCCCAGCTGCAGCATAGATGTGTCCGCTGCGTACAACATGGCATGCAGGATTCGGATCCCGACAGCCCAATGGACCCCAATGCTGACTGCCTCGAGTCTCCATATCGGGTGGGCATAATCACCACGCGCGAACTGGCCTCCAACGTGCCTGCAAATCCTCACTGTGGATCCTGACGATGAGGATATGCTGTCGTCATGGTTAACCAGTCTCGCATCCGATTTAAATTGGACACTGGCGCATCTGCAAACCTCATATCACAGTTGGACCTTGACAGCATCCGAGACCAACCAAGCATTCTTCCACCAGCCTGCCAGCACCTTGACTACAATGGCAATGCCATAGCTACCAGTGGATCATGTCAGCTTGGTGTATCTCACAAGGCAATCAAAGTGACGTTACGATTCGAGATCGTCCGGCCTGACAAGGCATCCCTGCTCGGTGCTCGCGCATGCAAACTCCTAAATCTGGTCCAGCACGCCCATGCCATGTCCTCGACACCGGCAACTGCCTCGCCCAATGTAAATCTCCAGGCTGAGATCGACGACATTCTCACGCAATACCACAATGGAATGGGCACTCTCCCATATCATTACAAGATATTGCTCCAACCGAATGCCATCCCAGTCATCCATGCACCGCGCCGGGTGCCGGCCCCTCTCAAGGATCATCTGAAACGCAGCTATGAGAGCTCAAAGACCAGGGTATCATCTCAAAGGTCACGGAACCAATAGACTGGGTCAGCTCCATGGTCTGCGTCAAGAAGCCCTCTGGTGAACTCCGCATTTGCATTGATCCTAAAGACCTGAATCGCAACATCATGCGCGAGCCCTACCCGATCCCAAAGCGTGCGAGGTGGCTCATGCCAAATTCTTTATCAAGCCTCCCATGGGTTCTGGCAGATACAGCTGGATGAGTCCAGTCGGAAGCTGTGCACATTTAACACTCCGTTCGGCAGGTATTGTAAACAGGGGCTGTTTAGCTCACAGGGCTAATCGCTGGCTTTGAAAGCCGACCAAAGCAAGCCAGCAGCACGGTTCAATTCCCGTAGCAGCCTCCCTGAACAGGCGCCGGAATGTGGCAACTAGGGGCTTTTCACAGTAACTTCATTTGAAGCCTTCTCGTGACAATAAGCGATTTTCATTTCATATTGCTGCAACCGCATGCCTTTTGGCATCATATCAGCTTCCGAAGTATTTCATCGCATAATGGAGCAAATGATGGAGGGCAGCGAGGGGGTGCGAGTCTATGTGGACAACGTGATCATCTGATCCATGACGCCCGAGGACAAGTTTTCCAGAGGATACATGAAAACGGCCTCCAGCTCAACAGGGCCAAATGCTCATTTGGTAGGTCCGCTATCAAGTTTCTGGGTGACCACATTTCACAGCAGGGTGTGCAACCTGACACTGACAATGTGCTGGCTATCATAGATTATTACAGATTATCATAGAATTTACAGTGCAGAAGGCCATTCAGCCCATCGAGTATGCACCGGCTCTTGGAAAGAGCACCCTACCCAAGGTCAATACCTCCCCCTATCCCCATAACCCAGTAACCCCACCCAACACTAACGGCAATTTTGGACACTGAGGGCAATTTATCATGGCCAATCCACTTAGCCTGCACATCTTTGGACTGTGGGAGGAAACCGGAGCACTCGGAGGAAACCCACGCACACACGGGGAGGATGTGCAGACTCCGCACAGACAGTGACCCAAGCTGGAATCGAACCTGGGACCTTGGAGCTGTGAAGCAATTGTGCTATCCACAATGCTACTGTGCTGCCCAATCAATGCCATGAAGACCCCAGAGGACAAAAAAGCGGTCCTCTGTTTCCTCGGGATGGTGAATTTTCTCGGGAAATTCATTCCCAACATGGCATCCCACACCACAGCCCTCCGGCATCTCGTAAAAAAGTTGACAGTGTCCCAGTGGCTTCCCGCACATCAAGTGGAGTGGCTTGAGCTGAAGGCGAAGCCCCAGTACTGGCATTCTTTGACCCAACCAAGATATCGACAGACGCAAGCCAGGACGGCATTGGGGCAGTGCTCCTCCAGAGAGACGACTCCTCATCCTGGGTTCCAGTGGCATCCGCCTCCAGGGCCATGACTCCGACCGAACAAAGGTATGTCGAGATCGAAAAGGAGTGCTTGGGTCTCCTGACAGGAATAGTCAAGTTTCATGAAGACGGATACGGCCTGCCAAAGTTCACGGTGGAAACAGTCCACATAATTCAAAAGGATTTAAATGACATGACACCTCGGCTGCAGCAAATTCTTCTTCGTCTCCGCTGATATGACTTCGAACCCGTCTACACACCGGGTAAGGAACTGATCGTTAAGGATGCCCTATCCCTATCCGTCACCATGCCATGTGAACAGGGCGACTTCATTCGCCACATTGAAACACAGGTGCAGCTGTGTGCCAGCAACCTCCCAGCCGCTGATGAACGAGTTATACAAATACGCAAAGAAACTGCCAAAGATCCCCCACTGAAGCCCGTGATGAAGCACCTCACCCATGGCTGGCGAAAGGGGCAGTGCCCCCAGTTCTTCAACGTTAAAGATGAGCTGACGGTTGTGTTGAGGGGATCCTTCTTAAACTTGATGGAATCGTCATTCCCCAAAGCATGCAAAACACGGTGCTCAGACAGATCCATGAGGGTCACCTGGGGGTCGAGAAATGTCGACGCAGAGCTCGGCAGGCAGTTTACAGGACATTGCCAACACAGTCCTCAACTGCACAACATGCCAGAGGTTTCAACCAGCTCTGCCCAAGGGAACGCTGCAACAGCACGAGATTGTGATCTCTCCGTGGTCCAAGGTGGGGATAGACCTCTTTCGCGCCAATGGGCGTGATTATGTGCTCCTGGTCGACGACTTCTCCAGCTACCCAAATTAGGTGAAACTGTTGGACCTCACGTTAAAGTCCATCATCAAAGCCTGCAAAGAGACGTTTGCCAGGCATGGGATACCACTCACGGTAATGAGTGACAACGGTTCATATTTCTACAGCCAAGAGTAGTCCGACTTTGCACGATCCTACCACTTTAGTCACATCATATCCAGTCCCCATTACCCACAATCAAACGGGAAGGCCAAGAAAGGGGTCCATATTGTCAGGCGGTTGCGGTGCAAGGCTGTAGACTCAGCCTCGGATTTCAACCTGGCTCTATTGGCATACAGGACAACCCCTCTGTCGACTGGTTTGTCTCCGGCGCAGTTGCTCACGAATCTCAACCTGAGGACGACTGTTCCAGCCATCCATGTTCCAGAGCTTGGCCATCTCACGATGCTGCAGAAGGTGCAGCGATCCAGGGACCAGCAAAAGATCACGTATGATGCTCATGCCACGGATCTGCCTGCACTGGCTCCAGACGATGCTATTCACGTTCAGCTGCCTGAGGGAGGTTGGTCAGCCCCAGCTGTTGTCATCAGACAGGCTGCTCCCAGGTCTTTCGTTGTCCAAATGGCTGATGGCTCCATTTTACAGCGCAACAGGAGGGCGCTGCGTAAAGTTCCCTGCCCATCACCCGACCGCACTTCTCCGCATGTCATCATGCCTCCTCTGGACGTCTTGCACCACGAGACCACCGATCTGGCAGCGATCCCGCCTGTCCAGGTGCCGGCGTCCTCCGCTGCACCTCTGCGGCAATCGACGAGAATTCGGCGCCCACCACAAAGACTGAATCTCTAGACTTAAATCTTGTAAATTTTGTTCAGTTTGCTCCGTATCTGCATGATAGACACCTTCCCATGTACATATGTTCATTCATTCCCCACTTGTACATAGTTATGCATGCATATACAGCCACGTTCCAAAATTTATTTTAAAAGGGGGAGGTGTCGTAATATCCACTCATGTATATAATGAGATGCAGACAGGCAGTGATTGACACACAGGATAACCACTGAACACACACGACACAGAACAACTAATCACTAAACAGGACACCACCACTATAAGGCTCTCCCTCTCTCACAGGACACGGCTAGGGAGATAGTCGCAGTGCACAGGCCAATTAACATCATCACTATGTGAT
This sequence comes from Scyliorhinus canicula, assembly GCF_902713615.1. Taxonomy (NCBI): domain Eukaryota; kingdom Metazoa; phylum Chordata; class Chondrichthyes; order Carcharhiniformes; family Scyliorhinidae; genus Scyliorhinus; species Scyliorhinus canicula. The sequence goes on from NC_052148.1 coordinate 86,827,278, forward strand.
AGAGAGCTAGTCTGGTCAAGCCAGTAGGAGGTTATCAGTTAGGTTAATAGAGTGTCAACCCACAGCAGATTATGTACAGCAATCAACAATAAAACAGTGTTGGACCATCTCCTGTGTCAGAAGCCTGTTTTTCGTTATACTGCATCCAGTTGCAGTCGATGTAAGACCAACACAGAAACACAACAGGTGCCACGGTGGGTGGTCATAGGGGCGGGGGGGGGGGTGCAGAAAGATGGCTGCAAGAAGGCCGTGGCCGTGGCAGCCCATGCCTGGACAATGCCCAAGTCCCGTGGGGGGGTCACCCCTGCCCCACAGCCCGCCCCCCCGTCACCTGCCAGACTGGGCGTGCCGTCAAAGACTGGCTGAGCAGGGCGACAGTGCGACATATCTGCCAAATCATGGCACCGCGGGGGAATGGCAAAGGTCACCCGCTTCCGGTGGCCATCAAGGTGTCAATCACCCTTGACATGCACCAAGTGGGGACCTGTCAGGGATCTCAAAGAGCTCTGTGCACAAGTGCACCTGCAACATCACGGAGCCCTATAAGCCCAATCGGCTTAATATATCCATTCCAATGTGGACCGAGCCCACCACGATGCCTGGGCAGTGGCATTCGCCGCAAGCGCTGACAAGCCCCAGATACAGTGGGTGATCGGCGGGATGCATGTCGCCCTACGAGCACCTGCAGATGACAGGCCACTCCTCTAAAACCGAAAGGGGATCCACTCAGTAAACGTGCAGCTGCTATGTAACTTCATTGCAGTGTTCATGTAAGCTTACTTGTGACAATAAAGATTATTGATTATTTATGACATGCGCATCATGCACGTCTGAGCCCGATACCTGGGCAGTGTGCATGATGGCGCTCTCCACTGTTCCTGACCTCTTTGAAGAGCATCCCCAGCTGTGGGGTTGGCTCCTGGGTGACAGGGGTTATCCGCTGCTGTCATGACTGATGATGCCTAACCGGAAGCCACAGACCGACGCAGAGATCCACTACAATGACGCCCATGCCGCAACCAGGGACGTGATCGAGCAATACTTCGACCTCCTGAAGATGCGGTTCAGGTGCATGGACTGCTCTGGAGGGGTCCTCCAGTATAGTGCTGATGGCCTGCTGTGTCCTCCACAACATCGTGCAGCAAAGGGGTAACATGCTGGAGGGGGAGGAGAAACGCCAGAACTCATCTGACAAGGAGGATGCAGGGGAGGGCGACGACGGGCAGGACAAGGGGCCCGGGTAGGCACGGAAGCACGATGTATGCGCCAGGGCCAACACATATGGGATGTACTGATCGCTTCCAGGTTCACCGACTGCGGTGGGGGGAGATTGGCCAGGGGCATGGGCACTGCATCCCACCTCCATTCCCCCTCCCCCCCCCTCCCCGGCCACTCCCCCCCTCCCCAGCCTGCAACCCCCTCCATAATCCATACCCGCTGCACTACGGGGTATAGGCCCTGCGTTGGCAGGGACTGCGGATCTGGTCCATGGGATGGAGGATGGCAAGCCGCTCTGCGATGAGCTCTAGTGTTCTGCATCGTTTCACAACATCTGACTCCTAACCATGGTAACACTTTCCATGGCCCACCTGGATGATCCCTGCATGTGAGCTGACCAATCCATCGCACAGCCCCATCGAATACATGAGGTCGCATGTGGGAACGGTGGGGTGGTTGGGGGTGGGCAGGGATGGTGTGGGTCTGCGGAGCAGTGAGTGCAGACTGAACTGCTGTCCCTGAACCAAGCCCACCTCTATTGTCCGCCCATTTCCCCTCCCCCATGCCCCCTCTGCAGCCAGCCCAGACCAGCCCACCCCTCACACCCTTTTGACAGAACACTGAAGCAGGTTGTAACATATGCCACAGAGGTTTAATGTGAAAACATATGTACAGATTTATGTCCTAGTCCCTGGGCTGGATTCCCCTTACGTTTTGCTCGTAAGACTGGACATATGGGCCTGGACTCTCCAATCCTGCTGCCAAGTTCTGACGCCGGCGTGAAAAGTGGCGCGACCACTCCGGCGTCAACGGGCCTCACCTGGCTATCCACCCCTTTCCAGGGGTCTAGTACGGCGCTGGCGTGGTCTCCGCAGCCCCGGTGTCCATAAGCCAGTACACCATGGCCGGCGCAAGTTTGCGCATGTGCGTGGGTTCCCGTCTCCGCGCCGAGGAACATAAGCCCCCACGGAAGGCCCCGATCATGGCCCTGTGCACCGTGGAGGCCTCCCCCCCCCCCCCCCCCCACGGGGTCGGATCCCCCATGACCCCCCCCACCAGGATGGCCCGGCAGACGGAGCTCCGAGGTCCCGTCATGTAGGACCATACTTAACCCACGTCGTAGGGACTCGGCCGAACTCGTCGGGCACTCGGCCCGTCGAGGCCCAGAGAATCGCGGGGGGGCGGGGACGATTTCGATGGCCCGGCGGCAATCTCACGGGGCCCCAAAAATCGGCGCTGGAGAATCGGCCAGCCGGCGTCCGGGTGGCGTGTCATGACTCTTGCGCCCCCCCGGGGATTCTCCACCCCGGCATGGGGTCGGAGAACCCCGGCATGCTGCGGACATGGCATCAAAATCGGAGAATTCAGCCAAACAACTTAGAAGGTTCTTCAAATGATGTCTTAGCAATAGAACTTAAATATCAAAATGGAACAATCACATTGCTGGAAGTGTTCTATAGGCCATCGAACAGTTGACAGAAATAGAAGAGCAGATTTGTAGGCAAATTTCAGAGAAGTGCAGAAGTATTAGGGGCATGATAGTGGAGACTTTCAACTTCCCCAATATTGGGCGCGATTCTCCGCAAATGCGGCGAGTCGTAAAGGCTGCCGTGAAACTGGCCATGTTTCACGGCAGCCTCCGTGCCCCCTCCCGGGACCCGATTCTCCCCCCCGGGCGGGGCTAGCAGCGGGGCCCCGTGAAGCACGGCATCGCGGCCTTAGCAACCGTCGCTAAGTCTGCGCGCCAAGCGTCACGACGGCTAACGCGCACGATGACGTCAGCCGCGCATGCGCAGGTTGGACGGCTCCAACCCGCGCATGCGCGGATGACGTCATCACGCAGACACGTCAAACCCGCGCATGCGTGGGCCGTCATGTCCCTCAGCCGCCCCGCGGACTGATCCTGCGGGGTGGCGGAAGAACAAATAGTGCGCGGGTATCGGACCCGCTGCCCGCGATCGGTGCCCACCGATCGCAGGCCCATGCCACCCTTGGCACAGCCGTGGTGCGGCCGTGCCAATCGGTGCCATGGTTGTCCGGGATGGCACTTTGCGGCCGTTTTCACGACCGCTGAAAGCAGGTGTGATCGCGGCCGTGAAAACGGCCTTAAACTCCGCAGTGACTTAAACACGTGACTGCGTGGGTTTTCTTCGGGTGCTCTGGTTCCCCCCACAAGTCTCAAAAGAAGTGCTTGTTAGGTGAATTGGACATTCTGAATTCTTCCTCTGTGTACCCGAACAGGCACCGGAGTGTGGCGACTAGGGGCTTTTCACAGTAACTTCATTGCAGTGTTAATGTAAGCCTACTTGTGACAAGAAAGATTATTATTATTAGGAGCACATTTTAAACCAGTGCGTTGTCCTATGAGGGATGGGGCGGTGCTGGACTTCATTTTCAGTAACAAAGTTATGCAAGTGGTTGAAGTTGGGGATCATTTTGCAGATAGCGATCATAACTCTGATAGATTCAAGATCGTTCTGGAAAAGAATATGATGGGCCTGAGATTAAAATTCTAAACTGGGGGATAGTTGATTTTAATAAAATCAGATATGATTTGGCTGGATGGACTGGGAACAGCCAATTTATGTAAATCTGTGATGGAACAGTGGACGAATTCAGGAAGGAAATAGGGAGAATACAGGAACAACATGTTCCAATAAAAAAAACGGTGCGGACAACAAATCCAATGATATGGGCAGATATTCAGCACTGGATCAGGAGAAAAAGGAAGGCCTATGGAAGGTGTTGTGGGCTCAAAACAGCAGAAGCGCTAGAGGCATAAACAATGTGCAAAATGGTACTTAAAAAGGAAATTCGGAGAGCAAACACAGGATACGAACGGATACTGGCAGGTAAAATAAAGTGAAATTCTAAGTTATTTTACAAGTACATTAAGGGTTAAAGGATAACTTGGGAAAGAGTAGGATCCATTAAGGACCACAATGGGGGAATTATGTGTGGAGTCGGAGGGCGAGGGAAGGTTCAGGGAGAAGGGCTGTGATAAAACTTAATAAATTAACAGAGACAGAGAGGAGGTCCTGAGTGATCTGTCAGCCTGAAAAGTAAACAAATATCCAGGACCAGATGAAATGTATCCCAGGCTGTGGAGTGAGGCAAGGGAGGAAATATCAGGAACGCTGACAATTTTCCATTCCTCTTTGGCCATAGAAGAGGTGCTGGAGGACTGGAAGGTAGCCAATGTGGTACCATTATTCAAGAAGGGAGGAATGAATAAACCAGGAAAGGACGGCCAGTGTCTAACCTTAGTGGGGGGAGGGAGCGGGGGGGAGCAATTCTGAGAGTCAGAATTAATCTGTATTTGGAAAGGCAGGGATTAATCAAGAACAGTCATGGTTTTGTTAAGGTTGTAACCTTATGTCCGACCAACTTGATTAAATTTTTCGAAAAGGTGACCATGTATGTAGATGAGGGCAATGCACTTGACGTAGTCTACTTGGACTCCAGGAATGCTTTTGATTAAGTCCCACATGGGAAATGTAGCGAAGTTAAGAGCCCATCGAATCCAAGGAAATTTGGCAAAGTGGATCCAGAATTGGCTGAGAGGCAGGAAGCATAGGGTGATGGTCGAGGGGTGTTTTTCTGACTGGAAGCTTGTGCCCAGTGGGTCCCGCAGGGATCCATGTTGGGGGCCTTGCTGTTTGTGGTTTATCATAGAATCATAGAATTTACAGTGCAGAAAGTGGCCACTCGGGCCATCGACGTGGTGTACATAAGGCGACATGAGCGCACAAATGGAATTCAATCCAGATAAGTGAGAGCTGATGCACTTGGCAAGACAAATAAGGCAAGGGATTTCAAGGTGAACAGCAGGACCCTGGGAAGCACCGAGGATCAGAGAGACCTTGGTGTGCATATACACTGGTCTCTTAAGGTAACAGAACAGATGGCCCATAACCTAACTTCCACATATTTGGACACTAAGGGGAAATTTAACATGGCCAATCCACCTAATCTGCACATTTTTGGACTGAGGGGTGAAACTGGAATACCTGGAGGAAACCCACGCAGACAAAGGGAGATTGCGAAAATTCAACAGTCACCCAAAGGTCATGGGCGCGATTCTCCAACTCCCCACGCGGGGTGGGAGAATAGCGGGAGGTCTTCCCGACATTTTTCACGCCCTCCCACTATTCACCCCCCTCCCCCCCCCCCCCCCCCCGCCCCCCCCACGCCCGACCCATGCCATGAATCGCCGCTCGCCGTTTTTTACGGCGAGCGGCGATTCTCCGAGGCCGATGGGCTGAGTGGCCGGGCCTTCACGCCCGTTTCAACACAGCAGCAAACACACCTGCTCGCTGCCGTCGTTTGGGGCATCTGGTGGCCCGATTGGCACGGCTGTACCACGGCTGTGCCAAGGGGGGCATAGGGCCGTGATCGGTGCCTACCGATCTTGCGGGGTGGCTGAGGGAAAAGACAGAAACTGCGCATGCACGGTTTGGCGTTGTCCAACCTGCGCATGCGCGGCTGACGTCATCGGCCGCATCAGCCGGCGTGACGCTTTACGTGCGGCCTTGACGACCGTCGTGACGTACGGGGCTGCGCTACTAGCCCCGCCCGGGGGGGAGAATCGGCCCCGGAAGTGGGCGTAAAGGCTGTCGTGGGTTACGGCCTGTCCCACGACAGCCTTTACGTGCGGAGAATCTTGCCTCATAGCTCAGCCTTAACGTCTAAAGCTTGCATATATTAAGGAGATCACCTCTCATTCTTTGAAACCCCAAGTCCCTCTAAAAATCAACATTCACAAGTTTCATAATTTTTTGAAAAGATTCTGCTTTTCTATTATCGCCAGTAAGTAACCTCACATTTTCCCACTGTTATGATCTCTGTAGAGATAGGTAACTTTGAAAAGAAATCAACAGCGGGTCCTGGTCGGCCGCCGATGGAGCAAGATGGCGCCACCCTGAGCAGTGCCCCGGTTCATGGACCATGACCTGGAGACGCTCTTGGACCCAGCCAAAGGGTCCCAACCAAGTTGGCCCAGCGTCTGTGCAGGAAGGTGGGCGTGGCCGTCAGTGGCCATCGCGGTGACACCTAGGACTGGCGAGCAGTGACACAAAAAGATGAATGACCTACTCAGGACAGCCAGGGTGAGTACCCAGCAATGTGCCCATCTGGCCGAGTCCAACCCCCACACATGTGACACCCATCCCCTCCCCAGGGGGAAGGTATAACCACAGCCGTGACCCACATGGCTGCAGCCACCCATGCAAGCTGCGTTGCCCGAGTGCCCTGTGCACCCATGCCAACATAGATCCAACTGCTGGGCTGTATGCATCGAACCGCCTAACAATGCTGCTATTTGTGTGCCGAGGAGGCAATGGTGGCGACGGTGTCGGGCACGTGGCCTCCGTGGCCCAGGTTAGGGCTGCCCTCTCACAGGCAGCCATGAGCCAGAGCCAGCTGAACATCGCAATGGCGCTCAACAACCTGGCCCGGTCTCAGCAGGCCATCGCCCTGGTGCTGGCCAGCGTTGTACAGAGCCAGACAGGGATGGCCAACTCCCTGGGTTTCATGGCTACAAACGTCCAGACCCTGGTCGATACCAGCGCGAGCCTCCAGGACTGGCAGCCAGGTGACGGGGGTGCCCTGGGTGCTGGATCCGCTCACACCCCCGTACCATGGAGAGCCCCGGGGGCCACCTGTCACCCCGAGGGAGGAAGAGGTGCTGCGGCCCATTCCGGGCCGCCCTGCAGGCGGGCCCTTCCAGACTGGGCCGCCCCAGGAAAAGGCCGCCAAAGGAGACCCTAGTCACAGGGCAAGGGTCACAGAGGTCCGCCTCCATTTCTGCTGTACCGTCTGGGGGAAAACCTAGATGTAGTAATAGGGCCTGTAAGGCCAGAAAGGTAGACACTGATTAAGTTGGCACAGGTGCAGGGCACAGAATAGTTAAATGGGCTAGGGCACATGTACGGGACATCCATTATTAAACACCTCTCACACCTATGTACGCTGCCTCTGGTCTATGTCCGATGCGTGTGGGGTGGGGCGGGGACTGGATGCCAGTGTGGGTGTGGGGTGCTGCGATGGAATGTTGAGGTCGGGTGAGTGTCACGTGCAGCTCCGTGCCCACTCCCACCCTTCCACGGTTCTCCCACGCCAACCCGCCCCCAGCCATGAGATGTAGTGTATGGGCGGCATGCAGGGTTCACCCAGTTGGAGGGTCTTGATGTGGCCATGAGTCAGACACTGTCGAACGATGTGCAGCTCGGAGCCCATCGCAGAGCGGGCTGACATCATTTTCCATGCTTGTACCAGACCCGCTTACACCCTAAACCGTGTGACCCCCATCCCGTTGTGCCGCAGGTGAATGTGGCATGGAGCGGTGTTATGCGTGCAGGTGATGTGGTGGTGGGGGAGGTGAGGGTGGTCAGTGGTGGGGGAGGTGCCAAACTCTGCGGATGGGCCCATGCCCATCAATTCTGTCACCCACCGTGGTCACGGAAACGTGCGGCTATCAGCGCTTCCCGTGCTTGCTGGCCCAGCCGGCAGCACCAGGCAGAATCCCATTGTCATCCATCCCCCATGTCCCATGCATCAGTCCCCCCCCCCATCCCCCTCACCTGGAGAGGAGTGCCTTTCCTCCTGATCCTCCCCCTCCTCCTCCTCCAGCACATCGCCCCTCTGCTGGGCTATGTTGTGCAGGACGCAGCAGACCACAACAATGCTGCCGACCCTCACCAATGGGTACTGGAGGGCCCCTCCAGAGCAGGCCAGGCACCTGAAGTTCATCTTGAGCAGCCCAAACACTGCTCGACCACAACCCTTGTCGCACTATTGGCATCATTGTAGCAGTGATCCGTGGCAGTCTGTGGCCTCCGTATAGGCGTCATCAGCCACGACCACAACGGATAAGCCCTGTCACCCAGCAATCAGCCCCGCAGCTGGGGGCAGGGAGCGGGGTGGTCCCTCGAACATGCCAGGGGTGAACGATTCGGCCAAAATAAAAGAGTCTTGCACCCTGCCAGGGTACCTGGCACAGACGTGCATGATTGTCATGCTGTGGTCACAGACCACCTGCATGTTCATTGAGTACATACCCTTCCTGTTCATGCACATGGCCCTTTCAACCGATGTGGGCCGCATGGCAATGTGCACTCTATTGATCGCCCCCTGGACCATGGGTATCCGAGCAACAGCGGTGAACCCCACTGTGCAGGCATCCGGGTGGGCGTGGTCAACAGGGAACTCTATGTATCGATCCGTGATGTTGTACAGGGCGTCAGTGATGGCCTGGATGCACCTGTGAACCAATGGCTGTGAGATGCTACAAATGTCCCCACTTGGCGACTGGAACGACCCTGTTACGAAGACGTTGAGGGCGACCGTCACCTTGATGGCCATCGGGGGGTCATGTCCAATACCAATCCCACGTGGTGCCAGGTATGCCATAAGGTGGCTGATGTGGGCGACAGTCTCCCTGCTCATCTGGAGTCTCCTCCTGCACGCCCTACAGGAAGACCTCGAAGGACATGTGGTGCTGATAAACACGAGGCCTCATCGCACGCCTCCGTGGCCGTGGCACACCCTCCCCCTCGGTATCCTCGTGCTGTGTCTCTCCCACAGTGTGGTTCTCCTGTTGTGCCCCTCGGGTGTGTGGCCCTGTGGCCTGAGCGGCTTGCATGTGCCCGACTGTGGCCCGCTCCTCTGCAGCAGGCTGAGCCACCTCCCTGTCACGCCCCTGCTCCAGCTTCCAATGGGCCTCATGCAGGGCAGCGGCCCCCGCCACAGTAGCCAACAATGCTGGAAGATGGCTAAACATTGTACGATCTGCAGGGGGTAGGTTTGGCCATGGTTTCATTATTGGCATACCCCCCTCCGCAAACAGGTGCCATGGGATACATGGCCGGACCCGGTTGCCAGCAGGCGCCCCACCCCCACCCCCTCGATGCCCTGAGACCTGTCGGCCATCCCCCCTGCTAGGGCCATCTTCTGGTGCCCTCACCGGGGGCTGCTGTGTGCGCCGCCCTGGACCTACAAGCTGGTGGGTGCCGTCAGCTGGGGGGGGGGCATGGGTGTTCTGCCACATGTGAGGACTGCCAGCACACCTGAGCCGCGACAGTGAACGGGTTGGGTGGACATCCGCGTGTCCGCCATCATCTTGGCTGGGCTGTTGGATCCGCACTGCCATGCGGACCGTGGCTGCCCGTAGCCTTTGTCTTTCCCACTGCCGTCAACCAACCACCCCTGGGGGGCCTCCCCCACACAGCCCGCAACGACGGCCTTGTTGCTCCCCGTCCCGGGGTCCCCACCCCCAACGCCGTCAACCACCTCCTCCCGCAGCGTCAGCCAGCATGGCTGGTTGACGCTTTTTTAGAACATATTAGAAAGGCGCCGTCCGGTCACACCTGCGGAACTTTGGCCCATCCGGCCCGGAGGATCGCTAGCCCACCGGAGAATTGCCACTACGACCGCTTGCGGCGGGGCACCATGCATGCGCCCGTTTTATTCCATAACGGAGAATCGCGTTCCGGCGTCGGAGCGGTGTGGCGAGATTCGCGCGGCACCTTGATAGTATTGAATGGGGGAGCTGGTAGGATGGGCTGTATGGTCTAATCCTGCTCCTGTTCCTTCTGTTCTTGAATGAATAGTTTGACCAATTGAGAAAACAACACCAGTTATCCATCTTCCAGCTGTGTAATCTTGTGTGAAAGTTGATTTCTTTGCATTCCCAATTGAAGAATGTAAGCAGTTTCAGAAAAATAATCAAAGTGCAGGAACTGTATGTGGCAGATGAAACAATTGCTTTACCTACATAGCTGGGAACTGGGAAAATACGTTGGCTTGCAGTTGCTAAGCCTGAATACGAAATAGGTTTTCCTTACATTTAAAACTGCTTTTAAACTCAACGGTTAAGATTTGGTCTTTGTGTAAGAGAAGGTATCACATAATGCAGCAATCACGTAAAGAATGACGCATACCTGAAGGGAATGAGTTGGCAGGAATTCAATTAAAGGATTAGATGATATCATAAATGTAGGTGGATTGCAAATGATACTTGCACTCTGAGCAATGATTTCCTTGCTTTATTTCCTGGATTGCAACTTGTTATTTTTCACACAATACTTCCAAAATCTTTCTGATTGACTGAAATATTCAGTTAGTTTGGCATTTTCCTAATGCGTGAATTGGCTCTGGGTTGGCTCTGTCTGCAGTAATTGAGAATCTGATACCATGAAGAAATAGTAAAGTTATACTCAAATACATCATTCGCTTCTCATTGATATGCATCAGATCCATTGAATCAGGAGCTCACACTATGGAAAGAAACTCTTCAGGTAACTGTACTGGTGCTCTACTCTAAAAGAGTCCTTCACTTAGTTCCATTAAGTAATGATGAAACGATGAGAAACCAGCTTCTCCCATAGCCGCTTACAGCCTGCTCTACAATGTTCAGTTCGACTTTTGAAGAAACATCGTGAATAATGTCTACCTAATCCCAGTGGAAAACTATGAAATTGAAGAACATTGATAAATCTGCTTATCTCTATCTTCTATTCCAACCCATTCCTTTCTGTAGGCGGCATGCCGCTTGTTCAAACAGCTGAAGAGAATGAAAATGTTAAACTAATGTTGAGCAGAAATCCTCAGCTAATGTGTCTTGTGAAGTATTTCTATGTTTCCTCACTCCGGTTTAAAATATTCAGCCCCTTCCCTAACCTAGCTTTTGGTTCTATTCTCCTGAAACTCTCTCCCTGAAATTGCCTGAAGTTTTTCTCATTGTAATTTCAGGGGGAGACCTGTAGGGACATCCAGTGTCATGTTGGTGGTTGAATACAGATGTTTAAACTCCAGTTTGAGGCAGTTCTTTCCTGTTATGGGGTCTTCAGCAGGGTCAGCAGCCATGGATATAGAGGTTAATCCTGGTCTCGAAAGCATCTTCCCTCAGTTTTTATTCTACTTCAGAATAATGAGAGCATTGCGAACAACCAGCCATTTTCACACTGTGCAAAAATGTAAAATCTTTGACAGTAAATAAACAGCTCGTTTTACACCTCTCCTGATTTTCAACAGCCAACACCAGTAAAACAGGAGTTTATTCCATTTGTTTGACATGGTACCTGTGTAATAACTGGTTGAGGCTTTGCCCACATGGAAACAATTATTTTCTGCCTCACGGCGCCGAGATCCCAGGTTCGATCCCGGCTCTGGGTCACTGTCCGTGTGGAGTTTGCACATTCTCCTCGTGTTTGTGTGGGTTTCGCCCCCACAACCCAAAGATGTGCAGGGTAAGTGGATTGCCACGCTAAATTGCCCCTTAATTGGAAAAAATTAATTGGGTACTCTAAATTTAAAAAAAAAACAATTATTTTGTTATTGCAGAATCCACTAAAACAGCACCCATGGATCAGCCAGGTAGAAAACAAAGATTGTATTTATTTATTTATTTATTCACAACATTACATTCTCCCACTCCACAAGGGCCTCCTCTCTGACCTGCTCCCAGGCCTGGGTTTTTATACTCGAGAGCTGAGCTCTCAGTTAAGGGGGAAACCCCGTCCCCTCGTAACCAGGGGAACTCATATTCAGAGATAGTAACCTGGAATATGATTGCCCTGAACTTGTGACCTCCCTGTGGGTTATAGCATTTATGAAACTGGTTGTAAAGCTCTTTAGGATTTCCTGAGGATGTGATGGGGAGCTATCGAAATTAAGTTATTTTTTGAAGAATACAAGGTCGCAATCCGGGAAATAAAAGTAGGAAATAATAGCTCTGCGTGCACGGATCATTCCCAATCCACCCACTCTTCCCGTTCACAGTTTATAGCATCTAATCCTTTCGTTGAATTCCTGCTGATTCATTTCCTTCAGGTATGTTATTCTTTACATGATTGCTGCACTACACGATATCTGCTCTTACACAAAGAGCAAATTCTAACCTTTGATTTTCTATTTCAGTTAATTGGGAGTCTCTGGTCTTAACTTTAATACTCAAGTAATGGATTTTCAAACAACTTCTATACTCAGGAACAGGTACAAATCAGGATGGTTTATGCGAGCTCGCTGCTAATTTCTCGGTTACAGTTGTTTTATTGTAAATGTGCAGTACTTGAACATTGATCAACATCAATAAACACTCACTTAATGAGATCAGTGATTATGCAGGATTCAGTCACTTGGCTTATTGAATAAAATGAGACCTGACTAAACTCGAGAGGCTAAAAATTCAATAAGGTCCATTAGCAGGCAGGGATTGTGATGCGTCCAGTCAAGGCAATGCAGGCAGCCTACAAATCTTATGTTGACTACTCATCACCCTGTGCTAACTGGTTACATGCTCAACAGGGAGGTACAGGCATGGGCATGACCAGCACTCATCCCACCTCGCCTTCACTACTTAAAACCAACCTTTAGGCCTTCGTCCAGAGGTGAAAAATGGAGAGAAACATGTTTCCTCAGGGTTCCAGGGGCCTTTCCAGGTACACGCTGTGTTGTTCCTCGTGTCTTAATAAAGCTTGTAGTCTCAAATGTGGAGAAGATGCTTTATTGTGAATTTGTTCTCTCTTCAGAGCTTAACATACGGCTACCTCAAATGCTGCCTGCTTGTGTGTCTGTCCTGCTATGAGTTCTGCCTTCCGTGAAGTGTGTCCTCACTTCCTGTCCCAGTGTATTTATAGCTCTCCCGTGCTCCCTCTAGTGTTTGCTCAGTTGTATTGCATCTAGTTAAATCTACAATCACCACATCCCCCTTTTTCTCTTTACATATTTTCTGTACATCGTTAAAGAAAATTGTGCAAAACAGTTACTTATGATATGTGTATCTATACAAGTGATGGTGCTATTGCATATTTTACAAAGCCAATTTATATTTATGAGTCCAATCTTAGTAAAAACACTTATGAATTTGTTCAGAGTTTTTTTTCCTCTTTGTTGTTGTTGACGTGGTTATATGGATATTGCAACTCCGTTGTGAATGCTGTTGGTGTTCCTTGTTATTTTAAGTAACCAATGCATCATCCCGAGGTGTTTGCATGGTCGAACCACTGATGTTGACTGAAATGGACTTTTTTCTGTGCTTGTGGTATTGATTTATTATCTCATCCGCCTTGGATGCTGGTGTGCTTGCTTGTTCTGGAGCAGATGTGAGTTTGTGTGATTCGTTGTCATCCCATGGCATGTTTGTAGTCTTGTCATCGTTTTGCAGTGTGCTGTGGCATTGTCGTTCATGTGCAGAGTTGTACCATTGTGTACAGGTCGTTGTTTCATTGCTGTTGTTTCTGTCGTTCCTGTCTTTGTTGTTTTCGTTGCCGTTCTTGTTGCTGTTTTTGTTGTTTCTGTCTTTGTTGTTGTCGCTATCATTGTTATGCTTCTTGTTGGTTCTGTTCTTCTTGCAGTTTTTGTCATTGTGGTTGTAGTTTTTGTTGGTGCTGTTGTTGTTCTTGTTTCTGCAGTGCTTCTTGCGATTTTTGTTTTTCCTGTTACGCTTCATATTGCTTTTGTTCTTGCTGTTGTTGTTCTCGTTTCTGCTGTGCTTCTTTTGGCTTTTGTTTTTCTTGTTATGCTCAATGAGTGTCCCTTGTGGATAACTTGAGTCATTAAACGTTTCGTCTCGAGAATGGTGAGAATGATCTGATGTTGCATCGATGCTGGTGACATCAGTCATTTGTGGTGGATTTGATTCCTCATCTTTGCTTTCTTGGTGCCCCTCTTCTGGAGTCAAGTTCTTCTCGATTTCATTTGACGCGGTCTCTCTGGATTCTTGGCGCTCCTCTTCTGGAGTCAAAAAATTCATGATTACAATTGATGTGGTGTCTGTGGACTCTTGGCGCTCCTCTTCTGGAGTCAAAATCTGCATGATTTCACTTGACGTGGTCTCTCCGGACTCTTGGTGCACCTCTTCTGGACTCAAAATCTGCATGGTTTCTTTTGGCGTTGTCTCTCTGGACTCTTGGGTGGCCCGACTCTGTGCTTCTGTACAGACAAACTGAGAACTGTCAGTCTCGCTGTGATCCTGTACGTCGAGTGTGATCACCTTGTCCCTGTTTTCGCATGCAGTGGGTAGATGTACATTGTCTTCTTCTTGTTCATGTGAGCTTGGTAGACATTCATAGTCTGCTTGCGGTTGCACAGATACAGCGGGTTGACCTTCATGGTCTTGTTCATGCATGGTGTTCGCCAGGGAGTGTTTGCTTGCTTCCCTTTTGGAGTCTTTCATCACTGATGCTGTGATCAGCATATCCGACTGACTCAGCCATGTCTGAGTAGTATTCTTCGAAAACCAAATCATCTTGGTTGGATTCATCTACCACGAGTTGATTCGTGTTGAACTTTGCGACCGTGTCGCTGATGCTGTGATTAGCATATCCGACTAACTCAGCCATGTCTGAGTAGTAATCTTCGAAAAACAAATCATCTTTTGTTGTATCGGAATTCTTTTTGTTCTCTTCACTTTGGGTGGTGCAGACTGCTTTTTCCAGGGTGTTGTGTGAGTTGTTTTTAACTGCTGGTTTAAGTTCAGGCGTTTTTCTGTGCTCTGAGGCAAGAAAATATGGTTTTACCACTTTAAGTATCTTGTTTTCAATTTTCGGGCATTTCCCTTTTAAGTAGGCGTGGTCCAGATGCTCAGACGTCATGACGCTCGTGACGTCATGCGTAGGAATGAATTGCGCATGCGCATAACGATCCACGATCACAACTTTTCGAGACTGCGTATGCGCGGCTTGCTCATGCGCATAACGATCGGCAACGTGAGCTTTTTTACACTGCGCATGCGCGGCTGGCGCATGCGCAGAACGATGAACGGATGGTTGGAACTGCGCATGCGCGGCTTCCGGTTCCGGCGCATGCGCAGACGCAATTTGTAGTTCTTTGTTTGCCCAAGACTGCAAAATGTGGTCGGACACCATTTTATTGCGGATTTCAGCGTTTTTTCTTTCTGAAAGTTGTAAGTTACCTTTTCTTTTTGATCTGGACTGGATTTCAGCGTTTTGGCTTTGTGAAAAATTCATGTTATTTCTTCTTTTTAATCTGTACTTTTCATTCGCGATTTCTTGTTCTTTTCGTGATTTTTTAAGTTTTGCATTATTCAGTCTCTGTGCAGTTTGGCCTCTGAGCATGCCTTGCTGTTTAAATTTCTTACAGTACTCTTTAAATTTGTTTAGTATTGTTTGTAAGCTGTTTCTGTCTTCACCTTTTGAGTATTTAAATCCATTATAAACTTTCCTAGCTTCATGTCCTGCGATGAGCATTGCTATTTTAATTTCGTCTGAGGCTGCTGCTGCATCATTAGCTATGATATCTAAATCGAACCATTGTTTAAACATTTTCCAGACATTTCTTACATTGCCAGTCGTGTCCAGCTGAAGTGGGTATCCAAGGCACATCCTCCCATCAATGATGTCTTCCCAAGTCGAATGTCCAGTAGGAGATTTCCATGCCATTTTGTTCTTTCTGTGTCTGCCGCTGAGTTGTCCTGTAGTAAGCGTCTGAAGCTACGCCTGGTACCATGTGTTGTTCCTCGTGTCTTAATAAAGCGCGTAGTCTCAAATGTGGAGAAGATGCTTTATAGTGAATTCGTTCTCTCTTCAGAGTTTAACATACGGCTACCTCAAATGCTGCCTGCTTGTGTGTCTGTCCTGCTATGAGTTCTGCCTTCCGTGAAGTGTGTCCTCACTTCCTGTCCCGGTGTATTTATAGCTCTCCCGTGCTCCCTCTCGTGTTTGCTCAGTTGTATTGCATCTAGTTAAATCTACAATCACCACACACGCTATGATGGGAATGGGAGAAAGCGGCCAAGAAGGTTAATTCAAGATGTCTGACTCTGACAACTTAGTTATAGTGCTGAAGAAGGTTAAATGACCTCACATTGGTGGTCAGGGTCAGTGAATGCTTCTTCAAATACTTTTTGCTTGTCACCACACACTATTCAATGTACCAGAGCCCCATCAGTCACCCAGCAGCACTGGCGCGATATGCCTAACATTCAGATATCCCATGCCCTGGATCAAGAACCCCAGGGTCAGAAATTCCACTTTCCTCATAGAATCCTAACACTGTAGAAGGAGGCCATTTGACCCATCAAGTCTGCAGTGACCTTCTGAAAGAGCCCAGCCCCCTGCCCCATTCCTGTAACTCTACCCAACCCACACATCTTTGAGCATTAAAGGACAATTTGTGCGACCAATCCACCTAACCTTCACATCTTGGAACTGTTGGAGGAATTTGGTTGGGCGTTCTTTCAGAGGGTCGGTGCAGACTCGATGGGCTGAATGGCCTCCTCCTGCAATATAAATTCTATAAAGCCAGCAGTGTAGTCTAGGAGGGCTCTAAAAGCAAGGATGAGAATTTTAAAATATTGACATTGCTGAACTGAGAGCCATGGAGATCCGCGAACACAGGGGTGAATGGAATTCCGTTCAAGTTACAACATGAATAGAGGACTTTTGGATGGTGGGCTAGAATAAGTGAGGACAGTCAGAAATATGTTGCAATAATTAAGTCTAAATTTAACAAAGGCATATTTGAGAGTTTCAAGACCAGGTTGGCTGAGGAAGCGGCCGCGTTCAGTGAAATTACAAAGATGGAAACATAGGCTTGAATTGTCCTGCAATCGGGCATCGAGTACCCAACATCAGGACGATTTCTAGGATTTCTGGTGACTGATGTCCAAATGCCATTGAAATCTTATTGTCAATGACGAGGCCGCCTCCACATTCCCAATTCAATTAGGTACAGTGGACGGAACTGCAACACAGCAGGCCCAATCAGAGGGCCCGCAGCACTGTATGACCCACATCTTCACATGGCGAGGAGGGTGGTGAGCCAAAATACAGTCATTTGGGGATTCAGCTGAGAATTTAAAATTAGCAAAGGCCCACAGTTGTTAGAGTGAGTGTGGAGGAAAGGAGAACCCTTCCACAGAATAGGTTGTGGTCGCTGTTGTGGCCTTTTCATTCTTGTGGCTCTTTCATTGGTGCATTAAGAATAGACTCTGATCCCCACTGCCTTGCCATCGGGATTCCCCCTGCAAGTAGCTGGCAGATTCTGGACAACAGGGGCTGGTCTGAAGCTAGTTAAACACCACCAAGGTTTGGAAAATGGTGATGAAGCGGGGTCTTGAATGGCCTGATTGACTGCCCACTTCCATAGAGCAGGTTGCCAATTCCCGTGGCAGCCCACCCCTGAGACACCTGCCCAGAGGTGAGACAGTATCGAGGAACTATCCTGATGTGCAATTATTTGATTTTTCCTGCCACCGCACAGGCCTGGGAAAAATTCCATCATAGTATTGCAGTGAATTTCACCTTTCAAACCCTGTTCTGTACAAGACAGATACTTTTAATTAAAAATAAATCTGTGAAATATTGGCTACTCAACAGACATGTATACTGACAATAAAAATGCACTAATATTTAATAAACATAGTCCAATTGCTTTACAAGGCACTGTGGGCTCTTTTAGCTGTGACATTCACAAATGCCAATGGTTTGCTTGCCAGTTTAGAACATTGTTAATCAGATACAAATTAAACAGCAGGATACATATATTCTATCTCTATTGTTTTCTCTCTCTCTCTACCTGTGGGGAAACAGCAAGGGAGTGAGCCTATTTGGTTACCTCTTTCAAAGATGGGGATAGGGTCAATGGGCCAACTACCCTCCTTCTGTACAATACCATTCTCTGATCCCAGGATTTTCTCTTCATGTCTTTGTCCCTCCATAGCTTTACTCTTTACATTTCCCTGTGGATTGCCTCCTTTATCTTCCACGCCAGTGTGCACATCCAGATAGAACCCCTATAAAATACAAAATGCCTGTATGTGGAAACTGTGCATCATTGTGACTGTACTGTGTAAAAAAAACATAACTTGGAAATAGCTAGCTTAGACACCAGACTGTTAACCTAATTCTCATTAAACAATTCTTTATTTTTTTGGTCACCTATTTCAACAAAGAAGTGTAAATTCCAGGTTAAACTGAGCTTTATTTGTATGGGAACAGTGGCATGTTACCACTCCTATAGGTGCAGTAAAAAGAACACAATGTGAATCTTAAAAATAACTTTTTAAAAATATAATAATTTCACTAGGTGAGGATACAGAAGCGTCTTTGTGATAATTGCTGCCGTTGCTCTCTGGCGAACAGTTTTTTTTTATTACGTTGGACCTTGCTGGACACACAAATCCACCACCATGTTTATGAGTTTCAAAACCGAGGAATTGAGAAATCAACGTAGGTAAATTTCCCGTTGATCCAATGTGCAGCGAGTACTCGCTCCCCTGGACTAGCTGGGCTCAACAAGCCTGGGTGCAGGTTTACCAGGCCCAAGGACTTGTGAACTCTGAACATCCACGAATGTATATCGGAACATAGGAACAGGAATAGGCCATTCAGCCCCTCGAGCCCATTCTAAATGGGGTTTTCTGTGCAGTGGACAACGTGTTTCACAGTGGGGAAGTGGGGTCCATCATTGGCCGGCAGCACAGGTGTTTCCCATTCTATGAACCTCCCGACAGCAAGCCACATAAGGAGCTATTTGCTGTTGGATTGGTGGCAAGGGCAGAAAACCTTGCCAGAGAGAAGTTTAATATTACTAGTGCCCTGTCGTGATATTATGACGTGATATCTTTTTTAAAATAATTTACTGTACCCAATTTTTTTTTCCAATTAAGGGGCAATTTAGCGTGGCCAATCTACCTAATCTGCACATCTTTTGAGCCCACACAAACGCGGGGAGAATGTGCAAACTCCACACGGACAATGTTTCAGAGCCGGGATCGAGCCGGGGACCTCGTTGCCATGAGGCAGCAATGCTAACCACTGCCCAACCATGCTGCCCAACATGACATCATTTCAATAAGGTTTACAACAGATTGGATCAGGTATGAGGTAGTCGACAGGATTCCTACAGGGATGCAGGTATTACCCAGGGGGAGGGGGGACCTGCATGTATAATGCCCAGGCACTTAACCCTGGCATGGGCTGGCACTGCCAAGTTGCTACTGCCAGAAAATGGCAACTTGTGCTAGGGGCAGTGCCAGGGAGTGCCGAGTGGGAGCCCCATGAAGGGATGCATTGGTGTGCGGAGGGAGAGGGGAGACCAATCATTAGTGTGGGAGGGTGTGCCAGTAAGGATCATCAGCGGGGTCAGGTTTCCCTGTAATGAAGCTAGGGGCAGGTGATTGGAGGGTTGGGCAGGCTTCTGCCAATGAATGTTGAAGGGGGCCATGGGCAGACTGCCAGTGGTGAATGTCGGTGGGGAGGGGGGGGGGGGGGTGATGTTAGGTTGCTGCGCTGGTTGGGGCACCATTTCAATTTGGCGCCTTGATCTCTTTGGAGGCAGTTCTCGGCTCTATGAGGCTCCACCTATCAGATTCACGGTGTATACCATGCCCACTCATTTTGTTTGGCAAACAGGTTCAAGATTCCATGAGAAAACCGATCTGTGCAACTGAAAAATTGCAAGCCAGTTTTCAGTCTGAGCCTGACACTTTACCAAATTGCAGCGGTGCAGCAATTATGATTGCGAGTGCACAAGCGGCCAGAATAAGTGGAGGGCAGATATCTCCGTGTGTTGTGTGCTGAAGGACATTAGAGAGACAGGGAGAGGCAAGGCCATGGAGGGATTTGAAAATAAGGATGACACGTTGCTTGACTGGGAAGCAATATATATCTGCGGACATCAGGGTGATAGGCAAATGACACTTGCTGTGGGTTAACACATGGGAAGCAGAGTTTTGGATTACCTCATATTTACGACCACTCTGCCTATTGGAATATTGGGCACGATTTAATGGCTGTGTTGCGCTTAGGTGAGAGCGTGACGAGTCATTAAATCGCGTGAGAGGCCAAAATTGAGAACTGCGCCGGGCATCGATCTGTTTGCGATCTGACCGGCTCACTCCCGTTGACAAAATCAGAATCCCCCCTTGGAATGGCGAGAAACCACTTAAGCCCAATCTCCATCCCCTATCTAACAGCCTCTAATGATCTAATGGCCTCTCCAGCAAGTGTCACAGTTTAGCACAGTTTAATGGGCACAGATTAGTACTCCTTTTTAAAAACATGAAGCTGGTGGGAGGGCTGCTGTGAGGACACAAAGTGGTAAGTAACCACCTTCGCTGCCAGGCAATGAGGCCGGGAGAACTGGGGCTGCTGCCTCAATGCTCGGAGGGGAGGTGAGGGAGCCCCGTGGCGGGGGGGGGGGGGGGGGTGGGGGGGGGGGGGGGGCGCTCTGACTCAGTGGGCTACCATCCGTGGGTGGGAAGGGAGGTGGCTGGCCAAGGCCTGGGCTGGGGGGAGGAGGGGGGAGGAGATGTATATCTCAGCACCCGCGGTTCCATCATGCCAACCCCTGGTTTGTGTGGTCCTGTTCCAGGGGCAACCCCAGCAAGTGCCCTTCTGCCCCACCAACCACCTAGAACTCCCACTGCCCCTGGAGCCATCTGGCTGTGCAGCTGAAAGATATTGCTAATTGGGAACTGGCAATTGTAGTTAAGTGAGCACTTCCCACATCCCAAATTAATCCCAGTGGGTAGGCTTGCCATGTAATATGTGGGGATTATTAACTAACATCAAAATCAGACCGTGATGCCTGGACAATGTGCCTGAGCACTGCAGGAGCAACACCAAGGACTCAGCAGCCAACATCCGAACACCCAGGGGCTGGGCCCCAGCACCGAGTACATTTCAGCGACGAGAGGGTGGATTTGTGCACTGAGGAGGGGACCGGCTCCCGGTTCAGATAACATTATGTTGTGGGTCTCTGGGGTACAGGGTGTGGGGTCCGATGAGCAGGGGCTCCCGCTGCGGCCGGGGATGCATGGGCAGGGTGTGCCAGATTGCAGGAGGGTGAGCAATGCGGGGACTAGAGGGTGCCAGGGTGGATGTCTAACATTCTCTCCCAATTCCTTACAGGTATTACATGGTATGGACGATATCTTGGACTCCGCGAAAGCTGCCTTCATGGTGCTGCTGGCAGACCAAACGGCCAGACTCCAGAGAAGGTGGCGGCAGCAGCGGAAAGACTTGAGGCAACAGTCTGAGTGCGGAGCCCCGCCCCACACCCTGAGAACCCGGCCACCCATTAGGCCATGAGGGACCCAGAAGGGTGAATGCCCGCAACGGCCCACGGTGTACAGGCGTCGCTGGTCTTTCAAACAGATGACAGGCAGCATGAGCCGCAGGAGGCTTCGCCTCAACATGGGGATGGTACGGCACCTGTGCCATGTAATTGCGGAATTGGCAACAGGTGGAAGAGGAGGATAGCCGCTCCTGATAGCTGTCAAGGTCACTGTAGCCCTGAACGTCAAGGCCTCAGGCTTATTTCAGGGCTTGATCAGGGATTTGTGTGGCATCTCACAAGCTACAGCCCATGAGTGCATCCATGAAGTCATGGATGCCCTGTTTGCCTGGGCAGAAAACTATTTAAACTTTGACATAGACCAAGCCCAATAGGATGCCCGGGCAGCAGGATTCTCCGCCATTGATGGGATGCCCCAAGTCCAAGGTCTAAAAGATGCCTTGCCAGGTGGTCTAGAAGCGCCCTACATCAACAGGAAGGATTCCACTCCCTGAACATCCAGCTCATGTGTTACCACCACATGAAGATCATGCACGTGTGTGCATGGTTCCCAGGCACTGTGCACAACAGCTACATCCTGGACAGTTAGACATTCCAGGCTTCTTTAAGGGCAAACCCAGGATAGCCGGTTGGCTCTTGGGGGATATGATGACTGATGACTTGGGGGGTATGATGGATGACTGATGACTTGGTTAATGATGCCAATACGGAGGCCGGTGTATGATGCAGAGACCCGATACAAAGAGGCACATGCGGCCATCTGAGCTGTCATTGAGCAGTGCATCGGAATCCTTGGGTGTTCCTGTCTGTGCCTGATGAACATCAGCAACTGTGTGATGTTCACCAGAATGTGCCCCAGAAGCCTGTCTTCTACCGAGGTGTGTGTCTCTGCGCTAGTGGTCTGATAATATACATAAGACAAGTTTGTACATAATGTTATGTATGACCTCTGACCACTAGGTGGCAGTATAAACCCATCACGTGACCCTGTGGTCTGGGGGTTGGGAGTAGGTTGTGCTGGAGGATAGCCGTATTTTGCAGCAGTTCCACAATAGTTGATTAGTGTCAGTAGTTTGTTATTTTATTTATGCTAGTTATCTTATCATGCAGTTATTCCACAATAAATTATTTAAACTAAATGTTCTGTAGTTCCCCATTCACTTCGGTCAGTCTACAGAATATGACAGATGGAGGGTGGGGATAACAGCTGTGATACTTTGACTGTGGTATCCTTGGAGCTCTCCCTGAGCTGACGGCCACTACTACTTCCACCAGGCAGCACTGGCTGCCCCATTGCTCTCCCTCTGAGACCCTCAGGGGATCTGGGCATCCCGTCTAGCCTCAGCCACTTCTGGTAATCTGCCCAGGTCGGCATCCCTGAATCGTGGGGCTGGTCTTCTCGGCGGCACGGCTGCGAGCTGCGTGGGGTTGTCTGTGCAGGAGAGGTTTAAGTGTTGGTTGACGGGGGACTGTTGAGTGCGGTCCCAGTGAATCAGCCATCATAATAATAATCTTTATTGTCACAAGTAGGCTTACATTAACATTGCAATGAAGTTACTGTGAAAAACCCCTAGTCACCACATTCCGGTGCCTGTTTGCGTACACAGAGGGAGAATTCAAAATGTCCAAATTACCTAACAGCACGTCTTTTGGAACTTGTGGGAAGAAGCCGGAGCACCTGGAGGAAACCCACGCAGACACGGGGAGAACATGTAGATTCTTCACAGATAGTGACCCAGCCAGGAATCGAACCTGGAACCCTGGACCTGTGAAGCAACAGTGCTACCCACTGTGCTACCGTGCTTCCCTATTCATTTGCAGCGTGACGTCCGTGGGGTCTCATTAAGTGGACCAATTAACATTTTATAGTGGTGACGGCATCGGCGGTCCGAGCATTGGGAAGCTACCACACTTAGAAACCTTTTAGTTGAATCACACCCATTGGCATTCAGGGTCATCCACAAGTTCACCTTCCAGTTTCTATTATTAAAGCAGGTTAGCTGGTCAACCCTCCTTACAGTACATCAGCTCTCCTTTGTTCTAAACTTCCAGAACAATCCCCCAAAATACTGAAATAAAACCAGCAAATGGTGAAAATACTCAGCAAGCCTGGCAGCACTTGTAGAGAGAGAGAAACAGAGTTGACATTACAGGTCATGACCTTTCATCAATACTCAAAAATACCGACCCTATATCCAAGAAGAAAGATCATTCGACAACCAGCATGTGAAAGTTTGAGAGACAACAGCATGTATCAAAATGACCTCACATATGATGCACTGCAGCAGAATCTCTTGCGAAACATATTTGACAATTTGACAAGAATCTTCATGATCACAACTTCAATATATACCACATGCCTTCAAAAGCCGATTCCATTAGTTGGGAGCACGGTTTCGTAGCATCAACTCATTATTTTAACCCAAACATGCTGGCAACTGACCCTATCCACGAACATAACCTTCAGGTAATTCCTTCTGTTACTTGTGACCCTATATAATCCTGCCACCAACATGACCAATTCAAGGTACGTTGTGACACTGTGAGGCCTTTACAATGTAATCCAACACATCAAATCTGATCGGTAACAGTAAACAACTTCACTCTTAATTGTTTCAAAGAACCTCCTGTGTTTTTTTTAAAGGCTGTCTTCCCTCTGAAATTATCTAAAGAAAACTTGCTCGGTGCCTGAGAGGTTTACAACTCCCATTTTGTGTGTTATAAATTCAACTGTAGAGAGAAGGAAATTATTGGCTACAACCCTTGTCATTGATTTTGTGCTCTTGGCAGTCACACAAACCAAATCCCATGCTTTACGTTCAACAATATGTTTCTCATTGCCCGGCACCTTGACTTCATGCGTCGTAATCTTGGTGGAGCCAATGAACCAGACGTTGTAGATACCATTCAATCCCCATCCCAATAAAAATGATCTCTGTTCACTCTGGTTTAGCTCACTCAGCTAAATCACTGGCTTTTAAAGCAGACCAAACAGGCCAGCAGCACGGTTCGATTCTCGTACCAGCCTCCCTGGACAGGCGCTGGAATGTGGCGACTAGGGGCTTTTCACAGTAACTTCATTGAAGCCTACTCGTGACAATAAGCGATTTTCATTTTTTCATTTTCTATGTGCTGTCTGCAGACACTCCAACTTGAAAGAATCCTTTGGGTTTATTTAATGGACCATAAGTTTTTTCTGTATGTGAAGAGCGATTGGTATTTCCAATATGTTGATGGTCTTGTTACATAGAAATAAACAGGAAACCCTGTGCTAATGCAATTATGATGTTGTCAGACATGCAATTACCCCTGATTTTAAAAGCATATTAAAGGACAGAATAGATTGCCTTTATGCCTGAAACAAGGTGTAAGATTTCGTGACCTGTATTATTCAGTCCTGGAATGGAAATGAGTATTGATCATGTATACTTTGCTATATTTTGACATAGATTGGTGCTTCGATAAAAATCGACCACTAATGGAACAGATAAAAAGCTGCTAAATAAAAACCTACCACCAGGCATAAAAATACAGTAAGTAGTAGTTTCACCAGAGTACCTCACAAGAAATAAATAAACAACAGGCATGATCTTCAAAAAAGTAATTAGTTAGATGTGAAGAGCTTTGATGCAGCCTGAGGCACATGATGTGGTGTTAAATTGCAACAAAGACTCATGCGGAATCTTCTGCTTTTATTAAATTTTCAGAGCCCTGCTTGAGTCAGCAGTGAGTCATCAGGGGAGAGCTTCCAGGAGTCAGCCATTAGCAGGAGAATTATGTGTTCATCATCCAATTCAAAATGGCAGGAAGAACAGTGAGAGGGGAGGGCCACTAGGAGAGCATGCAGGAATGTCCAGCCAGAACCCCCATGGGAGAAGCGAAAGTTGCGTAAGAAGAGAGTGACCTGAAAATCTCAAAATGAATGTCTTCACAAAAGTCCATTTTTTAAAAAGTCAGACCGAGAACTGCAAAGGGCCTCAGAATGGAGGGAGGTTCCCTTCTCAAGAATGCCTGCAACCACAATTGGATGTGGCTCCCTGATTCAGCCTCTGATGCTCCTTAAGCCTCTTTGAGGAGAACACCTCAATGGGGAGGGGAGGGGTAGGGAATGTGAGGTGAAAATTACAATGCCGGGATAATCCATAGAATTCATAGAACACCAACAGTGCAGAAGGAGGCCATTTGACCCATCAAGTTGGCACCCACCTTCCAAAAAAGTACCTTATCTAGGCCCACTGCCCCACCCTATCTCTGTGACCCATAACCCAACCTAACCTGCACATATTTGGACACGAAGGGGCAATTTAGCATGACCAATCCACCTAACAGGCACATCTTTGGACTGTGGGTGGAAAGCGGAGCATCTGGAGGAAACCCAGGCAGATACGGGACAACGACAAATTCCTCACAGGCAGCCACCCAAGGCTGGAATTGAACCCGAGTCCCTGGCTCTGTGAGGCAGCAGTACTAAGCACTGTGCCACCCTCATAGATGACAAAAAATTGCTCTTGATTGCAGTCTTGATGATTGAAAGCCAGACGAATAATAAGTTCTTTGGAAACACCATGATCGTGGTCAATCATGCTGTGAGTGATACTAAATCCAGCAGATTGACCTTTTTAGTCAGATTTATCACACAGCCTTAATGGTACCATCCTTGTCTGTAAAGCCATGGATGTTGATTTGGTAGCTACCACAGGCAATTGTTTTCACAGTCGATGGATCAGAAGAGAGTCATTTAAAGCTATGCTATCTGCTTCCAACCCACCCACAGCATCTTTCTGACACAGCCAGTTGTAGTCATAGTCAGCTGTAATCTTAAACATTAGACCATAAGACATAGGAGCAGAATTAGGCCACTCGGCCCATCGAGTCTGCTCCGCCATTCAATCATGGCTGATATTTTCTCATCCTCATTCTCCTGCCTTCTCATAACCCCTGATCCCGTTATTAATCAAGAATTCCTTCATACCTTTCCAAGAATGCTGAAAAAATGTCATTTTGTAATGCTCCATGGAATTGGCAGCCAACTCATTAAGCACAGGCTGGGAGCTGAGGTCACCATCACTTGGCTACAGGCTCAGGCCTCCACATAGAATTGCTGTCTTGTGCTGTGAATAACTACATGAATGAGCTGACCCCAGGAAATACTTACAGATTACTATTCTGACTAGATTTACATCCATTGTGTGTCCAACGTTATTGTATCATTCTCTTTTTTTTTAGGCCTTCTTATAATGCAGCCTATTCAATCTGCTAATCATTACAGCTGAGCACAAACATGTCTTCAGCTGATATCCATGCAAAAGGGTTTCAAACTAGAATGTTCATATATTATGCAGAAATGGGATAATTTTCCTTTCTATAGCTCACAGGTGCTGAGGTCAATGGTGGTGTGGCTACCAACTCTTAAACTGGGTTCAGCTATGTGGCCACAGACTGCACATCAAACCTGAGATGTCCTTGGTTTGCATGACTGACCAACACATTGGATCTTAGATGGCTACAAATAGTGGATTACAAGTGGACCTGCAGAACCATCTATATGCATTATTTTCTGATTTTTGTTTCATGTGGGTGCTTGCACCCACATACAGAACAAAAATTACTGATGAAATTTAACGGAAATGAAACAGAGTCCTGTGTCGGGCACGTTTACCCAGGGGCTTCCTGGTGCTTGAACTGCCTAGAACGACCCAATTTTTAAACTCTGCTTCATTTCTGGGCATCGGAGAGGGACATCCTGCCAAGGTTGCAATTGCTCCCATTTTCTGCACTAATGAGTTCTGTGCTTGTTAGACCGCCCATGATGGCTCCGGACCCCCACCCCAATGCCCCAACTGATCAATAAAGGGGGTCATACAGGGGTCATCGAGGAGCCCCCCCCCGCCCCGCCCCACACCTCATAGGGGCAGGGCATCCCTGGCCTCGATCCCTGGCATGGGCATGATGCTACCTGAGCAGCTTGGCACTGCCTGCCTGAGACCCTGGTAGTACCACCTGCACACCCTGGTAATGCCAGGGTAGCGCCCAGGTGGAACTGCCATGATGCAAAGTTGGCAGCCCCACAGTGACATGGTGGTGCCAAGATACCACCCTACCCAGAGCCAGGCCATCCATGGGCCCCTAATTAGCTGGCAGAGGCCCCCCAAGTGCCGATACGCCTGTTTCACGTATGTGGAAACGGCGCCTACTCAGGGTCTCCAGGTGAACGCTGCTCGGTACCGAGTTGTGTGTAGATCCGGACTAACTATTCACTTGAATATTCTAACCTGGCTCTCGAATGGGCGGGATCCAGATCACGACACCTCGTGAGGTCTCGTTAAATCTCGCGAGGCTGAGGAGGCCAGTAAATCTTGTGAGAGGCCTCTCGCGAGATTTACCGGCCTCGTCACATACAAAGTCGGGCGAGGCGAGGTCGAAAGGTTGTGCCCAAAGTTTTATGCATAAATAATATTATTGCACACAGGCTAATGCTTTTCTAACTGAAGAAAGATTGGAATAAGAATATCCTTTGGGTAAAGAAGTTTGCTCCCCTTGACATTCAATGGCATTAAAAACATTCAATCACCCATTTTCAATATCCTGGAGGTTACCATTGATCAAAACCTGAACTGGACCAGACTTATAAATACTGTGACTACAAGAGCAGGTCAGAGATACTCTGCAGTGAGTTACTTACCTCCTGACACCCCAAAGCCTCTTAACCATCTGCAAGGCACAAGTCAGGAGTATGAAGGAATACTCTCCGCTTATCTAGATGAGTGCAGCTCCAACAACACTCAAGAAGCTTAACACCATCCAGAACAAAACAGCCTGCTTGATTGGCATCTCATCCACCACATTCAAAACACATACCCTCCGCCACCGACGCACAGTAGCAGCAGTTTATACCATCTACAAGATACACTTCAGGACCTCACCAAAGCTTCTCAGACAACATCTTCCAAACCCATAACCACTGCCACCTAGAAGGACAAGTGCAGGAGACACATGGGAACACCACCACCTGCAGGTTCCCCTGCAAGCCACTCACCACTCTGACCTGGAAATATATCACCGTCCCTTCACTGTGGCTGGGTCAAAATCCTGGAACTCCCTCTCTATCAGCACAGTGGGTGTACCTAAACCACAGGGACTGCAATGGTTCAACAACGCAGCTCACACCACCTTCTCAAGGGCAATTATGGATGGATAATTATGCTGACCTCGCCAGCGACACCCAAATCCCGTGAAGAGATAAAGAAATGATGTACAATTTGCCTGTCATGTGTTTTCAGTGACTCAGCCAATTGCTTAGAGAAAGCAATCAACTACTGTTAATTTCCTCAAGCAGAGAATTCTGCATGAAATTTCTCAGCTCTGTAACAAACATCATTTAAAGATGGTAATTCCTCTTACCGCCAACAATAACTGTGTTTCACAGATGACTCATTTACATGCATAAAGGAACACCATGCCGCATATAAAATATGATAATTTATATTCATCCTAATGATTTCAGTTTGGATCCTTTTCAGATAGTTATAGAACTCCTTTCTTTTAAAGGGAATTTATTCATTATATGTGCAAAAAAAAGTATTGAATTTTAATTTGGAGTGGCTTTTCAGGAGGAAGCTGCTCCAGTGGGAAGTTCTCAATTAGCAGCAGTAACAGGAACCCAAAGATGAAATGAGCCTGGAGTGGCTGTGGATAGGTAAAGATTGTGGGAAAAATCTCCCAATTTCCTCTCCGAGTCATGCACCATCCTAACTTGAACATATATTGCTGTTCGTTTACCATCTGCATAAGGTAACAGTAGATTGGGTAACACATTCAGCTTGAAATTTAGCGTCTACACCCAGGAAACAAACAAAAGAAGATTTGCATTTTTTTATGGTGCAGGTTTTATTAGGCTGTGTTTTGGGAGCATTTTTAGCTGTGTCCTGTAAGAGTTCTTCTGTTTAATCTTATGTTTTTATTTCTTTTATTTTTAATATTTCGGTCCGTGGGCCCATAATTGGGATGTGCCTTTAAGCAGAAAACTCACCGTTGAAGCAGCCTGCTTGCCAGGGCACTACGCCGGGGGGTCGGAGAATCGCCCGGGGCCGGCGTCAATCCCGCCCCCGCCGTGTCCCGAATTCTCTGCCCCCCGAGATTCGGCGGGGGCGGGAATTGCGCTGCCCCGGTCAGCGGGCCCCCCGCGACGTTTCTCCGGCCGAAGTCCCGCCGCTGACAGGCCTTTCCCGCCGGCGTGGTTTAAACCACCTCTGGTACCAGCGGGGCCCACCGATCGGCGGGCGGGCCTACGCGTGGGGGCACACTTTTTCGTCAGCCCCGTCATGGCCTTCTCCATGGCAGGGACGGAAGAGACCCCCTCCCCTGCTCATGCGCCGGTATGACGTCAGCAGCCGCTGACGCACCGGCGCATGCGCGGACTTCTGCCAGCCGGCGAAGGCCTTTCGGCCCCGGCTGGGGGGGCGCCAAAGGCAGTTCGCGCGCCGGCGGAGCGGGAGCCACTCCAGCGCAGGCCTAGCCCCTCAATGTGAGGGCTGCTGGGAAGGCATTATCGAGGCCAGCAACAGCCCCTGGAGAGCCCAAATGGTAGTCGTGAAAACTGGGGAGAAAAACAGGATGGTCGTTGACTACAGTCAGACCATCAATCGGTACACACAGCTCGACGCATACCCCCTCCCACGCATATCTGGTATGGTCAATCAGATTGCACAGTACCGGGTCTTCTCGACAGTGGACCTGAAATCTGCCTACCACCAGCTCCCCATTCGCAAGGCTGACCGCCCGTACACCGCATTTGAAGCGGACGGCTGCCTTTACCACTTCCTTAGGGTTCCCTCCGGCGTCACTAACGGTGTCTCGGTCTTCCAACGGGAGATGGACCGAATGGTTGACCGGTACGGACTGCGGGCCACTTTCCCGTACCTGGATAACATTACCATCTGCGGCCACGACCAGCAGGACCACGACGCTAACCTTTTCAAATTCATCCACACTGCCAAACTCTTCAACCTAACGTACAACAAGGAGAAGTGCGTGTTCAGCACCAACCACTTAGCCATCCTCGGCTATGTGGTCCAGAACGGAGTTCTAGGGCCCGACCCGATCGCATGCGCCCCCTCATGGACTTCCGCACTGTCCAAAGACTTCCCCCTTCCGCACTGTCCCAAGGCCTTCAAACGATGGCTGGGGTTCTTCTCGTACTACGCCCGTGGGTCACTAACTATGTGGACAAGGCCCGCCCACTCATTCACTCCACCGTTTTCCCACTGATGGCCGAGGCTCACCAGGCCTTCAACCGTATCAAGGCCGACATCACCAAGGCCGCTTTGCACGCGGTCAACGAGACGCTCCCCTTCCAAGTCGAGAGCGATGCATCAGACGTCACTCTGGCCGCCACCCTCAACCAGGCAGGCAGGCCTGTGGCATTCTTTTCCCGCACCCTTCATGCCTCCGAAATTCAGCACTCCTCCGTCGCGAAGGAGGCCCAAGCCATCGTAGAAGCTGTGCGACATTGGAGGCATTACCTAGCCAGCAGGATATTCACTCTCCTCACTGACCAATGGTCGGTTGCCTTCATGTTCAACAACACACAGCGGGGCAAGATCAAAAATGATAAGACTTTGAGGTGGAGGATCGAGCTCTCCACCTACAATTACGAGATTTTGTATTGCCCCGGTAAGCTGAACGAGGCCCCCGATGCCCTATCCCGAGGTACATATGCCAGTGCACAAGTGGATCGACTCCGGACCTTACACGACAATCTCTGTCACCCAGGGGTCACCCGGTTTTTTCACTTCATAAAGGCCCACAATCTGCCATCCTCCATTGAGGAGGTGAGGGCTATCACTAGAGACTGCCAGGTCTGCGCGGAGTGCAAACCGCACTTCTACCAGCCAGACCGAGCGCACCTAGTGAAGGCCTCCTGCCCCTTTGAATGCCTCAGCGTGGATTTTAAATGGGACCTCCCTTCCACCGACCGCAACATGTGTTTCCTTAATGAGGTCGGCGAATACTCCAAATCCCATGCCCTGATATGACGTCTGCCACCATCATCAAAGCCCTCAACACCATCTTTGCTCTGTTCGGTTTCCCCGCCTACGTCCACAGCGACCGGGGATCTTCATTCATGAGCGATGAGCTGCGCCAGTACCTGCTCAACAAGGGCATCACCTCGAGCAGGACGACCAGATACATCCCCCGGGGAAACGGGCAGGTAGAGCGGGAGAACACCTCGAGCAGGACAACCAGATACAACCCCCGGGGAAACGGGCAGGTAGAGCGGGAGAATGGGACGGTCTGGAAGGCCGTCCAGCTGGCCCTACGGTCCAAGAATCACCCGGCCTCCCGTAGGCAAGAGGTCCTCCCCGAATCCCTTCACTCCATTCGGTTGCTCCTTTGCACTGCGACTAATGAAATCCCCCGTGAACGTCTCTTTGCCTTCCCCAGGAAGTCCACCTCTGGGATTTCGCTCCCAACATGGCTGGCAGCTCCAGGACGCATTCTCCTCCGCAAGCACGTGCAGCTCCACAAGGCGGACCCGTTTGTTGAGATGATACAGCTACTCCATGCACTCCGCACTCCGCAGTACGCCGCGTACCCCGACGGCCGCCAAGACACAGTCTCCCTCAGTGATAATCAACCTGCTTATGGGCAGCTCATCATTTGAGAGGCCAGGAAATAAGGCAGGAATCATGAGTCACCAGTCGTGTTTTGAAGAAAAAGCTTGAAAACATGAATAATGTAGAAATTTAAAACTCTGGTAATCATGAAATGCAGAAAAATGTCAGACCTGGAGGTTTTTGGCTTCCTGTTGCAATCAACGTAACCTTTGGTGATTTTTTTCCACTATGGGATTGTTCCCAGCAATGAGCTTGTTGATGCATTAAGCAGTCTTGGAAACAATCTTTGTAGTTTGTGTGACCGGTTACCTCATGTTTTATTATTATCGGTCAGGGCAATATGAACTTGTGTTTTGTCAATTACCACCAGCTCATTCCATATTTAACAGAATAGGACCAGACTACCTTTATCCATCCTTTGCTGCAGTGATTCATAATAGTAGCCAGGTGAAAAGTGGCCTTTATTATTGGCCACTTAAGCACTTCAATTTGGCTGTGGGTGGGATGGCCTCCCTAGGCCTCGCTCGCACCACATAAAATTGCTGACAGGTTGGGGGCGGGCAGTAGAGTGGTGGGAAGGCCACCTGGGAAGTCCAAATTTTTAATCTTGGATGTGACACTGGTGTATTTTCCAGACTGATTTGCGCAGAATCGTGCAACACACCTTTGGATCGCTTCAATCTTATTTATATCTCTAGCCATGAAAAGATCCTGCACAAAGCTTGCATATTCCAGGATTGGCCAAACAAATACTTAGTAAGCTGTAACTCTGATATTTTTGCTGCAATACCAAAGATTCCTCCTCAGAAATCCAAGAGCCCTGTTTGCTTTGGATGTTAGCGCAGAAAGCATCACGCAGGAACCAATCACTGACTGTTGTCAGGCAGAACACTGTCCCTGGCAAACCCACCAGTTGCCAGTAAGTCAATCAAATTGTCTTCCTCCAAACCTGGTTCCTAAGATCTTCTCGGTGCTGAGGAATCTGGGCCGGGATTCTCCCCTACCCGGCGGGGCGGGGGGTCCCGGCGGGATGGAGTGGTGTTAACCACTCCAGCGTCGGGCCTCCCCAAAGGTGCGGACCTCAGACCTCAGGAAGGTCCTGGGCACTGTACCGTCTGCTCCTGGTGGCGACGGGTTTACAATCCGGGGTGAGGTTTGTAAACAGAGAAGGCGGGTCGACCTTAAGGGTCGTGAGGCCGCAGACAGTAAGGAGTGGTCGGGGCCTGCCAAATTTCAGGGTTAGACTCTGGAGGTTGCATTGGAAATCTAAGCCGAGGGCAGCGTAGAGGTTGGGGAGGACGTAAAGCCGGAAGCCGCTGAACTCCACGCCCTGGATGGTGAGGGTGGCGGTGCAGTACCCTCGGATCACCACGGAGTGGGATCCGGAGGCCAGGGAGATTTTATGGTTAATGGGGTGTACCGCGAGGGAGCAGTGCCTTATCGTATTGGGGTGGATGAAGTTCTCAGTTCTCCCGGAGTCCAGAAGGCAGGATGTCTTGTGCCCATCGACCTTCACTGTCGTCGACGCGGTCGCGAGGTTCTGTGGTCGGGACTGGTCGATCATGATGGAGTGAGACGCGGCTGGTATTGGAAGGACCCTGGCTGGTCGGCAGCGGTTGCAGGCGATGAACGGCCCGATGAGATGCCCGACGAGCAGGGGTCCTGAGGCGGAGAAGATGGCGGCGCTCACGGGGCACACGAGGTGGGCGGCTTTAAAGATGGCAGTTCCCACGGGCCGCAAAGGCCTGATGGGAGGAAGATGGCAGCGCCCACGGCCGCACTTTTCCTGAGGCAAGCAAGATGGCGGCGCCCACTGGCCGCACGTGTTCTGAGGCGAGAAAGATGGCAGCGCCTATGGGCCGCACGACGCCTGAGGTGAGGAAGATGGCGGCGCCCACGGGTCGCAGGAGATCCAGCTTGATGCGGAGATCCATCATTGTAAAATCTCTGCGTAATAAATTGATGCACTATCAATTACGACGAGACGAGAGTAGAGAGTAATCGAGGCTTTATTACGCAGAGATGTGTAACCTCCCGCAGCTGCTGCCAAAATGGCTGCAGCTCGGAGAGCCCACACATTTATACTCGCCTACTGGGCGGAGCCAGCAGGCAGGGATCTACCCCCGTATCTGTAGTACAGGAGCCTTACCGTATTACACCTCATATGTGATATATATACAACAGTGGTGACTACCACAATTTTATTGTCAGTTCTCGCCAGCTCTGATGAAAACTCATCCAGAATTGGAATGTTAGTTCTGTTCTCTCTCCACACAAGCTGTCGGACCTGCTGACATTTTCCAGCAGTTTCTGTTTTTGTTCCAGATTCCAGCATTCACATTAATTTGCTTTTATTTGAGAAGGTGGGGAGTTGGTTAAAATAAATGGGACCATGTATTAACCTCCTGTTCACACCACACAACCATTGACCATTATTTTAACTCTAAGGGCAAGATTTTACAGTGCTCCACCACTGGCTTTCAAGGTGGTTGTTTGGGAGGGGTGAGGGGTGGGAGTGGGGTTTGCTGATATAATTTCCCAGGTGGCCTTCCTACCACCCTACCTACATAAGATTTACATTAGAACTAGGAGCAGGAGTAGGCCATCTGGCCCCTCGAGCCTGCTCCGCCATTCAATTAGATCATGGCTGATCTTTTGTGGACTCAGCTCCACTTTCCGGCCCGAACACCATAACCCTTAATCCCTTTATTCTTCAAAAAACTATCTATCTTTACCTTAAAAACATGTAATGAAGGAGCCTCAACTGCTTCACTGGGCAAGGAATTCCATAGATTCACAACCCTTTGGGTGAAGAAGTTCCTCCTAAACTTAGTCCTAAATCTACTTCCCCTTATTTTGAGGCTATGCCCCCTAGTTCTGCTGTCACCCGCCAGTGGAAACAACCTGCCCGCATCTATCCTATCTATTCCCTTCATAATTTTAAATGTTTCTATAAGATCCCCCCTCATCCTTCTAAATTCCAACGAGTACAGTCCCAGTCTACTCAACCTCTCCTCATAATCCAACCCCTTCAGCTCTGGGATTGACCTAGTGAATCTCCTCTGCACACCCTCCAGCGCCAGTACGTCCTTTCTCAAGTAAGGAGACCAAAACTGAACACAATACTCCAGGTGTGGCCGCACTAACACCTTATACAATTGCAACATAACCTCCCTAGTCTTAAACTCCATCCCTCTAGCAATGAAGGACAAAATTCCATTTGCCTTCTTAATCACCTGTTGCACTCGTAAACCAACCTTCTGTGACTCATGCACTAGCACACCCAAGTCTCTCTGAACAGCGGCATGCTTTAATATTTTATCGTTTAAATAATAATCCCGTTTGCTGTTATTCCTACCAAAATGGATAACCTCACATTTGTCAACATTGTATTCCATCTGCCAGACCCGAGCCCATTCACTTAACCTATCCAAATCCCTCTGCAGACTTCCAGTATCCTCTGCACTTTTCGCTTTACCACTCATCTTAGTGTCATCTGCAAACTTGGACACATTGCCCTTGGTCCCCAACTCCAAATCATCAATGTAAATTGTGAACAATTGTGGACCCAACACGGATCCCTGAGGGACACCACTAGCTACTGATTGCCAACCAGAGAAACACCCATTTATCCCAACTCTTTGCTTTCTATTAATTAACCAATCCTCTATCCATGCTACTACTTTACCCTTAATGCCATGCATCTTTACCTGTTCTCAACCTGTTCATAATATTATGTTGTGAGGTTGTGGCCTAGGGTAACCATTCCACTCACAACCAAATGAAAGCAATAAAGTCAACTTTTCACCCGGTCTCAATTTTGAGTCTGGCAGTGGGATTTAGGGAGTCGGGGGAAAACCCAGCAGGTCACCCAGCTCAGGCATTGCAGGGGGGGGGGGGGGGGGGGGGGGGGGGGGTTTGCATCCCTCAAGGTTCCCTCTTCCACATGGGTGCCTAAGTCTGCCAACCACAGATAGTACCTTCACCCTGGACTCTTCATCAAGACCCCCATTGTCCTCTCCTCAACCCCTTGGGCCTCACCTTCCATTCCCACTGTGAGACACCCCCACACATCCCTAAAATCTAGGAACTGTTTGTAGTTCCAGTCTTGGCCACTGCTGCCATTGGCACTGCTGGGATTACAGAGCTGCCGGTCAGTCTAATTGGCCTGCAACAGAGGTGGACTTCTACCCGAGAGAGTACCCGAATCCCATCTCCAGCCAATTAACAACAGGCCATGGGGTTACTTAGACTGGCGTGGATGCATTCTCCGCCAACTCCTCAGGTGGCAGGGTGAGGAATCCCAGCACAGGTTTTGTGTGAGAAGTCTCAGAGCTTACCAAAGGCAATGAGTTCTCTCAGATACTCAAAGGTCAGGGTCCAGTGACAGCATTTGGGTACCAGCATGATTTTAAACACAGGAATTATGTCACATACAGTATTTGCTGCCCGATAAAAAGATTTATTCCAAGTGGATCCAGGGTCAGAAGAGGCCCAGTGAGGCTTGGGCTTAAAGTTTGTGGTCCAGCAGGAGAAGGAGAACTCCTCTAAAGCCTAAGAAGATACCTTGGAATTTGCCTGCCATAATCTCCCCCATTCCCTGATTATGATCATCTCTTGACCACTCACCTGATGATTCACCTTTGTGTTGATGTCCATTCTCCTGGATGCCTGAGGTCAGCTTCTTTTCACAGAAAATCCAAATCTGTCCACAAACCTCTGTCATTCCTGTCAGAGTTGGGTAGGAGCCCATCTATGATGATAAAGTCCAGGGGTTAATATATCCACAGTCTCCCAGCAGTGTGGGGACGCACAGATCTTGTTGCACATTCCTTTCCCTCAATCTACAGCCATTCAGATAATAACCTACAATCACTGTTTTTTCTAACAAAGTGGATAACCTCTCATTTATCCAAATTATACTGTATCTGCCTTGCATTTGGCCACTCACTCAACTTGTCCAAATCAGACTGAAGCATCACTGCATCTTTCTCATTGCCCACCCTGCCATCTAGCCTTGTGTCATCTGTACATTTTGAGATATTATATTTAGTTCCCTCATCTAAATCTTTAATATATATTGTAAACAGTTGGTGTCCGAGCGCTGTTCGCTGCAATACTCCACTAGTCACTGCCTGTCAATTTGGAAAAAGACCCATTTATTCCTACTCTTTGTTTTCTGTCTGCCAACCAGTTTTCTATCCTTCTCAATACGCTACCCCGAATCTCAGGTGCTTTACACACTATTCTCTTTATGTGGGACTTCGTTAAAATCCTTCTGAAAGTCCAAATAAACCATATCCACTGGCTCTCCCTTGTCAACTCTACTAGTCACACCCTCGAAGAATTCCAGTACATTTGTGAACCTTTCATTAATCCATGCCAACTCTGTCTGATCCTGCCACTGCTTTACAAGTGCTCTGCTATTAGATCATAGAATTTACAGTGCAGAAGGAGGCCATTCGGCCCATTGAGTCTGCATCGGCCCTTACAAAGAGCACCATACTGAAGCCCAAGTATCTACCCTATCCCCGTAACCCAGTAACCCCCACTTAACATTTTGTGGACACGAAGGGCAATTTATCATGGCCAATCCCCCTAACGCACACATCTTTGGACTGTGGGAGGAAACCGGAGCACCCGGAGGAAACACATGCAGATACGGGGAGAACATGCAGATTCCGCACAGACAGTGGCCAAGCCAGGAATCTAACCTGGGACTCTGGAGCGGTGAAGCAACTGTGCTAACCCCTATGCTACCGTGCTGTTAGTGAGCAGTCACACACGTGGTGGCTCTTGCCAGGGTATTTGGTTTTGGCCCTTTCTGCCTTGTTTATGGGTGATTTTTTGGAGGAGATTGGCATCATTGGATGGAATAAGTTCCCCTTGTTTGAGTAATGTCCGGTAAATATAGCTCAAGGTAGAAATCGGGCAAGGGATTGTCGCCAGACTCCAAAGTTTCTCGAGCCTCAGCAGTCGGGCACATGGCGGCGGTTCCTGTGAAGTTGCTGGCCCCTCAATATTTGACTGAGAAGTTGGTTAGCTTCTTGACACCGAATTTAAGAAGCAGCGGAAGACAGTCACTGAGGACCTGGAGAAGGCAATGGAGGGGGCTTTGGCACCAATTCAGGTGGCCATGGGTGAGATGGACTGGCGGATAGAGGTACAAGGGGCTATAATACAGAAGGTGGAGATGGAGCCCTCTGATCAGAGTGATCGGATTATCTCCCTGGAGGCAGAGATGGCGTATTTGGCTGAAGAGTGTAAGGGCTGCCGGAGGGCCTGAAGGGCTCCAACTCGACGTGCTGTGTGTCAAAGATGTTTAGAAGGTTGGTGGGGAATTAGATCTTTTCGACCCCTACTGAATTGGACCAGACCCATAGATCGCTGAGGCAGAACCTGTGCCCCTTTGTAATTGACACTTCTATCCTTGGAAAAAAACTCTGACTATCCACCCTGTTTATGTCTCTCATAATTTTGGAGAACTCTATCTGGTCTCCCCTCAGCCTCCGTCTTTCTAGTGATAAACAATCCTAGTTTATTCAATCTCTCCTCATAGCCAACACCCTCGAGACCAGGCAACATCCTGGTGAACCTTCTTTGCCCTCTCTCCAAAGCTTCCACGTCCTTCTGATAATGTGGTGAACAGAACTGCAAGCAATACTCCAAATGCGACCGAACCAAGGTTTTCTATAACTAACATGATTTCCCAACTCCTGTACTCAATGCCCCGACTGATGAAGGCAAGCATGCCATATACCTTCTTAATCACCGTGGCCACCTGTGTTTGATTCGATTTGATTTATTATTGTCACATGTATTAGTATACAGTGAAAAGTATTGTTTCTTGCATGCTGTACAAACAATGCATACCGTACATAGGGAAGGAAGGAGAGACTGCAGAATATAATGTTACAGTTATAGAAAGGTGCAGAGAAAGATCAACTTAATACGAGTTAGCTCCATTCAAAAGTCTGATGGCAGTAGGGAAGAAGCTGCTCTTGAGTCGGTTGGTACGTGACCTCAAACTTTGGTATCTTTTTCCTGACGGAAGAAGGTGGAAGAGAGTATGTCCAGGGTGCGTGTGGTCCTTAATTATGCTGGCTGCCTTTCTGAGGCAGTGGGAATTATAGATAGAATCAATGAATGGGAGGCTGGTTTGCGTGATGGACTGGGCTACATTCACACCCTTTTGTAGTTTCCTGCGGTCTTGGGCAGAGCAGGCTCCATACCAAGCTGTGATACAACCAGAAAGAATGCTTTCTATGGTGTATCTGTAGAAGTTGGTGAGGGTCGTAGCTGACATGCCAAATTTCCTTAGTCTTCTGAGAAAGTAGAGTCGTTAGTGGGCTGTCTTAACTATCATGTCAGTATGGGGGGACCAGGACAGGCTGTTGGTGATCTGTACACCTAAAAACTTGAAGCTCTCGACCCTTTCTACTTCGTTCCCATTGATGTAGACAGGGGCATGTTCTCCACTGCACTTCCTGAAGACGATGACAATCTCCTTTCTTTTTGTTGACATTGAGGGAGAGATTATTGTCGTCGCACCAGTTCACCAGATTCTCTATCTCATTCCTGTACTCTGTCTCGTCATTGTTTGAAATCCGACCCACGATGGTGGTGTCAACAGCAAATTTGAAAATCGATTTGGAGGGGAATTTGGCCACACAGTCATAGGTGTATAAAGAGTATAGTAGGGGGCTGAGGACACAGCCTTGTGGGGCACCGGTGTTGATGATGATCGTGGAGGAGGTGTTGTTGCCTATCTTTACTGATTGTGGCCTGTGGGTTAGAAAGTTCAAGATCCAGTCTCAGAGGGAGGAGCCGAGGCCACGGAGTTTGGAGATGAGTTTCGTCAGAATAATAGTGTTGAAGGCTGAGCTGCAGTCAATAAATAGGAGTCTGACATAGGTTTCTTGGTTATCTAGGTGTTCCAGGGTAGAGTGCAGGGCCATGGAGATAGCGTCTGCTGTGGACCTGTTGCAGCGGTAGGCGAACTATAGTGGATCAAGGCAATCCGGGAGGCTGGAGTTGATTTGTGCCATGACTAACCTTTCGAAGCACTTCATGATGATGAATGTCAGAGCCACTGGACGATAGTCATTTGAGGCACTCTGCCTGACTTTTCTTTGGTACAGGGATGATGGTCATCTTCTTGAAGCAGATAGGGACCTCAGATTGTTGTAAAGAGAGGTTGAAGATGTCTGCGAATACCCCCGTCAGCTGGTCCGTGCAAGACCTGAGTACTCGTCCGGGTACCCCATCCAGGCCAGTGGCTTTCTGTGGATTGACCTTCGAGAAGGCTGCTCTGATGTCTGCAGTGGTGATCTCAGATACAGGTTCATCCGCGGCTTCGGGGTGGAGGGCTCTCGCTGACCTCTGGCTCAAAACGGGCGTAGAATGCGTTGAGCTCATCAGGGAGGGGTGCGTTGAAGCCAACGATTTTACATGCCTTCATCTTGAAGCCCGTTATGTCTTGCAGACCTTGCCATAGACGGAGGGAATCCATGTGGCTGGCCTGGGACACGATGGTCCACTCTCACCTGCAGGCCTGCACGTTACCACTTTTAGGGAATTGTGGACATGCACGCCCAGATCCCTCTGTATGTTAATGTTGCTAAGGGTTCTGCCTTTTGATGCGACCTTCAATTCACACAAGACAATTAGTAGAAGTGAACAGTGGTTTTAGTAAGCTAGATCTGTGCCTGCCTGCACCTGCTCTGTACTGTGTGCCGCCTACAGGCTGCAGGTTTATATACCATCCCCAAGGGGGCGGAGCCACAGGCAGAGCCCACCGGGGCATCAACATAATACAGTACAATACAGTGGTGAATTGCGATAGCAATACGTTCACCACATTCACCCCCTGTTAAAAATTGAAGTCCAGCGGGGGTGAAGTGGGCTCACATATCGAGTCTGTCTGGAGCATTAATCGTTCTCTGTGATCGCCTCAGCTCTGGCTTCACTGCGGGCACGGGTGTAGGATTCGTCGCTGCGGGCACGGGTTTTGGACTCGTTGACTCCGGGAGCGTGTTGTCTGGAGCTTCATCACGGTGTGTCAGCGGTGGGGGAAGGGGGGCTGTTGGCCACATAGGGGCGGGGGTGGTGTTCAGGATCCCCGGGGGGCAGATGGTAGTCTGCCGTGAGGGATTCGGGATTCAGCTGGTGGTGATAGGCGGTGTAGGAGGGGGGGGGGGGGGGGGGTACCAGCAGACACGCAGCCATGCTGTGGGGTCTGCGGGTGTGTGAGTCTGTGAGTTGGAACTGCGATTTTGGAACTTTGAGTCGGGCCAAGCAGAGTTTGGCAAAATGTCCTTTCTTGCCGCAGTCGCTGCATGTTGCGTTCCGAGCTGGGCAACGCTGTCTGGGGTGCTGGTTCTGACCACAGAAATAGCAAGACACCCCCCCCCCCCCCCCCCCCGGGTTGGGTGGGCAGCCGCACAGCACAGGCCTGGGACACCCTTGGGTCGGGTGATGGCCGCGCCTCAGGCGCACATGAGGAAATCACGTGGTCGGAGGGGAAAGCATTTCGGCTCTGGAAGGCTACCTCTAATGAGGTGGATAGTTTTACCGTCACTTCTGGGTCAAGGGCGCCCTTTTTGAGCAGGCGCTGTCTGACATAGTTGGACCGGACTCCAGCCACATAGGTGTCCCAGATGGCGAGTTCCATGTGCTGCGAGGCCGGGACATCCTTGTAGTTACAGCTCTGAGCGAGTACCCTCAGGTCGCGTAGATATACCTCCAGCGATTCCCCGGGGCGTTGACGACGTGCGGTGAGGAGATGCCGCGCGAACACTTCGTTCACTGGCCTCACGTAATGTCTTTTCAGGATCGCGACCGCTGCAGTCCTCAACACCGGAGCCCCGCAAGGATGTGTGCTCAGTCCCCTACTGTACTCTCTATACACACACGACTGTGTGGCAAGATTTGACTCCAACTCAATCTATAAGTTTGCGGATGATACGACTGTGGTGGGCCGTATCTCAAACAATGACGAATC
This sequence comes from Scyliorhinus canicula, assembly GCF_902713615.1. Taxonomy (NCBI): domain Eukaryota; kingdom Metazoa; phylum Chordata; class Chondrichthyes; order Carcharhiniformes; family Scyliorhinidae; genus Scyliorhinus; species Scyliorhinus canicula. The sequence continues at coordinate 86,869,155 of NC_052148.1, forward strand.
AGACTACAGGAGGGAGATGAATCACTTGGTTGCATGGTGTACCGAAAACAACCTCCCTGTAAATGTTGGAAAGACCAAGGAACTGATCATCGACTTAAAGAAGCGTAGCACGACACACACTCCCGTCTGCATCAATGGCTCCGAAGTGGAGATGGTCGATAGCGTTAAGTTCCTGGGGGTCACCATCACCAACAGTCTGTTTTGATCCGCACACGTTGGTGCAACAGTCAAGAAAGCCCAACAACCTCTCTACTTCCTATGGAAGCTAAAGAAATTTGGTATGCCTGCATCGACTCTCACAAACTTCTACAGATGTGCCATAGAGAGCATCCTATCCGGCCGCATCATGGGCTGGTATGGTAACTGCTCAGTCCAAGATCGCAAGAAACTGCAGACAGAGGTGAACTCATCCCAACACATCACACAAACTTGCCACCTCCACATTGAGGGCGGCATTCTCCCCTACCCGGCGTGACGGAGGGTCCCGGAGTAGTAGGGGAGTGGCGCCAACCACTCAGGGGTCGCGCCTCCCCAAAGGTGGGGAATTCTCCCCACCTTTGGGGGCCAGCCCTGCGCCGGAGCGGTTGCCACCAGAAGACCGGCGCAAAAAACCGGCACCCCCGGCAGCGGGGCTGGCCGAAAGGCTTTTGCCGGCGCATGTGCGATGTGGGTTTCTCTTCCGCTTCCGCCATGGCGAAGGCCGTGGTGGCCGCGGAGGAAAATAGTGCAGCCAGGGCACTGGCCCGGAGTCTGAGCGCGGAGCCCCGATCGTGGGCCAGGCCACCGTGGGGGCACCCCCCGGGGTTCGATCGCCCCCGCCTCCCCAGGACCCCGGGGGCCTGCTCGTGCCGTTGATCCCGCCATTCCAGAGGTGGTTTAAACCTTGGCGGCGAGAGAGGCCTCCCAGCGGCGGGACTTCGGCCCATCCGGGCCGGAGAATAATTAAGCCTCCATAAACAATGACATCCCGCCGGCGGCAGCCGTTCTCCAAGGCGGGTGGCGGGATTTGAAGAACTCCGTTTTATGGCGGGTGGGAGAATTTTGAAGATGGCGGGAGCGGGATTATCTGCGCCCCCGGGCGATTCTCCGACCCTGCGTGGGGTTGGAGAATTTCGCCCTTGATTCTGTATACACCTCTCACTGCCTCAGGAAGGCAGACAGCATTATTAGAGACCCCTCCCACCCAGGCATTGCCTTCTTCCAGACCCTTCCATCGGGCAGAAGGTACAGAAGTCTGAAGGTGCACATCCAGACATAGGAACAGCTTCTTCCCACAGCTACAAGACTCCTCAACAACTCTCCCATGGACTGATCTGTTCCCTTTAAGAACACTATTCATGACGCCCTATGCTGCTCTTGCTCATGTATTTGCTTTGTTTGCTTTGTTTGGCCCCTTGTTCTGCACTGTAACCAATCACTGTTTTGACAATGTACCATTTGTCAATGTTCTCTGTTTATTATTCTTGTGTCTACTATGTATGTACCATATACAATCCTCGGCCGCAGAAAAATACTTTTCACTGTATTTTGGTACATGTGACAATAAATCAAATCAAATAATTCCGAATGGGTTCCCCTCTTGCAGATCGCTGGTTGTTTTGGGGTATGGGAGATGAAATTGACAAGCTTTCCGGTTGAGCCAGTCAATCAAATTGAACGGGAAAAGTTGATCCCAGAGAGGCTATGAGGTCACATTGGCCTCAGGAGCACTCATTCATCACTGATCTGTGACTCTCACTGGCCGACCAGTTTCACCATTGCTAGTAGCTGGAGTAGAATTCCTCTTCAGGGGATCCATTATCGTTCCTCCTTTGGGATTCACTCATAGATATTTGGGATGCTGTCTCCAGTTGCCTTTCCCATACTATGAACCAAGATTAAGATTCACAGCATCAGTGAGACCCACCAGAGGTGGTGGCACAGTCAGAGACAATCAGGAGCAAGTGGACTTGTGAGTCCTCAATGTTGATTCCAAACTTTGTGATGTCTCATGGTATCAGGTCAGTCCTGGGCATGGAAACCTCCTGCTAATTGGTTTAGCACAGGGAAAAAGAGCTGGCTTTTAAAGCAGACCAAGACAGGCCAGCAGCATGATTCAATTCCCGTACCAGCCTCCCTGAACAGGCGCTGGAATGTGGCGACTAGGGGCTTTTCACAGTAACATCATTTGAAGCCTACTTGTGACAATAAGCGATTTTAATTTCATAATTGCCACGTACCTCTCCCCCCCCCCCCTTCCCCCCCCCCCCCCCCCCCCCCCCTCTCAGCTGCTGAATCATATTCCTCCATATTGAACACCACTTGAAATAAGCACTAAGAATGGCAAGGACACAGAAACCTGGGTCGTTACCACCCTACCTGTCACAGATACATATGCCCTTGACAGTATTAGCAGCGGCAGCCATCACACAGTTCTCATGGAGAAGAGGTCCTGACTTCACAGATCACCCTTCATCAAGTTATGTGGCACTATTACCATGCTAAATGGGATAGGCTTGACAACAAAAAGTAGGAGAGATCCAATCTGGCCAATTACCACCTCCATCAGCCTATTCTCAATCATCAGCAAAGTAATGGAAGGTTTTGTCAACTGTGTTTAGAAGCAATACTAACACACAATAGCTCTCTCCCCGATGTTCAGTTTGGTTTCTGCAGTAACCACTCAGCTCTGGACCATTTTAGATTTTTGGTCCAAACATGTTGTGAGATGAGTGTGTTGCCTTTGCCATTTGCCTGAGGTACAGCCATCACAAGGGAAACCAGAAGGCCTAAACAGAGAAAGTCAGCAATGTCTAACCTTGGTACTGATCATTGTTCAGTACATGCAGCACAGATAAGGAAACAAAGTTGATATAATTTCTTGTGATAAGATTCCACTTTTGATTGTGATGTGATACTAAACAGGAAACAGGCTCTTGTTATACTCCAAATGAACCATTCAATAATAAATGTGCTATTTATTTGATGCTCTGACAGTGAGTTCACTGAACTTGGTTGCGTTACTGTTGGACAATTGTCTGGAACTCCCAATGGTCACATAAAATCACAGCAATGACCCTCAAAATCATCAATCTAACTGTGTATTAAACATGGGTTCAACTCTTTGCATAAACTCATTCCAGTTAAGGTTTTCAGTAACGCATTGACTTTTAAAGTAAATAAATAGAAAGGCTGGACCTAGACTGGGACTCGATATGCCTTGTGTCGACCCTGCGGTCCAACTCCTGGAAAGATTTTATGGGGGCCATTGTTTTAAAGGTGTGTGCTGATACTCTTAACGTTGAATCCAGTTTGTAGTCGGTGCACAGCAAAAGCACACTAGTGCACCCTGCAGGATTGTGACCTGGACTTCCAAAGATTAAGCATGGCACCATTGCAATACTTGGGTAGGGTCTGTCTGCCCCAAGACCTGTCAGTCCTCTTCTGTTCTGGCTATAATTGTAGGCCCCCAAGTTGTGACCCCAGTGGTGAAGGATAGCCATTGGTAAGCAGTTAAAGGGACCTCTCAAACTTAGGCAAGGCAAGTAACAGAGATCCAGAGCAGGCATATCTTGGCACTTACACTGAGAAACACCAATTTGTGACCATGACACATGCATAATGAAATGTAACAGAAAATGTACTAAAAAGCATGGACTGCTTTACTGATTTTTCTTTTAACTTCCCATTTTTCCTAATTAAAGATATTAGTTCCAAGGCCTCACCATTGAATGCCAGATAGCTCAACAATGTAATTCTGATTAGTTCAAATAAAAACTACAAGGGAAAATAAATTAATTGTGGTATTGTACTAATGGTGCGGATGGTGATAATATCATCTGACTGTGACACTGTCCCAAATTTGCAAGCCTCACAGAAAGGCCACTGCGATAAAGCCAAGGACAGGTAATTTCAAACAGAAGATTTTGTGTACGTGCGGCACTCTGGTGGAGGAACAGAATGATTACCTGGGAAAGTTGTTGCCAGGACTGGACCAGTGTCCTATGTCATAGGAAGGCTGTGAAGCAAGAAATCATGTTGATCATTTGAGAAGGAGAGAAACTGCAGACTACGCAAAGGGATAGGTGGGCTCAATCCCAGCTAACACTTGCCGAGACGGTGGTGTTAGAACCGAGATCTTTTCAAAGGGAATTATCAGCGGCTATAGAAGGAGATGAAGAGGTAATCAGTACTGCCCCTATTTCAGATTTGCCACCTCTTGCTGCAGACTCGGATGTCTCCAATCTGGAAGTGCTATTGGGGTTCAGCCAGAGTTAGCTTGGGAGTTGTAGGAACAAGACCTGTGGGGTAATGGTAATTGTACCGTCTTGTATCTTCTCAATTGCCTCACAATACAACAATTGCCAATTCCTAATTACCCTTGAGAAGGCGGTGTTGAGTCTCTTTCTTGACCCGCAGCAGCCTGTGCGATGGAGGGAGTTCCATGACTTGTGTGGCACAAATGCTACTTGCCAGTTAACAATCCACACTTGGACATTGTTCAGGTCTTGTTGTATTGTGATACTGACTGCTTCAGTAGCTAAGGAGTCGCGAATGGTGTTGCACGTTGTGCAATCATCCGTAAACATCCCCACTTCTGACCCTATGATGGCAAAACGGCCATTGATGATGCAGCTTAAGATAGTTGAGCCGAGGGCACTGCTCTGAGGAACCCCTGCAGCAATGTCCTGGCAGTGATGATTGGTTTGCAAAAACTACAACCATCTTGCTTTGTGTTAGGTCTGGCTCCAACCAGTGGAGAGCCTTCCCCCCAGATTCCCAATGACTCCAATTTTACTAAGGTTCCTTGATGCCGCACTGTCAAATGTTGCCTTTATTTCAAGGGCTGACACTTTCAGCTTGCATCAGCAATTCAATTAGCTTGTCCATGTTTGGACCAAGGTTGTGATGAGGTCAGGAGCTGGATGCTCTTGCTAGAACCCAAACTGAGCATCAGTGAGCAGGTTATTTCTGTGCAAGTGCCACTAAGTAGTACTCTCAACGCCATCTTCCATCTCATTGCTGATGATTGAGAGTATACGAGAGGTAATGTTATGGAAGATTTGATTTGTCCTGCTTTTCTTGTTCAGACAGAACATCCTTTTCCACGTTGTTAGATGGATGCCGGTGTTGTAGCTGTACACATTAGCTAGATGCATGGTTAGTCCTGGAGTACAAATCTTTAGTATTACAGTCGGAATGTTGCTGGGCTCATCGCCTTTGCCAGGGCACGAAGGTGTTTTTTGATACCGCATGGAGTGAATTAACCTGGCTGAAGACTGGCACCTACAATCCTGAAGACCTCAGCTGGAGGCTGAAATGGATCATCCACTCAGCAATTCTAGCTGAAGATAGTTAACATGCTGAGCTCTACCATCATTTAGGATGGGGATCTTAATGGAGTTTGCTTGTCCAATCGATTGATTAATTGTCCATCGCCATTAACCACTGGATGTGACAGGAGGGCAGAGATTGATCTGATCTATTGGTTATGGGATCACTAATATCTGTTTATAGCATACTGTTTCCAAGTTTAACATGCACGTAGTCCTGTGCTGTAGCTTCAGTAGACTGACAACTCAGATTTTTTTTTAAAATTTAAAGTACACAATTCCTTTGTTTCCAATTAAGGGGCAATTTAGCATGGCCAACTCACCTACCCTGCACATCTTTGGGTTGTGGGGGTTAGACCCATGCAAACACGGGGAGAATGTGCAAACCCCACATGGACAGTGACTCGACAACTCAATTTAGGTACTTTTGGTGCTTCTCCAAGCATGTTCTTTTATACTTCTCATTAAACTAGGATTGTCTCCTGTCTTGGTGGTATTGGTAAAGTGAGGGATAAGCCAAGCTATGAGGTGACAGAATGTAGTGCAATAAAATTCTGCGGCTAATGGCATACCAATTGGATAGGACATCCACAGGAATATTGATTTGAGGTTACAATACAGAGATGCCTGCCAGAAATGCATGACTATAGGTGTCAGAGGAGGGTATAATGGTGCTTGGCTGATTTCTCTCTGTAGTTAAATAACGTGTCCCAAGACAACCGCCTCAGGGGTGCCCAGTTTTGAGTTGGTAGATCTGTTCTGAATCTATGCCATTTAGCACTGTGGTTGTACCACACAACACAATGGAGTGTATACTCAGTGTGAAGATAGGACTTTGTCTCCACAAGAGCTGTGCAGTAGTCACTGCTAGCAATAATGTCATGGGAAGATACATATGAAACAGGTAGGTTGATGAAGGCAAGGTTAAGTAGGCTTTTCCTACTTGATCAGTTCCCTCACCACCTACCACAGACCCAGTCAACAAGCTATGTCTGGGTGAGCTTGGTCAGTAGTGATGCTACCAAGCCATTTTTAGTGATGATACTGCAGTTCCCAAATCTGAATACATTCTGTGTCCTTGCTACCCTGTTCAACATGGAGGAGGATTACTTCCTCAGCTTAAGGATGGCGATAGGTGGTAATTAGCATGCGGTTTCTTTGCCCACATCTGGTCTGATCCAGTGACACTCTTTGGCAACATTGAAGACTCCTCGGGCAGTTCCCTCCTGACTGTATATCACTGCTGGTTCTAGTGAGTCTTTCTTACCAATTGGATAGGACATACAAAGGAATATTGATTTGAGGTTACAATACAGAGATGCCTGCCAGAAATGCATGACTATAGGTGTCAGAGGAGGGTATAATGGTGCTTGGCTGATTTCTCCCTGTAGTTAAATAACATGCCCAGAGATAACCGGCACAATTCAGTGGACTGAAGTTAAAGTCCGTTCAATGGTGCATTTAGCAGGGTGTTTCTTGGCAGCTGCAGAGCCAAGAAACATCCCTATATCTAACAAAAACGTTGCTTTTTTTGGCCTCGTGGAGATTCTCTCCGCCAGGCAGAAAGTCTCCTCACAGATTGGGGCATCATTTTGTCCGGCAGCCCCGGTCTCTGCCCTACACCACTTTCAGGCCACCACCCCACTTTTCAGACGCACTCACCCCCCCCCCTCTGAACTTGGGGAGGACCCCAGGACTATAGGTGTCAGAGGAGTCTCTGCTCCCTCTACTTGGCAAGGTCTCCCCCAGGCCTGACCCCTTGCAGTGCCAACCTGATACCTGGGAACCCTGGCACAGCCAGCGTGCAGCCTGGCAGTGCCCCTGGCATCCTGTAAGTGTTTCAGGTCAATGACCTTTCAGCAGAACTACACAAAGTTACATGTGTCAAGCAAGAACAAAGACAGGAAAAGGAAGAGTGCAGAGAGATGTATAGAGTGAAAGAGAATGTTTCTGACAGATCAGATATAACCTCCGCTTTTTTTTGGTGATGACTTATTTTTACCTGTCCTGAAGGTGTGCTTTATGCCATTTAATGATTTTTAATCTATGGGCTGGAAACTTGAATTTAACTTTAAAAACAGACGTTTTAAAAACAGACTAAAGTGATTTGAACTCACAAGATGGCTAACCCCAATTTGCATTACGATATGTTACGCATTCGACTTCATTGGAATGGGGTCAGTCTGCCTACAAAACCCATCAAAGACACTGGACAGGATTCTCCACACCCTTGCACTGTGCTTTGAGGCGGTGGAGGCAGCCCGCCATTGGCCAGCAGCAGAATCTTCCAGTTCCGCTGCTGTCAACGGGGTTTCTTGTTGTTCACATAATCCGCTGCCGGGGAACCCGTGGCAGGTGGTCACCATCATCGGAATCGGAAAAGCCCGCCAGCGGGAATGGTTGGAAAATCCTGCTCAATGATTTCAGGGGAATGTAAAGGACTCACATCTCCTGTCTCATTGGAAGGCATAGATGGCAGTCTTCCTTTATTTCTATTTACAACATCTGAAGCATTTTGCTCTGGTAATGGTCTGGTTAATCTGCCGTGACACAGCAGTCTGATGAGAGATATGCATTCCTAATGCTAATTTAAAATCATTGTTTGCGACTCATCAAATTTTGCAACACCCCATCTCGGAACTACTAAATGGCAATATCATCAGTTATTGATAGCACCTTAAATTCCAGATTCCTATATACCCGCTCCATTAGTAAAATCAATTTGAGCCGCACTTCGTCTCTGATCAGAACCTCATTGGTTGCAACTGATTGATATCATGGTCATCCACTGCAAGTAAAAGCACCAGCTGTGATAGTGAAAATACTTTCTTTACCAATAATAATAGTTGTTCATTCTGTGGTCAAGAGTGGTCCGAGGGTGAATATGCTAAATTGGGGGAAGGCTAATTATAACAATATTAAGCGGGAACTGAAGAGCCTAGATGGGGGAGGATGTTTGAGGGTAAATCAACATCTGATATGTGGGAGGCTTTCAAATGTCAGTTGAAAGGAATTCAGGACCGGCATGTTCCTGTGCGGAAGAAGGATAAATACGGCAAATTTCGGGAACCTTGGATCAAGAGATATTGTAGGCCTCGACAAAAAGAGAAATGAGGCATTTGTCAGGGCTAGAAGGCTGGGAACAGACGAAGCCTGTGTGGAATATAAGGAAAGTAGGAAGAAACTTAAGCAAGGAGTCAGGAGGGCCAGTAGAGGTCACGAAAAGTCATTGGCAAATAGAGTTAAGGAAAATCCCAAGGCTTTTTTACAGTTGCTTTTTAAAAAGCAAGAGGGTAGCCAGGGAAAGGGTTGGCCCACTGAAGGATAGGCAAGGGACTCTATGTGTGGAGCCAGAGGAAATGGGCGAGGTACTAAATGAATACTTTGCATCAGTATTCACCAAAGAGGAAGAATTGGTAGATTTTGAGCCTGGGTCACATTGAGATCCAAAAAGACGAGGTGTTGGGCGTCTTGAAAAATATTATGGTAGATAAGTCCCCAGGGCCGGATGGGATCTACCTCAGAATACTGAAGGAGGCTAGAGAGGAAATTGCTGAGGCTTTGACAGAAATCTTTGGATCCTCACTGTCTTCAGGTGATGTCCTGGAGGACTAGAGAATAGCCAATGTTGTTCCTTTGTTTAAGAAGGATAGCAAGGATAATCCAGGGAATTACAGGCTGGTGAGCCTTATGTCAGTGGTAGGGAAATTACTGGAGATAATTCCTTGAGACAGGATCTACTCCCATTTGGAAGCAGATGGACGTATTAGTGAGAGGCAGCATGGTTTTGTGAAGGGGAGGTCATGTCTCACTAACTTGATAGAGTTTTTTGAAGAGGTCACAAAGATTATTGATGCAGGTAGGTCAGTGAATGTTGTCTATATGGACTTCAGTAAGGCCTTTGACAAGGTCCCTCATGGTAGACTGGTATAAAAGGTGAAGTCACATGGGATCAGGGGTGAGCTGGCAAGGTGGATACAGAACTGGCAAGGTCATAGAAGGCAGAGAGTAGCAATGGAAGGGTGTTTTTCTAATTGGAGGGCTGTGACTAGTGGTGTTCCATCAGGATCAGTGCTGGGACCTTTGCTGTTCGTAGCATATATAAATGATTTGGAGGAAAATGTAACTGGTCTGATTAGTAAGTTTGCAGACGACACAAAGGGAGGTGGAATTGCGGATAGCGATGAGGACTGTCCGAGGATGCAGCAGGATTTAGATAGTTTAGAGACTTGGGCGGAGAGATGGCAGATGGAGTTGAATCTGGACAAATGTGAGGTAATGCATTTTGGGAGGTCTAATGCAGGTAGGGAATATACAGTGAATGGTAGAACCCTCAAGAGTATTGAAAGTCAGAGAGATCTAGGTGTACAGGTCCACAGGAAACTGAAAGGGGCAACACAGGTGGAGAAAGTAGTCAAGAAGGCATACGGCATGTTTGCCTTCATTGGCCGGGGCACTGAGTATAAGGATTGGCAAGTCATGTTTCAGCTGTATAGAACCTTAGTTAGGCCACACTTGGAGTATAGTGTTCAAATCTGGTAGCCACACTACCAGAAGGATGTGGAGGCTTCAGAGAGGGTGCGGAAGAGATTTACCAGGATGTTGCCTGGTATGGGGGGCATTAGCTATGAGGAGCAGTTGAATAAACTCAGTTTGTTCTCACTGGAACGACGGAGGTTGAGGGGCGACCTGATAGAGGTCCACACAATTATGAGGGGCATAGACAGAGTGAATAGTCGAGGCTTTTTCCCAGGGTAGAGGGGTTAATTACTAGGGGGCATAGGTTTAAGGTGCGAGGGGCAAGGTTTAGAGGAGATGTATGAGGCACATTTTTTACACAGAGGGTAGTGGGTGCCTGGAACTCGCTGCCGGAGGAGGTGCTAGAAGCAGGGACGATAGTGACATTTATGGGGCATCTTGACAAACATGTGAATAGGATGGGAATAGAGGGATACGGACCCAGGAAGTGTAGAAGATTTTAGTTTAGACAGGCAGCATGGTCGGCACGGGCTTGGAGGGCCGAAGGGCCTGTTCCTGCGCTGTACTTTTCTTTGTCCTTTGTTCTTTGTTCGTTAGTAAACAAGATATTTATAGAAATATGACTACGACTTCCGGTGACGGTTATGAGCTAAGCAGTCACATGATAGGTGTCTCTCTCTTGGGAACTTCTTACCAGGCCCTTTCAACCAGCCAAATAGAGACAAAAATACAACAAACCCCCCCCCCCCCCCCCCCCCCCCCCACACAACCTCACCCCCAACTAACAATCAACCAACCAACATGCCGTCGAACTAGCCGTGGAGCCAAAAAAAGGGAGAATCGAAAAGGGAAGACCCAAACTTCGGAACGATGGGGCATGCGGGCGACGCAAAGCAAAGCATGAGGACCGAGCAGCGTCGGCAACACAAACACCAGCCCACCTATCAATGGAGCAGTTTCTGGAGATTCTCTCAACAGAACTTCAGAAACACAAGGACTGAATAAAAAAGGACTTTATGTCAGCCATGAGGTCGGCAGTAGAAACCGCACCGGCATTCATAAAGGAAGGTGATAGGGAAAACGGAGTGGAGACTGGAGAGCAGGAAGCGACGCTGCGCGACCTGGAGAAAGAGGCCACAGACCAGTGTGAGCAGATCGCCTCGCTCAAAGCAGAAGTGGCAAGGTTGGTAACAACCCAGAAAGCACTCAAGGGGAAACAGGTCCCAGTGACAAAGCCTGAGCATGGTCATGCTACCAGAGGGCAGGAGCCCAATAGAGCTGTCGCTAGGATCCTTGGGAAACTGGTCGGAGAGGAGGGCTTCGCAAACCTCCAGCGGTAGACCAGGCCCGCCAGTCGCGGCGGCAAAAGCCCAAGTCAGAAGAAACAAGAAGGGAGAGAAGGGAGGGGGGGATGAAAGAAACCTAATGGACCAAACACAAAGAAAGCTGCTCCCAGGGGGGGAGCCACCACACTGACGATCAGGCTAGTGTATGGGAGAAAAAAGAGGGGGGGCAAAAGGGAGAGCGCACCTGGGCGAAGGGGGCCAAAACAGCAATTGCATGGGGGCAGATAGCAAAGGGCAATGGGGAGGACAGATAAGGGGGGAGGCAATAGGGAATCTGGGGAAAGGGAAGAGGGAAAGGCAAAGGCAGATGGGCTGCTCTATCCCGAGATAAGAACACCAAAACTGCACACAACACTCCAGGCATGACCTCATCAATGTCCTGTACAATTGCAGTGAAACAACTCTATTCCTAAACTCAAATCCTCTCGCTATGAAGGCCAACATACCGTTTGCCTTCTTTACTGCCTGCTGTACTTTCAACGGCTGATGCACAAGGACACCAATGTCTCCCTGAGTATCCACCTCTCTCAATTTACACACATTCAAATAATAATCTGCCTTCCTATTTTTGCTACCGAAGCAGATAACCCCACATTTATCCACATTATACCACATTTGCCATGCATATGCCCACATACTCAGCCTGTCTAAATCCCGCTGAAGCAGCTCTGCACCCCCCACACAGCTCACCCAACTTTGTAACATCTGCAAATCTGGAGAAAATGGCCTGGATTCTCCGTTTTGGAGACTAATCCCCACGCCGGCATGAAAACGGTGGTGTTTTGGGCAGGAAAACTGGCATAAGCAAGTTTGGGAACCATAGGACGCCAATTGAAGGCAAAACAGCCAACGGTGACAAAAGGAAAATCTTTAATCTGTAGTGTGTCCTAGCCTTTGCCCTACTTTGGTAGCAACAGTATGTATCAAATTCTGCAATCGGAATGTGGATACTGTGTTTTGAGCTTTACATGTGAAGTGTATGGTCTGCAGCCTGCCAGTGTTGTAGATGCAATGGATCAAATTGGCTAGGGGCGTGACAAGTTCTACAGATGCACCATTGAAAGCATTCTTTCTGGTTGTATCACAGCTTTGGTATGGAGCCTGCTCTACCCAAGACCACAGGAAACTACAAAAGGTTGTGAATGTAGCCCAGTCCATCACGCAAACCAACCTCCCATCCATTGACTTTATCTACAATTCCCGCTGCCTCGGAAAGGCAGCCAGTATAATTAAGGACCCCATGCAACCCGGCCATACACTCTTCCACCACATTCCGTCAGGAAAAAGATATCGAAGTTTGAGGTCACATACCAACCGACTCAAGAACAGCTTCTTCCCTACTGCCACCTGACTTTTGAATGGACCTACCTCCTATTAAGTTGATCTTTTCTCTACACGTTGCTATAACTGTAACATTATATTCTGCAGTCTCTTCTTCCTTCCCTATGTATGGTAAGCATTGTTTGTACAGCATGCAAGAAACAATACTTTTCACTATATACTAATACATGCAACAATAATAAATAAAATAAAATCAAAATCGAATCAAGAAGTTCTGGAGCACAAGGCTTCAGGACTATTGCCGGAATATTGTCAGGGCCCATAGCTTTTGCTGTATCCAGTGCCTTCAGCCACTTCTTGATACCATGTAGAGTGAATGGAATTAGCTGAGGGCTGAGATCTGTGATGGACCTCCGGAGGAGAGTGAGAAGGATCATCAACTTGGCACTTCTGGCTGAAGATTGTTGCGAATGTTTCAGCCTTGCACAGATGTTCTCGGCTCCCCCATCTTTGAGGTTGGGATATTTGTGGAATATCCTCCTTCAATTAGTTGTTTTATTTTTTTATTTGTTGCCAGCTGGGCGAGCGTTTATTGCCCATCCTTAATTGCCCTTGAGGGGGTGGTTAAGAGTCAACCACATTGCTGTGGGCCTGGAGTCACATGTAGACCAGACCAGGTAAGATACCACCATTACACGTGAGAACACCACCCACCAGGTACGCGGCACATACTCCTGTGACTCGGCCAATGCTGCCTACCTCATATGCTGCAGGAAAGGATGTCCCAAGTCGTGGTGCGTTGGCGAGACCATGCAGACGCTGAGACAACGGATGAACAGACATGGCACGACAATCACCATGGCAGGATTGTTCCCTTCCAGTCAAGGGCATTCAGCCTCTGATCTTTGGGTAAGCGCTCTCCAAAGCGGCCTTCAGGACGTGCGACAACACAGAATCACCAAGCAGAAACTGAGAGCCAAGTTCCGCATGCATGAGTACGGCCTCAACCGTAAACTTGGATTCATGTTGCATTACATTCAGCCCCCACCATCTGTCTGGGCTTGCGAAACCCTACCAACTGTCAGACAATTGAGACAATTCACACCTCTCTTTAACCTGGGATTATTCCTCTCTCTAGTTTCACTGTCTGGATCTGCAAAGACTTAATTACCTGCAAAGACTCGCATTCAAAGTATCATTGTGTATTATTGACTTTGTCTATATATGGAACCCTCCTGTTCACTCACCTGATGAAGGAGCTGTGCTCCGAAAGCTAGTGACTCCAAACAAACCTGTTGGACTTTAACCTGGTGTTGTAAGGCTTCTTACTGAGACCAGGTAAGGACAGTTCCCTGAAGGACATCAATGAACCAGATGGGTTTTTATGACAATTGGCAAAGGTTTCATGATTTTTTAAAATTTCATCATCTGCAGTGGCAGGATTCGAACCCAAGACCCCAGAGCATTACCCTGCGTTTTGGCTTACTAGTCCAGTGCAATACCACTACACGACCGCCTCCCCTGATTGTCCACCACTATTCATGGTTGGGTGTGAGGACTGTAGAGCTTCGATCTGATCTATTGAATGTGGAATTGCTCAGTATATTACTATTTTTATTTCTATCAATGTATTTTCATTTCTTCCATTGATCTTTTCCCCCTCACCATTGTCCCCCTTACCCCACCCTTCCTGGGCCATCTGTTCCTAGTGGCCCTTTACACACTGACACCTTTGTTCTGCCATCCACACATACTAATCTCTTTATGTGCCACTATCTGCAGCCTTCTTAGCCTTAATCATTTACATTCCTTTTTTCTTTCTGTCCACAACACCTTTGTCAATCTCCACCTATTGCTGGTCCACGCCAAAGCTTTGATGAAGAGTCTTCCAGACTCGAAGCATTAGCTCCCTTCTCTCTCAGAAGATGCTGTCAGATCTAATGCAATTGTCCAGTATTTTCTGTTTATGTTCAGATTCCAGCATCGGCAGTAATTTGCTTTTATCTGTCTATTACTTGCTGCTTATGCTGTTTGACATGTAGCCCTGTGTTGCAGCTTCACCTGGTTCACACCTCATTTTAGGTGTTTCTCCTGGCATGTCGCCTTGCATTCTTCATTAAACCAGGGTTGATGCCCTGACTCCCCTGACTTTCCACAATGAAAGATGGTTGTATTGTCAATGAAAGAAAATTGATTTGGTGTTATTTTTGCATCATTCAAAGCCTTGTCCATGCAGCAACCTAATCATTCTGCTTCATTTACCTCATGACAGTCTTCATTTCACGAGTCAAAATTTCGAACACGTCTTGCTCGCTCTTAAGGATCTTTTGGATTTGTTTTGCAGTTATTTTAACAGGTTACTGCTTCGACAATGAGAAGCTAGGAGGCTGCATTTTTCTGGGAGCTGCAACAGCCATCATGTCTAACCTCCAATTCAGACTAATAGATATAGATATTTAAAGATTTGTTTCCAAAGTATGGGTCTTGACTCCTTAATTACTGTTTAGTGGTAAGAATTCATTAATTGTTGTGAACAGCTTGTTTCTACAATTATATTGTTCGTTGCTTTGAAATTTCAAACAGTTGAACCATTTTGGTTCTTCATTACATGTTGTTTTTTTCTCATTCGGATAGAGTTGTGACAATGGATGGTTCCAAGTATTGAAAGGGTGGAGCAGAGGCTGGAATCCCAGGGCCAGGCGATCCAGAAGGTGGAGGAGGCGGTGGGGGAGCATAAGGAGCAGCTAACCTCAATGGTGGCTGAGGTGGGAGTGATGCGGGAAACCCAGAAGAGTGGAGGATCTGGAGAATCGCTCCAGAAGGCAGAATTTGAGGATTGTATGGATGACAAAGGCTTCAAAGGAGCGCAGGCCGGCATGTATGTGGCCAAAATGTTGGAGAATGTTGACCGGCCCCTGGAGGTCGACTGAGCACACAGGCTGTTGATGAGGAAGCTGCAAGCGGGTGAAATGCCAACGGCAATGGTGATGCAGATGCACCGCTTTTAGGTCAAGAGAAGATTTTTCGATAGGCGAGGTGGATGAGGAAGTGCTAAGGTTCCTATTCATATTTCAGAACCTGCGAGCTATGACCCGAAGTTGTTCTTAGCTGGCAGGCCGATGGAAGAATGCTCGGCTTGACGTGGATGGTATCTTTGTCAGACTTCGAAATGAGGTTCGCTGAAGCGCCGGTGTCCAGCCTGAAGCGTATGCGAGACTTGTTGACCGTAAGGGTGGCACACCACTCGTCATCCAGATCAATGCTCATCACTGGGAGTTGTTTAGCCTTTCTTGCTGAAAGCATCATATGCTTGGTGATGATGCCCACCTGGAATGGGAATGTCAGATCCTCGGTGTCGGGATCTGGAACCATGCCGGATTCGGAGTCTGCAATAGGTTGCTGCACTGACTGGATGTACTTGCGCTGTGGCTGGGATCGATGTGTGGTGGGCAGTTGAGCAGATCTGCACAGGGCTGCGTAGTGGCCAAGCTTGCCACACTGGAGAAAGCGGCGAGATTTCGCGGGAGATTGCCGCTTTAAGTGGGCGGAGCCACAGTTGTTGCACGTCATGGTGCCGATGTCAGGACGCTTCATGCGCCACCGCGCATGCGCGGTGCGGTCGAACGATGTGTACACCTGCGCAGTTCGGACGTCGGCCTCGCCGTCCCCTCGGTCATTGCACAGGCATCCGGGAAAAGCGCGTGAAATGGCCGCCCTCATCCAGACTCAGGCCCTGGAGCTGTTTTACGGCCTGCACCCACTCTGCATCGTGGGGGCCTTGCCGCGCCGTCTCTGCCGCCTTGATATGGGAGTACCGGTTATTAGCGTGCTCCTGTAGGACGCAGATCTCGATGGCGACGGTGAGGGTGAGCTGCTTAGCTTTAAGGGGCTGCTGGCGAAGAGAATCGGAGTGGACCCCGAAAACGATCTGGTCGCGGATCATGGAGTCAGAAGTGGAGCCGTGGTTGCAGGATTGCGCGAGGATGTGGAGATGGGTTAAAAAGGACTGAAAAGGTTCATCCTTACCCTGAAGCCTCTGCTGGAACACATAGTGTTCAAAGCTCTCATTGACTTCGATGTCACAGTGGCTGTCGAACTTCAGCAGGACTGTTTTGAACTTTGTCTTGTCCTCACCTTCAGCAAAGGTGAGGGAGTAAAAAATGTGGATAGCGTGGTCCCCGGCTGTAGAGAGGAAGAGAGAAATCTTCTTGGCATCCAATGCGGCTTCAAGGTTGGTGGCTTCAAGATACAGCTGGAACTTCTGCTTAAAAATCTTCCAGTTTGCACCGAGGTTGTCGGTGATGCGGAGCTGCGGGGGAGGGTGGACGCTGTCCATGTTACCGGATGGCTGATCGCTGGTCAAAGGCAGACTACCTCAAGGTAGGTTCGTCAAACTCTAACATGACTCACTGGTACCATGATGTGTTGGGTAAGCTGGGTCTGCGAAGACTGTGTTTACTGTAGCAGTGGGAGAGACAGGCTTCCAACACTTGAAGAAATGCAACTCTATTTTATTGAACTGTTAACTATTATACATACTTTAACTGTGGGTTGGCACTATGCTGAGTTGACTGGAGACATGAGGCTAACCTGACCAGACTATCTTACTACCACATGGTGGATGTTCTTGTTGTTGCTCACGGCTCTGACTGTCTCAGAGGCTGCATCCCACGAGAGCGGGAAAACTAGTGCCCTCTGGCTTTATAGTGGCCGTGTCCTGTCTGGTGATTGGCTGCTGTGTTCTGTGTGTTCATTGGTCATCCTGTGTGTCAATCAATGTCTGTCTGTGCACCATCATATACTTGTGTGTATATTATGACAGCGTGTACAAGGGGTCTAGGACAACTCATCGCCGCCGACTCATCGCCGCTGACTCATCGCCAGCCCAACTCATCGCCAGCCCAACTCATCGCCAGCCCAACTCATCACCAGCCCAACTAAAAATTGAAATTCATGGAGTGCTCAATAAAATTCGGTGGATATTAAAAACATCTTTATTCAAAATCAAAGTCTCAAAAATTAATGGAGGTGAAAAGACTTATTTTATGTTATGAGAAATACCGCGTAAATATTCAATAGGAATCCTTTCATTAAAATTTTGGACTATCCTAAGAATGCGGTTATCAGTACCTAGGTATCTTTTTAATTTTGCTGGTGGTGCACTGCCAGCTATAAGCAATTCCAAATAACAGTCTCGTCCTTTTTGAAGTTTTCTGAGTGCATTAATGAATTTCCATATTGTAGGATGTTCCATCCCTAATTCCATTTGTAGTCTTCTGTTTCCTGCTTCTGCGTGGTTGTTGGTTTTGTCTTCATGATTTAAAGTTCGAACATACAAATTCCACATTTCCATTGGGAAGAGTGGGGCACGTCTGTTATTTCCGCGTCTGTTTAACTGACCTATATAATTGTTTTCGAGCCAATTCAGGATTGGCATATGCTCTGTAGATAATTCATCAACTAAGGCACCAATATAGGAATCTATATGTTCGACAGGGACAAATGCAAGAGCCAGTATCATCTTGACTTGTAACGAAAACTTGCTGTCGTTATTATAACGAGAAGTTAGACCCGAAGCCGCAATGTGCTTCTGCATATTTTGACTAAGGTGAAAGAAGCACCCTTTTAATTCTACGTTTGGAAATATTTCTTTGATTGCACTAAACGCCGCGAGTTCAAAATCACATACAATTGATTTTGGGTTTACGGTGGGTTCAATTTCTTTTATCATTTCAAATAACCTTGAATATGTAACTTTTTGCTTGTTAGGTAAAAGAGCATAAAGTACTGGGATGACACCTCCGAATTTTTGAGCCAGTACAATATACACCTGAGAAAATAGCTTCGGAGCTATCTTAAAGGTTCCATCTACATACCAAACTTCTGATGAAGCCAACTGTTGCAACCAACTTCTCCTTCCAAACAGCAAGATTCTGTCTTCTCTGGGATCACTGTCTTTTAATAAAAAATCTTCTTTCTGGTTTGGCTCCGTTTCGTAGGTCGCATATTCATCAGGGATTGCTAACTGATGAAGGTCAATTGGGTCTGGCGGAGGGACGCTAATTTGATTCCGTTTCCGTCGAATTGTTTTCTTCAGAGCAGACGCACACGGTAGTGATACTTGTTCCGCTTGGGAAACATTCGCCAAAACTTCATTAATCAATACACTTGGGTTTTCCATTGTCTCTTCGGCTCGGGTTTTAATTTTTGTAGTCGTCCTTGCCACTTCTATTCTTATTGGTGAAGAGTCCTGGGTGTGAGTATTTATGAATTTCACTACGTTTCCAAATCTTGTGTGAATTCTTGCTTTGCATCTGCTGAGCTGTTCACATCGCCAAAACATCAAATCACCTTCGGTTTTACTGAATTTATCAAAAATGAATAAATATCCATTATGAGAAAACTTCTCTTTGCCTCGCTGACTTAAAACGTGCTCCATTGTAAAGGGTTTAAAATTGGAAGAATTTAAAATTGAAGTTCCTAGAAATGGTAATTTGTGGATCTAGTTAGTCGGTAATTACTTGTTATGTGGAGGAACAGATTTATTTGTTGACAAATAGGTGTGTTGGTAATTGAGTTATTTGTGGATCTAGTTAGTCGGTAATTATTTGTTATGTATGAAGAGGCGTTGCGTTGGTAATTGAGTAATTTGTGGATCTAGTTAGTCGGTAATTACTTGTTATGTATGAAGAGACGTTTTTGTTTATATTATTATTTTGGGCTGGCGATGAGTTGGGCTGGCGATGAGTTGGGCTGGCGATGAGTTGGGCTGGCGATGAGTCGGCGGCCATGAGTCAGCGGCGATGAGTCGGCGGCGATGAGTTGTCCCATTCCTTGTACATGCCATGTCCTCTGCCAACAGCACTCTTCAGGCCGACATTGAGGAGCTACTATTGCGATACCCAGATGTGTTCAGTGGGATGGGTACGCTGCCCTACCGCTATAAAATTCTGCTCAGGCCTGATGCCACGCCTGTCATCCATGTGCCGTGCCGGGTGCCGGTGCCCCTAAAAGACTGTCCAAAGGCACAGCTGCAGGAGCTCCAAGATCAGGGAATAATCTCCAAGGTGACGGAACCAACTGACTGGGTCAGCTCGATGGTCTGTGTCAAGAAGCCCTCTGGAGAACTGGGCATTTGAATCGATCCCAAGTATCTGAGTCATAACATTATGAGGGAACACTACCCAATCCCGAAGCAGGAGGAGCTAACGAGTGAGATGGCACATGCCAAACTCTTTACAAAGCTGGATGCATCGCGTGGCTTCTGGCAGATACAACTGGATGAGTCCAGCAGGAAGCTCTGCATGTTTAATACATCCTTCGGAACATATTGCTACAACCGTGTGCCGCTTCGACCTCCAAAATCTTTCGTCGAATAATGGAGCAAATGCTAGAGGGCATTGATGGTGTGTGGGTTTATGTTTACGATGTCATCATATGGTCCACGATCCGGAGGAACATATTTCTCGTCTGCAACAAGTCTTCAGGCGCATACATGCCAACGGGCTGAAATTAAATAAAACCAAATGCTCCTTTGGCATGTCGTCAATTACGTTTCTGGGTGGTCAGATTTCTCAGCAGGGTGTGCAACCAGAGTTGGTCAAAGTCAAGGCCATCAACACAATGAAGACCCCAGAGGACAAGAAGGCAGTCCTCCGCTTCCTGGGGATGGTAAATTTTCTGGGAAAGTTCATTCCCAACCTCACGTCACACACCACGGCTCTCAGACACCTGGTGAAGAAGTCCACCACTTTCCAGTGGCTACCCGCACATCAAGAACAGTGGCTTGAGTTGAAAGCGAAGCTAACCACCGCTCCTGTTCTAGCTTTTTTGACCCAGGGAGGAAGAATAAAATCTCCACAGGCGTCACCAGGACGGCATTAGGGCGGTGCTCCTCCAGAAGGACGACACCTCGTCCTGGGCTCCAGTGGCCTACGCGTCAAGGGCCATGACCCCCACTGAGCAACGATATGTTCAAATAGAGAAAGAATGCCTGGGCCTTCTCACTGGCATCGTGAAATTCCACGATTATGTCTATGGTCTCCCGATCTTTACTGTAGAGATGGACCACAGGCCCCTGGTGCACATTATACACAAGGACTTAAATGACATGACACCCAGGCTCCAGCACATTCTCCTTCAGCTCCGCAGGTATGATTTTGAACTGGTTTATTCACCTGGAAAGGAGCTAATCATCGTGGATGCCCTGTCGCGTGCCATCACCTCGCATTGTGAGCAGGTAGACTTCATACACAACATTGAGGCACAGGTACAACTGTGTGCCAGCACCCTCCCGACATCCGACGAACGCCTCATCATTATTCGAGAAGAGACCGCCAAGGACCCTCTTTTGCAGCGGGTCATACATCACCTCACGAATGGCTGGCAGAAAGGGCAATGCTCCTAATACTATAATGTAAAGGATGACCTAACTGTTGTTGTGGGGATCCTCCTGAAATTGGATCGCATCGTCATTCCATGCAGCCTCCAGAGCTTGGTGCTCACCCAGATCCACGAGGGACACCTCGGTATTGAGAAGTGCAGGCGCAGGGCCCAGCAGGCTGTCTATTGGCCTGGCATCAATGAGGATATATCAAACATGGTCCTCAATTGTGCGACCTGCCAGCGCTTCCAGCCTGCTCAGCCCAAAGAAACGCTCCAGCAGCACGAGATCGTGACCTCTCCATGGTCTAAGGTTGCCGTTGACTTTTTCACGCCAACGGGTGTGACTACGTCCTGATAATTGATTACTTCTCCAGTTACCCCGAGGTAGCGAAACTGTCTGACCTAACATCCAGGATTGTCATAAAGGCCTGCAAGGAGGCATTTTCCAGGCATGGAATCCCGCTCACGGTTATGAGCGACAACGGTCCCTGTTTCTATAGTCGAGAATGGTCCAACTTCGCAAAGTACACCTCGAGCCCGCAATCTAATGGGAAGGTCGAAAAAGGGGTCCATGTCGTGAAGAAGATGCTCTGTTAGGCTGCGGGCTCAGTTTTGGACTTTAATCTTGCTCTTCTGGCGTACAGGGCAACCCCTCGGTCCAGCGGTATGTCTCCAGCACAGCTCCTTATGGAACGTAACCTGTGGACGACTGTTCCAGCCATTCATGTACCTGACCTGGATCACCTTCCAGTGCTGCAAAAGATGCAGCAGATCAGAACCTGGCAAAAGCTAACATATGATGCTCATTGTACTGATCTGCCAGTGCTCTCTCCAAAGGATGCTGTTCGCATCAAGTTACCTGGTGGAGGCTGGTCAGTTTCAGTTGTTGTTGTTTGACAGGCTGCTCCCAGGTCATTTGTTGTTTGCATGGCTAATGGATCTATTGTCAGGCGCAACAGAAGGGCACTACGCAAACTTGCCTGCCCACCACCGAATCTCACGTTCTCAGATGTCATTCTGCCTTATCCAGACACCTCGTTCCATGAGGCCACCAATCTAGCTGCATGCCAACCTGTCAAGACACCATCATCCCCGCCTTCACCTCTCAGGCAGTCTACAAGAATCTGATGACTGCCCCAAAGACTGGACTTATAAATAGTTCCTTTGTATATATATATACTGGTATGTTTCTGCATGCTAGCCACCTCACATGTACATATCCATTCACTCACCAATTGCTGTATATAGTTACTTTTGCAAATATGTTGTATATGCTCTCAGAGCCGACAATTGTTTTTAAAAAAGGGGGATGTCATAATATGCACCCATGCACATCATGAGGTTAAAGCAGGCCAGGTGAGCCAATCAACATACAGAACAGAACACGACCACCCAAGCCCACACCTCCACTCTATCCACACAATTCAGGAACCCCACCTAGCCTTTTTGGATGCTAAGGGCAATTTAGCATGGTCAATCCACCTAACCTGCACATCATTGTACTGTGGGAGGAAGCCGCAGCACCGGGAAGAAACCCACGCAGACATGGGGAGAATGTGAAGACTCCACACAGACAGTGACCCAAGCCGGGAATCAAACCTGGGACCCTGGAGCTGTGAAGCAACTGTGCTACCATGCTGCCATACCATTGTGCTACTGTGCCACCCTAAAATGCAGGATTTTAGATTGATTGGATGCTAAATTTTGGCAGTTTGAGGGTTAAAAGCCTGGGTTAGAATGTGTTTGACTGCAGTAGTCATTTTAAAGAAAATAATCCTGTTTTGCAAGACCAAAAAGCTTTTAGGAGCCAGAAGTGAAATTGGTCATCATAAAAGCCTGGGCTAATGCACATTTGTTTGATTAGGGGGGAGTCCCTTGGGAGTTAATTTGTTTTCAGCCTGTTGAGATGAATGCTGGGTGGAGCTAAAGTGTTCAGACCTTTTGAGAAAGATTTTGAATTGAGTTCATCTGGCTAATTCTAAGACCACAAATAAGGTCTTTATTTGACCGCCCCCCCCCCCTTGCCGGCTTGGAGAATCGCCGGGGGCTGGCGTCAATCCCACCCCCACCGTGTCCCGAAGCCTCCGGCACTGTGAGATTCGGCGGGGGTGGGCCCCCCCCCCGGCGATTCTCCGGCCTGCGATGGGCCGAAGTCCCGCCACTGTCATGCCTGTCCTGCCGGCGTGGATCAAGCCACCTTCCTTACTGGTGAGACCAGGCGGCGCGGGCGGGCTCCGGGGTCCTGGGGGAGGCACGGGGCAATCTGGCCCCGGGCGGTGCCCTCACGGTGCCGTGGGGGTACTCTTTTCCTTCCGCCTTCACCATAGTCATCACCATCGCGGAGGCGGAAGTGACGCCCTCCCCTGCGCATGCACGGGGATGACGTCAGCAGCCGCTGACGCTCCGGTGCATGCGCGGACTTCCGCCAGCCGGCGAAGTCCCTTCGGCCCCGGCTGGCATGGCGCCAAACGCCGTTCCCGCTGGCCGGCGGAGCGCCAACCACTCCGGTGTGGGCCTAGCCCTTCAATGTTAGGGCTTGGCCCCTAAAGGTACGGAGACTTCCGCACCTTTGGGGCGGCCTGACGCCGGAGTGGTTCACGCCACCCAATCACGCAGGGACCCCCCCGCCCCGCCGGGTAGGGGAGAATCCCGCCCATGGTCTTTCCTCTCACATTAGGATAGTTACAAAAAGACTTCAGGTGGCGGCAATGCGGAGCTAAGCCGCACATTCGGCAGCTCCCGCTGAAAACGGACTTTGGGGCTCTTTTCAGGGCCCCCAACGGAGCTATGTCGGCAAATCCCGACGTGGGAAGAGGACAGGAGTCAACCCCTACGGTCCTATGGTCCGGACCAGGAGTGGGGTAAGGAGAAAAACGGAGAAAGCACCCCTGAAAAAGCGGGGGAAGGAAGACAAAATGGCGGCCGGCGGAGGCCTTGAGGAGCTGAGGCAATGGGCTCAGGAGCAGCAGGCGACTCTGCTGCGCTGCTTCCAGGAGCTTAAGTTGGAGTTGCTGGAGTTGCTGAAGGTAACCAACAGGGAGCTGATGGAGACCCAGACAGCCCAGGGGGCTGCGATCCGGGAGCTGCAGAAGCAGGTCTCCGAAAGGGAGGATGAGGCCGTGGCCGTCGCGGGGAAGGTGGAGATGCACGAGGCTCTCCATAAAAGATGGCAGGAGCGGTTTGAGGAGCTGGACAACCGGTCGAGGAGGAAGAATTTGCGGATCCTGGGCCTCACGGAGGGGCTGGAGGGGTCGGACCTGGCGGCCTATGTGGCGGTTATGTTAAACTCGCTGATGGGGGCTGGGTCCTTCCAGGGGCCCCTGGAGTTAGAGGGGGCCCACAGAATTCTGGCTAGGAGGCCCAAGCCGAACGAGCCGCCAAGGGCGGTGTTGGTGCGGTTTCATCGGTTCGTGGATCATGAGTGTGTGCTCCGGTGGGCCAAGAAGGAGCGGAGCAGCAAGTGGGAGAACACGGAGGTGCGGATCTTCCAGGACTGGAGTGCGGAGGTGGCGAGGCGGAGGGCCGGGTTTAACCGGACGAAGGCAGTGCTCCATAGACGGAGTGTAAAGTTCGGCATGTTGCAGCCGGCGCGTCTGTGGGTCACCTATAAGGATCGGCACCATTATTTTGAGTCCCCGGAGGAGGTGTGGGCCTTTGTGCAGGCCGAGAAATTGGACTCAAACTGAGGGTCTAAGATGGGGGATGCTGTATAATACTGTATTTGTATTTGCTTGGTTTAATGTAAGATGTGGGTTGGCCTTGGGGGGGGGGGGGGGGGGGGGGGGGGTGATGTCGATTTGTCTTTTCTATATGGGTTTTTCTGTAGGGGTCTAGTGGACGGGTTCGGCAGGGGGGTAAACGGGGAGTTCGGGGAGCTGGTGGGGGGGACTGACAATGGGAGTTGCCCTAGAAGAGGCGGGGCCGGGCAGGGCGAAAGCGCGGGCTTTCTGCGCGCTGGGAGATGGTGGGGGCGGGGTCGGGGCTGAGAAGCGCGGGTCGTTGCTGGCTGTTTTCTTTTCCCGCGCAAGAGCGGGGGGGGGGGGGAAGGACTCATTGTCGGGCACGATGGAGGAGGGGTCGTCCCACGTGGGGAGGAGTCGGAGGTAGGGCAGGAGTCGCCGGGGTCAGCAGAAGTTAGCTGCCTCACGGGAGTGCAATGGAGGGAGGGGCGCGGCTAGGAGGGGTCCTAGCCTGGGGGGGGGGGGGGGGGGGGGGGGTACCGGGTTGCTGCTGAAATGGTCATGAAGGAGCTGGAGCGGGCAGCACGGTGGCCTAGTGGTTAGCATAACCGCCTCACGGCGCTGAGGTCCCAGGTTCGATCCCGGCTCTGGGTCACTGTCCGTGTGGAGTTTGCACATTCTCCCCGTGTCTGCGTGGGTTTCGCCCCCACAACCCAAAAATGTGCAGAGTAGGTGGATTGGCCACGCTAAATTGCCCCTTAATAGAAAAAATAATTGGGTAATCTAAATTTAAAAAAAATTAAAAAAAAATAAAAAAATGAAGGAGCTGGAGGACGCAGGGGGTGCTGGAGGGGGGGAGTTGACGCCGTGGGAAACTGGTAGAGCGGGTGATGCTGGCCGGTGGTGGGCAAGGGATGGGGTATGGCTAATCGGCAGGGGAGGGGGGCAGGGAGCCCTCTGATCCGGCTGATAACCTGGAATGTGAGGGGACTGAATGGGCCGATCAAATGGGCCCGGGTGTTTGCGCACCTGAAGGGGCTGAAGGCGGATGTGGCCATGCTCCAGGAGACACACCTGAGAGTGGTGGACCAGGTTCGGCTGAGGAAGGGATGGGTGGGCCAAGTATTTAACTCAGGGCTGGATGAGAAGAGTAAGGGGGTGGCGATCCTGGTGGGGAAGAAGGTGTCGTTTGAGGCATTGAAGGTAGTGGCTGACAGTGGCGGGAGGTACGTGATGGTGAGTGGCAAGCTGCAGGGGGAGCGGGTAGTGTTGGTGAATGTTTACGCCCCAAATTGGGACGATGCGGGGTTTATGCGGCGTATGTTGGGCCGCATTCCGGACCTGGAGGTGGGGGGGCCTGATCATGGGGGGGGGGGACTTCAACACGGTACTGGATCCCCCATTGGATCGATCCAAGTCCCGGACGGGTAGGAGGTCGGCGGCGGCTAAGGTGTTGAGGGGATTTATGGACCAGATTGGGGGGGGGGGGGGGGGGGGGGTGGATCCCTGGAGGTTTGCGAGGCCAAGGGCCAGGGAATACTCATTTTTCTCCCACGTACATAAGGCCTACTCGAGGATTGATTTTTTTGTCCTGAGCAGGGGGTTGCTGAAACAAACTAGTTGAAACCGTGTTTTCTACATACCCAGCCAGAGTTTGCAGGGGTTCTAACAGGAGACAATTCTATTCTGGAAAGCAAGTGCTTTCTGTGCCATTGGGATGTAGGATGGATTGAGAGCTGTATGTTTTTCCTTTCTTGTTTTTTAATTGGGAATTGAGATAGCAATTAAGGGTGTTGTATTTACTGTATTTAGTAGTATTGTTTAAGGGGTAACTGTAAGCTATTTCCGGGTGTAAGGTTAAAGATTTTAATATTGTGCTAACAATAACATTTTGTTTTTAAAACACCAAATTCCTATTTTTTCGTGCAATCACTCCTGGAGCGAAGTATTCTTTCTGCACAGTCTTACAAAATAAACTAAAATATTAGGGTTTAAGGAGCCCAGCCACTGTTGGGATCTGGTCTGGGATCGTAACAATACTGTACAGACAGATGGCTTTAACAACCATCCCTCTGATGGAAAGTGTTCTTCACACCATCGCCTAGCTAGTGGTAAAGTAACTGATGTAATGATTTTTCAAAGCTGCTGGAGGTTAAGAGACACATAATAATAGTCTGCAAATCAATGCTAAGAACAATGAACTCACATCAGGGCTGCTCTTCTGATGTTGGAAAGCTGTATTATGTTACACGCCCAATTGTTTGTTTCCATCTACATTGAAGGAGATTCCTTGTGAGATCAGGAACAATTAAACAGAAGTCACATGTGATTGATTTTTAAGTTGATTCTTGTGGTCATTATGCTACATTTAGCTGCTGTGTCTGAGGATGAAATAGTCAAAATGGACCAGAATGTATGTTACTCACACGAGCGAAGAGTGCAATTTAACTATGGAACCTTATTATCCCAAGGAAAAACTGATTTATCTTGGATTATTGAATTTACAGTGCAGAAGGAGGCCATTCGGCCCATCGAGTATGCACCGGCTCTTGGAAAGAGCACCCTACCCAAGGTACCTCCACCCTATCCCCATAACCCAGTAACCCCACCCAACACTAAGGGCAATTTTGGACACTAAGGACAATTTATCATGGCCAATCCACCTAACCTGCACATCTTTGGACTGTGGGAGGAAACCGGAGCACCCGGAGGAAACCCATGCACACACGGGGAGGATGTGCAGATTCCGCACAGTGACCCAAGCCAGAATCGAACCTGGGAACCTGGAGCTGTGAAGCAATTGTGCTATCCACAATGCTACCGTGCTGCCCTTAATTTGCTTTATAACTTTTCCTAATGCTTGGGATCCTCTGATTCATGTAGATCACTTGGATATTGCGTGGTAGCACAATGGTTAGCACTGTTACTTCTCAGTGCCAGGGACCTGGGTTCTATTCCCGGTTTGAGTTACTGTCTGTGTGGAGTCTGCATGTTCTCCCCATGTCTGCGTGGGTTTCCTCCAGGTGCTCCGATTTCTTCATACAAGTCTCGAAAGACATGCTTGTTAGGTGAATTGGACATTCTGAATTCTCTCTAGCGTACCTGAACAGACGCCGGAGTGTGGTGACGAGGAGATTTTCACAGTAACTTCATTGCAGTGTTAATGTAAGCCTACTTGTGACACTAATAAAGATTATTATTATCTATGTGAGCACAAAATATAATTGTACATTGTCATTGATGTCAGCTGTGTGTCAAACATGGCACAGTTGGTAGCACACATAGCTTTGCCTTTCAAGCCTCTGGGTTCAGCACAGGCTGACACTCCAGTGTAGTACTGAGTGAGCACCACACTGTCGGAGATGCTGTCTCTCAGCTGAGCTGTTCAACTGAGGCCCCTGCTCAGGTAGATGTAAAATATGTAACTATTTTGAAGAAGAGTAAGGGAGGTAGCCTCTATGTCCTAGCGAAGAAACATCACATAAAAGATGATCTGATCATTGTCACATTGCTGCTTGCGGAACTTGTTGTGCACAAAATTGGCGATTATGTTTCCTGCATTAGAACAATTACATTTCAAAAGTGTTTCATTGGTTGCAATATAATTTGAAACACCCGGTGGTCATGAGAAATGCTATATAAATGCAAGTCATTCTTTGTACAATTTATATCGAATAAATACTGCAAGTACAAGGAGTGCTTCACTGAACATAATGTCCATTAATAATATCCTATTCAATATCTTCATCAGTGATGTGCTGGATTGCATCGTTAAAAAACAATATCTGAAAGATTTGCAGTGCTTTTGAAGATTGTTTTTATGGACTTGCGCTGAGATCCATAATGATCAATGATCCAGTGTGAACAGCTCACTGTGTAAAGCAAGGTATCTTGAACCAATATTTTGCCATGGGTGTCACCAAATGTAAAACGAAGGCTCTGGGTTGTTCGAAATGAGACCCTCATGGCATTGTTTGGAGGATCTAAGGGGTTTGGCACCACTGTTGATACTTTTCCAGTGCTTTGAAGTGCCGACTGTCGATTGTCATTGTCTCTAAAGCATATAGGAGCACAGGGATACAGGGATACCTGCTGTCCTGTATGGCCATGAACTCTTGAAGTGCACTGGATCTGTCAGCCATTGGTGCTGACCAAAGGAATTCTTTACATGATGAATTATGGTAGTCCTGACAATGAGTAAAACTCAATTGGAGTCTTTTTTGCATTATTGCATACCCTGCAAGTGATGCAGCCTAATCAAGCTGCTTCATTTTCTTAGTTTTCCCACAAACATTTGGAACAATTTGAAGGATTTTAAGAATATTTTTGCATTTATTTTAACAGGTTACTGCATCGACAACGAGCAGCTAGGAGACTCTGGTCCGGATTCTCTGGCTTCCAGAGCCAGATGTTTCTTGGTGACGGGAGGTGGCATGCCGTTTGCTGGAGGCGGGAGTCTCTTCTCCCACTCTGCCAATGGGATTCCCATTGAATCCACCCCACAGGGCTAGAGGGCTGTGCTGCCAGCAGAACCAGATAATCCCATTGACATGAATGGCGGAAGCGTTTCAGCCCTCTTTGACTTTGGCCAGTGAGGCAGAAGCACTGGCATATTATTAAGTCGACCAGCAATTATACAGATCTAGTTCAGGCCTCATGGCCATCAACATCCTTCCTCTGACTGAACAACCGAACATGATTTGGACCACCAAAGTCAGTCCAACTTGCTTATAAGACACAATAGCTTTTAATAAATCAATGCCTGGAGGTTCCAGCGGATAGCAATTTTCGAATGTAAACAATTGGGCGAGAAACATTCTTGACATTTTGAGTTTCTCAACATTGATAATAAAGTTCCAATACAGGTAATATAGGTTAAGATCATATACGGGGCGGCATGGTGGCACAGTGATTAGCAATGCTGCCTCACAGTGCCAGGGACCTGGGTTCAATTCCACCCTTGGGTGACTGTCTGTGGAGTTTGCACATTCTCCCCGGGTTTGTATGAGCTTTCTCCAAGTGCTCCGGTTTCCACCCACAGCCCATAGTTATGCAGGTTAGGTGGATTGGCGATGATAAATTGTCTCTTAGTGTCCAAAGATGTGTAGGTTAGGTTATAGGGGAAAGGAATGGAGTGGGCATAGGGAGAGTGCTTTTTCTGAGGGTTGGTGCAGATTTGATGGGCCGGATAGCCTCCTTCTGCACTGTACGGATTCTATGTCAGTATAAGGCGTATTTGTCCAAATATTTAACTTCCATGTTTTCAAACTCTTAGGCATGCAAAAAAGATGCTTAAATATGAGACACCCAGAACTCAGGTGTGAGCCTTTGAGAAGGGTTAAAGGCCTCTTCCCAGAAGGAACAACTATGGGCGGCATGGGAGCACAGTGGTTAGCACTGTTGCTTCACAGAACCAGGGATCCGGGTTCGATTCCTGCTTGCGTCACTGTCTGTGCGGAGTTTGCATGTTGTTCCCATTTCTGCGTGGGTTTCTTCCAGGTGCTCCGGTTTCCTCCCGAAAGATGGGCTGTTAGGTGAATTTGACATTCTGAATTCTCCCTCTGTGTAGCCGAACAGGCATTGGAGTATGGCAACTAGTGGATTTTCACAGTAACTTCATTGCAGTGTTAATTGTATGCCGACAGTGACACTAATAAAGATGATTATTATTCGTAAAACTTACAAATGTGTGGTACTGGTCCGAACCAAAGTTCCATTTTAAGGTATATATTACTAGTTTGCACCAGCTTCAGTCATTGCCCAGGTTTTACTGTTTTTCCCTTTTGGTGGGTAGTACCAACGCCTGATACCTGCCCTTGGACTTAATCGTCTAGCAGATCAAAGTGACTTATTTATTGCAAGTTGTGCTGCAGAAGACCTGACTTTGAATCAAAAGCTTATACCTGTCTGATAACCGACGAAAAAAATTGTGAAAAAACTGCGACAAAGGTAGCTGGAGGAAGGTAATGTAAAGATTTATTCAGCAGAGATAGGCAAATGCTGCTGAAATGCTGAGCCTTTCACAGGTGTGTCCATTTTTTGATCAGCAGGATGGTGGCAGTGCACTCACACATTTTAAGGTAATTTGTGCTGCTCACTCTGTCACTCAGGATCAGTTCCTGCTGTTCACCCATTGAGAGCTCACACCTGTGCTTGTAAATGTTCTAATGACCAATGAGTGACAAGGTAAGCAGGAGTCTTTGGGGTTAAAATGCCTGCAGGGTGACATGTGTGGGATCCCAGGGAGAATTGAAAGCAACAAGAAGTTGTGTTTATATAACATCCTAACAGAATAAAACATCTCAAGGTTGTTCATAGGAACATTGTGATGTAAAATTTGACACCGCGGCTGCATTTTCGCTACCGATTTGAGAGCCCAGATTTGGGAAAACTCTGAGTCAGGTTTGAGGAGTTGGGAAACCTCTCCACTCCACAAACTCGGCAATGGAGAAATTGCCTCCAATAGTTAGGTTTTTGTTGTGTGTGTGTGCGTGTGGTGCGAGGTGGAGGTAGGCGCTGATTGGAGATGGGTCCACGATCCTGGAAACAGTCCGGAGGTAGCCAGAGGGGCAGCTGGGTGCCAAGGAAGTCTGGTAAAAGGCCCACCTCGGTGCTTTGTACCAGTTGTAAGAAATGACAATGGAACCAAAAGCAGCCCACACACCCACATGTCCCATTTATACCTACTCATGCCCCTAACCACTCCAATTGTCCCTCATACTCTCCGTGCCATCTTAGTGCCAACTCATACCAATTCTTGACTATAGCCCTTAATAGGTTCTCTACCCTTCGTGCCAAGCCATGTCCCTCCACCCACCACCCTTTGCCCTTACATCCTCCATGCTAGCTCATCTAGTTACCTGCCATAGCAGACCACAGGAACCATGGTGAGATTAAATAAACTATAGTTCTAAGTATCTATGAATTCACTACATTAAAAACATCCTGACTGATAAAAATGAATTCAATACATTACATTCCTTTGACTAATTATCCCTTTGATAAATTAATCCCCATTAAAACAAACATTACCTTCAAGTACTTAATTCCTCCATGAAAACAAGCATTTATATTCATAGCTCCACATGAAGACAACTAATCTCTTGAGAATCACTTGGAGCTGTCATTCAATCTATGAATTTACAGGTCCCTCACTGTGATGATAGGTTGTGAAAGAAGTCAAGCACAAATAATACTATAATGGGAGTACTCAGACTTATGTCAACAAACATCTCGTGAAATTGCAAGCCCCTTTTTTTTTTAAATGTAGGCTGGCTGTTTTTTATCCTTAAAATTTAAACAGCAGGAGATTTAAATGGTTTGATAATTCCACAGAGCTTATCCTTATTTTACGGGCATTCATGTGTATTCTTAACAAACTCTAAGAGGTACTTTACCTCTCCTTACCTTTCTAAAAATGTACTTCGACACTCCAAAGTATCTGATAGATCTGGACATTTTACTCAAATGACTAAAGACCACCAATTGTCTTTCTGACTCTTCGATGACCAGAATTGCTTCTTTTTGATAGAAGCTACAATTTTAAACGTGCACTGGCATCTGTGAACTACAAATGGGGAAAATATGCCCTGCCCCTATCCCCACTACCCAGGAGATGTGATGGGTACTGTATTCAGGGATGGGACTTCCAGATTCCGGCAACATTTTGGCTACAGCCCTTCTATCTTTACAAAATTCAGGCTAACTTAAGAAGATATATGGACAAACGACTCAGTCAAAGTGATAGATTTTGGAGAATGCCTCAAAGAAGGAGAGAAGGGTGGAGAGGCATAGGGAGGGAATTCCAGAGTTGGGGCCCTCAGCAGCTGAAGGCATATCTATGAATAGTGGAGCAATTAAAATCAGAGATGTTCAAGAGGCCAGACGTAGAGTAGTATAGAAACATTGGATGGTTGTAGGGATTGGATTAGATTGGATTTGTTTATCGTCATGTGTACCGAGATACAGTGAAAAGTATCAAACAGATTATTTAGTACATGAAAAGAAAACACGTAATAGGGCAGTACAAGGCGCCCAGTGTAAATACATAGACACCGGCATCAGGTGAAGCATACAGGAGTGTGGTATTAGTCAGGTCAGTCCATAAGAGGGTCGTTTAGGAGTCTGGTAAAAGGGGAAAAAAAGCTGTTTTTGAATCTGTTTGTGCGTGTTATCGGACTTTTGTATCTCCTGCTCGATGGAAGAAGTTGGAAGAATGAGTAAGCCAGGCGGTAGGGGTCTTTGATTATGCTGCCAGTTTCCCTCAGGGCAGCATCAAAATGAAAATCAGGAAGAGGGTCAAGGAAAGATCCTTGGGAGGCACCAACGCAGGAGTGGGAAGAGAAACCATTGATCTAGTTAGATTAGATAGATAAGAATGGAACAGAGTGAGTGCAGTCCCACCCAACTGGATGACGGTGAGAGACTGCTGTTGAGACTACAACCCGATCAGCCATGATCTCATTGAATGGTGAAGCAGGCTGGGAGGGCAAAATGGCCTAATCTTGTTCCTCAGTCTTATGTTCTGAAGCTTTGGAGGAGGATGGTATGGTTAACTGTATAAAATGTTGCAGATAGGGTGTGAAGCATGAAGAGGGGTAGTTTAACATTGCCAATGTAACATAGCACCCTATTTGTGATTTAGATAAGATCCGATTTGGTACTGTGTCATGATAGAAACTTGTTTAGAAGGATTCAAACATGCAGCTCTGGGAGAGGTGGACACAGGTTTTGAAGGTTATTTTCTTTTTAAATATTCTTTTATTTATTCTTTCATGAATGATGGCATTGCTGGAAAGGCCAGCATTTGTTGCCCATACTTAATTTCCCTTAAAGTGAGTGGCTTGCCACACCATTTCAGAGGATGGTTAAGAGTCGACCACATTGTTGTTGGTCTGGAGTTACATGTAGGCCATACTGGGTAAGGATGATAGATTCCTTCCCTAAAGAACATTAGTGAGCCAGATTAGTTTTAACAACAGTCGCCGATGTTTTCATGGTCAATGTTAGTGAGACCCAATTTTTAATTTCAGATTATTAATTGAATTTAAATTCCATCAGCTGTTGTGGTGGGATTTGAACCCTTGCTCCGAGAGCATTAGTATTATGCCTAGGACATTATATCATGGCCAATTACTTTGTGGAGTGAAGGGAGGTTGGAAATGGGTGGTGGTTTACAAGGACGATGGTGTCAATGTTTTTTTTTGATGAGTTGATGACAGCATATTGGAAGGAGGGACTGTACCCAAAGAGAGGGAACAGTATCAGCTAATATGGCAACCAAGAAGGGAAGTTGGTGTTGTCAGCGATCTGCTGGGGTTAGGGTTGAGGAAGCAGGAGGAGGGTCTCATGGCAGTATCAGCTTGAAGATGGCATGAGGATGACTGAAGAACAATGGAGATCAATAGGAGTTCCAGGCTAGGGCAGAGGAACACTTCAGAGGAAGTTTGGTCCAGTGAGCTAGTGGATTGAATGGAAGTGGCAGAGGTAGTTGTGTGGATGGACCCGATTTTAATCCAAGGGCAGAATTTTATGGTGTCCACCTGTGAGTTTTCAGGCTTGGGCGCAGTAGAAACCCGCAGTGGGATTACCAGCACACATCTAGTCACACAGCCTGCGCAATATTATATGGGGTGGCCTGCCCACACTTTCCCCAACTGGGGCCCTGAAGAAGCCAAATATTTGCCAGTTAAGAATGGTTTCTCGGCTGGCCTCAATTTTGAGGCTGGTGGGACATGTTCATGGGCATGGACCCATCTCCATATTGGGAATTCCCCTCAGGTCTGAACCCCATGGGTGTTGCCTCCCTGTTGGCCTCTCCATCAAGATCTCCATGTCCACTCTCCACTCGAAACCTCACCTCCCCACCATGAGACCCGCCTCCACTTCCCCACCTCTCCCAACTTACCAGGTCCTGGACTCTGAGACTAATAATGTGGGGAATGCATGTAGGCCCACACTTGGCCACTACTGCCATTGGCACTGCAGGGACTAAAGAGTTGCTGGCCAATCAGATCAATCAGCAATTCTCTGTGGCAGAACTTCCACACGAGTGAGGGCGTAAGTCCATCTGCAACCAATGAAAGCTCACTGGAGTATTATATGTTTGTGGGACTGCTGCGATTGGCGAGGATGTATCTATCCCTCCTAACTCTTTGAGTAAAGGGTTGGGAAACCCTGTCATCAAACAAAATCCTGCCCCTTGAGCCCTTCATGTGTTGGTGGTGAAAGTGTGAGAGACAGGAGGGGGTTAAGACGGTCTGTAGTAGAGAAGCAAGTTACATTCCAGGAGAGCCCTGGAATAGTGAGCCGGAATGCTTCATGTGGGCCAGCCAGAGCCGGCCGTGAGTGACTAAACCAATTATCCATCATAATAGTTCAAGTCTGCATCCCCTGGACAAAAGGAATAGAAATGAAAGCCATACTAGGAGAACCAGCCAGGGTGAGAGAAAGTAGTGGTAGTGGGGACTATGATTTCATAGGTGAGCGTGACATTGAGCAAATCAGTAGCTGCAGAAATAGTGGTGAAAGGAGGGCCAAAGATAGTTGGGACTTTGAAAGTGCAGTTGAATTGGGGAGGGGTATTTTCAAGGGATGGTCACAGAGAGAAGTTGCGACCTGGAAGATGAATAAGGATGGAGAGCCTACTGGATGGATAATCTACTCCAGGAACAATGCTGCTTGCAGTTCTCCCAGGCACTAGTGATTGATAAGCCAGCTAGCCTGGCTCAAATACTTTTCAAGGATAAAATGGTCCTCGATGGAGAAGTAGTAGCGAATTTACCAATGCTGTATAAAGATTTTAGTCACTTAAACACCAGCAGAATAATTGGGGAGAACTTTTAACTTGGTTAGGGAGTGGAATGGATGGTAGTGAATTAGCTGGTCATTAAACACCTTGCCTTCTGCAACAACTCACCAAGGCCCCTTTTACAGCGCCTTCCAAACCCACGAGCTCTACCACCTGGAACAACAAGGGCAGCAGATGCATGGCCACACCACCACCTGGAGGTTCCCCTACGCAGTCATATTCCAATAATATTGTCATTCTGACACCATCACTGGGTATAGAACCTGAAATTCCAACCTAACAGCACTGTGAGTGTGTCTACACCGGGTCAACTGCAGTGGCTCAGCCCCACCTTCTCAAGGCCCATTAGGTCCTTAATATTCGCTTTGCCACAAATGAGTAAAAATACTCTGGTTTTGGAAAAACAGATATCTAAGATCTAAGAAAACCCTGTAAACAAAGGGCAATCCATTCCTGGGAAGGGCTTGTCTGATCGTAGACTATTAAATGTTGCAATGGATTCCCATGCAAGATAGTCACCCCGCTTTTTTTAATAAAGCTTTAGTTTTACAGGATGCAGAGCTGAAGAACCTCACTGATTAGCAACTCACTTGGATAATGTTTGATTTTTAATGTTTTACTCCTTTTATGTTCAAATGTCCATTAACGTTTCATTACAAGCAAAGACAGCAAACAAATAATTTAGCTCATCCTCTATGTTGTCTTTCAACAAGAATGTTACATTCATTGTTTCTTCCAATAGCACCATTATCCAACACCGTACATCCAAACATCCCTGTTTTGCCACGTGGAGTTAATGAACATGAGAACTACAGTTAAACTGTGCAGCATTATCACATCTTAATGTAAATATATACAAAGATTAACTATTTGAGGTCATGGTGTCAACACCAGAATTCAGTATATATATATCTTTTATATTTTACATAATGATAATCCGATTCAATCTTATTCAATTTCTGCATATGTATTGATATATACATTAATTTGTGCCATCTGCAATGAGGATAAACCTGACTTTAGAACAGATACATGGATGGCTTTATCCATCGACATTGACTTCTGGATTTCTAATCTCTTTCTCTGAAATTATGTAGATGAAGATTTTTTAAAAACATTTTAACTTTCCTTTGCATACATACAAATATAAAATGACCACAATTTAGGCACACCATTGCTTATGAATGACTTTTACAAAGATAATCCTGATGAAATAATTACAAAGGAAATAAAAGAATGTTAAACAAATCCAAAGACACAAAAAGGAACATCACAAAACACAATTTCCTATTGAAATAATCATTTTCCTTTATTTGTTCCATCTGATTCGTTTAGTGATAATCACTGTTTTGTGCTGCATGTGGTGGCCGTAGTAAGAGTTAAAGCCATATTCTCACCCTTGGCAAAGTGACTGAATTTATAAACATGATTTTCGTCGAATGTCTCATCAGTCATCAAAGTCATACACAACCACCATATTAATCATTGAGATGTGACAGACTATCAGACAAATACTGTAGCCTTGTTGAAAGAGATAAACATGCCTGTGACGTTCAGTCTGATCAGACATTGGGGACTGATTTAATTTTGGTACAAAGCTGAATCCAACCGGTAGGAAATAGGGCAGCTCTTGACCTTCTAAACCAGTGCTAAGACCAATGACCTCACAATTTAAAAACATGTTTCAAAAATATGTTTATAGAGACAAAAAGTAGCAGTTCACAATCGATATGCACTTCTTAAGGAGTTTAAAAATACCAAGAAAATTATATGAGAGTATGGCTTTAAACCTTATCTTTAATGATGTATCATCACATCATGCACAGAAGAAATTTGGACTATTTCCTCTAAAATCAACACGTTTGAACTACAAATTTTAAACAAACATGTTACCAAATACAATGAAAACAAAGAAACAAAATAAAGGAAAAAGATCTATTTAACCTGCTCTGGAGGTGTTATCTAACCAATAAAACCACTGTTTTAATGAAATAAGACATTGCAAATTGCACAGCACAGTATTCACTGACATCAAGTGATGCCAATGAAAGTATATTTTTAAAACTACCTTCCTGGCCTACAAATGTATTTATTTTATTAAAGCTTAATGGGAAATGATGATACAAGTAAAGAAAAAAAGAACATGAATGAAAAATTCCTAGTTACCACAATAAGCAATTTTGTATTTATAGTAACATTGAAGATATGGATGCATTCTTTTGTCCATTTGGATGTTGTAGGTAAATGCTCTTTAGCGGATCCATTAAAATGAAGCATACATTTAACATTGAAGCTGAAACCAGGAATGTCTTGTCTATTTAGAAGAGATGTCAGGTTTTTTTAAAATCTTGGTCCTTAGTCCATCTATGAACATGCAGAAATATCATCCAGTATAATACTGGAACAGAATTTACAGAATTATCTATTGAAAGTTCATTACAAAACATATTAGATGTTCCATGCTTTGCTGATAAAGGGCACAATATCTTGATGCGTAGTTCTCGAGCAAGAAACACTGAATGGTGTAGGTGATGCTGTATGGAGCAGCATTGATATACTTTTAAAAACTCAGTCCTGAACTGGATGTGCATTGTTATGCGCTCAAAGAGATTTTTCTTTCAACAATATTATTGATCCAGTTGATGAGTTATTGTTCATTTGCTCTTATTTTACAAGAGTTTATAAAACAATTCAACACGTCCAAAATCCATGGGAAGGAAGACTGGTGATATACTAATTAGAACTCTGAAAATTATGGTTTATAATCTTTTATTCTGTCATATATTACATTCGTTGAGCTGTGCATGTGATGAGGACAGCAGTGTCCAATCTGTCAGAAGATGTTAAGACTATCCTCATGAATGATGAGGTTGACTTGTCGTACATTGGTGAAGAATCTCAGTATTTAACGATAACAAGTCGGTATTGAATAAAAAACTTTAGGGTCATAAATTGGAGGGAAATCGTGGTCTTCCTTGATTAGTATCTGTATTTAAGACTGTGGATGTCTCCTTTTTTGGGGCTGGTGAAGCTACTTGTGGCCCTCGAAGTGGTGGTAGAGCTCCTGAGGACATATGCCGGTAAAGGGCAATTCTTTGAGGAACAGTGCTTCGGATCCCTCCTTGAGGTCCTACACCTTGCGTGGTTGAGAGAGGTGTAGGGACGGTTGCTAATGATTCTCCAGAGGATGGATGTGGTCTGACAATTAATGGTGTCACCTCGTGAGGCAAAGAGGGCTGAGATGCTGACAGAGGTCTTGCTTCTCTGCTGAGGCTGCTTGTCTGCAAACCTGGTGTGCTTTTGTTGGAGTCACGCCGCTGAGCTGGGGTGTGTACTTGCTGTTGCTGCATCAAGGACATCTGTGACACATTTGGTGAACCATATTGGAAAGTTCGGCCTGCCATTGGACTTTGAACAGTAGGACTGGGAATGACAGTGTTAAAAGAACTGGGGGATGGCACTGCTGCCTGTGGGCTAGGTGTGTGTGAACTCTGGTTGCGTGCAGTCTGAACCAATTGGGGGGGTCTTGTGTACGACTGAGAAGATGGTGAATTGCTATTCAAATTTGGTGAAGAAGTCTGCTGAAAATCTAGCTGAGCTATATTTGGTGGCTGTGACTGCATAGGAGCTCTGATGACTGAGTTGCCAGAGAATGGAGGAAATATCCCAAATGATGTATTAAGGGATGATTCCATCAATTGCACCATCTCCCGGTCTTGCTTCACCATCTTTTTCAGAAGTTCGGTCTCTTGGTTATCAAAAACACCAGTGTTCAGATCTCGTTGGACCTTATGTAGAAGGAGCGAATTCTTCTTTCCTACAAAACAAAACAATATAAATGCTGGCATTGTGCAATATAATAAATACATCATTCTACATGCATAATGGTAATTTTGATAAAATAACAGAAGATAACCCTTTAACAACAACATAAAAACATATAAGGGTTATCCACCTATCTTTCCAGATGAACCCTCCTTTATCTGCCTGCATTCCTGGATGTAGTTCAGTCTGGAAAAGTAAAGATGGAACCTTTTACTGACATCTTAAAAGTTATATATTACACAAATAGTCACTGATTTTTAAATAAGTTATTGTGTCAAAACATCCCATACATTAATATTACCTTTTAAAAAATCCATAATAGATCATTATAAAGTCAGTGAGGGAATATTTTGACGCTACAACGTTTAAAAATAGTCAATATTTGTATATTATATAGAAAATAATGGAAGAAATGCATGACAAAGATGCATCCGGTCCCAAACAAATCATCACCAATCATTTGTTAATTTCTTTACAGCATTCTATATTGTTTTGATGAACTGTGATAACTGAGGAGCAGCGGATGAAAATATTGCCTTAATCAACTGAATACGCAGCTTGATGTCTGCAATTAACACAATTGATTCATTATACTGGAGAATGAAAATTAAAGTTTTATTCTGGTGCGTGTTTTGATGACAAAATGGGGGCATTTTGAAAAAAAACCCTATTAAAACAGGTGCGTCAGTATATCATTGAAGCGCCATCAATTTTCCTTTTGCTCTTTCATTAGTCACCAATCAGCTATGGAGGTAATTTTAAGAAACTGTGCTCCTGACAGACAACACTGTGCATTTGGAATCTAAATGTGGAGTATTACCTTGCTTCCTCTGTCTACAAGAATACCTTTTTTCCAGTAACATGTCCTCATTAGATGGCATTAGATAGCATAAGTCAGAGAGAATAAGCCTGAGGGAAAACAGTGCTGGGGACAACACGTAAATGTGCCTGACCTGAATGCATTTGGGACTGGAGCCTTGAGGAAGTGTGAGCATCAGGGAGTGAGGTAATAAAACTAAAAGTGACGTCAACACAAGGAATGAATATCTTCACATAAGTTAATTCTTGTGAAACTTAGCATCAGCTGCACCAACAGGCTACACTGAGAAGAGCCTTCCCCTCCCTACAATTGTTGCGTGGCTGCGAAGGGCATTTTTTATTTTAAAGTTAAAACATTTGGAGAGAGGGCAAATCCACCTTGGGGTGCCTTCTCTCTCACTTACCTGAAAAGACAACTTGCTGCTGCTTCAGTGTTGCAGGACCTCTCACTGGTCCTGCAGCTTCGAGAGACAGTCTGTCCTCCTTAATTGGATGGTGAGTCTGCCCCCTGGCCATTAATTGGCCAATTTGGGGAAAATCACAGCCGGGTTACTTTTCCCACACAGTGTGGGGTTTTGACCCCAATTTGACCCTGATTTGGGGGTCCTGAAGCTCGTGGGGAAAATCTTGCCCTACGTTTCGACGTTCCCTACCTCCATGCCTGGGTGCAACGAGTACCAGAAAACCAGGCAATAGGGCATAAGCGCAGATGAGCACACACAATTTTCCTTCAATAATTTAAACTGGGTGGGTTGCTTTAAACGTGTGCTCTGATCCAATTTTCCAATATTCCTTGCATGCAGATGGCCCAGCAAAATTTCTCTTCAGATCTGAGTTGCTGATTATGAGAGTTGATCTATGTAAATGATTGAACAGATGCGACTGGTAATAATAGATCAGTAAATGCCGCCAGAGAGAGAATTTGAACAAATTCATGTACAGGATGATTATTAATAACCCAAATTCCAAAGAATTTATTTTGGCCAACTAACATCTGTCATCGTGGCACAAACTCAAGGGGTGAACAACAAAGCTGTTCTTTCTTTTCACCTCCTCAGACTTTAAACCGTATAAGTTTAGGGTGGAATCATGCTGTATTTATGCGTTGACATGAAGTATTTTGAGGTTAACCTCAGAAAGTATAATGTGACTGTCAGGACATTTGACATTGCACATACTAAGTGGCTGAAGGCCTATCTCCCAGAGGGCATTCTCACGGTGCTTCAATGTTCCCACTGGCTGAGGATATAACACAAAGCCTCAATTTAAAAATGATTAGATAATCCACTGGATCTCCTCGAAACTTGTGCAATTTTGTACAGAATGGTTTTAATGTTAGATCAAAAGGTTGACACTCTTCCATGCCTCCCCACTACTTCAACACTCCTTTTGTGTTAAAATCTAACTGCAGAAAGACCAGAGATCCATTCATGTTTTTAAACACACATACGTAGCTCCATAGTTGTGGTATTAAGGCACTGATCAGACTACATCAGCCAGCAGCATTAAAAGACTGTATGGTGCAGCCACCTAGGCCAATCCCGGGTTAATAGATGCAGCATTACAGTCTTAATTTTTTTTTGATTTGATGTTTCATATAGTACCAGACACAATTAGATTAAAGAGATAAATATAGATAAAAAGAAATGTGTGAATGCTGCTAATCTGAAATAAAAACAGAAATTGCCGGAAATACACAGCAGGTCAGTCAGCATCTGAAAGAGAAAGATAAATTAACAGGATTTGGATATGGCCTTTGTAAAAGCATGCAGATAATTAGACATTTTTGCAGCATAATTTAAACATTTAGTTCCAAGTCTTATCAAGTTCTTCAATCAATACATATATTCTAAATTTACAAAGCAAATTCATTAAACAGTGACATCAAAGAATCATTTAACTTCTAAAAATATAATTAAAATGATATACCTACAGTAGACTATCAATCATTTGATTTGCTGTTAGTTTGGCCACTATATACAATTATAAATGTCTATTTGGCTCACAGGCTTTGTATTGGTTCACCCAGTAAGAGAAATCTATCAGAGAATTTACAATTTGGACATGCAGTATCATAGTGAAATGATCAGAGAACACTTTATAAGCATCCTGATTCAATCTGTCCTGTAATATTCTGATCCTAAAGTGGTAGCCTGGCAAAATGTGCATTTAAATAATAAACAAGTAACTTGCTTAGCTCTGGATAGAAGTATGTAATCTGGTCAGGCTACCTTTAGAAGTTGGGAATGGTAACACATGGAAATTAGAGGATGGGAATATTGTAAATTTACTGGATTCTTCCAGAAAGAGGGGCGGAATTCTCCGACCCCCCCCCGCAGGGTCGGAGAATCGCCCGGGGCCGGCGTAAATCCCACCCCCGCTGTGGCCGGAGTTCTCCATCACCCGGGAATCGGCGGGAGCGGGAATTGCACCCCGCCGGCCGGCGTGCCCCCGCGGCGATTCTCCGGTACGCGATGGGCCGAAGTCCCGCCGCTGTCAGGCCTCTCCAACCGACGTGGTTTAAACCACCTCTGTTCCGGCGGGATTGGCGGCACGAGCGGGCCCCCGGGGTCCTGGGGGGGGCGCGGGGCAATCGGACCCACGATGGCCTGGCCTGCGATCGGGACCCACCAATCGGCGGGCG
The DNA here is from genome assembly GCF_902713615.1 of Scyliorhinus canicula. NCBI lineage: Eukaryota > Metazoa > Chordata > Chondrichthyes > Carcharhiniformes > Scyliorhinidae > Scyliorhinus > Scyliorhinus canicula. The sequence goes on from NC_052148.1 coordinate 86,911,736, forward strand.
GGCCAGTGCCGTGGGGGCACTCTTTTTCTTCTGCCGCCGCCACGGCCTCCACCATGGCGGAGGCAGAAGAGACCCCCTCTGCCGCGCATGCGCCGGTGGTGACGTCAGCGGCTGCTGACTCTCTGCCACATGCGCGGATTCACGCCGACCGCCGAAGGCCTTTCGGTCAGCCCCGACGCCGATCGGCGTAGCGCCAAAGGCCGTTGCCGCCAGTCGGCGGAGCGGGAGCCACTCCGGCGCGGGCCTAGCCCCTAAAGGTGTGGAGAAGTCCGCACCTTTGGGGAGGTACGACGCTGGAGTGGTTGGAGCCACTCCGCTACGCCGGGACCCCCCCGCCCCGCCGGGTAGGGGAGAATTTCGCCCCATATTTTACAATACATTCTCATAGGATAATTACAGTTGGAAAAGGCCAGTCAGTCATCTTTGCAAGGTCAAGAATGGACAACAAATGCTGGTCCAACCAGTGATGCCCACATCCTGTGAAATAATTTTTAAAATCCATCCAGAAAGATGCTACTTTCCTCCTATTATACCATTAATTTGGTTCTTAAATTATTATTTTTTTTATTAATTAATGGGATGTGGGTATCGATGGCTGGATCGTATTTATTGGCATTTCTCATTTCCCTTTTGAAAGTGGTAGTGGTCTCCCAGGTACATCTGCAGGACTGTTAGTGAGGAAGATGCAGGATTATGACCCAGGAACAGTGATGGAACGGCGGTATATTTCCAAGTCAGTATGGTGAGTGGCTTGGAGGGAGACTTTTAGGCGGTAGTGATCCCATATGTCTGCTGCCCTTGTCCTTCTGGATGGTAGTGGTTGTGGGCTTAGAAGGTGCTGTCGAAGGAGCCTTAGTGAGTAGATGGCATACATTAATGCTGCTGTGTGCTGGTGATGGAGGGAGTGAATGTTTATGAATGCGGTGAGAATCAAGCGGACTGCTTTGTCCCGGATGGTATTAATCTTCTTGAATGTAGTTGGAGCTCTACGCATCCAGACAAGTAGTGAGTATTCCATTACACTCCTGACTTGTACCTTGTGGATGGTGGACAGGCTTTGCGGAGTCAGGAGGTGAGTTAATTGCCACAGGATTCCTAGTCTCTGACCTGCTCTTCTAGCCACAGTATTTATATGGCTAGTCCAGTTCAGTTTCTGGTCAATGGTGAACCCCAGCATGTTGAAGTGAGTGATTCAGTGATGGTAATGCCATTGAATGTCATGAGCGATAGTTAAATTCTCTCTCGGTGGAGATCGTCATTGCTTCGCACTTGCGGGTTGCAAATATCACTTGCCACTTGTCAGCCCAAGCCTGGATATTGTCCAGGTCTTGCTGTATTTGGGCATGGATTGCTTCATTATCTGAGAAGTCGCGAATGGTGCTGAACATTGTGCATCTGCAAACATCTCCACTTCTGACCTTATGATGGAAGGAAGCTCATTGATGTAGCAGATGAAAATGTTTTCCAGGGTATTTACCTCTACTGTAGAATGTAGATGTTTATTGTACTTGTTGGCAATTCTTTGTGGTTAGCCATGGCAAACTCTTGTCTCTTAGTCAGAAGACTGGGAGTTAAATTCCCATTGCATGGCCCTGAACATAGTATCTAGGTTGGCACTTCAGTGCAGTAGAGAGGAAATGTTTCACTGTCAGAGGCATGTCTATTAGATGAGATCTGAAGGTGGGATGCTGACTGCCCTCTCAGGCTTGCCTCAAATGGGCTGCAGGCTTTATGGTTGAATTGCAGGTACTTGTTGTGCCTCCAAAAGCAACTCACACATTTAAAGTGGGTGAATGTCAGATTGTTTGCCGAGCTGTAATGCTCCTCATGCAAGTCCTGAGAGGTTTTGATTGCAATGGTAATGGGGAGGGGCTGCTTGCCAGTTCTGTGGTTTTGGGGTAGTCACTCCTGTTCCTCTTGCAGTATTTTTTGACAACTATAACATGAAACAACTTATTTTCTTTTGCCAATTACTACTTCACAGAATCACAGAATAATATTGCGCAGAAGAGGCCCTTCGGCCCATCGAGTCTGCACAGACCTGACCTGACCTGCCTACCTGATCCAGTTGTCAGTGCTTGGCCCATTGCCTTTGGCTGCAGCAACTAGTGAAAGATTCTGAGCTAAGCAGTTTCTAATTTCAGGAAGAGGAGGTGTTGAACCCCTTGTGCTCTTGATAAAGGGACTGAATGCATGTTTTAGGGTTGAATAAAAACTGGCTTGGCCCAATATCAGTTTGGAGATCTTTCAGGCAGACTTTAGGCACCTTAGTTGCTTCTTTTACACTTTTAAAATGGGTGTAACGACGCCAAATTGCTATTCCATTACATTTCACACTGATCTTTGGTAGTACAGTTAAAACATCAATTCTGATTAAAATGCATTTTCTTAAATTACATTTTTAAAGCTATGTCTATTTTTAATTAAATATGTTTTTAGACAGAACCTTTCTAGATATTCTCAAAATCTGGAAGGTACTTATTGGGTTTGGCTCATTTTTGGCATCTTGATGACAGCTTAAAGTGCATGTGTGGACCCTTACATAAGCCAATGGGGGAAATTTTCTGACTACTAAAAATCCCAAAGTGCGTTTGAAGTGAACTAAAGCTCTAATATGGACAAATGCGGCAAGTAATTCATACACAGAAAGGTCCCATAAACAGCAGTGATACCAAGTGATGATATCACTTTTTTGTATATTGACCAAGTCATTGGGAGAACACCCCACATCCTTTTCGAATAATACTATGGAACCTTTACTTCGGCCAGAGAGAGAGCAGATAGAACTTAAGTTCAATTTTTCACCCAATAATACTGCACTGGACTGTCAGCCAACACACATTTGCGTCTTTGTGGTGGGAATTGGATGCACAATCACCTGGCTCAAAAGCAAGTGCTCCACCACTGAAGCAAGGCTGACACAAAATTCTGAATGATAATTAGGAACTAAATCTCTACTCAATCATTTTGAAAGCTATGGCAAAGGGATTAAGTGTCCGTTAGTTGAAACAAACAAAAAAAAAGTAAAGCTTTTAATATCATTATCAGGTTCCAATTAACACACCGGGTAGATTAGATTACAATATATATTGAAAAAGGCCTTGCACTCACTGCATAATATGTTTAATAGAATGTCTACCTCTGTTCCAACAGGATTGTTTCAGGTTGGCAAACAGAATTCATTTTGTTAATAGGAATGGAGGCTTCTCATTATTGCTCTCAATTTGCTATTAAAACCATGAGATCAAGTTATTTAAATAGCATTAACCTTTGGAGTACCAGATTGGCATTAGTGTATTAAAATAACAGGATTAGGCAATTATACTGTATATTTTAGGGGGCCAGCATGGCACTGGTGCGGTTTGCGCCGCCCCAGCTGCAAATCCTGGCGTGAACTTTGTGCGGCGGGATCCACGCATGCGCGGTTGCACCGGCGCCAACAAGGACATGCGCAGTGGCGCTGGCGCCAACACAGCACAGGCCGCCCCCCCCCCCCCCCCCCCCCGACCCTGCGCGCAGAGTTCCCGCTGGCGGTGACCAGGTGTGGACATCGCCGGTGGGACTCTGCCTTTTTAGAGCGGCCGCTTGGCCCATCCGGGCCGGAGAATCGGCGGCTCAGCCACGTAGAGCGGCCTATGATCGGAGCCGCGTCAAATGCGCTGGCACCAATGACGCCGATTCTCCGCGGAGCGGCATGCTGACGTCGGGGCGGCATGGCGCAGTTGCAGGGATTCTCCGGCCCGGCGCGGGGCTGGGAGAATCCCACGCTGGATATTTTATGATGCAGTGCTTTACAATTTGAATTTATTCCATTCTGAAAGTAAGTATTAACTAATTACTTTCTGCAGGTTACGTACTGGTAGATTCAGTGCAACATATTTAAGACTGTGAAATGTATTTGTAAAGTGAACAGTAGAAAAATAGCAAACAATCAATATTAAACAAATGCGGCAAAAGAAAATGAGAAGAAGCAATTAGAGAAGTCAGATGGTAAAATACAGAATTGGGCACAATCAGGACGGTTTCAAAGACACAGCAATTTTACTAGTGGATTCCTATGATGGGAGCAACAAAATTCTCCTATTTTTGGATGACAGAATCATTTAACCCAACATATTTGACTCTGGAGAAAGCACACTAATACCATACTATAAGAACAAATACAACATGTATTTGTACAGCCTGTTTACTAGAGAACATTCAGGTGCTTCATTTTGCTTTATTCTTGCATGGGGTGTGGGCATTACTGGCAAGGCTGGCATTCTATTGCTCATCCCCAGCATGTCCAAGCTGGAGGTGAGCCACCTTGTGGAAGACCCGCAGTCCATCTGGTGTAGGTACACCTACAGTGCTGTTAAGGAAGGAGTCCCAGGATTTTGACCCAGTGAAAATGAAGGAATGGTGATATAGTCACAAGTCAGTGTGGTGTGTGGCTCAGAGGGGAAGTTGCAGGTGATGGTGTTACCATACATCTGCAACCCTGGATCTTCTGGCTGGTGGAATTTGTGGGTTGCAAGGTGCAGTTGAAAGAGGCTTCGCGAGTTGCTGCAGTGCATCTGTAGATAGTAGACACAGCTTCCACAGTGTGCCAGTGATGGAGGGAGTGAATTTTTAAGGTGGTGAATGGGGTTCCGAACAATCTGGCTGCTTTGTCCTGGATGCTGTCAAGTTTCTTGAGTGGAGTTGGAGCTGCACTCATCCAGGCAAGTAGAGAGTATTCCATTACACTCCTGACTTGCGCATTGTCGATCATGGGCAGGGATTGGTGATTCATAAGGTGAGTTATTTGCTGCAGAATTCCCAAACCTGCCTGTGTCTTTTTGGCTACACACTCTCTCCGTGTCTGCGTGGGTCTCACCCCAAAAACCCAAAGATGTGCAGGGTAGATAGACTGGCAATGCTAAATTGCCCCTTAGTTGGAAAAATTTAAAAAATAATAAATGAAACATTCTAAATTTGAGCAAAAACAGGCCTAATTTATGTAATTTCTCCTTGTAACTTAACCCCTGTAGTCTAGGTATAATTTTTGTAAAGCTATATTGCACTCTCTCCAAGGCCAATATATCCTTCCTAAGGTGTGGTGCCCACAGCACTCCAAGTGGGGTCTAACCCACTTTTGTATAGCTACAGCATAACTTCTGTGTATTTATTTCCAATCCTCTAGAGAAAAGGCTAACATTCCATTCGCCTTTTTGATTGTTTTCTGCACTTGTTCGTGGCATTTTAAAGATCTATCCACCTGAGTCCCGTTGGACATTCACTGTACTTAACCTGTTCCCATTTAGAAAGTGCTCTGTTCTATCCTTTTTGGACCAAAGTGGTACCCTCACACTTGCTTATATTGAATCTTATCTGCCACAATTTTGCTCATTCACCTAGTCTGTCAATACCTCCTTGCAATTTTATGCTACCATCTAGACTGTCCACAATGCCACCTAACTTTGTATCATCAGAAAATTTGGTTGTATGACTTTCAATGACATCATCCAACTCATTAACTGAGGCCCCAATCCCTGTGGTACACCATCAGTCATATCCTGCCAAGTAGAGTACTTACCCATTATCCACACTCTCTGTCGCCTGCACTCAGCCAATTTCCCAACCATGTCAATGATTTGCCCTCAACTCTGTGGGTTTCCACCTTAGTTCACAGTCTCTTATGTGGGACTTTATCAAATGCCTTCTGGAAGTCCAGCTTAGCTAGGGGCATATCTTGTTCGAAAGAACAAATCTTCAGTACTATTGCTGGATGTTGCAAGGGCCCATAGCCTTCGCTGCACCCTGTGTTTTTAGCCATTTATTCACATCATGTGGACTGAGTTGAATTGGCTAAAGACCAACATCTTTGATGCTGAGAAGATCAGGAGGAGGCCGAGATGGATCATCCACTCAGCACTTCCAGATAAAGATGGTTGTCATGAAGATCCGCCTTCTCAACCTTGCCCCTCTGCTTATGTGTGATGAACCTCAGGTTAAATCAAAAGGGAAAGCAGCCTCTGGTCATTTGGCGACTTTACTTTTACTTTAGAACTGTATAGAATTATTCTGTTTCTTCGTACAACCAGGGCGGAAGAGAAGGCTCTAAACTACATAGTTGGGAGGAAAGAATTAAGTTTGGGAAGATGTGATAAATTAAATAGAAAAGTCAAGGCAAAATAGCATTTGGAGTAATGATCAGAGTGTGACCGGAAGATGTAGGATCCATTTGGGCAGAGATGAGAAATAGTAAAGGTAATAAACCGCTTGTGGGAGTGATTTACTGGCCCCTTAACAGTAAACACACTGTAGGATACGGTATACAGGAAGAAATAATGGGAGCTTATGATAAAGGTACAGCAATAGTCATAGATTATTTTAATCTACATAAAGGTTGGACTTATCAGATTGGTAAAGGGAGCCAGAATATTCAGAAAAGTGGGCAGCGCGGTAGCATTGTGGTTAGCATCAATGCTTCACAGCTCCAGGGTCCCAGGTTCGATTCCCGGCTGGGTCACTGTCTGTGCGGAGTCTGCACGTCCTCCCCGTGTGTGCGTGGGTTTCCTCTGGGTGCTCCGGTGTCCTCCCACAGTCCAAAGATGTGCGGGTTAGGTGGATTGGCCATGCTAAATTGCCCGTAGTGTCCTAATAGTAAGGTTAAGGGGGGGGAGTTGTTGGGTTACGGGTATAGGGTGGATACGTGGGTTTGAGTAGGGTGATCATGGCTCGGCACAACATTGAGGGCCGAAGGGCCTGTTCTGTGCTGTACAAAGATAAGTAGCAGGTCAGAAGATTGGACAGAATATAAAGGACAGCAAAGAATGACCAAGAGGCTAATAAGAAGGGAGAAATTAGAGTATCTGAAAGCTTGCTAGAAAAAAGTTTATCGGTACCAGCATTTAAAAAGATGAATAAGTAATGTAAGAATTAGTCCCCTGGACAGTGTGCGTGGCAAATTAATAAAGAAAGAAAATGGTGGATGAATTGAACAGATATCTTGCATCTGACTTCAATGCAGAGGATACAAACAACATCCCAGAATCAGGAGGTGAAAGGGAGAGAGGAATTTATAGCAATTAGAATAATCATCAGTACTCAGAAAATGAGTACTCAGAAAATGATTAGAACTAAAAGCTGACAAGTCTCCAGGGGCGGGATTCTCCCCTACCCGGCGGGGCGGGGGGGTCCCGGCATTGCGGAGTGGCGACAACCACTCCGGCGTCGGGCCTCCCCAAAGGTGCGGAATTCTCCGCACTTTTAGGGGATAGGCCCGTGCCGGAGTGGGTCCCGCTCTGTCGACTGGCACCAACAGCCTTTGGCGCCACGCCGTCCGGCGTCGGGGCTGGCCGAAAGGCCTTCGCTGGTTGGCGTGAGTCCGCGCATGCGCCGGAGCGTCAGTGGCTGCTGACGTCACCACCGGCGCATGCGCGGTGGAAGGGATCTCTTCCGCCTCCGCCATGGTGGAGGCCGTGGCGGCGGCGGAAGAAAAAGTGTGCCCCCACGGCACAGGCCCGCCCGCTGATCGGTGGGCCCCGATCGTGGGCCACGCCACCGTGGGGGCACCCCCGGGGTCTCCGATTGCCCCGTCCGTCCCCCCCAGGACCCCGGGGCCCGCTCACGCCGCCTTCTCCCGCCAGCACAGAGGTGGTTTAAACCACGTCGGCGGGAGAGGCCTGACAGCGGCGGGACTTCGGCCCATCGCGGGCCGTAGAATCGCCGTGGGGGACCCGCCGACCGGCGCGGGGCGATTCCCACCCCCGCCGATTCCCGGGTGGCGGAGAATTCCGGCCACGGCGGGGGCGGGATTTACGAAGGCCCCGGGCGATTCCCCGACCCTGCGGGGGGTCGGAGAATTCCGCCCCAGGTCTTCATGGGCTTCACCCTTAGGGTCTTTAGTCTTTAAAGAAGTGGTTGCTGAGATTGTAGATGCATTTGTTTTAATTTCCCAAAATTCCTTAGATTCCTATGTTTTTCATGTCTACGTTGTCCTCAATGACCTATGTTTTTCATGTATGGAAAGATTTGCCTGGACTGTATGCAGAACAATACTTTTCACTGTGCCTTGATACACATGACAATAAATCTAATTCTAAGATTCTGGAAAGATCCTATCAGATCGGAAAATAGAGAATGTGACTCCTCTATTCAAGAAAGGAAGGAGACTGAAAGCATGAACTACAAATCAGTTAGCTGAACAACTATTGTAGGGAAATTGCTGGAACCTATTATGAAGGAAGTAATAGCAGGGTACTTAGAAAATCTCAATGCAATTAAGCAGAGTCTACATGATTTTGTGAAAAGCAAATTGTGTTTGATTAATGTATTGGAATTATTTGAGGAAGTAACAAGCAATATGGGAAAAGGGGAACCTGTGGATGTGCAGTCTTTAGATTTCCAGAAGGCATTTGACAAGATGCCGCATCAGAGGTTACTGAGAAAAATAAGAGCTTGTGGTGTAGGGGGGTAACCGGTTAGCATGGATAGAGGATTAGTTAGCCAACAGGAAGCAGGGAGTAATGATAAATGGGTCTTTTTCTGACTGGAAAGTTGTGATGAGTGGACTCCCACAGGGATCAATGCTGGGGCCTCAACCTTTTACATCAATGACTTGGATAAATTTGTTGATGACACAAATATAGGTCAGAAAGTAAGTTGTGAAGAGGCCAAAAGAGATCTGTAGAGGGACATGGATATTTAAGTATTTGACAGATGAGAGTATAATGTGGGAAAATGTGAACTTGCACACTTTGGCAGGAAGAATAGAAAAACACTTTATTATTTAAATTGAGAGAGATTGTAGAATTGTGAGGTACAGAGGAATCTCAGTGTCTTGGTACACGTTAGTATGCAGGGATAGCAAGTGATTAGGAAAGCAAATTGTATGTTGTTGTTTATCGCAAGGGGAAAAGAATATAAAAGTAGGGATATTTTGCTACAGTCATACACAGTGTTGCTGAGACCACATCTAGAGTACTGTGTACAGTTTTGGTCTCTATATTTGAGAAAGGATATAAATGTGTTCAAAGCAGCTCAGAGAAGATTCACTTGACTAAATCCTGAGATGGGGAGGGGGCACGGAGAGGAAGATGGGGTTATCTTATAAGGAAAGGTTGGACAGGTTGCACCTGTATCCATTGGAGTTTAGAAGAATGCAAGGTGATCTTATTGAAACACATAAGATCCTGAGAGGACTTACCATGGGATGTTTCCCCATGTGGAAGAGGCTAGAAATCGGGGACACAGTTTAAAAATAAGGGGTCTTTCATTGAAGACAGAGATTCCAGTTCACTTCACACACCTCATGGTGCAGACTTTTATCTGTTTCCATAGCTAGTTATTCCTGGAGCAGGTCATTAGTCTGTGACCAGACGCATATAGCTTGAGGGGTATTATTCCACATCAAGCGTGGCTGACCAGGAATCCCTCCCACTCTTAGAGCCAAGCATTGGCATGTTCAAAGGAATTGCAGGTTGACACTCGCCCTATTTGGCTGTGTTGTGAACACACCTTCCTTGATCATTAAGTCCTGGGGTGGGACTCAAACACAGAGATTCTGGTTCAGAGGCAGGGACACCACACACTGCGCCACAAAACTAAGTCGGAGATGAGAAGAATTTATTTCTCTCCGAGGGTTGAGGGTTTTTGGAACTACCTTCCTCACAGAGTGGTGGTGGCAGGATCAGTGAATTTTTTTAAAGCGGAGGTGTGGTGAATCACAGTAGCGTAATTCACACTGTATTACACATGTTGTACTATGTCTCGGTAAGCTCGGCACACGAGCAGTTGCACTGCTCTGCCACTAGGGGGAGATGCACTGGGAGTGTGCGGGAGTTTGTACTGGGCTCCACCCTTGGCTCCACCCATGGCTCTCCCCCTAAGCGGAAGTATAAAGGTTGATGCTGAGAGCCTGCCTGCCAGTTCATCTGGAGTTCACCTTGTCATAGGCAGGCTCTGTTGTAAGACGATTAAAACCACTGTTCACTTCTAACCACGTGTCACGTGAATTGATGGTCTCATCAGGAGGTAGGTAGATTCTTGACTAACAAGGGAGTCAAAAGTTATTGGGGGTGGGAAGAATGTGCAGCTCAGGCCACAATCAACATCCACGATCTTATTGAATAGTGAAGCGGGGTCGATGGGTTGAATGGCTTGTTTCTGCTCCTAATTTGCATGTCATGGTAAAAACAGATACTTCAGTTGATAAACTTAGTTAACTTGGCATCTCATAAGCCAGGAGTGGCAACCATTACAATACTCCAGAAACCCTTGTGATACGCACATTCCAGTCATTTTGGGGCTCGGCAATTGATTCAAAAGTGGGAGCAAAATTCAACATAAACATGAGGAACATTGCTTAGAATTTGTTCATTCTCTTGTGATTTTCATTCTGATTTGGCATGTTGTAAGTGATCCTGGAATTTGAGTCTAGTATCATCTCTAATGGACAACGTGCAGGCAAAAATTCTGGCAATTCCATTTTGTCCTCTTCATGACCTGCCTGAAACCCCGACCAGTAGTGGCAGCATCGAGGGAATCCACCTTTTCAATTCAGGACAGAGACGCCATTGGGATATTCAAGCTGAATCCTGCACCTTGCAGGATATCAGAATGACAGCAAGCTGGGCTATTCGAGTTACACCCTTCTTGGGCGTCATCCGTTCCCCGCTGGAATATCGGAGCTGTTTACTGGGACATTGGTCTGGTCAGATACTGATCGAGATGAAGAGGTTGAGATTTTAAGTTTTCTTCTTAGTTTCCTGGATGGTTGGTTCCAAGTCTGTCCATAATTGACTGCTATTCAAACTGCTTTCACTATGTACCATGGACTACATTGCTAATGTATCTGAGGGTATTTCTAGGAGAGTCAGCAACCCACCAAAGGTGATTGAGATGGATGAATGAAATATCAACTCACCCCACTCAACTGGAGATTGTTGTGGCTGCTTCACAGGGCAGAAACCTGGCAGAGGCCTACATTTAACAGGTAGACAATTCATTAAACAAATACTGACATGCCCTCGATGTCATTTATTTTAAATTAATTAATTAGCACAAAGATAGGGTGGAATTTTCCGGCCATTCCTGCCAGTGGGATCTTCCGGTTGCACCGACAGCGACCCCAGCCATAGGTTCCCTGACGGCGGAAGTTGTGAACAATGGGGAACACTTTTGACAGCGGCAGAACCTCGGACGATCCCACTGCCGGCCAATAGTGAGCTGCCTCCGCTGCAGCAAAACACACCGTGCGGAGGGAGGATGGAAATCCCACCCATACTACAGCCATGAAATGGTTGATTCTTGCAGATGGGTTTTTTTCACATGTTGTCCTGGGTTTTTAAGATAATCCTTTGAAATGACTGGACTTCTGTCAGTGCTATGGTAAAAAAACCAAAGTCCCTCGCTTTAATGCCATTGTGTGACCCATTTTTCTTTTCAAATGTATTCTTCAGAGTCGAAATTCAGTTACTATCATGAGGCGAACAAAACAAATGAACTTGTAAAAAAAAATCAGTGGCCGGGATTTCCCAGTGTTTTTTCTCAGTGTGAGAATGCGGCGGACCATTCAAATCCCCGTTGACTTCAGCAGGGCCAGAGGGTCCCTTCAGCAGAAGGGACTGGAAATACCCCCCATGGTACTCACTCTGTGGGCAATGAACTCATTCAGCACGCATTCACTAATTGAACAATGGATAAGATGACCACTTATATTGTCCAATGGTAAATCACAAACCATTGTCCAATGGTAAATCCTTATCCAGGATCCTCGGATTTGTGAGGCAGTATCAGAAATTCCAGGATCAGAACATCCCTTCAGGTCAGAGAAGCTGCGCTGAACCTTTTTGATTTCAACAATGTTATAGAAAATGCATCCACTTCAAAAGTTAGCTCTCTTCAGCATGAGGTATTCAGTCACAAATTTGATCTAGATTGATCACACATCACTATGGTAAAATGTTAATGGTGGGAATCTATCGGATATATATGTTGTCATTACCTTCTTGTTCATGCTGAGCATCATCAGTCTGGTCCTTGTTTTTTTTACATAAGTGCTTAAGTTGCTCGGTGGGAAGCAATGAACATCAACAAACAAATATAAATTGAAGGAAAAATAATTAAACACTTTTTCTGCAGTTGGCAGGACAAGCCTCACTATGTTGTATCATGTGCTGCGGAGATTTCCCTTCCCCTTTGCCCAAGCTAGGCATCCCGGTGAGAATGAAAATAGCAGCAAGAGAACGCCACATAAAAGAGAAACAAACCGGACATCAGGGTAGATGTTGGGGGCGGGTAAGGTGGAGCAGTGGCTCGCACTGCTGTCTCACGGTTTCAAGGACCCGGATTCGATCCCGGCCATGGGTCACTGTCCGTCTGGAGTTTGCACATTCTCTCCGTGTCTGCGTGGGTCTCACCCCCACATTCCAAAAGATGTGCATTGGCCAGGCGAAATTGCCCCTTAATTGGAAAAAATGATTGAATACTCTTTAAAAAAAAATGTTTTAAAAAGGATAGCTGCTGGGGTGGGGTAACAGATGCGACAGCTGCACTTCCACCAATATGGCTGGATGTCTTGAAGTATTCGATGTGAATTGGGAACCTCCACCAGGATTGACAGCATATCCGATAATCCCCTCCACTCCTTATCCATCCAATTGATCCTTCTCTTCCGATTAAACATACCTCTTCACCACCCCCTTTGATCCCTTTCCCCTGATCAATTACCTTCCTGTCAACCACTCCCACCACCAGTCAAGCCCCCTGCTCACCCTTCCTATACGCGTCTGACTCCTCCCAACTATTTCCTGTGCAGACTTAACTGTTGCTGTGACATTAAATGACTGGCTCTCCATCCACTTGAAGGCCCAGATGTTAATTGGGCTGTCTCCTTGGCATGGAACTAATCAGGACCATCATGGGCACACAGTGGGGTTAAAGCTATACAGCCAATGGGAGAATCCCAAATTGTGGGTTCATCTCAACTTTCTGGCTGACCTGCTCGCTATGGATCAGGGAAGTAAAAATTCTCTCCACAAATGTGAGGTGGAAAAGATGATCAAAGAAGGAGCTTCATATCTGTTTGTATGTGTGGGATGTGGTGGGTGAGAAGTTATACTTTGATTGGGCTGTACATCATTCCATTGGACTTTTGAAGGCATAATGACAAGTGACAAATTGGATGTGCCCCAGGGAAGAGAATTACATAGTGTAGGAAAAATTACCCAAAGGAGCGTCTTCAAATAGTGGAATGGAGATAGAAGGGACACAAGGAATGGGCAGATATCATATAGTGGAGGCTGTATGCAGCTGGAGAGATGGCAAGAGTAACTGAACTGTTTGGTGTGTGGCATGGCCGTAGAGGGTTTTGAAAGTGAGGAGAAAATTAAAGTTAATTTGCTTGGACACACGTACCTACTGGAGTTTGGTTAAGGGAAAGATAATGTAGCTATGGGCCTCGGGTGGATGCAGGTACAAACTGCAGTTTGTGGAAGCCGACTAGGAAAATGTTGGAGAAATCAAGCCTCGAGGCAATAAAGCTGTGGACAATCGTTTTTGATTCACAAGATGGAGATGCATAACATTTTGTCGGTGAAACTAATGATTCTAGTCAAGGTGAGAAAGTCAAAAAATGGAGGGCACGATCGAACGGCCTTGTTGTGCCTGACTTGGTGACGTGTATGAGGCCATTAAATCTTACACGATACCGTGAGACCTCACTGGGCGGGATCCAGATTTACATATTTAAATGAGCAGTTTAAATATGTATGCATCGGATTCTCCCATGGCCCGGAAACTAAAGCCCGCACATGGGAGACCTCGCCATGGCACCGTTTAGCACTGGTCCACACAGGTAACAACACCTAGGGGGATCTCCCAGGTCATCAGAGGCATCCCCGAGTGGTCGGGCCCTGGGATTTGTTGTACCCTGGCACACGGGCACCTTGGTACTGCCAACCTGGAAGTGCCCCATCCACCTGGGCACCTTGGCAGTGCCACTTAGCATGGTAGGGCAGTGGTTAGCACTGTGGCTTCACAGCTCCAGGGTCCCAGGTTTGATTCCCAGCTTGGGACACTGTATGGAGTCTGCACGTTCTCCCCGTGTCTGCGTGGGTTTCTGGCGGGTGCTCCAGTTTAGAACAAAGAACATAGAACGATACAGCGCAGTACAGGCCCTTCGGCCCTCAATGTTGCACCGACATGGACAAAACTAAGGCCATCTAACCTACACTATGCCCTTATCATCCATATGCTTATCCAATAAACTTTTAAATGCCCTCAATGTTGGTGAGTTCACTACTGTTGCAGATAGGGCATTCCACGGCCTCACCACTCTTTGCGTAAAAAACCCACCTCTGACCTCTGTCCTATATCTATTACCCCTCAATTTAAGGCTATGTCCCCTCGTGCTAGCCACCTCCATCCGCAGGAGAAGGCTCTCGCTGTCCACCCTATCTAACCCTCTGATCATTTTGTATGCCTCTATTAGGTCACCTCTTAACCTTCTTCTCTCTAACGAAAACAACCTCAAGTCCATCAGCCTTTCCTCATAAGATTTTCCCTCCATACCAGGCAACATCCTGGTAAATCTCCTCTGCACCCGTTCCAAAGCTTCCACGTCCTTCCTATAATGAGGCGACCAGAACTGTACGCAATACTCCAAATGCGGCCGTACTAGAGTTTTGTACAACTGCAACATGACCTCATGGCTCCGGAACTCAATCCCTCTACCAATAAAGGCCATCACACCATAGGCCTTCTTCACAACCCTATCAACCTGGGTGGCAACTTTCAGGGAGCTATACATGGACACCGAGATCCCTCTGCTCATCCACACTACCAAGAATTTTACCATTAGCCAAATATTCCTTATTCCTGTTATTCTTTCCAAAGTGAATCACCTCACACTTCTCCACATTAAACTCCATTTGCCACCTCTCAGCCCAGCTCTGCAGCTTATCTATGTCCCTCTGTAACCTGCAACATCCTTCCGCACTGTCTACAACTCCACCGACTTTAGTGTCGTCTTCAAATTTACTTACCCATCCTTCTGCGCCCTCCTCTAGGTCATTTATAAAAATGACAAACAGCAACGGCCCCAGAACAGATCCTTGTGGTACACCACTCGTAACTGAACATTTCCCATCAACCACCACTCTCTGTCTTCTTTCAACTAGCCAATTTCTGATCCACATCTCTAAATCACCCTCAATCCCCAGCCTCCGTATTTTCTGCAATAGCCGACCGTGGGGAACCTTATCAAACACTTTACTGAAATCCATATACACCACATCAACTGCTTTACCCTCGTCCACCTGTTCAGTCACCTTCTCAAAGAACTCGATAAGGTTTGTGAGGCATGAACTACCCTTCACAAAACCATGCTGACTATCCCTAATCATATTATTCCTATCTAGATGATTATAAATCGTATCTCTTATAATCCTCTCCAAGACTTTACCCACCACAGATGTTAGGCTCACCGGCCTATAGTTACCGGGGTTATCTCTACTCCCCTTCTTGAACAAAGGGACCACATTTGCTATCCTCCAGTCCTCTGGCACTATTCCTGTAGCCAATGATGACCTAAAAATCAAAGCCAAAGGCTCAGCAATCTCTTCCCTGGCTTCCCAGAGAATCCTAGGATAAATCCCATCAGGCCCCGGGGACTTATCTATTTTCACCTTGTCCAGAATTGCCAACACTTCTTCCCTACGCACCTCAATGCCATCTATTCTAATAGCCTGGGTCTCAGCATTCTCCTCCACAATATTATCTTTTTCCTGAGTGAATACTGACGAAAAGTATTCATTTAGTATCTCGCTTATCTCCTCAGCCTCCACACACAACTTCCCATCACTGTCCTTGACTGGCCCTACTCTTACCCTAGTCATTCTTTTATTCCTGACATACCTATAGAAAGCTTTTGGGTTTTCCTTGATCCTACCTGCCAAAGACTTCTCATGTCCCCTCCTTGCTCATCTTAGCTCTCTCTTTAGATCCTTCCTCGCTTCCCTGTAACTATCAAACGCCCCAACTGAGACTTCACGCCTCATCTTCACATATGCCTCCTTTTTCCTCTTAACAAGAGATTCCACTTCTTTGGTAAACCACGGTTCCCTCGCTCTACCCTTTCCTCCCTGTCTGACTGATACGTACTGATCAAGAACACGCAATAGCTGTTCCTTGAACAAGCTCCACATATCCATTGTGCCCAACCCTTGCAGCCTACTTCTCCAACCTACACATCCTAAGTCATGTCTAATGGCATCATAATTGCCCTTCCTCCAGCTATAACTCTTGCCCTGCGGGGTATTCTTATCCCTTTCCATCACTAATGTAAAGGTCACCGAATTGTGGTCACTGTCTCCAAAGTGTTCACCTACCTCCAGATCTAACACCTGGCCTGGTTCATTACCCAAAACCAAATCCAAAGTGGCCTCACCTCTTGTTGGCCTGTCAACATATTGTGTCAGAAAACCCTCCTGCACACATTGTACAAAGAACGACCCATCCAATGTACTCGAACTGTTTCCTCCCACAGTACAAAGATGTGCAGGTTAGGTGGATGCCATGCTAAATTGCCTTTAGTGTCCAAAACATTTAGGAGGGGTTACTGGGTTACAGGGATAGGGCTTAGGTGGAGTGGTCTTTCCAAGGGTCGGTGCAGACTCGATGTGCCAAATGGCCTCCTTCTGCACTGTAAAATCTATGTTCTATTCTATGTTCCTGGGTGCCTAGGTGGCACTGCCAGCCTGGTGCAAGGTTGTCATGCCAAGGATCAGGCCCCGGGGTGCCCTGCCCTTATTAGGTGGGGTGGAGGTGGGGCTCAAGAACCCACTAGCAAGTAAGTTGGAGGGGGGCTGCATGCCACAGTAGGGGGTCGTGAGATCGGGGCGGCATTTAAAAATGGCTCCCTGACCTCTTCTGCACTGACAAGCTGAACTCGTCAATGCAAGAGATGAAGGTAAATGTGGCCTCGGTGGGGCGTTCCTTGACGAGTCCAAAAAAAAGACAGAGCCCGTTTGATAGCGGGGTCGTTCTCTGGTAAAAGCTTCTGTGGTAAATAAATACGGAGATAAACTAACCGGGCCAAATAGAACTAACAGCACAGAAACAGGCTCTTTAAACTGAGCCTGAGCTTGAATAGCAAAGTGAAGTTATTTTAGTCTGCAGTGACAGCTGGGAAGAATGATTGAGAGACATTTGCACAATCCAAAATGGATGACAGTTTAAATTTTTTGGACATGCAGCTAGAGGTAGTGAATGGAGGGGCAACCAAGATTCCTTCCTGCATCAGTATGGAAAACTTCCTAAAAATCCCTCTATACCACTCTCTTTGCTTGTCTACTTGTCAAAAAATGTTGCCAAACACAACTTCAACAAATCCATTTAAGCTATTCTTACTTAACCTATGCATTTCTAAAGTGACTTCAAGTGAGTATTTTTATTCTCGGATATGGCATCAATGGACAATATCGATTCAGTCACCTGTTATACAGCTCTCCCAATTTTCATTTCCATGACTTCAATGAAAACTAAAATCAGGAGGGATATATAACAGGGCACCAATCCAATATTGCCCGTTTTACACTGTGGACAAACATTAAAATTGCTCTTGTGTTTGGCTATTTCTGATGTTAAACTGGATTGGCTATAGTTACTTTAATCATCCTCTCTCTCCTTGAATAACACTCCCATTGTACAATTTGCATATTCGTGGAAGATTGAAAAATTGTTACATTCCTTTGATTATTTTTGGTATTATTAGCTCATAATTCATGATTCTAAGTTCCAGTTTGGTTTCTCTCTATGTATCTACCGAATTATTTTCTTATACACACGTTTGTGGTGTTATAGGGGTATATTTACTTTGTAAACAGGTTTGCAGCTTTCAGTGTTTTTGCTGACTGGCTTCTTGAGCTAACCACTGTCTTTGCCTTGTAGGTGCATGATGCAGATATATCTTTGTTCCTGCCCCTGCAGTGAAACAGAGGTGGCAAAGACGGACATCAAGTGACATTTTCAGCTAGGGGTGACCCCTTAGTCTGCAAGTACCCGTCATTGATTTCATTGGCAGTGAGCATACTTTTGGAGGGTATGAATGATGGGCAGAAAAGTGGCAAATAGAATTCAACCCAGAGAAGTGTGAGGTGATGCATTTGGGGAGGTCAAACAAGGCAAAGGATTAGTAAATAGGAGGATACTAAGATGTGGAGGAAGTGAGGGACCTTGGAGTGCATCCCCACAGATCCCTGAAGGGAACAGGACAGGTTGATAAGGTGGTGTCGAAGGCATATGAAATGTTTTCATTTATTAGCAAAGGCAGAATATCAGAACAGAGAGGTTATGCTGGAACAATATAAAACATGAGTTAGGACACAACTGGAGTACTGTGTGCAGTTCTGGTCACCTCATTACAGAGATGATGTAATATTAGAGAGGGTGTGGAGAAGTTTTACGAGGGTGTTGCTAGGCCTGGGAAATTGCAGCTGAGGAAAGATTGGATTAGCTGGGGTTGTTCTCCTTGGAGCAGAGGAGGATGAGGGGAGATCTAATTGAGATGTACAAAATTATTAGGGGCCTGGACAGAATGGATGGAAATGGTTTATTTACTTTAGCCCAGAGGTCAGTGATTAGGGGCCATAAATTTACAGTAATTGGTAGAAAGATTAGAGGGGAGATGAGGGAAAAAAAAAATCACCCAGGGGTTTGGGGGCCTGGAGCTCACTGCCTGAAAGGGCAGAAACCCTCAACTCTGGATTTGCACCTCAAGTGCCGTAATCTGCAGGGCTAAGGACCCTGGAAATTGGGTTAGGATGGGTGGTTCATTTTTCGATCAGTGCAGAAAGGGCCACATAGGAACATAGGGTGGGATTCTCTGGCCGTGCCTGCCTGATGACCAGAGAATCCCGCCCTAGGTCAGGACGTTACCATGGTCCGATCTTGCGGCGGGCAGGGTGGGAGAATCCAGCACGTAGGAATTAGGTGCAGAAGTAGGCAAGTCAGCCCTTCGAGCTTGCTCTGCCATTCCATCAGATCATGGCTGATCTCTTCCTGGTCTCAAATCCAACTCCCCACCTGTTGCACATATGCCTTTAACCTGTTTTTTAAAATCCAGAATATATCTCTCTCTTTCTTGAAACCATTTAGTGACTCAGAGTCCACCGCATTATGGGGCAGTGAGTTCCACAAATTCAACACCCTCTGCAAGAAGTAGTTCCTCCTCATCTCAATTCTAAATCTACAGCCTCTAAACCAAGATTCGTGACCTCTCGTTCTAGATTTCCCCACAAGGGAGAGCATTTGGTCTACGTTTACTTTATCTATCTCATTTAGTATTTTATACACCTCGATCAGATCCCCTCTCATTATTCTAAACTCCAGTGAGTATAAACCCAAACTGTTTAATCTCTCCTCATATATCAACCCTTTTATTCCCAGAATCAATCTGGTAAACCTCCTCTGAACTGCCTCCAATGCCACCACATCCTTCCTCAAATAAGGAGACCAAAGCTGGACACAATACTCCAGATGTGGTCTCACAACCACCCTATACAATTGCAACAATACTTCTCTACTTATAAACTCCAGTCCTTTTGCAATAAACGCTAACATTCTATTTGCCTTTTTAATTACATGCTGTACCTGTATATCAACTTTCTGCGATTCATGAACAGGACATCCAGATCCCTCTGTCCAGACGAATCTTGAATCTGCTTTCCATATGAACATACAAAATAAGATGTTGGCCATTTGACTCCTCGAGCCTGCTTCGCTATTTGATGAGATCATTGCTGACCTGTTTGGGTTTCAAGTTTTACATTCCCACCTAACTCCGACAACCTTTGATTCCCTCGCCCAACTAGAATTTATCTACCTCTGCTTTAAAAGTATTCAATGACCCCGCCTCCACGGCCTTCTGAGGTAGAGTTCCTAAGTCACACAACACTCAGAGAAAAGAAATTCTCCTCACCTTTGTCATAAAAGGGCGACCCCTATTTGAAAACAATGCCTCCTAGTTCTGGACTCACCACAAGAGGAATCGTCCTTTCCACGTCCAGCTTGTCAAGACCGTTCAGGATCTTATTTTCTTCAAGCAACTCACTCCTCAATCTTCTAAACACTAGAATCATAGAATTTACAGTGGAGAAGGAGACCATTCGGCCTTGGAAAGTGCACCCTACTTGAGCCCACGCCTTCACCCTATCCCCGTAACCTCACCTAACATTTTGGACATTAAGAGGCAATTTAGCATGGCCAATCCACCTTTGGACTGTGGGAGGAAACTGGAGCACCCAGAGGAAACCTGGAGAGAAAGTGCAAACTCCACACAGACAGTCACACGAGGCCGGAATTGAACACCGGACCCTGGAGCTGTGAGGCAGCAGTGTTAACCACTGTGCCACCCTAACTCCAGTGGAAAGAAACCCAGTCTGTCTCACCTTTCCCATTAGACAACCCGCCCAATCCAGTTATCAATCTAGTAAACCTCATCTGAACCGCCTCCAATGCATTTACATCCTTGCTTGGGCGCGATTTTCCAAACGGGAGACTTTGGCGCGATTCTCCGCTCCCCACGCCGGGTGGGAGAATCGCGGGAGGGCCGGGCGAATCACGACACGAATCACAATAGGGTGCGAGGAGCGGCCTCCCACGCCATCGTGAAACTCGGTCGAGTTCACAACGGCCTTCCCGATGCTGTGTGGGAGCGGAGAATCGCGCCCTTAGTGCCGACGGTGGAGTGAAAACCGGAGTGTTTCACTCCGGCGTCGGAGGCCGCTCCTCGCCCCCTATTCTCCCACCCCCAGGGGGCCAACAGCGGCGCCACGACAATTTTGCGCGCCGGTCCTTGGCGCCCGTGTCAAAGCGGCACCGCCTAAATTGCGCGGCTGGCGGCTCTTAAATGACGTCACCCGCGCATGCGCAGGTTTGCCAGTGCCAAGCCGCGCATGCGCGGTTGCCGTCCTCCCCGCGGGCATGGAGACATGGAGGATTGATCTTGCGGGGCGGCGGAGGAAAAAGAGTGCATCCTTTAGAGACTCCGGCCCGCCGATCGGTGGGCACCGTTCGCGCGCTGCTCACGCCAGCAGCGACCAGGTGTGGTTGGCGCCGGCATGAACCGGTCGGATTGGGCAGGCGCTCGGCCCATCCGGGCCGAACAATCGCCGCTCGACCGTTAGAAACGGCGGGCGGCGATTCTCCGAGCAGCCTGTCGTAAAACCCAGCACGCCGTTTTGGCGGGGGGGGTGGGAGAATCGTGTGCGGGTGCCAGGGTGGCGTGGCGGGTATCGCCCGGCACTCCCGCGATTCTCCCACCCGGCGTGGGGGTCGGAGAATCGCGCCCAGGGAGATCAAAACTGCAGACAATATGTTTGAGATGTGGTCTCACTAATGCCCTATATAATTGGAGCATAACATCCCTACTTTTATGTTCAGTGTTTTTCAAAATAAAGTATAGCACTCCATTTGCCTTCTTAATTACTTGCTGTACCTGCATACAGCAGGTGACTCATCCATGAAAATACTTAAGATTCCTCTGCACCTCAGTGTTCTGCAGGTGTTCTCCATTGATGGAATATTGTCTTTTTTTATTCTTCCTGCCAAAGTGAACAACTTCAAATTTTCCCACATTTTACTCCATCTGCCAGATGTTTTACCCACTCACACAACCGATCTATATCTGTCTGCAACCTCCTTATGTCCTCCTCACAATATACTTTCCTACCTATCTTTGTTTCATCTGCAAATTTAACTACCATGCACTTGCTCCCCTCATTGAAGTCATTGTCTAAAATTGTAAAAAGTTGAGGTCCTACAACAGACCCATGTGAGTCTCTACTTGTAACATCCTGCTAATCAGAAATAGACCCAATTAAACATACTCTCTGTTTTTTGTCAGCTAGCCAATCTTCTATCCATGCTAATATTTTACCCCATACACTATGAGATTTTACTTTCTGCAATAATCTTTGATGTGGCACCTTCTCAAGTGCTTCTTGGAAATCTAAGTGCAGCAAGTCTACAGGCTCACCTTTATCCAAAGCACATGTTACTTCAAAGAACACCAATAAATTGTTAGATATGATATCCCTTTCACAAAACTATGCTACCCTTCCCAATTATCTCGAGTTTCTCTAAATGCCCAGATATAACCTCCTTCATGATTGATTCTAAGAAATGTCAAGCTAACTGGCCTATAAGTTCCTGTTTTCTGCCCTCCTCCCTTCTATAATAGACAGGTTATATTTGCTACTTTCCAGTCTGTGGAACCTTTCCAGAATCTAATGAATTTTGTAAAATTAACACCAATGCATTTACTGCCTCTTTTAAGATCCTAGGATGAAGTCCATCAGGACCCAGAAACTTATCAACTTGCAGCTCCATCAGTTTGCACAGTACACCTTCCCTACTGATTGTAATTTCACCAAGTTCTCCTCTCCCTTCCAACCCTTGATTTATGGCTATTACTGGAATGTTTCTTGTATCCTCTCCAGTGAACACAGAAGCAAAATATTTGTTATTTCATCCACCTTATTATAGATTATTAACTCCCATTGTCACTCTCTGGAGGATACTGACTTAATTTACTATTTTCCTTTTTAAATACCTGTTGAATCTCTTGCTATCCATTTTTACATTTCTAACTAGCTTCCTCTTGAATCTAATTTCTTTCTCCTGATTAACCTTTTATTCATTCTCTGCAGTTATTTATATTCTGATTAACCATCAGATCTATCACTTATCTTTGCACAGTTGTATGTTTTTTCCTTAAGTTTGATACTTCTCTTATCTTCTTTGGTTAAACATGGATGGTCGGGTCCTCCTTTTCAAATTTTTCTTTATAGTAGGAATATATGTATTCTGAAAATCCCCTTAAATATCTATCACTGCTTCTCTATTGATCTATCCTCTAGTCTCGTATCCAGCTCAGTGGGCTAGACAGCTGGTTTATGATGCAGAACAAGGCCAGCAGCGCGGGTTCAATTCCCAAGCCAGCTTACCCGAACAGTCGCCGGAATGTGGCGACTAAGGGCTTTTCACAGTAACTTCATACTTGTGATAACAAAAGGCTATTATTATTATTTTTTATTATTATTATCCCAGTTCACTTCAGCTAGCTCAGCTTTCATACCCACATAATTACCTTTATTTAAGTTTAAAATACTAGTCTTAGACCCACTCTTTTCCTTTTCAACTAGATGTAAAATTCAATCATATTGTGGTCGCTGCTACCTAGGAGCGCCTTCACTCTGAGGCCATAAATTAATTCAGTCACATTACACAATGCCAAGATATAACATGCTCGCTGCTTGGTTCCAAAGCGTGCTCCTTTAAGAAACTACAAGCTCCTCATTCAGACTACTACTGCCAATCTAAATTTTCCAGTTTAATTCAGATTAAAATAACCAATGGATATTGTTGTCCTTTTATTACAAACACCCAATATTTGTTATTGCATATTTTGTTCCACCTTTTGGTTACTGTAAGGGGGCCTGAAGACCATTGCCACAACTTCTTTCCTCTCCTATTCCTCATCGCCACCCAAACCAACTCTATGCCCTGATCCCTTGAACCAAGATCATATCTAACTATTGCACAAATGCCATCCTTGATTAACAGTGCTACCCCTCCATCTTTACCTAGCTTCCTATTATTCTTGAACATCATAAACCCTTCAATATTCAGGATGCAATCCTTTGATCAGATTTATTAACTTCAGTGTGAATTATTAATTAATTTACTTGTTGTGAATGTGTATTCTGATACAAAACATTTAATTTGTCTTTTTTTTATGTTTGTAACATCTAATCAATAATGCATAGGGCAGCAGGGTAGCACAGAGGGCAGCATGGTAGCACAGTGCAAGTTCTACCCGTGTCTGCGTGGGTTCCCTCTGGGTGCTCCGGTTTCCTCCCACAAGTCCCGAAAGATGTGCTGTTAGGTAATTTGGACACTCTGAATTCTCCCTTTGTGTACGTGAACAGATGCTGGAATGTGGCGACTAGGGGCTTTTCACAGTAACTTCACTGCAATGTAAGCCAACTTGTGACAATAAAGATTATTATTATTAATTATAAATTATTTTATGGGCAGCACAGTAGCATGGTGGTTAGCATAAATGCTTCACAGCTCCAGGGTCCCAGGTTCGATTCCCGGCTGGGTCACTGTCTGTGCGGAGTCTGCACGTCCTCCCCGTGTGTGCGTGGGTTTCCTCCGGGTGCTCCGGTTTCCTCCCACAGTCCAAAGATGTGCGGGTTAGGTGGATTGGCCATGCTAAATTGCCCTTAGTGTCCTAAAAAATAAGGTTAATGGGGGGGGGGGGGTTGTTGGGTTACTGGTATAGGATGGATACGTTGGCTTGTAGGGTGATCATTGCTCGGCACAACATCGAGGGCCGAAGGGCCTGTTCTGTGCTGTACTGTTCTATGTTCTATTACTTTTGTGGTTCTGTTTCTTGATTTGTTACCTAGCTTTGAAAACTGACAATGCAGGACCTCTTTCCTTGTTCTGCCTATGTTGTTGGTACATACATGGACCATGATGACTGAATTCTCCTCCTCCCACTGCACGTTCCTCTCCAGCCCTGAGCAAATGTCCTAAACCCTAGCACTGGGCAGGCATCACAGCCTTCTGGACTCTCGCTCTTTTTCACAGAGAAAACATCAATCGCCCTCACTATACTGTTGCCTACAACCACTACATTACTGTTTTCTCCCCACACTTGAATAGCTTCCTGTACCATGTTGCCATGGCAGACTGCCCATCCACTTTGCAGACCTTGCTTCCGTCCCATAAAGGTTATGAGCACCTCAAACCTGTTTGACAATTGCAAAGTCTGAGGCTCCTTCACTGCTGTATGCTCGGCTCATTCTGCGTGGTAAACTTTCTATACTTCTATAACCCTAAGTTCTGGTTGAATACAAAAATGCTTCTGCATTACAACTGGTTCTGCTAATGCTATTTTATTTATTTATTTGTTCTTCAGGTCATAATAATAATAATGATCTTTATTATCCCAAGGAGGCTGACATTTTAACACAGCAATGAAGTTACTGTGTCAAGCCCCTAGACATCACATTCCGGCGCTTGTAAGGGTACACGGGTGGAGAATTAAGAATGTCCAATTCGCCTAACAGCACATATGGGCAATGTTGGGGAAGCAGTATTTTCTTCTCATTCCCTGTTGCATTAAGAGCATTGAGAATCAGTATGGGAGTCAGCCAGATTGGGTAGGACTAGTCGGCTACACACACCAAAGGAATCAGTGAACCAGTTTTGCTTTTAAGAGAATTGAATATTTCTTGATGATAGCCACAGATTATCAGACTTGACTGAACTGCTTATGGTCGGATCTGAACTCACAACCTTTGGGTTCTAGTTTTGTGCCAAACCATGAGGTTATTGCACACTATATCGTGATTTGATATCTTGCCCCAACAATTACTGGCACATTCCGACATGCACCCTCACATGTGGGGGTGATCCATTCTCACTATTTAAATTAACCCATCTCTGGAATTTTAGATGGGATCTGTAACGCCTTTTCTGGGCACTTGTAGGTGTGATGGGAGCAGTGAATTTCAACTTTTCCCGAACATGTTTTTTTATTCATTCATGGGATGTGGGCATCATAGGCTGGGCCAGCATTTGTTGCCCATCTCTAACTGACTAGTGGCTTGCCAGGCTGTTTCAGAGGGCATTAAGACTATACCACATTGCTATGGGTCTGGAGTCACATATAGGCCAGACCAGGTAAGGGTGACAGATTTCCTTCCCTAATGGCCTTGAGGTCATGTTGCAGCTGTACAAAACTATGGTGCTGCCGCATTTGGAGTATTGCGTGCAATTCTGGTCACCGCATTATTGGAAGGATGTGGAAGCATTGGAAAGGGTGCAGAGGAGATTTACCAGGATGTTGCCTGGTATGGAGGCAAGATCTTATGAGGAAAGGCTGAGGGACTTAAGGCTGTTTTCGTTAGAGAGAAGAAGGTTAACAGGTGACTTAATTGAGGCATACAAGATGATCAGAGGATTAGATAGGGTGGACAGTGAGAGCTTTTTTCCTCGGCTGGTGATGGCTAGCACGAGGGGACATAGCTTTAAATTGAGGGGAGATAGATATAGGACAGATGTCAGAGGTAGGTTCTTTACTCAGAGAGTAGTAAGGGCGTGGAATGCCCTGCCTGCAACAGTAGTGGACCCGCCAACATTAAGGGCATTTAAATGGTCATTGGATAAACATATGGATGATAAGGGAATAGTATAGATGAGCTTTAGAGTGGTTTCACATGTCGGCGCAACATCGAGGGCCGAAGGGCCTGTACTGCGCTGTAATGTTCTACGTTCTGTGTTCTAGGGCATTAGTGAATCAAATGCGTTTTTTATCATAATCGACAATGGTTTCATGGTCATCATCAGGCTTCTAATTCCAGATTTTTATTGAATTCACCCAGGTCCCCAGAGCATTACCCTGGGTCTCTGACTTACTAGTCCAGTGGCAATACCACGGTGCCACTGCCTCCCCATCAAGCTTCCTCAGGTTGAACATAGAACATAGAACAGTACAGCACAGAACAGGCCCTTCGGCCCTCGATGTTGTGCCGAGCAATGATCACCCTACTCAAACCCACGTATCCACCCTCTACCCGTAACCCAACCTTATTTTTTTAGGACACTACGGGCAATTTAGCATGGCCAATCCACCTAACCCGCACATCTTTGGGCTATGGGAGGAAACCGGAGCACCCGGAGGAAACCCACGCACACACGGGGAGGACGTGTAGACTCCGCACAGACAGTGACCCAGCCGGGAATCAAACCTGGGACCCTGGAGCTGTGAAGCATTTATGCTAACCACCATGCTACCGTGCTGCCCCTTCAAAAATATGAGTACAGTGTCCGGTGACAATTCAAACTGAGCCTATTCTGTCCACAAAAAAATCTTCAACCCAACCTTAGATGACCATCTGTGTGACGTTTCATATTTGCACATCCTGGTGAGTTCTTTGACTGAGACAGTTAATTTGGTGATTTTGGCTGAATTGCAAATAGTTTCCTGCTGTAGAGCCGTATCCATAGCAGCAAGCTAAACTGGTATGCCAGATTCCTTCCTAAACTGCATCATAAATTGAACCTGTGCACACTACAAGCAAACAATGAGCTTTTAAACCCAGTGGCCTTGTTTGTAAATACAGCCTAATTTCTCTTTGTCAATGACTTGAAGAACAGAAGATACAAAACGCAATTCTCCGCTGCCCACGACGGGTCGGAGAATAGCGGGAGGGCCTTCCTGACATTTTTCCCATGCCCCGCTATTCTCTCCCCCCCCCCCCACCGGCCGCCCCACGACAGGAATCGCTGCTCGCCGTTTTTTACGGGGACAGCGATTCTCCCCAGGCCGATGGGCCGAGTTCCCAGGCCTTTACAGCCGTTTTCACGAATGCAATCACACCTGCTCTCACCGTTCGTGAAAACGGCCGCAAAGTGCCGTCCCGGACAACCATGGCACCGATTGGCACGGCAGCACCACGGTCGTGCCAAGGGTGGCATGGGCCTGCGATCGGTGGGCACCGATCGCGGGCAGCGGGTCCGATACCCGCGCACTATTTGTTCCTCTGCCGCCCCGCAGGATCAGTCCGCGGGGCGGCTGAGGGGCATGACGGCCCACGCATGCGTGGGTTTGACGCATCTGCGTGATGACGTCATCCGCGCATGCGCGGGTTGGAACCGTCCAACCCGCACATGCGCGGCTGACGTCATCGTGCGCGTCAGCCGCCGTGTCGCTTGGCGCGCGGGCTTAGTGACAGTCGCTAAGCCCGCGATGCCGTCCTTCACGGGGCCGCGCTGCTAGCCCCGCCCTGGGGGGAGAATCGGGTCCCGGGAGGGGGCGCGGAGGCTGCCGTGAAACACGGCCAGTTTCACGGCAGCCTTTATGACTCTCCGCATTTGCGGAGAATCGCGCCCATAGTGTCAGACGATTAATGATTCTGCAAGAAGAAGGCAGAAAGGAACCAATTGCAATTTGAGTCTGGGGCTTTGCTGAAGCAAGTGCAGCAAAAAGTAATTTACTGCCGAGCAGGATAACTGTGATCTTTGTGGCCTTTTAGCAGCAGAAAGCACTGGGAATTTGCATCTAACTATTTTCTCAGCCCTCAATGCAACAGGAGCTTGGTTGAATTGAGAAAAAAAAAGGGGCAGGTGCCATAAGCATAGTAGAGGGACCAGGAGCCTGCAGCTAAGGAACAGATAAGCTCTCTAGAAGAGTGAGAAATCAAGATAACAGACTCACCTCAGCTTGGAAAGCACAAGAAAGAAGAACTGCAGTTACATATTGAATTTTCAGTGACCGACAGGAGAAATGCAAGTTCAAATGTTTTTACACTCCATACTAACTCGGTAGATAGTTATCCACACTTAGCAATTCATCAGGGTTAAAAACACCTGCCGACATTATAGAAGGATTGCATCAGCTGTAACATTCTGCACTATCACTGCTGAAATTGACAGGCTCAAGCCCTCCAGCAGTGGCACTTTCAGCAGTGTCGGGATGCATCACTGAAGATTTTAGAAGAGGTTGACCACCCCAGAAAGAGATCACATTTCCGCCCCCCCCACCGCCACCCCACTATTCCCCACATCTGGGGAGTGGCGATCATGATCCAGTGACTACTTGTGCGTAAAGAGAACATGCCTGGAGGCTCCAAAATTGCATCAGGTCCCACTGATCCCAGAGATCCCACTGATCTCCCAGTTCAGGGAGACCACAACACAGCTCCTCTTGGAGCCAAAGGAGATAATAATAATAATAATCTTTTATTGTCACAAGTAGGCTCACATTAACACTGCAATGAAGTTACTGTGAAAAGCCCGGATTGTGCCAAATCTGGCGGGACAATCGGTTTTGAGTAGGTAGCTCAGAACTGCAAAATGAGTTGGAAAAATAAATAGGTGGAGGAACAAAAACAGATGAAATCCAAAATGTACTGCACAAGGAACGAAAAATTGGTGACAGAAGTACTCTGTTGCTTAGGAAGAAGCTGAAAAGGAATCTGGGAATTTAGTAGACTTGGTGCTCAACGTGTTCAACTATAGTAAATTAGAAACAAATGAAGCAAATTGAATGCTGAACTCTATAGCAAAAACAATCATCAGGATTTGGGCTAATCATGCTCAAACAGCACTGTCCTTTGGTCAAATCACACCCTGACTACAGAGTCAAGTTCTGGTTATTGAGGAATAAGAGAAACCTTCAAATTCTGAAGGAAGTTCAGGGAAGACTAACAAGACATCAGAGGACTAAAGTCTATGAAAAGATTGGAACAACTTAGGATGTTTAGTTTTGAAAAGAAGTGACAAGTGAAAATCTTATAAAGGTGTCAAATAGTGAATAGTATTGCAAAGGTAGATGTGGAAAATTGTTTCATGTTAAACCATGAGAATGGAACAAGAGGATACAGATGCATCCTTTTAAAAATCAAGTTTCATACTGATATCAGTCAGTTCTTCAAAGTGATGAATACATGGAATGGAATTGGGGATGAATAGTGAAGGGGAAAATCATGGAATAAGGTAAGTGATGGGAGAACTGAGGAGTGTTTCTCAATGAAAAGTTAAGAGAACCAAGCGGTCTTTCTTACTCATAATTATCGGGTTGATTTGTGGATCAGATGAATGTAAGCTAGTTAGACTTGAGATTCAAACAAAGTTAGGTCAATAAGTCACTATCCAATTATAAACCTTTGAGGAGGCATTAGTCACTATCCAATATAAACCTTTGAGGAGGCAGTCTCAGATTATAAAGAGGTCAATGGATGGATTTTAGATTTCTTTCTGGTGGGGTACCCTAATATCCCCACACTGACCTAGTGGAGGACAATTCCTAGTGGGGAGAATGTGCAAACTCCACACGGACACTGACCCAGGTCCGGGATTTGAACCCGGGTCCTCAGCGCCACAGTCCTAGTGCTATCCACTGCACCACATGCTGCCCTAAGTTGTAGGTTTTAACCAACTTGTTTCCTTTCCATGATAATGTTTAGCTGATCTTTTGATTACTATTCAAATCATTAAAAAATAACTACATGCATTAACACAACAACAGTCATTAAAATAAAAAATAACATAAATTCATTGGTCAATTTGCAAGATATATACTCAGCGCCGGCCCTAGGGTTGCTGGCGCTCCGGGCAAGCTGAACTTCGGCGCCCTTGTGGGGGGGGGGGGGGGGGGGGGGGGGGGGGGGGGGTGGCGAGGGGGGGGGGGGCGGGGGCGGGGCCGAGGGGGGCGGGGGGACCCGAGGGGCGGACCCGAGGGGGGGGGGGGCGGACCCGAGGGGGGGGCGGACCCGAGGGGGGGGCGGACCCGAGGGGGGGGGCGGACCCGAGGGGGGCCGCCCTGGGGGAGGGCGGTCACCGCGCATGCGCTGGTTGGCACCGGCCCAACTGCGCATGCGCGGGACCCGAGTCTCTGGCGCCCCCTAGCACATGGCGCCCGGGCGACTGCCCGAGTTGCCGGTGCCTTGAGCCGGCCCTGTATATACTACTGGCTACTGAGGGCAAAAATCCTGAGCCTTGGTTGGAGGACTGATGGCTTTCTTTTAATATAGGGAATTTCTAATGGAGATCGGGCTACTTCTTATGTGTGCCACCATCTTGTCCACAGCTCCTTCTGTTCTGACATTACTCAAAAGTGACAGATTTAACGAAATGATGCAGCCTGGCAAGTTGCATTTTGAACATTCCTGCCAGAGACTAAGCTGTTCATGAATATCTAGTTCATAGTTCATATGATTTAGAATATAACTTGTAGTTTTTGGAATTAAAGTTTTCTCTGCAGAGAATGGGAGTGTCTGTTTGAGAAACTGGTTGGAACAACGCTGATGAAAATGCAACTCAAAAAAGCCTGTAAAGGTAAAAGATGTTTGACTTTCAAGGACAGAGTTGATAATGAAAAAACGTGAACAATGAATAATCCATCTCTAAGATTATAACGAAGCCAGGGACACTGGAGAGAGGACAGTTACATCCATTAGCAATGTATATTTTTGAATTGTTCGTGAGATGGGGGTACCTATGGCTAAATTCACAGTTATTGCTCATCCTAATTGCTTTTGAGAAAGTGCCTACTTGCACCACAGCAGTCCATGTGGTGTAGGAACACCTACAGTGCTGTTTCGAAGGTAGTTCCAGGATTTTGACCCAGAGGCAGTGCAAAAATGGAAATATAGTTCCAAGTCAGGCGGGTATGTGATGGCGGTGTTCCCATACACCTGCTGCCCTTCTAGATGGTTGAGGTTGTGGGTTTGGAAGGTGCTGTTTAAGGAGCCTCGGTGAATTCCTGCAGTACATCTAGTGAAGTTGTAGGTTTCAGTCAACTTGTTTCTATTTAAATCATTGTTTGTCGGTGGTGGAGGGAGTGAATGTTGAAGGTGGTGGATGGGTTGCCAATTAAGCAGGCTGTTATGTGCTGAATGGTGTTGAGCTACTCGAGTATTGTTGGAGCCACACTCACCCAGGCAAATGGAGAGTATTCCATCATACTCCTGACTTGTAGAAGGTGGGCTGGATTTGGGGAGTCAGAAGATTAATTACTCTCTGCATAATTCCCAGCCTCTGATCTGCTCTTGTAGCCACAGTATTTATATGGTTGGTCCAGTTCAGGTTCTGGTCAACGGTAACCCCCAGAAAGTTGATGGATCATTCAGTTCATTTATTCATATGGGTTGCTGAATAAATGACTGTGTTGAAGGTATACTAATTTGTTTGTAAAAGGTGAAAATGGGTTCATAGCATATGTTGTTATAAGCTACAGTGTTAAGTTAACAGAGCTTACTTTGTTTCATTTTTCTTCATACACAATAACTTTATCTTGTTTAACAACATGAAATCTTGTGGTATAGTTAACTGCTGGGTGTTCTGATCTCTTCTTTACATATTAACGGTCCCCAACAGGTCTTATCAAAGCACAGAGAGGTTCACTACAATGAAACAGTGTCAACCTTCTCCAAAACATTTTCCTTTTGACATTTTCGAGAATTCAATAGCTTGCAGAAGAACTCTCATTTCTAAGTGTATGGACAGCAAATTGCTGCTACTCCACTTGTCCAGCGTTTCATTCTCACTCAATCTTTTGCTGTTCTAAGAACTTAAAACATAAGCATTGACTGTGTTCTATGCTTTGTAGCAGGAGTTTCTGAATAGATACCTTTGGTTCTGTGAAACATGTGTAAGTATTTATTTTTGATCAGCATCCCCGTGTTAAACTTTCCATGACTGTGGCACAGATGGGAAATTTGGACATGCTCCACATGGTTAGCCCTCAGAACTTTCCATTAGGGAAGAAAATTCCAGAGGCTAAAATGGATATCAATTCCTGGGGGCTATGAATTGGACTTGTGCCCACATTTTCAAGATGCACTCCCTATTACACCAAATTTTAGCTCTGGAAGCATCAAATACAGCAAATTATCTCAGTGTCCATGCATAAAATGACAGTTATTTGGAACATATTTCCTGTAAGCAACTCAAAAATTTCAGTAAAGCAAAAAGAGCTGCATTTAATGGAGCTGATTCTGATTGGGGTGGGGGTGGAGTGGGGGGAGAAGTCTCACCTGCTGGCTCTCCAGCCGGCGGGGGCTCCGGGACTCCTCTGGGGAAGGACCATCGAATTAAGTGCCACTCAGAAGGAAAATACAGTTCAGACCAATATTCTTATTTCTCCGTTTTACAGTTTTTACAGGATCAAGAACCTTGCCTGTGATTGCTGGTCATGGTTCTCACACGAGTTAATTTGGGTGGCGGCAGGATGAAGCCCTTAAATTGGCATTAATTGTTCATGTAAAGGACTTAATTGGCAGCGGGTTAGGAAGGCTATCCATGGGGCTTCACGCCCTGGCTGGAGGATGGAAGGACCCCACCCCTCAGGTTCCTGCCTGATTAAATACTATCCTCCATTTCTGCCCAATGGATTAACAGTGACAAGCAAGTCAAAGAGGAACATATAAGCGAAAGAATGGTAAGGGGAGGCGTGAATAAAAATATCTGAGGAAGTAAATGTTGAAAACTTTGAGTTAGGCTTTTGAATGATGTAGTAATTTGCAAATTTAGAAAGAGAATGGCAACTTAGGTTATTAATTTATTATTTGTCATCAATAATAGCAGGAGCTTCTGAAATAGGGGAATGCTTTAGAAATTGGGCAATTACTGTACGACTAGTGACAGTGACTGTGTACATGGAGTTGCTGTGCATTAGAGCAGACATCAAAGTACTAAACAGTAAAACCTCCTCCACTCCAATCCACACAGCTCCTATGAAATTGTGTAGAACATCCATGTCCTCTGTGCAACAGGAAAACAAAGGGCAGAGTGACTCAAAGAAACAACTGAGGCTTTTCAGCAGCTTGCAAGCTCAGAGGAAGATGCAAAGTTGAAACAAAAAATAAAATGCAAAACAGAGATTTTAGACATTTCTAAGCAATGGCAATGTTTTCAAAAACTGTTCTTGACCATGATGCATAGAACTAAACATCAATGTAATTACCTTTTCAGAAATATTTTGTTTGCAAAGAGAATGGAGGGCATGAATATCAATTATAAAATTGGCACAGGGAAAAAAAAATTATCTGTTGTTACCATTATTTCTGTTTTTAAGTGACGTATTTGCACATTGTAGAATTTAACAGTTTACCTACGATCACGGTTGGTGCAATAGCAGCACAAAGTAAATGAACATACCAATTCTGTTCAGTCTGTCAATTGCCACAGTTTCAAATGCTCTTCGCATCATTGGGTATTGCTCCAGCACTTCGTTGAAATGGTCCACAGAGAGAGAGTAGAGTCGACAGTATGTGTCAGCTTTCACACTGGCCGTACGCCGTCCTTTGGTGAGTAAGCAGATTTCTGAAGTGGGATAGACAGAAAAAAATTCAATGACAAAAATCAAATTGATCGGGAACTTCAACAGATCAGTTTTTCAATCGAACATTTATGCAATAAATTGATCTGGAATGTTGTTATTTGTCCCAGTCATTTCCGTTTTGGGGTGGGGTCTACTGGGTGGAATAAATCTCGACAGAAACTGTTTCTTTCTGAAATGGGGATTGGGGTTTTGTTTGCAAGGGCAATAGAGGTTATGAATATGAATTATGAAATTGGCACGGGGATTTTCAACGGTCGCAGGAGAATTTCATAACTATCGTTGTCTAACCCTAACGTGGGAGAAGAGTTGCTGTAATCGATCTCAGTGTCCCATACCATCTAGTAGGACAAGGACAGCAGACACATGGGAACACCACCACCTGGAGGTTCCCCTCCAAGTCACTCCCCATCCTGACTTGGCAATATATCACCGTTCCTTCACTGTCGCTGGGTCCAAATCCTGCAACGCTGTTCCTAACAGTACTGTAGGTGTACCTACACAACACAGACTGCAGTGTTTCAAGAAGGCTGCTCATCACCATCTTCTCAAGTGCAACTGGGGGTGGACAATAAATGCCGGCCTAGCCAATGAAGCCCACATCCTAAGAATAAATGTTTTTAAAAATTATTCGGTTCACACACCTGGGGCAGGATTTTTCGAATGGTGGGGTTTCTCATCCCGTCACTCATAGAATTGACAGGAAATGCATCTCTTCCAATCACAGCAGCCCCTCAGCAGTTTAACACTCTTGAGGATGGTTAGGTGGCTGGAAACAGGACGCTGCCTCTTGCTCAGGCAGAAATGCTTAATCAGAGAGCTACAATCAAATATGATTGCTGGCAGCTCTGCAGTCCCAACAGCATCAGTGGAAGCAGTGGTCAGAATTGGGCCTAAAATCAGTCCCCAGAATCAAAGTCCTGGAGTCCAAAACCAACTATGTGCAGAGGGGTGTTGAGGCCGAGGATGGTGGGGAGAGCGGGTTATTGATTGAGAGGTGGGGAGTGGGGGGATGGAAGAGAGAAACCAAAGTGGATAAACCTGGTAGGACATAGCACACGATCGAGAAAAGGGAAAGTTAAGGGAGGCATCCCCTTTTCACGCGAGGTCCGAGCATAGCAGTACCACCTGTTCGGTTTCCCCTCTGCCTCTTGAACTTCAAAATTGAGTCGGGATTGGAAGTGGCCCTTATGTAGGCAATAAGCCTAATCAAGCCCACATAGAATTGAGTACAGATCGGGGTTGAGCCAGAGGGTAGTAGGAGGACCACCTGAGGAATTTTACATGACGCTCACCCACTGACATTGGCAGAAGGGGAACCGTAACAACTTGTACCTGATTTTCAACAAAATCCTTGTTGAAAAATATACATGTCTGACAACTTTGGATATGTTGATATTGTGATGCCTCAGTGCTCAAATAAGGTAGTGGAAAGCTGCAATGCTCATGCAAGTGGTATTTAATTCATGACACCTGCCTCAGAATGGGGGGGGGGGGGGGGGGGGGGAGGGGTGAAATGGAGATCTAAATAGAAAATTAATAACAATTTGGTGAAATGAATGTAATGCTTTGTGAACTGTATTGGTTGTGATGCTAGGTAACTGCACGCACCTACATTTCTCTGAGTGAAGTTCCTTCTTTTGTCTCGGGCAAATGTAATAAATCCCGTGGCACTATTCAAAGAGCAGGGAAGATCTGACCTATATGTATCCCTCAACTAACGTCACCAAATCAGAATATCTAGTTATTATCTCGTGGTTATTTGTGGGTCTTGCTGTGCACCATCTGGCTGCTTGCTGCCTTTCCGCACATTATAACAGTGACTACACTTCCAATGCACTTAATTGGCTGCAGAGTGCTTTAGAACACCCTGAGGTCATGAAAGGTTCCACATAAATGCAAGTTCTTTCTTTCCTTGGTTGTTTGCAATCAAGATCGCATAAGACATTCAAATCCGTAGAAGAGGTATTCTGTAATTGTGCAGAAAGACAACTAGCTATTTGGAAGCTGGAAGAATTATTTTAACTATGCCAAGAACGGGAAGTAAATGGGAGCAATAACCTCTTGCTATTCGTGAATCTACATCAACATGCTCCAGCTTTGACTGTTGACCTGCTGCTGACAAATTCGCGGTGGCCAATGAGATAAAAGTTTTCAATGCCTAAGCAGACAAGAATCTCTGAATTCATGCTCAACCAGTAGCGCAATCCCTGTATTTACCTTGAATAAGTGGACTATGTATATCTAATCAGAACTGGGGCCGAATTGGGCAGCTAAGAATCAGAACATTGTCTCAAAAAGATAACTAGCTGAATTATCTGAAGACATCACTAACGTGGTAGAACAAGGCACATCTATGGATATCATTCATAATCAGTAAGGTTCCACATCCAGGGTGGGAATTGGGGGAAATCATATTGAACATGGTTAGAAGAATGGTTAGGAGATTCAGGACAAAAAATAGAGGTAATAGGTATGTACTCCAAATTGGCAGAATGTGGGAATGGTAATTCCAGGGGTCAGTATGGGACCTCAGCTTTATAGAATATTTACAACTGGGGAGATAAATGGAATTGTGGAGAGGCAAAGAGATTTAGGGGTCCAAGGCCAGAAATCATCAAAAGGTGGTAAGCAGGTCCAAAAGAATAATTAAAAACATGAGTGGAACTTTGTTTTTTATCACAAGAAGACTGGAATAATATGACATGGAAGCAATGTTACATTTATATAAAGTTATAATTAGACTCCATTTAGAACACTAAGTTCAGTCTGGGGCACTGTACCTCAGGAAGAATATATTGGCCTTGGAGGTTTTACTGTGCAATTTCACGAGAGAATTAGACTGGGGATGAGCAAATTAAATTGTGAGACCAGGTTGCCTAGACTTGGGACCGGGAGTTCCCGTCCCCCTCTGCGGCGTGTTTACCCGTGGTGCAGGCGACTCGCCATTGGCTGCCAGTGGGATCATCCAGTCCCATCAAAGGCAGTGGGCAACTGCATTGCTCACCAGCTGCACTGCCAGGGAATTCACTGTGGGGTGGGGGTAGCCTTTGGCAGGACTGGAGGATCCCGCCGGCAGGAAGGGCTAGAAAATTCTGGTCTAGGTTTCTCGTCTTTTGCGTATCGAAGATTAAGAGGTGGTCAAATTGAGCTGTTTGATTAGATTAAGTGAGTTGATAGAATCATAGAATTCCTGCAGTGCAGAAGGAGGCCATTCAGCCCATCAAGTCTGCACCGACCCTCTGAAAGAGCTCCCTGCCTACGTCCACTCCACCGTCCTATCCATGTAACCCCATAACCTCAACTAACCTGCACGTCCCTGGACACCGTGGCCAGGATTCTCCAGCCGTATATGCCCAGCGACCGGAACTTCTCGCTCATGGTCCGTGTCCCGCCAGTGGCTATCTTGCGGCAGGTGGGGCGGAAGAATCCAGCCCAAAGGGGCAATTTAGCATGGCCAATCCACATCACCTGCAATTCTTTGGACTGTGGGAGGAAATGGGAGCCCCGGGCAGGGCCGGCTCAAGGCACCGGCAACTCGGGCTGTCGCCCGGGGCGCTATGTGCTCGGGGGCGCCAGAGACTCGGGTCCCGCGCATGCGCAGTTGGGCCGGTGCCAACCAGCGCATGCGCGGTGGCCGCCCGCCCCCAGGGCGGCCCCCCGGCTCGGTCCACCCCCCCCCCTCAGTCCCCCCCGCCCCGCCCTCGGGTCTGCCCCCCGCCCCGCCCTCGGGTCCGCCCCCCCCGCCCCGCCCTCGGGTCCGCCCCCTCTTCGGGTCCGCGGGGTTGGAGCCGGTGAGATCAGACAGTGTGTAACCCGGGGAGGATGGAGCCAGTGAGATCAGACAGTGTGTAACCCGGGGAGGATGGAGCCAGTGAGATCAGACAGTGTGTAACCCGGGGAGGATGGAGCCAGTGAGATCAGACAGTGTGTAACCCGGGGAGGATGGAGCCAGTGAGATCAGACAGTGTGTAACCCGGGGAGGATGGAGCCAGTGAGATCAGACAGTGTGTAACCCGGGGAGGATGGAGCCAGTGAGATCAGACAGTGTGTAACCCGGGGAGGATGGAGCCAGTGAGATCAGACAGTGTGTAACCCGGGGAGGATGGAGCCAGTGAGATCAGACAGTGTGTAACCGGGGAGGATGGAGCCAGTGAGGTCAGATAATGTGTAACCCACATTAAATGTGCCGAAAGCATGCAGTAATAATAACATTTTGATGTGTACTGTGGATATTTCCTGGAGTCAGGCAGTTGCAGGCATGAAGTAAAAGAAAGTAACCTAATTTATCCTGTCAATATTTGTCTCCTTTTCACTGCTACGATGATCAGATCAGTGAATGATGGAGTGCGGAGGAATCACATGGTGGTTCGTAAACAGGAATGATAGACCGTAGAACAACAGGATTGTGAGAATGTGACGACATGGAGAATGCAACAGGGAACAATTAACTGCAATGGTTTTGTGCTAATTCAAACCACATTGGTTGTCTCTTGGATTTGTGCACGACCCAGTTCACTGAGGAAAGAAGTCCTGTTTATTCTCTCTTTCACATCTCTCTTCCCACCCCCCTCCCATCTGAAGGTATTTGCTCTTACCCTTGACTGCGTGCTTCTCCACCCTGTGCTTACTTTGCCTTGAGCCTTTTCAATTCCGTCCCATTATAAACTGTGTTCACCATTTGCAATTTAACCTTGAGATCTAGTGGGAGTGGAATTCCCGTGAATGGTGGGAGTTGACTATTTCCATTTGCAGTTATTTACTCTCAGTAATTTCCTTCATTGCCAGGGGAACAACCTGTGAGATCTTAGTCCAAGAGTTGGTTGTTATAATTTATACGTGAAAGACAGTGAAACATTCAGTGTCAACTCCTGTCTATGTATTCTCTGGTCTGGGAGTGGGACCATCATCTGGAATCCTGGAATTTCCATACCTGTGAAACAGGGTTAGAACTAGATGGTTCAAAGAAGGGTAGTTTGCTGTTTTCTCCCCCCACAATAGCAGATTATTTGGATGACCCCCCTCGGGTCCGCCACCCCCGCCCCTCCTCGGCCTCGCCCCCCCGCCTCTCCTCGGCCTCGCCCCCCCCCCCCCCCCCCCCCCCCCCCGCGCCCCCCCCCCTCGGCCCCGGCCCCGGCCCCGCCCCCCTCGGCCCCGCCCCGCCCCCCCGCTCGCCCCCCCCCTCGGCCCCAGCCCCGCCCCCCCCTCGGCCCCGGCCCCGCCCCCCCCCCCCGCCCCCGGCCCCGCCCCCCCCAAGGGCGCCGAAGTTCAGCTTGCCCGGGGCGCCAGCAACCCTAGAGCCGGCGCTGGCCCCGGGAGTAAACCCACATCGACACGGGGAGAAAGCGCAAACTCCACACAGACAGTCACCCAAGGCTGGAATTGAACCCAGGTCTCTGGCGCTGAAGCAGCAGTGCTAACCACTGTGATAGGGTAAATAGTGAGTATAAAATTAAAATTAGAGCTTGGCCACCGTTGGATGTTGTTACAAAGCACTTCTTTCACATATAGTATAGTTGAAATCTGGAACTTTCTTTCCCAGAAAACGTTTGAAGTTGGATGAACTCAATTGTCAAGCTGAGATGGATACGATTTTTGTTAGCCAATAGTTACATCGCAAGGTTGAGTAAAAAGGAGTTAAGAGGCAGATTCGTCATGATTTGAATGACTGGAGGAATACACTTGAAAAGCTAAATGGCCGACTCCTGTTCCCTTACCCCTGTATTTTTTCAAGAGTACATTTAAATGTGGATGACTTTTGTTTAATGGGCAATAACATTTTCAAAATGTTTTAAAATGAATTTAGAGTACCCAATTATTGTTTTTCCAATTAAGGGGCAATTTTGCGTGGCCAGACCACCTAACCTGCACATCTTTAGGTTGTGGAGGGTGAAACCCTCGCAGACACGGGGAGAATGTGCAAACTTCGCACGGAATGTGCAATATAATATGCATGCAAGACATCCTAAGGTTGACGTATCCAAAAACGGGGTCAAATCAATGAAGGTTCGAATGAAACAATTTTCAAAAGTTGTGATTTTTCCTCTCACTCACACCATATTTTATTTTATTTTGAAATAATGAGTCCCGGAAAATTAACTGCACAAATTAGGATAATTTTGATAAAATGAAACATGGTCAGAGCTCCCCCAGTGCATTAGTGGGTGAATGCATTGCCCAATGTAATAGTGAGCCACATAGATGGGGAAGCTGTCAGGAATAATCATTGGTTTTAGCCAACTGAAGTATGATGAAGCTGAAAAGAAAATAAGTAATGCATGAACGAGGGCTAAAGAGAAGTGATATAATGAGATATCAGATTAAGTGATAGAGCTGGAAATCCATCATAAAATGAGAAATGAAAACAGTAAGTGCTAGGAAAACCGTCTGGCAGAGTCTGTGGAAAGGAAAACATTAACATTTTGAGTCCAATGTGACTCTACTTCTGAACTCAAAATGAAAGTTATACACCGGAAGGTGAAATTTTTGAGACATGAAGTGGGATTTTCCGTGTTTTGAGGCGACCCCCCCATTAGGCGCTGCCGTTGTCATTGGGGGTTCCCATTGAATGCACCACTTGCTGCCGGGAAACCTGCTCTCGAAGATCCTGACGGCAGGACCAGAAGATGCCCTTGGCGTG
The DNA here is from genome assembly GCF_902713615.1 of Scyliorhinus canicula. NCBI lineage: Eukaryota > Metazoa > Chordata > Chondrichthyes > Carcharhiniformes > Scyliorhinidae > Scyliorhinus > Scyliorhinus canicula. Next base: position 86,952,262 of record NC_052148.1, read on the forward strand.
AACGGCCGGAAAACTCCAGCCATAGAAAGAAAGCGAGAACAAAAGCATGAAAGACAACGATGATAAAATATTGTTCGAAAGGCATGTATTAACAAAAGGATGGGCAGAATATATAAATAAATATACAAATATGAAAATATAAATTAATCCAAAAGATGTGCAGGTTAGGTGGATTGACCATATTAACTTGCCCCTTATTGTCAAAAGGTTATGTGGGGAGTGGGCATAGATAGGGTGCTCTTTCAGAGAGTCAGTGAAGACACGATAAGCCGAATGGCCTCCTTTTGAACTGTAGCAATTCTGTGGTGCTATTCTATGATTCGGCGGAATTGTATGATGATCCAAATTGAGGACTCCTCAAGATATAGGAGCAAATAATGGACCAAACATTTACGTGATCCGCGTCCCATCCGTGGCAATCTTGTGGCGGGCGGGGCAGAAGAATCCAGCCCAATGACATCGGAGGTAAAGAATGCTTTGAAATTGATGAGTACAGGAAAAGATCCCAGCATAGATGAAGTAACAACAGAACATCTATAAGCCCTTGGAGAAACAGTATTAGCAGTGAAAACATAAATTTGCAAGCAAATATATACCAAAGGATTCATTCCAATGACTTGAAACATTCATAATTCATTAAATTAGGGGAAGCGGTGGCATAGTGGTATTGTCACTGGACTAGTGAGACCCAGAGTAATGTTCAGGTTCCAGGTTCAAATCCCACCACTGCAGCTGGTGAAATTTGAATTCAAGAAAAATTTGGAATTAAATTCTAATGAACATGAAACCATTGTCAATTGTTGTGAAAACTCATCTGGTTCACGAATGCCCTTTAGGGAAGGAAATCTGCCATCCTTATCTGGTCTGGCCTACATGTGATTCTAGATCCATAACAATGTGGATGACCCTTAACTTCCCTTTGAAGGGGAACTGAGGATGTGTAATAAATGCTGGTCTAGCCAGCGACGTCCCATGAATGAATAAAATAAGTTACCTTAGAAACATGAAGCAATGGAACGCAATCAATTTTTTACTAAACTCAATGAGTCATCTCATTAAACTGATCTTGAAAATCATAATAGAAAGAAAGAATAACACGTTTGAAGCAAAAAATGGTGAAACACAGTCTGGATTTAGATCTGGAATAGGAATAAGAGAGAGAAGATTTAACCTCAGAACAATCTTCGATAAATATCTAGTAGTAAATAAGAGGCTTCATAGACTATGAAATATGTTTGATTGTGTTTAGCACCAAAAACTAATAATAGCTATATAGAGGTGCTGATGAAATGTGAGTTTGACAGTCAAGATGTGAGATTTATCCATAGTCAGCATCAGGCTAAATGATGGATAATTAGACATGTTCCAAGTGGAGAGAGGAGCACGACAAGGCTGTGTACTGTCGTCAATATTATTCAATATGTACACAAAACAAATATTCAGAGAAATAGATGTACTTCTCGGGGTAAAATTGGGGGCAAGAACATAATTGGTTTCTGGTACATGGAGGACACAGCACTATATTTGCATAATCAGAAGAAGACCTACAAATTATTGCAGATCAAGTACAATCTGCAAGTTTCAAATATGGTTTGAGCACGAACAGGAAAAAAACAAAAACAAAGCTAATTAGAAGGAATACATTGGGAAAAACTACAGCTAAGCTGAAAGTGTCACACTATAATAATAATCTTTATTGTCACAAGTAGGCTTATATTAAAACTGCAATGACTGTTCGGGTGCAGTCCAAAGATGTGCAGGTTAGGTGGATTGGTCATACTAAATTGCCCTTAGTATCCAAAATTGCCCTTAGTGTTGGGTGGGGTTACTGGGTTATGGGGATAGGGTGGAGGTGTGGACCTTGGGTAGGGTGCTCTTTCCAAGAGTCGGTGCGGACTCGATGGGCCAAATGGCCTCCTGCTGCACTGTAAAATTCTATAATTCGAATGTCAAAATTACCAAACAGCGCATCTTTTGGGACTTGTGGGAGAGGAAACCGGAGCACCCGGACAAAACCGACGCAGACACAGGGAGAACGTGCAGGCTCCGCACAGACAGTGAACCAAGTCAGGAATAGAACCTGGGATCCTGGCGCTGTGAAACAACAGTGCTAACCACTGTGCTACCGTGACACCCATGTGCTACTGTACCGCCCATAGTATTAGAATAGTAGTTAAGTGTGTCTATTTAGGGCAAGATATAACAGAAGATGGTAGATTGGGGCGCGATACAACGGACATAAAACAAAGTCTGCTTTTGTGCGCATTTGGCAGTGTAGCGCCAGGAAGTACCATGCTATTCATCACTTTGCCTTATTTTTTTGGCCCTGAGAGCAGGGTGGTGGGGGGGGGGCTTGCATCTGAGGTTGCACTTGAAGAGATTTCGGCTGGCAAGTTGATCTCACCAGCATAAATGGCTGCTCTCAGATCGGGGCGTCATGTTGTCTGGCTGCCCTGATCTTCCCCCCGACCTTGCCTTCTGGGCCCCTCTCACACACCCCCTCCCCAACCTTCTCTTGGCCCCCAGGAACTTCCTTCATCCCTTTCCCTCTGGGGCTGACCTCTGACAGTACCAACCTGGCATCTAGGCTCTGCTAGCCTGGCACTGTTAGGATGCCCAGGTGACACTGCCAGGCTGACTGTGCCAAGGTACCCAGGTGCTGGGAATGCCAGGGTATTTGCCCTGTCACCAACCACCCAGGGGTTTCCAAAGGCCTGTGAGACCCCTTGAGGTGCTGTTACGCCAGTACTAAATGGCGCCCAGGCGAGGTCTTGCAGGCTCGGTTGTTGAGTCCCCGGCGCCATGTATTTAAATGATCCATAACGCTAATTTAAATATTCAGATATGGATCTTACCCAGCTAGAGTGAGATTCAGATTGCGCCAGGTGGAGCAAGTCGGGTGACTCGCGATCATCCCGGCACCGAGTGGGATTTGGGGCTCGCGCGCGATTCGCCCTTGCACCTGGATCCACGCCGGGTACAACGGGGTCACTGAATTGCACCCATGATGTCAAAATTAGAAGGTTAACAACAAGAACATGCAAACCTGGCAAAACAACTCATACCACATTTTATACACTTCCCTGTATTCCTCAGAAACCTGGACAATATATAAAGATCAGTGGAAGAAAATAGAGGTCTTTGAAATGGAGGCAAAGAGCATGCTAAACATTCCATATACAGACCATAAGGCCAAAAAACAGATTCTTGAGATAGCAAGAACAAAACAAACCGCAAAACGTGAGATCCAGAAATGAAAATATCAGCATTTCTGCCACTTGCTCAGAGCTAAAATGCTGTAAAGATCTCCTCTGGAGGGAAATGTGGAGAGGAGTGGAACGAGGGGATTGACATAGGGGTAGATGGATGCTGGACGTCACGGAATAATTGAAGACGAGTTACAAAGGATATGTGAGGATGGCGCAAGATGAGTGTGACATATCATGACAGCAGATCTGGTGGTTGTCTCTGCAAATCAGCAGCAGTCTGCAGGAACATTACCATTGGCCTCAACACCTCTTAGGAAGTAAAGAATCAGCCACTAGTCTGATAGGCCTGATGGCCATCTGGGACCCTTATTTCCATATGTGTAAGTGTGATACATGGACAGAATTGGAACAAAAATGATAAATGCTGGAAATGGACAGCAGATTGGATATCTTCTGGAGCGAACAACTGAGACCCTTCTTCAGAACTGGAAAATATTACAGATGAGCAGCATTTAAAAAGGAATAGGACAAAGAAAAAGGTGAGAGAAAGAAACAATAGGAACATCAGACTTTTGAGCTTGTTCAGTCATTCTATTAGATTGTGGCTGATTTGTACCTCAATTCCATTTACCCACCATCGCTCCATTTTAATTAATAATCTCACCGAACAAACATCAATCAAATTCAGTCAAGCCGGAGGAACAACATCTTAGCTTTCTGCTTAATACTTTGCAGGTGCTTGGCCTTAATACAGATTTTCTGAATTAAAGACTTTGGGGTACATTAGATTACGTATCCCAGCAGCAAGCATTATTTAAACAGGTGAAGGGTGAAATGAGAAAATAAACAGGATGGAAATACTTCCTTGCATTTGGTCACAGAATTGATTGATCGTGTCTCCTCATTCTTGTGCCAAGGAGTCAGCTATTAGTTAATTTTTGAAAGTCCAGCATCTGAGAAATAAGAATTCCATCTGAATCAACTGCTCTCCATCGCCCTCTCCTCTCAGTATGGAAAAGGATTACACCACTGCTTTGAGTTTCAATTTAGCACCCGAGGCACCATGTTAAAACAGCTGAGCATTGCTTTCTAAACCTCCAGCTGGCAGGAAAGAACAACGCTGAGTGTCATTTCCCAAGGCAATGGAACATTAAAAAAATCAGTAGACAGTCCCGTGCTGCAACTGCTCTCAGTACCAAAGTGCTTGTGATGAACCTTAGATTAATTTGATAGAATATGGAACAAAGTTAAGTTTATAGCTGAACTAATCTCCTTTCTTGTTATTGTTCCTCACCATGCTATCGGTTACATCTTAATTTACTAAACAGCCTTTCTATTTTGCCACTGTGGCTACGTATAGAACCCGTCAAGTCATTGTGAACAATATGAGCAACAATCAAAATTGAGGATTTACATTGAGCGCATAGAACAGAAACAGGTCACCCAACTGTTCTATGCAGCATTCAGTCTATACACAAACCTCCTCCCATTCAACTTCATGGAACCCCATCAACATATCCTTCTTTCCTTTCTCATTTATGTGCTCATCCAGCTTCCCTTCAATTCATCTGTACTATTTTCTGTCAGCAACTCCTTGCAGTGGCGTATTTCATATTGTTACCACTCCTTTGATGAATAGGTTGCTCCTGAGTCCCCTGACATATTTATTAGTAACAAATTTTTTTATCTATAACCTAGATTCATGACCACATTACAAATCATGGAATCATTGAATAAGACAGTACTTACAAGGCTTTATGCCCATTGTGACTGACTTGGTTATTTGGTAGAGCTGTCCAACTAGCCCCACTCCCCATCTCTTTCCCAACAATCCCATTTTCCCTTCAAGTATTTATCCAGTTCTCTTTCAAAAGGTACCAGTGAATCTATTTCCACCACCCTTTCAGATAGTGTATTCTGGGTAATAACAAGCCTTATATTGTGAAATAAACTTTTCCACGTGTCGCCCCGGCCCTCTTGCCAGTCATCAAATATCTGTGAGCTCTCCTTTTTACCCTGTCAAGGCCATTCCACCAGCATGTCTGTGCCTTCTTGAAATCTCTTACTTTCCTCCATACAGTTTACAACATTTGTGAGTTTCATTTATCTGCAAACTTTGTATACCAAATTATATTTAATAATTTGATTATTAACATCTATCAAAAATAACAGTGTTCTATGACCAACCCCAGGTTACACCATTGTAGAAATTCCCCACTGCTCTCTGCTTTTTATTCCAAAGCCAGTTTTGTATCCACACTTGTCTCTATCCCTTTAGTCTCACACACTGCAATTTTGTGAGCAGCTCTATTATGTGACTGTTTGCAAAACATATTTTGAAAGTTCATATGCACACTAGTGCCCTCACCATCCATTTCATTATTTATTGATGGAACCATCAATTCTACGGACACGTGCTTGTAGGATTAGAATAGCGGTTTTAATATACTTACAACAGAGCCAGCCTGTTAGCCGTTGAACTTTCGATGAACTGGCTGGCTGACTCTGTGGCACGGATCTTTATACAGCAGCTCCAGGGGGAGGAGTTCTGGGCGGAGCCAAGGGGGGAGCCCAGTACAAACTCTCGAGTACTCCCACAGCTATTCCCCCTGGTGGTCAGGTAGTGCAACTGCACTTACAATATTGATACATATATATACTGGGACAGAGTGGCATTGGTAACTTATAATACAGTGTGAATCTCATTCACCACATTCCCCCACTGATCTTCTGTAGTTTCGGCTGTGCTTGCTTTGGCCAGGTAGGCCTTGAAGCACCGGATCCAATGGGAGAAGATTTGTTTAGCCTCTGAATTCTGCGGGTTGAGTTCCAGGTGTCCAGGCTTGAGGGCCGATTCCATAATTGATCTTACTGTTCTTAAGTCGATTAAATTGATGGAACCATCAATTCACCAGACACGTGTTTCCGATGTGAATCTAGGCTTCAATCGACTTACTTCAGAGCCAGCCTGTTACCTGTTGATGAACTCGAAGTGACCCAGGCTGACTCTGGACACGGATACTTATACAGCTGCACTAGGGCGAGGAGTCGTGGGCGGAATCAAGGGTGGAGCCCAGTACAAGTTCCTAAGTGCTCCCAGCGCTACTCCCCCTAGTGGTAGGATGGCGCTACTGCTGTTACAATAACAGTGTGAATTAGTATATATACATTCATATATTACATTCACCACATTCACCCCCTGAAAAAAAAATCAAGTCCGGCGGGGGTGGTGGTCCAGTCTATAATGTCAGTCTGTCCGGCGGTCGGATTGTCCGCCGAGACCTGCGGAGCACCGGGGTTGCAGCCTCTTGCCGTGGCTGGATGGGTGTAGTGTGTTGGGGTACGATGGCGGACTCCAGGGAGGGTTGTATTCGAACTTCATACTCTCCTGGTTCGACCGGGGACTGGGGGCTCGCCGGCGCGGGTGCGCGGGACTGGTGGAGCGAGCTCGTGGGCTCGGGAGCGCAAGGGGGCGGCAGCATGGGCTGTAGGGTGAGAGATCCTTTTGTGGGGGCAGAGGGGGCGCTGGATCCGGTGGGTGCCAGATCCCGGAGGGATACAGTGTCCTGATGACCGTCAGGGAACTCGACGAATGCGTACTGGAGGTTGTAGTGGAGCAGGCGCACCTTCTCAACAAGGGGGTTGGTTTTGTGCCCCCTGACGTGTTTCCTCAGGAGTACGGGGCCCGGCGTCCTCAGCCATGCCGGAAGTGAGACCCCCGTGGTAGTGCCCCTGGAAAAAATGAAGAGCCTCTCATGAGGGGTCTGGTTGGTCGCCGTACACAAGAGGAACCTAATAGCGTGGAGCGCGTCTGGGAGGACTTCCTGCCACTGGGAGACTTGGAGCTTTCTAGACCGGAGGGTCAGTAGGACGGTCTTCCAGACCGTCGCGTTCTCCCTTTCCACCTGCCCGTTCCCCCTGGGGTTGTAGCTGGTAGTCCTGCTCGAGGCAATGCCCTTTTCGAGCAGGTACTGACGCAGCTTGTCGCTCATGAAGGACGAACCCCGGTTGCTGTGTACGTAGCTGGGGAAACCAAACAGGGTGAAGATGCTATGCAGGGCCCTAATGACTGTTTGGGAGGTCATGTCGGGGCACGGGATAGCGAATTGAAAGCGGGAGAACTCGTCTACTATGTTTAAAAAGTAGATGTTCTTGTTAGTTGAGGAGAGTGGCCCTTTGAAATCAATCGCGAGGCGTTCAAAGGGCCTAGAAGCCTTGACCAGGTGGGCCCAGTCTGGTCTATAGAAGTGCGGTTTGCACTCCGCACCGTTTGAGGGCCTTGGGACAATGAGGCGGAGGGAGTTCTAAGACCGCATACGGTCCGGGTCGGGCCCCAGGACTCCGTTTTCCACGACATTTCCTAGGATGGCTAGTCTGGATGTGCGGAAAACGCATTTCTCCTTGTTGTACGTTAGGTTGAGTTTCTGTGCCGTCTGGAGAAAACGGAGGAGGTTGGTGTCGTGGTCCTGCTGGTCATAGCCGCAGATGGTGACATTGTCCAAGTACGGAAATGTGGCCCGCAGCCCGTACTGGTCCACCATTCGGTCCATTGCTCGTTGCCCTGGTGACCACTTTTACCTCCTCGTTGGAGAAAGGCAGGTTTCGGGCCCTGATGTAGTGGGCGAGCTGGGTGACTCCCGGGTGGCAGAGGTCATTGTGGATACTTTTTAATCGGTCGATCTGCGCGCTGGCACATGTCCCGCAGGATAGGGCACCCGGAGGCTCGTTGAGCTTCCCAGGGTCGATATTTGATATCGTAATTGTAGGTGGAGAGTTCGATCCTCCACCTCAGAATTTTATCGTTTTTTATTTTGCCCCTTTGCGAGTTGTCGAACATGAAGGCAACCGATCTTTGGTCGGTGATGAGGGTGAACCTCCTACCTGCGAGGTAGTGCCTCCAGTGACGGATAGCCTCCACAATGGCTTGTGCTTCTTTCTCGACTGAGGAGTGTCGGAGTTCTGAAGCGGAGAGGGTACGGGAGAAAAATGCAACGGGTCTCCCTGCCTGTTTAAACGTGGCTGCAAGAGCTACCTCTGAGGCGTCGCTCTCTACCTGAATGGGGTGGATTCATCCACCGCCCACGTGGCCGCTTTGGCGATGTCCTCCTTGATGCCGTCGAAGGCCTGGTGTGCCTCGGCTGACAGGGGAAATTGTGTGGTCCTAAAGAGTGGGCGGGCTTTGTCCGCATATTGAGGGACCCACTGGGCCTAGTAAGAAAAAAATCCCAAGCACTGTTTGAGGGCCTTGGGACAATGAGGCGGAGGGAGTTCTAAGACCGCATACGGTCCAGGTCGGGCCCCAGGACTCCGTTTTCCATGACATTTCCGAGGATGGCTAGTCTGGATGTACGGAAAACGCATTTCTCCTTGTTGTACGTCAGGTTGAGTTTCTGTGCCGTCTGGAGAAAACGGATGAGGTTGGTGTCATGGTCCTGCTGGTCATAGCCGCAGATGGTGACATTGTCCAAGTACGGAAACGTGGCCCGCAGCCCGTACTGGTCCACCATTCGGTCCATTGCTCGTTGGAACACCGAGACCCCATTAGTGACGCCGAAGGGGACCCGGAGGAAATGAAAGAGGCGGCCATCGGCTTCGAATGCCATGTAGTGGCGGTCCTCCGGGCAGATTGGGAGCTGCTGGTATGCAGACTTCAGATCCACCGTGGAGAAGAGCCGATACTGGGCGATCTGATTTACCATGTCTGCAATCCTGGATAGGGGTTACGCGTCGAGGAGCGTAAATCTATTTATGGTCTGACTAGTCGACCACCATACGGAATTTTTCCCCGGTCTTAACGACCACCACCTGAGCTCTCCAGGGACTATTGCTGGCCTCTATAACCCCCTCACTGAGTAGCCTTCGGACCTCTGCTCTGATAAATACCCTATCCTACAGGCTGTACCGCCTGTTACAAGTGGCTACAGGTTTACAGTCCTTAGTGAGATTGCCAAAGAGAGGAGGGGGAGGGATTCGCAGCGTAGCGAGGCTGCAGATCGTGAGTGGGGGCAGGGGCCCTCCGAAGCTGAGGGTGAGGCTCTTGAGGTTACACTGGAAGTCTAGGCCTAATAAGAGTGGCGCGCAGAGTTCGGGCAAAACGTAGAATTTAAACTTCGAGTAATTAGTGCCTCGGATTGTGTGTCGCGGCGGTGCGCCCCTGGATCTGGACCGAGTGGGAGCCTGAAGCGAGCGCGATAGTTTGCTGTGCGGGGAAAACGGAGAGCGAACAGCGTCTTACCAGATCTGGGTGTATGAAGCTCTCTGTGCTCCCAGAGTCGAAGAGGCATGGCGTTTTGTACCCGTTGATATGGACCTCTGCCATCGAGTTTCATAGGTTCTTCGGTCGGAATTGGTCTAGGGTGACCGCGCTGAGTTGCGGGTAGTCGGCGGCTCGATCAGCTGTGCTGGATTGGCCCCGTGATGACTGCCCTCTGCGTTCGTAGTCTTGTTCAAATTCCTCCGCTGAGTTGTCAGAGCACAGAGATGCCAATCGGGCCCATGGATCGCACGTGGCGGGTGGCGAGGAAGATGGCGTCCAAGATGGCGGCCCCCATGAGTCGCACGTGGCCGGCCGCATGGTGGAGGTTTTCCAAGATGGTGGCCCCCTTGAATCGCACGTGGCTGGAGGGGACGGAGTCGGGGCATAGGCCGCAGCGTTTCGGGCCCCGTGGGGCTGAGAGTGCGGGGAGCGGTTACTGCGAGTCGCTGGGGAGTTGGAAGCTGGGGCCCTTTTTGCGAGGGGCACTCTAGCGTAATGCCCTTTTCTTTTCTTTTTAATTAATTTTTATTGGAATTTTTTGAAAAATATATATCAACAAAACAATTATAACAATAATAATAATAAACACCCCCGGCACCCATAACAACGCATATAACAACCCCCCCCCAACCTCAATAAACAACAAAATAAATTAACAATAAGCAAATTAACTTAAACACTATCCCCCTAAACCACCCCCCCCCCTCTTTCCCCCCCGGGTTGCTGCTGCTGCTGACCTAGTACCTTATCGTTGAGCCAGAAAGTCGAGGAAAGGCTGCCACCTCCTAAAGAACCCTTGTACCAACCCCCTCAGGGCGAACTTGACCCTCTCCAACTTAATGAATCCCGCCGTGTCATTAATCCAGGTCTCCACACTCGGAGGTTTCGCATCTTTCCACTGCAGCAAGATCCTCCGCCGGGCTACTAGGGACGCAAAGGCCAAGGCATTGGCCTCTTTCGCCTCCTGCACTCCCGGCTCCACCCCAACCCCAAATATCGCGAGTCCCCAGCCTGGATCCCACCACCCTCGACACCGTCCCCGCAACCCCCTTCCAGAACTCCTCCAGTGCCGGGCATGCCCAGAACATATGGGCATGGTTCGCTGGACTCCCTGAACACCTGACACACCTGTCTTCGCCCCCCAAGAACCTACTCATCCTAGCTCCGGACATGTGGGCCCGGTGCAGCACCTTGAACTGGATGAGACTAAGCCTCGCGCATGAAGAGGAGTTCACCCTCTCCAGGGCGTCCACCCATGTCCCCTCCTCAATCTGCTCCCCCAGCTCCACCTCCCACTTAGCCTTCAGCTCCTCTACCGACGCCTCCCCCACCTCCTGCATTACCTGGTAGATGTCAGACACCTTCCCATCCCCGACCCACACCCTCGAAAGCACCCTAGCCCTTAGCCCCCGCGGGGGCAGCAAAGGGAACCCCTCCACCTGTCGCCTAGCAAACGCCTTGACCTGAAGGTACCTTAACATATTCCCCGGGGAGGAGCTCAAACTTCTCCTCCAGTTCACCAAGGCTCGCGAACCTCCCGTCAATAAACAGGTCTCCCAACTTCCTGATGCCCGCCCTGTGCCACCCCAGGAACCCGCTATCCATTTTTCCTGGGACAAACCGGTGGTTCCGCCGCAGCGGGGCCTCCACCGAGCCCCCCACTTCCCCCTGTGTCGCCTCCACTGCCCCCAAATTTTGAGAGTAGCCGCCACCACCGGGCTCGTGGTGTACCTCGTTGGAGGGAGCGGCAACGGAGCCGTTACCAGTGCCTTCAGGCTCGTGCCTCCGCAGGACGCCATCTCCATCCTTTTCCATGCTGCCCCCTCCCCCTCCATTACCCACTTGCATACGATCGAGACATTAGCCGCCCAATAGTACCCAGAAAGGTTGGGCAGCGCCAGCCCCCCTCTATCCCTGCCCCGCTCCAAAAAGACCCTCCTTACCCTCGGAGTCCCGTGCGCCCAAACAAATCCCAGAATGCTGCTGTTCACCCTCCTAAAAAAGGCCCTCGGAACAAAACTGTGGAGGCACTGAAACAAAAACAAAAACCTCGGGAGCACCGTCATTTTAACGGACTGTACTCTACCCGCCAACGACAACAGCAGCATGTCCCACCTTTGAAATTCCTCCTCCATCTGCTCCACCAACCTAGTAAAATTGAGCTTGTGCAGAGTCCCCCAGCTCCTAGCCACCTGAACCCCCAGGTACCTAAAACTCCTCACTGCCCTCTTTAGCGGGAGCCTACCAGTCCCCTCCTCCTGATCTCCCGGGTGTACGACAAACAGCTCACTCTTGCCCAGGTTCAATTTATATCCCGAGAAACTCCCGAACTCAGCAAGAATCTCCATCGCCTCCGGCATTCCCCCCACCGGGTCTGCTACATACAGCAGCAAGTCATCCGCATACAGCGACACTCGGTGCTCCTCCCCACCTCGCACCAAACCCCTCCACCTCCTCGACTCCCTGAGAGCCATGGCAAGAGGCTCTATTGCCAGCGTAAAAAGCAAGGGGGACAGGGGGCACCCCTGCCTCGTCCCACGGTGGAGCCTGAAGTACTCGGACCTCCTCCCATTTGTCGCTACACTCGCCATCGGGGCCTCGTACAGCAACCTCACCCATTTAATAAACCCCACCCCAAACCCGAACCTCTCCAACACCTCCCACAAGTACCCCCTCTCAACCCTGTCAAAGGCCTTCTCCACATCCAATGCCACCACAATCTCCGCCTCTCCTTCTGCTGCCAGCATCATTATCACATTTAGCAGCCTTCGCACGTTAGTGTTCAGCTGCCTCCCCTTCACAAAACCCGTCTGATCTCCATGTATAACCCCCGGCACACAGTCCTCTATTCTAGTGGCCAAGATCTTCGCTAGCAACTTGGCGTCTACATTCAGCAGTGAAATCGGCCTGTATGAACCGCACTGCAAGGGGTCCTTATCACGCTTCAGGATCAGGGAGATTAGTGCCCGAGACATCGTCGGGGGCAGAACACCCCCCTCCCATGCTTCGTTAAAGGTCCTGACCAACAGGGGGCCCAGCAGGTCCGCATATTTCTTATAAAATTCAACCGGGAACCCATCCGGTCCTGGCCCCTTCCCCGACTGCATGTGGCCAATCTCACTGACCAGCTCCTCCAACTCAATCGGCGCCCCCAGTCCCTCCACCTGGTCCTCCTGCACCCTTGGAAATCGGAGCCTGTCCAAAAAACTCTCCATTCCCCCTCCCACCTTCGGCGGCTCCGACCGGTACAGTTCCCTATAGAAGTCCCTAAAGACCTCATTGACCTCTGCCCCCTGCCGCACCACATTCCCATCTCTATCCTTCACTCCACCAATCTCTCTAGCCGCATCCCGCTTACGCAGCTGGTGCGCCAGCATCCTGCTCGCCTTCTCTCCATACTCATAGACCGCTCCCTGCGCCTTCCTCCACTGTGTCTCCGCCTTTCTGGTGGTCAATAAATCAAACTTGGCCTGCAAGTTACGCCGCTCCCCCAGCAATCCCTCCTCCCGGGCCTCCGCGTACCTCCTGTCCACACTCATCAGCTCCTCCACCAGTCTCTCCCTCTCCCTCCTCTCCCCCCTCTCCCTATGGGCTCGGATGGAGATCAGCTCCCCCCTAATCACTGCCTTCAGAGCCTCCCACACCATCCCCACCTGGACCTCCCCAGTATCATTGACCTCGAGGTACCTCTCGATACATCCCCGAACCCTCCTACACACCTCCTCATCAGCCAACAACCCCACGTCCAGACGCCAAAGCGGGCGCTGGTCCCGCACCTCCCCCATCTCCAGATCCACCCAATGCGGAGCATGGTCCAAAATCGCGATAACCGAATATTCGGCCTCCTCCACCCTCGGAACCAGTCCCCTGCTCAAAACAAAGAAATCAATGCGGGAATAAACCCTGTGCACATGGGAGAAAAAAAGAGTACTCCCGAGCCCTCGGCCTCCCGAACCTCCAGGGAACCACTCCTCTCATCTGGTCCATAAACCCCCTCAACACCTTGGCCGCAGTGACTCTCTCTCTCTCTCCCCACACAGCAGTGACTCTCTCTCTCTCCCACACAGCAGTGATTCTCTCTCTCTCTCTCCCCCACACAGCAGTGACTCTCTCTCTCTCTCTCCCCCCACACAGCAGTGACTCTCTATTTCCCCGTCACAGCACAGCAGTGACTCTCTCTGTGTCCCCCCCCCCCCCCCAACACAGCACGGCACAACAGCCTTCCCCCATGCATATTTTTCCAAAGCTCATTTGTTGCCATCAGTGTTGCTACCCCTCCAATCGCAGACTGCTTCTCCCCCACATTTGCTACTGATTGGTTCACAGCTGGGCATCATCCGAACTGCGATTCACATGTTGGACAAGCCTATATTGAACTATTTACATTACATTCCCACTACTTATTAGCATCAAGTACTGTTTACACTTCTATCTATCTAACACCAATCTTCCCACACCCCCACGTCACTGTCACAAAAGGTGTCAATCCACCACAGTGTTCTCTTGTAGAGTGTGTCGGACAGTTGTGTTTGGTTATCTTCTCCCTTGAAGACAACACATTGGTGTAGTGGGATAGCAGCTCATGCCAACTGCTCTGAGACTTTGACACAATACGATGACCTGAATGTAAAGGCAACGAAGACTAATCAAGGAAAAACTGACTCAAAACCGTGAGGACTTGAATTATCAAACCCCTTGAAAAGGAGGACAATGAACTGAAATTAATTTCATAGAAAGCCACTCTGTTGTATTCAACCGCTACAGAAACACGAAAAGAGGAGTGAAACCAGACGGACCACCTGGCATCAACAATCAACCGGTACCGACAATGGCAGACCCAGCCCTGTCGACACTGCTAAGTCCTCCTGACTAACATCTGGGGTCTTGTGCTAAAGTCGGGAGAGCTGTCTCACAGACTAGTTAAGCAACAGCCTGACTTAGTCATACTCACAGAATCACGCCTTACAGACAATGTCCCAGACACCACTATCACCAATCCTGGGTATGTCCTGTCTCACTGGCAAGACATGCCCAGCAGAGGTGGAGGCACAGTGGTATTCAGTTGGGAGGGAGTTACCCTGGGAGTCCTCAATACTGACTTTGTACCACATGAAGTCTCATGGCTTCAGGTTAAACATGGACAAGGAAATCTCCTGCTGATTACCATGTACCGTCCACCATCAGCTGATGAATCAGTATGCCTCCATGTTGAGCACCACTTGGAGGAAGCACAGAGAGTGGCAAGGAGACATAGAATATACTCTGGGTGGGGGACTTCAATGTCCATCACCAAGTGTGGCTCGGGAATACCATCACAGACCGAGCTGGCCAGGTCTGAAAGGACATAGCCTCTAGACTGGGACCACAGCAGGTGGTGTGGAATCCGACAAGAGATAAAAACATACTTGACCTCATCCTCATCAACCTGTCTGCTGAAGATGCATCTGTCCATGACAGTATTGCTAAAAATGACCACCGCTCAATCCTTGTGGAGACAAAGTCCCGTCTTCACATTGAGGATACCCTCCATCATGTTGTGTGGCACTACCACTGTGCTAAATGAGACTGACTACAAATAGATCTAGTAACTGAAAACTGGGTATCCATGAGGCGCTGTGAACATCAGCAACAGCAGAACTATATTCAACCACAACCTGCAAACTCATAGCCTGGCATATAAACCACTCTACCATTACCATCAAGCCAGGGGATCAACCCTTGCTCAGTGAAGACTGCAGGAGGGCACGCCAGGAGCAACACCAAGCATACCTAGGTGTCAATCTGGTGAAGCTACAACGCAGGACTACTTATGTGTCAAACAGCATAAGCAGCAAGTAATAGGCAGAGCTATGCGATTCCATGACAAACAAATCAGATTTAAGCTCTGCAGTCCTGCTGTATCCAGCCGTAAATGGTGGTGGACAATTCAACAACTCACTGGAGGAGGAGCCTCCGCAAATATCCCCATCTTCAATGATGGAGGAGGAGCCCAGCACATCTGTACAAGGCTGAAGCATTTGCAACAATCTTCAACCAGATGTGTTGAGTGGATGATCCATCTCGGTCTCCTCCCGAGGTCCCCAGCATCACAGATGTCAGTCTTCAGCCAATATGATTCACTCCATGTGATATCAAAAAACGGCTGAAGGTACTGGATACTGCAAAGGCTATGGGCCCCGACAATATTCCGGCAATAGTACTGAAGACTTGAGCTCCAGAATAGGTGCCAGGAGTTTGGCGACTAGAGGATTTTCACAGTAACTTCATTGCAGTGTGAATATAAGGCTACTTGTGACAATAATAAAAAATTATTATTATTGCCGCATGCTTAGCCAAGCTGTTCCAGTACAGCTACAATACTGGCATCTACCCGACAATGTGGAAAATTGCCCAGCTTTTTCTGCACACATCAAACAGGACAAATCCAACCCAGCCAATTATCACCCTATCGGCTACTCTCCATTATCAGCAAAGTGATGGAAGGAGCCATCAACAGTGCTCTCAAGCGGCACTTACTCAGCAACAATCTGCTTACAGATGCTCTGTTTGGGTTCTGCCAGGGTCACTCAGCTCCTGACCTGGATTTCAGAGATGAGGTGAGAGTAACTGCCCTTGACAGCAAGGCAGCATTTGACCGAGTATGGCATCAAGGAGCCCTCGCTAAACTGGAGTCAATGTGAATCAGTGGGGAAATCTCTCTGCTGGTTGCAGTCATACCTGACATAGAGGAACATGGTTGGTGGTTGGAGGTCAATCATCATAGCTCCATGACATCACTGCAGGAATTCCTCAGATTATTGTCCTAGGATCAATCATCTTCAACTGCTTCATCAATGACCTTCCTTCCATCAGAAGGTCAGAAGTGGTGATGTTTGCGAATGACTGCACAATGTTCAGTACCATTCGTGACTCCTCAGAAAATGAAGCAGTCCATGCCCAAAAACAGCAAGGCTTGGCCAATATCTAGGCTTGGGCTGGCAAGTGGCAAGTTAAGTTCACATCACACAAGTTCTAGGCAATGACCATCTCCTACAGGAGAGGATCTAACCATCACCCCTTGACATTCAATGGCATTACCATTGCTCAATCCCCCATAATCAACATCCTGGGGTTACCATTGATCAGAAACTGAACTGGACTAGTCATATTAATACAATGGTTATCAGGCCAGGTCAAAGGCTCGGAATCCTACGGCAAGTAACTCACCTCCTGACCCCCAAAAGCCTGTCCAACATCTACAAGGCACAAGTCAGGAGTGTAATGGAATACTTTCTATTTGCTTGGATGAGTACAGCTCCAATGACACTCATGAAGCTCAACACCATCCAGAACAAAGCCGCCCTCTTGATTGCTACTCCTTCCATAAATATTCAATCCCTTCACCACCGACGAACAGTAGCAGCCGTTGGCACCATCTACAAGATGCACTGCAGTAACTCGCCAAGGTTCCTGAGGCAACACCTTCCAAACCCACAACCACTACCATTTAGAAGTAGCAGCAGATACCTGGGAAACCCACCACCTGGAGGTTCCCCTACAACTCACTCACTACCAAACCTGTCCGTTTCTTCACTGTCGCCAGTTCAAAGTCCTGGAACTCCCTTCCTAACAACACTGTGGGTGCACCTACACATCAGGAACTGCAGCGGTTCAAGAAGGCAGCTCATCATCACCTTCTGAACAGCAAATAAGGATGGGCAATAAATTCTGCTCTAACCAGTGACGCCGACATCCCGTAAATGAATTTTTAAAAAGTGTTTTGCATTGCATGAACTGTGTAAAATGTCCGGACTTGCCACTGAGAAAGGATTTGACTCCCTCTGCTGGGCAGTCTTAGCAGCAAAGCTATTTTTTGGTACTGCATCTGGAACAGGTGGGAGCATCTAAAATAGGTGCAAGGATTATTCCCACCCCTCCAGCATTTTTGTTGGGCTTTTTATGGACTTCTTGATTGGCAGGGCTCCCAACTTTGAGCCTCTATACAGAATTGATCCCTCCTGAGTCTTGACGCCTCCCAGAAGTACACTTATCTCTGCTGTAGCCGCTCCACCGACCTGGCAAAACTGTTTCGCCTTCTCTGATGTTAAATCCTCCCTACATTGTACAAGGTCCAACAATGCATTGTCAAGCACACTGATTACAATGCGGTTGTGAATTAGCTCATGCTTTTTAGCTCCACAGCCACAACTACTGTCCTGTTGATTCAAGTTGTTAACAAATAAATCAATGGATTCACCAGCCTTTGGCTCCTTTGGTTGAATATTGCCTCTTCAATGATCAGTTTCTTCGTTGGCTGAAGTAATGATTGAAGGTCCTGAAAGCCGCCTTGAAGGGCGTTGAGGTCCCCTTGTTTCACACGGACATCTACAGCTATGGACCCAATCGTTTATAAAAGTGTGCAGATCAGGGGCTGGATTCTCAGTCCTCCCGCCGGGTCGGAGAATCGCCGGGGGCGGCGTGAATCCCGCCTCCGCCGTCTCCTGAAGTCTCCGGCACCAGAGATTCGGGGGGAGGCGGGAATCGCGCCGCGCCTGTCGGCCCGACGCCGGAGTGGTTCACGCCATTCCATCCCGCCGGGACCCCCCGCCCCGCCGGGTCGGGGAGAAGCCCGGCCCTGGTGTTTCTGTGCCTTCTCTTGTAAAGCCTGAAAATGTTGGGTACCTGTCAAATTGTTGCCGCTGATGTTCTCATCGTTGTCCTTGCTGCGGACCCTCAATATGTTGGAAGGGTTGTGGAAGTGACGGTGGCTGTTCAATAGCTGCTGATGTTCTATGCCTTTCACCGTCCCCTACCAAGGGTTTTATTTTTGTTCTTCTTCATTGAGAAGTTGAGCTGCTCCAAGTTCTTCACCCATGGGTTACCAATCTGTGGTCTCTGTTGCTTAAACTGTAGCCTTCAGCTCTGTCTATGCATTCTCATGAGGTTTTACTTACTCTTTGAGTGACTTGCAGATAGTCAAATATCACTTTTTCTTGAAACTATTTATTTACACTATTTCTGAAGTCCTCGTGGTAAGTATATTGTTTCCAGGACACAGCCTGTTCTGCGTCTTGCTGTCTTGGGAGTCTCTAGGTCCATCTGACACTGATGTCATGCTTAAATCATCATTATCTAATTAACATAACCATTAACCCTTTACTCTACATGAGCCACAGCTGACAGGGAATTCCTTTTATTTTTTATTCTATCTTGACCCCCTTCCCTTTTTCAAGCAGTGGGACAAGGTGCAGCAAAGAAAAGAGAAAGAAAAATGGAGTGCAGCAGTGAGAACCAAAAAGGTTTGTGATTGTAAACTGTTCCCCAACTGAAGGCACTTTTTTTCTCTCACCAGGTCTGCTGCTGCTTAATATTTGAGATCAAATGTTCTTTTTGCACATTTGTTAAACATTTTGAATTGGATTTTGGAGTGAGTGGTGGAGGGATATGGCATTCGCCGTTCATCACATTTACAGACTTTGGGCGGGATTCTCCGTGAACAGGTGGGGCGGGCCACTCTGGCGCTGAGGAGTGGCGTGAACCACTCCGGCGTTGGTCCGCCTCGAAGGTGCGGAATCCTCCACACATTCAGGGGCTGGGCCGGCGCCAGAGTGTCTGACGGCGCGCCAGCCGGTGTGGAAGGGCTTTCCGCCATGTCAACCGGCGCCGAAGGGTCTCCGCCGGCCGGCGCGAGTTGGCACATGCGCGGGAGTGCCAGCGTGTGCTGGCGTCATCCCAGTGCATGTGCAGGGGGGTTCTTCTCCGCACCGGCCATGGCGGAGGTTGACAGCGGCCGGTGCGGAGGGAAAGACTGCCCCCAAGGTACAGGCCCGCCCACGGATTGGTGGACCCCAATCGCGGGCCAGGCCAACTTGGGGGCACTCCCCGGGGATAGATCCCCCTTCCTCCCCCCCCCCCCGAGGACTCTGCAGGTCGCCCGTGGAGCCAGGTCCCACCGGTAAGAACCTGTTGTGATTTATGCCGGCGGGATCCGCCGAAAATGGGCAGCCACTCGGCCCATTGCGGGCCGGATAATCACCGGGGGGGGGGGGGGGGGCCGCTGCTAGCGGCCACCGACTGGCGCGGTGCAGTTTCCGCCCCTGCTAAAACCCCGACACCGGAGGGGGCGGGATTCACTCTGCCCCTGGCGATTCTCCGACCTGTCGAGGGGGCGGAGAATCCCACCCTTTACCTTTGCTCTCAAGCAGCAACTTGAAATTGATTTAATTATAATGAATTAACTTACCAACTTATCAATTCACATACGCTCTTTTTACCCACTAATTCCCTCTTCCCAGATCTCCTCGGAACTTTCTACATTCAGCTTGGTTTTCCACTGTATTATGCAAGATTAGTCATTAGCCTTCTTTTTCTGTCCCGTTTTATTCTTCACTCTATTTTTATTGATGTCTCCCAGTCCTTTGCACACCTGAATATTTTACCCTGCTGCTCATTGCAAGGTAAAATTAGTTGAAATCCTCCCCCCACAGCACTATTTAACTTCCTCACAGGACATTGGACCAGCCTTGTTGAGTTATGACCCATCTACCTTGAGCATGTTCCACTTCTGCAAAACTCATTTCAAAGTTCCAGTGGCCTCAAGTCCTCCGTCCTGCATTATCTCCCACAGTTGCACATTAAACTGTTTTAACAACTATTCCTGTACTCACTAGCACATGGTGTTGGAGTAATCCAGAGAGCTGGCGGTTAAATGCGGCAGGATTCTGTCAGCCCAGTGAAGCGATTCCCCGTCCGTGCTGCTCTACGCGCCCCCCCCCCCTCCACCCGGCAGTGGAAGGGTCCGGGGGCGTCCTGTGGGGGGGGGGGGGGGGGGTCCAACCCGTGGGGGGTGGGTCCTCCGTTGTGGCCTGGCCTGCGATCAGGGCCCACCAATCGGCGGGCCAGCCTCTGTGGCTGGGGGCCTCCTTTCTTCTGCACTGGCCTCTGTAGCCCTGCGCAATGTTGCATTGGGGCCAGCGTGGAGAAGGGAGCCTCTGCGCATGCGCGTGTTGGCGCCGGTGCCACTGTGCATGCGCGCACTGGTGTCAGTGCCACTGCGCATGCGTGGACCCCTTGGTACCCAGTTGATGCCAGGATCAGCAGCTGGAGCCGCAGGGTCACTCCAGTGCTGTGCTGGTCCCCTGTAGGGGATAGAATTGCTGATCCTGAGGCCATGTTGACGCCGTTGGGAAACGCAACGGCGTTTCCGATGGCGGCAACTCATCCTCAGGATCAGAGAATCCTGCCCATGGCGAGCAGGGTTGGAGGAGATGGCCCAAAAATCAGTTCTACGCCATTCTAAATTTCCCATGGGATCTTCTAATGGTGCCCGCCATGGTGGATTGGGAGACCTGCTGGATGCCAATGTGAAAGTCATTTGCATCCTGCTAATGGAATGCAGATAAAGGACCAACCACCCATGGCCAATTCTCCATGATGCCCATGGGAAAACACACTAGTGTGCAACACGTCTGGATCAACTGGTGTTGGATCTCAACTGAGGCTGTCTTTGGAGTTCAGGACAGAGGTTGCAGGAAACCTGGACCCCTGAACACCACAGCAGTGAGTGGGGGTGCATCCACTGGACCTTCCAGATTCGGTGTCCATCGGGACATCTATTTCAGGGTCTTAGAATATTCCTGGAGATCCATCTTCTTTCTCAGGAAGTCATTCTTCTTTCTTTAATAGTGGGTCAATCATGTAGGGAGCTTTTTCAATATGGCGTCTGGATTGGATGGTCAATCACACGCCATTAGGCCTGCCCCACCATGGAGTATGGCACAAAGGACCTGGTTGCATAATTAATTAGGGCGGGGCCATAAGATTTGGCATGTTTTCCCGCCAGTCTCTGCAACAGGAAACACTCTGCATTTCCGCTCCTGCCACGGGATTTGATCCTCAAATATGATAATTCCGCCCCTGCTCTTTAATATGTTCACCATCTTCTGAAACCCTGTCTGCAGGATCTCAAAACGTTCTATCTACTCATGTTTATACGTTTTTAGTTTAGTACACCCTTAATCCTACCTACTATTCGATTATTTATGTAGACATGGGGCTGGATTCACCGGTCGCCGATGCCAAAATTGTGTTCGGCGAACGGCTGGAAAATCACATTTCCCAACCGAATCGGGGACGGTGCTGCTTTTGCGTAAAATGTCACTGTTCCCACGCCGACGTGGGACATTTGGGTGGATTCTCCAATCCAGCGCCGGGTCGGAAAATCGGTGGTGGTTGGGGAGGGGGGGGGGGGGGGCATGAACCCCGCCACGCTGCTCCGACGATACTCCAATCAGTGCGCCCCCCCCCCCCCAGCGATTCTCCACGCTCGACGGGCCGAGTGCCCTCAGGGTTCCGCCGAGTCCCGCCGGCGTCGTTCGCGTGTGGTCTGACCTGGCACGACCTCAGCTTTCTGGCTGCGGTGGTCGTGCTGGTGCAGAGAGGGTTGATCCGATTTTGGGGGGGCCTCCACCATGGCCAGGTCCGCGATCAGGGGATACCTAATGGTGCACGGGCTAATTCCGGGGGGGGGCGCCTATGTTCCTCCACGCCGTGCCCTTGTAGGTCTCCACCATGTTGCAAGGAGGCCAGCACAGAGATGGCAACCCACGTGCCTGCACGAATCTGCGCCAGCCGTGGCGTGCATATGCAGGACCGCGCCAGCAGAGGGCAGTAGAGCGGAGCTACTGATTGGCTGTTGCGGGGGAAATTTGCATACGTGCATTGCAGTCAGCGGGACTTGAAGGTAGTTTGTGGAGGAGCTGTTGTCAAGTGACAGTTACGGCAGGTAGAAGTAGAAAGAAGTTGAACCATGACGTCACAGCCTGCAGGAGAAGCGGCCTTCAGGTTTTCGTCGGGAGCAGTGGCGAGGGGTAAGTATTGTGATTGGTAAGTAGAATCCTTATTCCTTTCACTTATTAATTATTTGATATTATATTTGTAGTCAGTTAAGGTAAAGGGTAAAAATGGCAGGAGATCCCAGACCCGTGATATGCTCCTCATGCTCAATGTGGGAGTTCAGGTACGTGGCTGATGCCCCTGACTCCTTCATGTGCAGGAAGTGTGTCCAGCTGCAGCTCCTGTTAGACCGCATGACGGCTCTGCAGCTGCAGATGGACTCACTTTGGAGCATCCGCGATGCTGAGGAGGTCGTGGATAGCACGTTCAGTGAGTTGATCACACCACAGATTAGGATTGGTGAAGGAGGCAGGGAATGGGTGACCAAAGGCAGAGAAAGAGCAGGAAGGCAGTGCAGGTGTCCCATGCGGTCATCTCCCTCCAAAACAGGTATACCGTTTTGGATACTGTTGGGGGAGATGACTCACCAGTGGTAGGCAGTAGTAGCCAGGTTCATGGCACCGTGGCTGGCTCTGCTGCACAGAAGGGCAGGAACAAGACTGGCAGGGCTATAGTCATAGGGGATTCAATCGTATGGGGAGTAGACAGGCATTTCTGTGGTCGAAAACGAGACTCCCGCATGGTATGTTGCCTCCTGGGTGCACGGGTCAGCGATGTCTCAGATCGGCTGCAGGACATACTGAAGGGGGAGGGTGAACAGCCAGTTATCAAGGTGCATATAGGCACCAACGATATAGGTAAAAATGGGATGAGGTCCTACAATCAGAATTTTGGGAGTTAGGAGATAAGTTAAAAAGTAGGACCTCAAAGGTAGTAATCTCAGGATTGCTACCAGTGCCACGAGACAGTCAGAGTAGAAATTCAAGAATAGTCAGAATGAATACATGGCTTGAGACATGGTGCAGGAGGGAGGAGTTCAGATTTTTGGGACATTGGAACCGGTTCTGGGGCGGTGGGACCATTACAAATCGGATGGTCTACACCTGGGCAGGACAGGAACCAATGTCCTCGGGGGTGCTTTTACTAACACTGTTGGGGAGGTTTTAAACTAATGTGGCAGGGGGATGGGAACCAGATTAGGAAGTCAGAGGTCAGTAAAGAGGCAGCAACTAAAGCCAGTAAGGTACTAGATAATAAACTCATTGTGACTAAGGGGAAGAGTAGACAGGGATGAGATGATGAACGCAAAGGGACAGGTGGTCTGAGGTGCATTTGTTTTAGTACAAGAAGTGGCAGCACGGTAGCATTGTGGATAGAACAATTGCTTCACAGCTCCAGGGTCCCAGGTTCGATTCCAGTTTGGGTCACTGTCTGTGCGGAGTCTGCACATCCTCCCCGTGTGTGCGTGGGTTTCCTCCGGGTTCTACGGTTTCCTCCCACAGTCCAAAGATGTGCAGGTTAGGTGGATTGGCCATGTTAAAATGCCCCTAGTGTCCAAAATTTCCCTCAGTGTTGGGTGGGGTTACTGGGTTATGGGGATAGGGTGGAGGTGTTGACCTTGGGTAGGGTGCTCTTTCCAAGAGCCGGTGCAGACTCGATGGGCTGAATGGCCTCCTTCTGCACTGTAAATTCTATGAAACATAATTTTCTATTAAGTGTAGCAGGTAAGGCAGATGCACTGAGGGCTTGGATTT
This sequence comes from Scyliorhinus canicula, assembly GCF_902713615.1. Taxonomy (NCBI): domain Eukaryota; kingdom Metazoa; phylum Chordata; class Chondrichthyes; order Carcharhiniformes; family Scyliorhinidae; genus Scyliorhinus; species Scyliorhinus canicula. The sequence continues at coordinate 86,976,195 of NC_052148.1, forward strand.
GTACCTGGGAAAATGATGTTATTGGTATTACTGAGACTTGGTTGAGGGAAGGGCAAGACTGGCAACTAAATATCCCAGGGTATAGATGCTTCAGGAGGGATAGAGAGGGAGGTAAAAGGGGTGGAGGAGTTGCATTACTAGTCAGAGATGATATCACAGCTGTGATTAAAGAGGGCATGATGGAGGATTCGAGCACTGAGGTAATATGGATAGAGCTAAGAAATAGGAAGGGTGCAGTAACATGGTTGGACTTTACTACAGGCCTCCCAAAAGCGAGCGTGAAGTAGAGGTACAAATATGTAGACAGATTATAGAACACTGTAGGAGCAATAGGGTGGTTGTGATGGGAGATTTTAACTTCCCCAACATTGAATGGGACTCACGTAATGTTGGAGGTGTAGATGGAGCAGAATTTGTAAGGAGCATCCAGGAGAGTTTTTTTAGAGCAGTATGTAAATAGTCCAACTCGGGAAGGGGCCATACTGGGCCTGGTATTGGGTAATGATCCCAGCCAGGTGGTTGACGTTTCAGTCGGTGATTACTTTGGGAATAGCGATCACAATTTCGTAAGTTTTAGAATACTCATGGACAAAGACGAGAGTGGTCCGAAAGGAAGAGTGCTAAATTGGGGAAAGGCAGAGTATAACAAAATTCGGCAGAAGCTAGGGAATGTGGATGGGAGCAGCTGTTTGAGGGTAAATCCACATTTGAAATGTGGGAGTCTTTTAAGGAAAGGTTGATTAGAGTGCAGGACAGACATGCCCTGTGAAAATGAGATAGAAATGGCAAGATCAGGGAACCATGGATGATGGGTGGAATTGTGAGACTAGCTAAGATGAAAAAGGAAGCATACATAAGATTGAGGCGACTCAAAACTTATGAAACTTTGGAGGAATATCGGGAAAGTAGGACAAATCTCAAACGCGCAATAAAGAGGGCTAAAAGGGGCCATGAAATATCTTTGGCTAACAGGGTTAAGGAAAATCCCAAAGCCTTTTTTCGTATATAAGGAGCAAGAGGGTAACTAGAGAAAGGATTGGCCCACTCAAAGACAAAAGAGGGAATTTATGCGTGGAGTCAGAGGAAATAAATGAGATTCTTAATGAGACTTCCGGTGGCTGTGATGAAGTAAGAAGCCACACATTTGGGAGCTCCCATTTTAAAAGGACTTTGCGGCTCTTTTTAGAGCCCAAAACGGAAATTCTTCGACATCTCCCGGTGGGGGAAGGTGTGCTGAACGACTTTACCCGCAGTCCATGACTCGAACTCGGAGTGGAAAGGGGGAAAAAGCAGCAGTAGCTCCCCAGAAAAAAACGGAGGAAGGGATCCAAGATGGCCGCCGGCAGAGCTCCACAGGAGTGGAAACAGTGGGCCCAGGAGAAACTAGCTGCTCTCCTGCGGTGCTTCACAGACTTCAAGGCTGAGGTACTGAGCTCTCTGCAGGAAACAAACAGAAGGCTGTCGGATATTCAGACCACCCAGGGTGCTGCCATCAAGGAGTTGCAGCCGCAGGCCACTGAACGAGAGGAGGAGGCCGTGGTCCTCGTGAGTAAGGTGGAGGGGCACGAGGCACTCCACAAGAAGTGGCAGGAACGCTTCGAGGTGCTTGATCACCACATGAGGCGGAAAAACCTGCGGATCTTGGGCCTTGCGGAGGGGCTGGAGGGGTCGGACCTGACAACCTACGTGGCTATAATGCTGAACTCGCTAGTGGGGGCCGGGTCTTTCCATCTGCCCTTGGAGCTGGAGGGAGCACACAGAGTACTGGCCAGGAGGCCTAAGAACAATGAACCCCCGCATGCGGTGCTGGTGAGGTTCCACCGGTTCAGTGATCGGGAGTGTGTGCTGCGCTGGGCCAAGAAGGTGAAGAGCAGCAAGTGGGAGAATGGGGTAGTACGGATCTACCAGGATTGGAGTGCAGAGGTGGCTAAGCGGCTGTCCGGATTTAATCGGACGAAGGAGGTGCTTTACAGGCAAAAGATAAAGTTCGGAATGTTGCAGCCCGCGCGCCTGTGGGTAACATATTCGGACCGGCATTATTATTTCGATTCCCTGGAGGAGGCGTGGGCCTTCGTGCGGACGGAGAAACTGGACTTGAACTAGGGGTTTGGGGTTGCGGGGTCGGTTGTATTATCTTAGCGCTGGATTCTGCTGTTGCTACGTTCTTTCTTTTTTTTTGTACTTTTGCAATTTTGATATGGTTATTTATGGGGGTGTTGTTCTGCTATGTTTTTTTCTGCTGTGGGGCATTGGTTGAGTTGTGTATCTTGCGGGGAGGGTCAGGGGGGTTTGTTGTATTTTATGTCGGGTTGGGGGAATGGAGTAGAGCTGTTATTTGGGAGCTGCGTCAGAAGGGTGTGGTGGGGCAGTGCAAAAGTGCGGGCTTTCCTCTGGTTTCCCACGCTGCGGGGCTGGGGGGCGGAGACGTGACGGGGAGGCGGGGCCCTAACTGGCTGGAGCGGTGCCTGGAGGAGGGATAGATTGGGGGATGATCCCACTTTGGGAGGGGTCGGGTTATTGGCGGGAGTTTCCGGGGTCAGCAGAAGTTAACTGACCCATGGAAGTACAATGGAGGACGGTTCGCGGCTGGGAGGGTTCCTAGCCTGGGGGGGAAGGGACGGGGGGAAAGGGGAATACCGGGTTGCTGCTGGTAGGGTCAGGAAGGAGCTGGTGGGGGCTGGGGGGACAGAGGAGAGGTGTTGTCGCTGTGGGGACTGGGTCGGGCAGGGGGTGCTGGCCTGGGGCGGGCAGTCAATGGGCTATGGCTAGTCAACGGGGGAGGGGGGCGGGACGCCCTCTGATCTGGTTGGTCACCTGGAATGCGAGAGGGTTGAATGGGCCGGTGAAGCGGTCGAGGGTACTGGCTCACCTGAAGGGGCAAAAGGCAGATGTGGCAATGCTTCAGGAGACCCACCTGAAGGTGGCGGACCAGGTCCGCCTGAGGAAGGGATGGATGGGGCAGGTTTTCCACTCTGGGTTGGATGTGAAGAACCGGGGAGTGGCGATTCTGGTGGGGAAAAATGTGTTGTTTGAAGCATCGGAGGTGGTGGCGGATAAGGGGGGTAGGTATGTTATGGTTAGGGGCAGGCTACAAGGAGAGAAGGTGGTACTGGCTAGTGTGTATGCCCCAAATTGGGACGATGCGGGCTTTATGAGGCATATGTTGGGACGGGTCCCGGATCTGGAGGCGGGAGGTCTGATCATGGGGGGGGGGGGGGGGACTTTAATATGGTGTTGGATCCTTCACTGGATCGGTCCAGCTCTAGGACGGGTAGGAGGCCGGCGGCGGCCAAGGTACTGAGAGGGTTGATGGATCAGATGGGTGGGGTGGATCCATGGAGGTTTGTGAGGCCGAGGGCACGCAAGTACTCTTTCTTCTCCCACATACGTAGGGTCTACTCTCGGACAGATTTCTTCGTGGTGAGTAGGGGACTGATTCCGAGAGTGGAGGAGGCCGAGTATTCGGCCATTGCAATCTCCGACCACACTCTGCCTTAGATAGAGTTGGAGATGGGGGAGGTGCGGGACCAACGTCCGTTGTGGCAGTTGGATGTGGGGTTGTTGGCGGAGGAGGTGGTGTGTAGGAGGGTCCGGGGAAGTATTGAGGGGTACCTCGAGGCGAATTATATGGGGGAGGTTCAGGTGGGGATGGTCTGGGAAGCCCTGAAGGCAGTGATTCGTGGGGAGCTGATATCCATCCGGGCACACAGGGAGAAGAGCGAGAGGAGTGAGAGGGATAGACTGGTGGGAAAGATGCTGAAGGTGGACAGGAGGTATGTAGAGGCACCAGAGGAGGGACTGTTGGGGGAGAGGCGCAGCCTGCAGGCTAAATTTGATTTGCTGACCACTAGAAAGGCGGAGGCACAGTGGAGGAAGGCACAAGGGGCAGTGTACGAACATGGTGAAAAGGCGAGTAGGATGCTGGCTCATCAGCTCCGCAAGCGGGATGCGGCTAAGGAAATTGCTGGAGTGAGAGACAAGAGTGGGAATGTGGTGCGGAAGGGGGTAGAGGTGAATGAGGTCTTCAAGGACTTTTACGGGGAACTGTACCGGTCGGAGCCAATGGGGGAGAGGAGGGGAATGGAGAGGTTCCTTGACGGGCTTTCTTTCCCGAAGGTGCAGGAGGAGAAGGTGGAGGGGTTGGGTGCGCCGATTGAGCTGGAGGAGCTAGTTAAGGGGATCGGGCAGATGCAGTCAGGGAAGGCACCGGGGCCGGATGGGTTCCCGGTGGAATTTTATAAAAAGTTTGTGGACCTAGTGGGCCCCTTGCTGGTGCGGACACTCAATGAAGCGTGGGAAGGGGGGACTTTGCCCCCGATGATGTTGAGGGCGCTGATCTCGTTAATTTTAAAGAGAAACAAGGACCCCAGCAGTGTGGTTCATACAGGCCCATATCTCTCCTCAACGTGGATGCTAAGGTCCTGGCAAAAATCCTGGCCACCAGGATAGAGGACTGTGTGCCAGGGGTTGTGCACGAGGACCAGACAGGTTTCGTGAAGGGAAGGCAGCTGAACACGAATGTGCGGAGATTGTTGAATGTCATCATGATGCCGGCGATTGAGGGGGAGGCAGAGATAGTGGTGGCGCTGGATGCGGAGAAGGCCTTCGATAGAGTGGAGTGGGGGTACCTATGGGAGGTGTTGGGGAGGTTTGGATTTGGTGAAGGGTTCATTAGATGGGTAAGGCTGCTATATGAGGCCCCAATGGCGTGCGTGGCCACAAATAGGAGGAGGTTGGAGTACTTCCGGCTTTACCGAGGGACCAGGCAGGGTTGCCCCCTGTCCCCCTTGTTGTTTGCACTGGCAATCGAGCCGCTGGCGATGGCGTTGAGGGATTCAGAGAGGTGGAGAGGCTTGGTGCGAGGTGGAGAGGAACATAGGGTGTCGTTGTATGCCGATGACCTGTTACTGTATGTGGTGGACCCGGTGGGAGGGATGCCGGGAGTGATGGAGTTGCTAGCTGAGTTTGGGACCTTTTCAGGTTATAAATTAAATTTAGGCAAGAGCGAGGTGTTTGTGGTGCACCCTGGAGACCAGGAGGAAGGAATTGGTAGGCTCCCGCTTAGGCTGGCAGGGGAGAGCTTTAGGTACCTGGGGGTGCAGGTGGCCAGGGACTGGGGGACTCTTCACAAGCATAACTTCACCAGACTTGTAGATCAGATGGAGGAGGAGTTCAAGAAGTGGGACATGCTGCCATTATCGTTGGCGGGAAGGGTACAGTCCGTAAAAATGACGGTGCTTCCGAGGTTCTTGTTCCTCTTTCAGTGCCTGCCCATCTTTATCCCCAGGGCCTTCTTTAGGAGAGTGACTAGCAGTATTTTGAGCTTTGTGTGGGTACATGGGACACCGAGAGTGAAGAGGGTGTTCCTGGAGCGAGGGAGGGATAGAGGCGGGCTGGCGCTGCCCAACCTTCTGGGGTTCTATTGGGCAGCTAATGTGTCAATGGTGCGTAAATGGGTGATGGAGGGGGGAGGGGCGGCATGGAAAAGAATGGAGATGGCGTCATGTAGAGGTACGAGCCTGGGTGCCATGGTAACGGCACCGTTGCCGCTCTCCCCTAAGAGGTTTACCACGAGCCCGGTGGTGGCGGCGACCCTAAGAATCTGGGGACAGTGGAGACGGCATCGGGGGGAAACAGGGGGCTTGATGGAGGCTCCACTGGGTGGCAATCATCGGTTCATCCCGGGGAACAAGGATGGGGGATTTAGGGGGTGGCAAAGGGTGGGCATCAGCAAATTGAGGGACCTGTTTATTGGCAGGAGGTTTGCGGTCCTGGGGGAACTGGAAGATAAATTTGGCCTTCCCCAAGGGAACATGTTCAGATACTTGCAGGTAAAGGCGTTTGCTAGGCGACAGGTAGAGGGATTCCCTCTGCTGCCGTCGTGGGGGACGATAGACAGAGTGCTTTCGGGGGTGTGGGTCGGAGAGGGGAAGGTGTCTGACATCTATAAGGTAATGCAGGAGGTGAAGGAGTCGTCAGTGGAGGAGCTGAAGGCTAAATGGGAGGAGGAACTTGGGGAGCAGATAGAGGATGGGACTTGGGCGGATGCCTTGGAGAGAGTCAACTCTACCTCCTCATGTGCGAGGCTTAGATTTAGATTTAGATTTAGAACAGTACAGCACAGAACAGGCCCTTCGGCCCTCGATGTTGTGCCGAGCAATGATCACCCTACTCAAACTCACGTATCCACCCTATACCCGTAACCCAACAACTCCCACTTAACCTTACTTTTTAGAACACTACGGGCAATTTAGCATGGCCAATCCACCTAACCCGCACATCTTTGGACTGTGGGAGGAAACCGGAGCACCCGGAGGAAACCCACGCACACACGGGGAGGACGTGCAGACTCCACACAGACAGTGACCCAGCCGGGAACCGAACCTGGGACCCTGGAGCTGTGAAGCATTGATGCTAACCACTATGCTACCGTGCTGCCCCATCATCTACTGCATCAAATTAGTCTCATCAAATTTAAGGTGCTGCACCGGGCCCACATGTCCGGGACTAGGTTGAGTAAATTCTTTGGGGGTGAGGACAGGTGCACCAGATGTCCGGGGAGTCCAGCGAACCACGCCCATATGTTCTGGGCATGCCCAGCACTGGAAGAATTCTGGAAGGGGGTGGCAGGGACGGTGTCGAGGGTGGTTGGATCCAGAGTCAAACCAGGGTGGGGACTCGCGATTTTGGAGGTGCAGTAGAGCCGGGAGTGCAGGAGGCGAAAGAGGCCGGTGTCCTGGCTTTGCGTCCCTAGTAGCCCGACGAAGGATTCTGCTACAGTGGAAGGATGCAAGGCCCCCAAGTGTGGAGACCTGGATCAGTGACATGGCGGGATTTATAAAATTGGAAAGGGTCAAATTTGCCCTGAGAGGATCAATACAAGGGTTCTATAAACGATGGCAGCCTTTTCTGGACTTCCTGGCTCAAAGATAGGTAACTTGGTCAATAGCAGCAGCAACCCAGGGATGGGGGTGGGGGTTGTTCCTTATTGTAGTGTCTATTCTGTAACTTTATATTGTGTTAATTTGCGTTGCTGTTAAAATGCTGTGTTGTTCATGGAGGTGGGGCGAATGTTTATGATTGTTAATATTATTGTTATTTTGGTATTTTGCTATGGTGCGTTATTGTTGTATAAATTCAACATTTTTCAATAAAAATTATTTAAAAAAAAAAGAGATTCTTAATGAGTACTTTGCATCGGTATTCACCAAGGAGAGGGACATGACGGATGTTGAGGCTAGGGATGGATGTTTAAATACTCTAGGTCATATCGGCATAAGGAAGTGGGAGGTTTTGGGTATTCTAAAAGGCATTAAGGTGGACAAGTCCCCAGGACCGGATGAGATCTATCCCAGGTTACTGAGGGAAATGAGGGACGAAATAGCTGAGGCCCTAACAGATATCTTTGCAGCATCCTTGAGCACGGGTGAGGACTGGAGAATTGCTAATGTTGTCCCTTTGTTTAAGAAGGGTAGCAGGGATAATCCAGGGAATTATAGACCTGTGAGCTTGACGTCAGTGGTAGGCAAACTGTTGGAGAAGATACTGAGGGATAGGATCTATTCACATCTGGAAGAAAATAGACTTATCAGTGATAGGCAGCATGGTTTTGTGCAGGGAAGGTCATGTCTTACAAACCTAATAGAATTCTTTGAGGAAGTGACAGAGCTAATTGATGAGGGAAGGGCTGTTGATGTCATATACATGGACTTCAGTAAGGCGTTTGACAAAGTTTCCCATGGCAGGTTGATGGAAAAAGTGAAGTCGTATGGGGTTCAGGGTGTGCTAGCTAGATGGATAAGAACTGGCTGGGCAACAGGAGACAGAGAGTAGTGGTGGAAGGGAGTGTCTCAAAATGGAGAAAGGTGACTAGTGGTGTTCCACAGAGATCCGTGCTCGGACCACTGTTGTTTGTGATATACATAAATTATCTGGAAGAAGGTATAGGTGGTCTGATGAGCAAGTTTGCAGATGATACTAAGATTGGTGGAGTTGCAGATAGCGAGGAGGACTGTCAGAAAATACAACAAAATATAGATAGATTGGAGAGTTGGGCAGAGAAATGGCAGATGGAGTTCAATCCAGGCAAATGCGAGGTGATGCATTTTGGAAGATCTAATTCAAGGGCGGACTATATGGTCAATGGAAGAGTCCTGGGGAAAATTGATGTACAGAGAGATCTGGGAGTTCAGCGTGAAGCGCTCCAGTGCCATGATGGTCCCCTGTGGGTTCGGGGATCGCTGCTCTTAGCGGCCAGATGATGCGTCATAAAACACTCCGCAGTTTACGACGGCGTCAACACTCTGCCGCTAAAACGGAGTATCCCGCCCGAGATCTCCAAGTCGGAGAATCAGGCCCAAGATTTTTATTCATGTCCTTTTAAAATTGGTATACTCTGCATGGTTCAATTTACTTGCATCCTCTTGGATCTAATTCATTATTCTAATTTCTATATTTACTTATTTACTGTGGTCTCTTGCTATAAATACTTTGCACCTCCATCCTGTTCAGCACTGAAATCTAATTCTGACTAAATTTCCCTCGACATTCTGCTCAGCAAGCTTGTCTGTTTAATAGATTCTCCCAGATCTTTTTGCACAGTGCCTTGTCAAAACAGATTTTCTCTACTTCTAACCTATCATACTCTTTCATTATCTTCAAATTCTCAATCGGGTCACCCACAGCCTTATGTTTTCTGGAGAAAAATGCCTTCGCCTGTTTTGCCTTTCCTATTAAATATATCTTCTCAGTTCTGTTATTATCCTTGTGAATATTTTTGCAACTTTACCAATGCCCCAATGTCTTTTTCTGTGTAAAATGGCAACCCAAACTCAGTATGTTACTCCAAGTACCGACCATGGGATTGCAAGTTCAAGATAATTTCTCTGCTTATCAGTACTTCCCTTTTCAAAATGAACTCCAGTGCTTTGTTTGTCTATTTATGGCCTTATTAACCTCTAGCATTATTAGTTACTTGTGTAACTGTATCTGGAAATCCTTTTCTCCTCTATTCCGTTCAAACCCCAATTATCCAAGCAGTATGTGGCCTTTTATTCTCAAAGTCTCATGACCTTCTGAAATCACCTCACACTTATTTTTTTTAAAATTTAAAGTACCCAATTTGTTTTTTCCAATTAAAGGGCAATTTAGTGTGGCCAATCCATCTATGCTGCACATCTTTGGGTTGTGAGGGTGAGACCCACGCAGAAACGGGAATAATGTGCAAACGCCACACAGACGGTAACCCGGGGCAGGGATCGAACCCAGGTCCTCAGTGCTGTGAGGCAGCATTGCTAACCACTGCATCACCGTGCCCCCCCCCACCTCGCACTCATTTACATGGAACTGAATTTGCTGAATACATGCTCATTCTGCAAGTTTATTAATTATAGAATCATAGAACGTACAGTGCAGAATGAGGCCATTCGGCCCATCGAGTCTGCACCGGCCCTTGGAAAGAGCATCCCACTCAAGCACATACCTCCTCCATCCCATCCCCCTAAACCCAGTAACCCCACTTAATCTTTTTGGACACTAAGGGCAATTTAGCATAGTCAGTCGACCTGACCCGCACATCATTGGACTGTGGGGAGAACGTGTAGACTCCACACAGACAGTGACCCAAGCCGCGAATCGAACCTGGGATCCTGGAACTGTGAAGTAACTGTGCTAACCATTATGCTGCCATGATGCTTTCTTGTTCCTTGCCGCATTCTTCCTTATATTGGGCGTGATTTACCGGTGGCGTTCCACTGGAATTGGGATGGGACGTGGCCGGTAGATCCCACGAGAGGCCTCTTCTGGGATTCCTGACAGTCATTACGCCTCAGGAGATCTAACGAGATGTCACGAGATGTCACGATCTGGATCCATAAATGGCGGGACCCAGACTTGCAGAGTTAAGTGAACTTAAAAGCTCTCTTAACTCTGCCAACGCCAGATTGAACCCGGCTCCCGGGATATACTCGCCTCACTGTGGATACCACGGCCATGCATTGTTTAGCACTGGGTCCCACAAATGGGGGCCAGGTGGAATGCCACTTTGGGGGGGGGGGGGGGGGGGATGGGTCTCCTATGAGATTAGAGGCCTCCGGGTGACTGGTATCTAGACACGGTGGCGCCCTGGCACTGCTGATGTTCTCATGGGCACCTTGGTGCTGCCAGCCTGGTCCCCTGGCAGTGTCACCTAGGCACTCTGGCAGTGCCACTCAGGTGCCAGTATGGCAGGCTCACTGTCAGGGTGCAAGACTGGCAGTGCCAAGGTGCCCAGATAGCATTTTGCCCATGCCAAGGATCGGGCCTGGTGGTGCCCTGCCCATATGAGCTGGTGTGCGGAGGGTTCAAAGTCCCCCCAACAGATAAGTTTGGCCATTGGGAAGGAGGGGTCGAGATATCAGGCGCCTTTAAAAATGGTGCCCCAAACTCTTCCTGCACTGACGAGCGGAACTCCGCAGTGCAGGAAATGCGACTGAGTGCAGCCTCAGAGAGGCGTTCCCTGTTGAGGGCCGAAAAACCCCACAGTGCCGTTAGAACGACTTACTTAATCCCGCCCAGGACAGACTTTTTTTTTGATTAGATCACGCCCATAAACTATGCCCTAATTCGTTGTCATCTGCAAAATTGAAATTGCCTTTCTCATTCCTGTGTCCACATCATTAGTATAAATTATCCGAGCACTGATTCTTGTGGAACAACATTTCTCACCTTTCGTCAGTCTAACTAACATCCACTTGTTGATTTTTGTTTTGTAGCCAGTTCACTATCCTTTCTCCGACCTGTCCCATGACTCTACGTGATCTAATTTTAGTCATGGTTCTCATGTGCAGTATCTTATCGAAGACCTTTTGAAAATCCAGACATATATTCCACATACCACATTGGCCAGAATTCTCTGACCATTCACGCTGGCGGGATTCTCCGGTCTCGCTGCCGTGAGTGCAGTTTTGGCTGAGCGCCAAATTCTCTGTTCTCGCTGGCAGCGGTTGCCGGGCAAACGTGGATCGGAGGATCTGGTCATTATCTTTGCTCTTTCTCAACTTCTTCAAAGAATCCAATAAGGTTGATCAATCTTTTGAAATCCATGTACACCATTATATTTTCAGTTTCAGTTTTGTATCCAAAATTTGAGTAAACGTTCCATTATCTTTTCTACCACTGATGTTAAGCTCTAGAGTTCCTGAACATGCTTGATCACCTTTTTTAATTACAAGAATGACTGTCAGTCCATCAATCTTCTGTGAGTATTGAAACTGCTAATAAAGTGTTATGTATACAGGCACCGGATCTCTTAATCCGGCAAACCAAAATCCGAAAGGACCCAAAAACCCGGTCCTGGCCTGGAAGCAGCTGTCTCCATCAGGCATTGCTGTCCATCCTATCTGGGTCATGGCACTCTGATTCCCTGCTCTTTGGGTCTGGGATTAATGGCACAAGCCAGCCTGGTCCTCCTCTCATTCCTTTTCCCATCCCAGCTGAATCTAGCTTAGTGGAGAAATCAGCCGCCTTTAGATTATCCAATTTCCCCCCAGCCCATGACCCAAAATCTGTAAAATCCCCTTATCTGGTACACATCTGGTTCTGAGCTTCCCAGCTCAGCACCTGTAATTTTTCTCTATTATTTCTTTCCTTACTTCTTCTAATTAAATGATATAATCCAGTTGGACCAGGAATTTTACCCTCTCCTATTTTGATTAGTTTGTCAATTATCCCCTTTCTGTATTAAATGTCTTGATATTTCTTTTGACCTCTTCTTCTAATTTAATTCTGAAGGATTGTAATCCATTCCAACTGTTGCATTTATGGTATATAAGTGTTTGATCTCATGATTGGAACTATAAAATTACAAAAGCCAAATTACAGTCAAAAGCACATGTTTGGACAGCAAGGGGTTAATTCAGACATCTAGCAAAAACAGTGGGCAGACTCTTACGCATGGCCGACTCGGAAGTGCATGAAACGGCGCGAAAAGATGCCGGGTCTGCACCTGGACAGCATTGCCCACTTGTGTGATATTTGGGTTGGCCGATAATCAGGCAGGCCACTTAGCCCATGAAGGGACCAAGCGAATGCAGTTTTACGTGGCCCGTCTGCTTTTTCAGTTGGTGGGCGGGTTGATTGGCCAGGTGGCCTTTAATATTTTAGCTGTAACCTCAATCCAGGGCTGGATGAAATGTCAGGGTTGAAATAAAAGGTGTCTGGGGACTGAGGTTTGTGCTTAAATGTGCTGCCTAGACAATCTTGGCAGCGTCTCTCCGTTGCAAATTATTTTTTTCCAGGTCTGTAGCTCTCTGAGACAACTCTGCATTGGCTGTCCCCCGGACTGAGTATATTAAGTGCCAGCCCGATGTCTCCTTTTCTAAGTGTTCACCCTCTTCTCGCCTCCCGCAGCAGCGTCTAGCTTTTCCCGTAAATTGGCCAGTCAGCGTGAATTCGCTTTCCACCGTGTCAATTTCCTTAGTAAATTGTAAGGCAAAGTAACTATTCAATATTTCTGATATTTTCACTGTCAGTACCTGTGAGTTTATGAGACCTGCGCACGGGAGGTGGTGCCTGCCTCTGAGCCAGAAACACCAGATTTGGGCCCACCCCAGGATCTGATGGACAAGGAAGGTATGTTTATATTGCAGCCAAAGGAGTTGCGTATCAACCTGGATATCATTCCAATACATGCCAATGGCAGGCAGTAAGATTTGCCGAGATTTATGGTCAACCATGTGGTAAAAGAAAGTTGGAGCCTCTCCCTTCACTATCCATAGCTCCAAACTACAACATGACCATGAAAGCCCATGTTGCCCAACAACACAGACTCCGGAGTGAACTATAACACACCAATATCCTGTGAGCTTAGCTTGTGCATCATTTGGTAGCTCCATCCTTATGATAAGTCAACAGAGGAAGAAGTCCCTTCACCAGAATCCCTTTTATTAACAAAACCAACAGTGGTAAAACCAGGTGCATTCAGCTTGCAGTCTACACTGGGAGAGTAGAGGATTTCACACTCCCTGTTATATACAAAGGAGAGGGGCGGTATTCTCCGACCCCCCGCAGGGTCGGAGAATCGCCCGGGGCCGGCGTAAATCCCACCCCCGCCGTGGCCGGAATTCTCCACCACCCGGGAATCGTGGGGGCGGGAATCACGGTGTGCCTGTCGGCGGGCCTGCCACAGCGATTCTCTGGCCCACGATGGGCCGAAGTCCCGCCGCTGACAGGCCATTCCTGCCGGTGGGAATCAGAGCACCTCTGGTGCCAGCGGTAGCAGGCGGTGCGAGCGGGCCACGGGGTCCTGGGGGCGGCGTGGGGTGATCTGACCCCGGGGGGTGCCCCCACGGTGGACTGGCCCGCGATCAGGGCCCACCGATCGGCCGGCGGGCCTGTGCCGTGGGGGCACTCTTTTTCTTCCGCCGCCGCTATGGCCTCCAACATGGCGGAGGTGGATGAGACCCCCTCCACCGCGTATGCGCCGGGGTGACGTCAGCGGCTGCTGACGCTCCGGCGCATGCGCGGACTCACGCCGGCTGGCGAAGGCCTTTTGGCCAGACGTTCACGCCGGCTGGCTGGGCGCCAAAGGCCGTTCGCGCCGGTCGGCGGGGCACCAACCACTCCGGCGCGGGCCTAGCCCCTTCTCCGCACCTTTGGGGAGGCCCGACGCCGGAGTGGTTCTCGCCACTCAGGTATGCCGGGACACCCCGCCCCTCCGGGTAGGGGAGAATCCCGGCCGAGGTTCCCACTAATCAGGGAACTCGTATTCCAATTGGCCAATCTCAAAGGCCTGGTCTAAGTCATTACACTCCTGTTTTAGATTTTTTATGTCTATGTCTACATAATACTTTATTATTTGGTTTTTAAAACTCCTCAATAAATTAATTCCCTCATTGTTTCTTGCTTTCCTAATCATCTGTTTGATTTCTTTCCTGATTTCTCGGTGTCTTTGTTATCCTTTCATTTTTTTGCCCATGTATTCGATTTATGCCTTTTTCTTTAGTTTAAATTTTACCGTGATCCTCTATTTATCTATGAAGTTTCATTATTGACCAGTTTGTTCTTGTCAATTAGCAAAATATTTCTTCTGAACTTTCTTAAATTAGAAAATGTTTCCCACTGATTTTCTATCTCTGACTGCCGATTAGTTTTTGTTAGCTTACCCTGCCTAGTTCCATTCCCATCCCCTCAAAATTAGCTTCTTTTGAATCTATTACTTTGATCTTTGACTTATGTCCTTATTGATTATTACTTTAGACCTCATTATGTTTCAGTTGCTGATACCCTGACTCATTTCCTATCTGCTCTGATTAATTGCCCCATGGACGTCTTACATACTTGGCGAGAGAGGAGTCAACATAATATTAAAAACTTAATTCCGGGAGGGGGGTGGGGTAGTTAGTTTAGTTTAGTTCAGGCGGGATCAGCGAGAGGAGATGGAGGGACTGGAACATTGGGTGTACAAGCCATGTTGGCTGGGTATGGTTGTTGGTTGGGCAGGGGGTGGTGTTATATACTGAATTATGTTTACATTTGTTTTTGTACTTCCTGTTATTCTAAAATCATAAATGCCTGAACAAAATGTTTTTAAAAAAAAAACTTATTTCCCTATTCCCTATCTCTTCTTGCTAGTTTATTTGTGAATAGCTGAAATTTCCCACCAGTATTATTCCCTTCTTGTCCTCTATCTCAACAGATTCTGTTTCTGTCATAATGTTAGTCAACTCTCCTTGTGCTATTACTACCGAGGCAGAAAAAAGTACTGTGAAAATGCACACAGGACAGAGTTTAAAATCAACAAAATGTTCCAGTAAACACGACCCATTTACTTCAAGTTTCCACTTAAAAGCATTTTCCATTTTATGTTTGCTAAAGACCTTGAGGTTTTTCTACCACAACGGTTATTGATTCTAAATTTAAAGCTCTCAACTTTGAAGAGTGATTCACAGCTCTGAACTTCTGTTCCATTGGAAAAAACAACACTGAAATAAGACATGACCATCAATTCTTTGAGTCAACATTGACAATGAGGCATCTAGAATGCAATTTTTCAACATGTGCCGGATGAGGCATCTTCCTATCTGGAGTGAACGCAGAAAATTTAGGCTCTGTTCTTTATCTTTTTTAAATTAAAAAATAAATAAATTTAGAGTACCCAATTCAGGGGCACTTTAGCGTGGCCAATCCACCTACCCTGAGCATCTTTGGGTTGTAGGGGTGAAACCCATGCAAACACGGGGAGAATGTGCAAACTCCACATGGACAGTGAAGTGACCCAAAGCTGGGATCGAACCTGGGACCTAGATCCCGTGAGGTAGCAGTGCTAACCACTGTGAAACCGTGCTGCCCTGTGTTAGAACATAGAACATAGAACGATACAGCGCAGTACAGGCCCTTCGGCCCACGATGTTGCACCGACATGGGAAGTCAAAAACTAAAGGCCATCTAACCTACACTATGCCATTATCATCCATATGCTTATCCAATAAAATTTTAAATGCCCTCAATGTTGGCGAGTTCACTACTGTTGCAGGTAGGGCATTCCACGGCCTCACCACTCTTTGCGTAAAAAACCCACCTCTGACCTCTGTCCTATATCTGTTACCCCTCAATTTAAGGCTATGTCCCCTCGTGCTAGCCACCTCCATCCGCGGGAGAAGGCTCTCGCTGTCCACCCTATCTAACCCTCTGATCATTTTGTATGCCTCTATTAAGTCACCTCTTAACCTTCTTCTCTCTAACGAAAACAACCTCAAGTCCATCAGCCTTTCCTCATAAGATTTTCCCTCCATACCAGGCAACATCCTGGTAAATCTCCTCTGCACCCGTTCCAAAGCTTCCACGTCCTTCCTATAATGAGGCGACCAGAACTGTACGCAATACTCCAAATGCAGCCGTACTAGAGTTTTGTACAACTGCAACATGACCTCATGGCTCCGGAACTCAATCCCTCTACCAATAAAGGCCAACACACCATAGGCTATCTTCACAACCCTATCAACCTGGGTGGCAACTTTCAGGGATCTATGTACATGGACACCGAGATCCCTCTGCTCATCCACACTACCAAGAATTTTACCATTAGCCAAATATTCCTTATTCCTGTTATTCCTTCCAAAGTGAATCACCTCACACTTCTCCACATTAAACTCCATTTGCCACCTCTCAGCCCAGCTCTGCAGCTTATCTATGTCCCTCTGTAACCTGCAACATCCTTCCGCACTGTCTACAACTCCACCGACTTTAGTGTCGTCTGCAAATTTACTCACCCATCCTTCTGCGCCCTCCTCTAGGTCATTTATAAAAATGACAAACAGCAACGGCCCCAGAACAGATCCTTGTGGTACGCCACTCGTAACTGAACTCCATTCTGAACATTTCCCATCAACTACCACTCTCTGTCTTCTTTCAACTAGCCAATTTCTGATCCACATCTCTAAATCACCCTCAATCCCCAGCCTCCGTATTTTCTGCAATAGCCGACCGTGGGGAACCTTATCAAACGCTTTACTGAAATCCATATACAACACATCAACTGCTCTACCCTCGTCTACCTGTTCAGTCACCTTCTCAAAGAACTCGATAAGGTTTGTGAGGCATGACCTACCCTTCACAAAACCATACTGACTATCCCTAATCATATTATTCCTATCTAGATGATTATAAATCGTATCTTTTATAATCCTCTCCAAGACTTTACCCACCACAGACGTTAGGCTCACCGGCCTATAGTTACCGGGGTTATCTCTACTCCCCTTCTTGAACAAAGGGACCACATTTGCTATCCTCCAGTCCTCTGGCACTATTCCTGTAGCCAATGATGACCTAAAAATCAAAGCCAAAGGCTCAGCAATCTCTCCCCTGGCTTCCCAGAGAATCCTAGGATAAATCCCATCAGGCCCCGGGGACTTATCTATTTTCACCTTGTCCAGAATTGCCAACACTTCTTCCCTACGCACCTCAATGCCATCTATTCTAATAGCCTGGGTCTCAGCATTCTCCTCCACAATATTATCTTTTTATCTTTTTCCTGAGTGAATACTGACGAAAAGTATTCATTTAGTATCTCGCTTATCTCCTCAGCCTCCACACACAACTTCCCACCACTGTCCTTGACTGGCCCTACTCTTACCCTAGTCATTCTTTTATTCCTGACATACCTATAGAAAGCTTTTGGGTTTTCCTTGATCCTACCTGCCAAAGACTTCTCATGTCCCCTCCTTGCTCGTCTTAGCTCTCTCTTTAGATCCTTCCTCGCTTCCTTGTAACTATCAAGCGCCCCAACTGAAACTTCACGCCTCATCTTCACATAGGCCTCCTTCTTCCTCTTAACAAGAGATTCCACTTCTTTGGTAAACCACGGTTCCCTTGCTCGACCCCTTCCTCCCTGCCTGACTGGTATGTACTTATCAAGAACATGCAATAGCTGTTCCTTGAACAAGTTCCACATATCCAGTGTGCCCAAACCTTGCAGCCTACTTCTCCAACCTACACATCCTAAGTCATGTCTAATGGCATCATAATTGCCCTTCCCCCAGCTATAACTCTTGCCCTGCGGGGTATACTTATCCCTTTCCATCACTAACGTAAAGGTCACCGAATTGTGGTCACTGTTTCCAAAGTGCTCACCTACCTCCAGATCTAACACCTGGCCTGGTTCATTACCCAAAACCAAATCCAATGTGGCCTCGCCTATTGTTGGCCTGTCAACATATTGTGTCAGGAAACACTCCTGCACACATTGTACAAAGAACGACCCATCTAATGTACTCGAACTATATCTTTTCCAGTCAATATTTGGAAAGTTAAAGTCTCCCATAACAACTACCCTGTTACTTTCGCTCTTTTCCAGAATCATCTTCACCATCCTTTCCTCTACATCTCTAGAACTATTAGGTGGCCTATAGAAAACTCCCAACAGGGTGACCTCTCCTTTCCTGTTTCTAACCTCAGCCCATACTACCTCGGAAGAAGAGTCCCCATCTAGCATCCTTTCCGCCACCGTAATACTGTCCTTGACTAGCAGCGCCACACCTCCCCCTCTTTTGCCCCCTTTTCTGAGCTTACTAAAACAACTAAACCCCGGAACCTGCAACAACCATTCCTGTCCCTGCTCTATCCATGGGCGGGATTCTCCGTAGCCCTTCGTAACGCGGGTTGCCTGCGAAAAAAATCGGTGTTAATCACTCCGGCGTCGGGGCCTTCTTTAAGGCCGCTATTCTCCGTTCCCGGAGGGGCTAGCAGCTGACTGACGCGATACGCGCCAGTTTCTCCAGCTGCGGAAGTGGTGAGACCCGGCGTTTTTTGGAGGAGGAGGAGAGAGACAGACCCGGCAGTTGGGGGGGGGGTGTGACCCGGCAGTTGGGGGGGGGGGGGTGTGTGACCCGGCAGTTGGGGGGGGGGGGGTGTGACCCGGCAGTTGGGGGGGGGGGGTGTGACCCGGCAGTTGGGGTGGGGGGGGGGGGTGTGACCCGGCAGTTGGGGGGGGGGGGGGGTGTGTGACCCGGCAGTTGGGGGGGGGGGTGTGACCCGGCAGTTGGGGGGGGGGGGATGTGACCCGGCAGTTGGGGGGGGGTGTGACCCGGCAGTTGGGGGGGGTGTGTTCCGGCAGTTGGGGGGTGGGGGTGGGGGTGGGGGGGGGTGTGTTCCGGCAGTTGGGGGGGGGGTGTGTTCCGGCAGTTGGGGGGGGGGGGTGTGTTCCGGCAGTTGGGGGGGGGGTGTGTTCCGGCAGTTGGGGGGGGGGGGGGGGGGGGTGGGGTGGGGTGTGTTCCGGCAGTTGGGGGGGGGGGGGGGGTTCCGGCAGTTGGGGGGGGGGGGTGTGTTCCGGCAGCTTGGGGGGGGGGTGTGTTCCGGCAGTTGGGGGGGGGGGGTGTGTTCCGGCAGTTGGGGGGGGGGGTGTGTTCCGGCAGTTGGGGGGGGGGGGTGGTGTTCCGGCAGTTGGGGGGGGGGGGGTGTGTTCCGGCAGTTGGGGGGGGGGTGTGTTCCGGCAGTTGGAAGGGGGGGGGGGGGGTGTTCCGGCAGTTGGGGGGGGGGGGGTGTGTTCCGGCAGTTGGGGGGGGGGGTGTGTTCCGGCAGTTGGGGGGGGGTGTGTTTCCGGCAGTTGGGGGGGGGGGTGTGTTCCGGCAGTTGGGGGGGGGTGTGTTCCGGCATTGGGGGGGGGGGGGTGTGTGTTCCGGCATTTGGGGGGGGGGTTTGGGGGCAGCGGCGGGCAGAGAGGGGGGCGACGGATGCCCGGGCCAACGCACCGTCGCCCCCCCCCCCTCTGTATGCCGCTGCCCCCTACCCCAACCCCACCACCCC